>NC_067480.1:27667746-28377746 GCF_947179515.1 Apodemus sylvaticus
GGCAGAAGGTGGCAGAAGAGAAATGACAGAGAGCTCAGAGAGCTGAAACAGAACAAGAAGCGGCTGGCAGGAGCCAGGGAGAGGTTGCAGGCGGCTGTCACATCTTCAGGGCCAAGGTTCTTTAGACTCCGGGTCAAGGGCTGTATCACTAGCAGGTTAAGAGTAAAGAGATCTCAGCTTCCTAGATCTATACAGTAGCTCTAACACGGGCTACGTACAGTCTAGGGCTGGGAAATCATTATACCTCGGTCTGCCTAGAAGCTACAAGATTAGCCTCAACCAAGGGCCAAGGAATGCAGCTTCCTAGGCCTGCAAAGGAACTGTAACACAAGAAGAGCTAAGGGTCCCGATACCAGAGCCCTGCTCTCCCGCCTGCCTGCCTGCAGCCTGCTGACCAGTACTAAAGGAAACCAGAGGTTCAAGACCAGCACTTGAAGCGACTCCTTGCCTAACCACAATTCTTTTCTTTCCTTACACCAGATGAGCCCCATCCCTCCCCAGTCCTTTAACCTATGAAGGAGACTAAACATTTTATCCGGCTGCTTCCCATGCCTGGCTCCATCCTGTCTCCCACTTGGCTTTCTCTGTTCTAGAATGGACAGACTGTGGTCTGCATGCAGCCATGGACCCTAGGCTGGCACTTTACATGAAGTGTGGTACTCTGAAAATCAAGTATCTCCACAAGTCCATGTACTAAATGCTTAGTCCCTAGCTAGTGGCCTATTTGGGGTGCTTCTGGAAATGGCAAGGATGGGAGCTAGTTGGCGGAAGTACTTTATGGGGTGTGCCTCTGAAGGCTCTGTCCGGTTCCTAGTCTCCTCCCTCATCTCTGCGTCTCCTCTGCCATGAGGTGACAGGCTCGGGTGCCTGCCACACTGTTCTGTGCTACCATGTGCCCTGAAATGATGGAGCCTAGAACCCACCAACCCACAGAACCCTCTGAGACCATGAGCCAAAATAAGTCGGTTGTCTGTAAAGTTTTAGTGGCTACAGCGTGACAGTGACACAAAGTAACTAGACAGTGCCATGGTCTCCTCAGAGACACTTAGAAAAGAGGCTTCACAGACAGGACGACTGGTGCTGAGTGAGGTGAACCCGCTTGCCAAAGGCCTCCAGATGACAGACGGCAGGCAGGATGCAGGCAGAGACGAGATGCCTTTCTTTGTATTTGTTTAGACTTGGGGCCTGTCCTTCTCTAGGGCTTCAGTGGGTACAGAAGGGCTTTCCTGCTTGGTCCACATATTCCCTACGGCTCTGGACTTGGGGTGAGACAGACCTGTTGATCAAATTACACAAGACAAGACCTAAGACCCCAGAAACATGAAGCTGAGAGCTGACCTGCTAGGAACATGTCCATCAGAGATCCAAATAGTAACTGTGGCCCCCAAGGGGCCCAGCCTCCTGGATTAGAGTTCTGCAGAGCTCCTGAGTGGACGCCATGTGTAAAGAAGGGGGGGGGGGAGGCAACCACTTGTGTTCATTATGGTCTATACATTGATTCACTGTAAAAGGAGAACACTTGGGATCGCTACTCCAGCCTAAAGCTGAGACGAGGGTCTCACGGGGCTGCTCTGACTGACACAGAGCAACTTGAGATCTTACTGAGTGCAGCAGCACACAGCAGTGTTTACAGAGGAATCATGTCAATGGGTTGAGGCCAGCCTCTTCAGAGAGAATGTGGCAGGATCCAGTAAGGATGAAACTATGATACCACTCAAGTCAGTGACTGGATGTCTAGATATGACCTATAGAAAGACCACAGACAAAAAAAAAAAAAGAAAAAAGAAAAAAAAAGAAAGACCACAGACACAGACAGACAGACAGACATATGCATACACACACACACCACATCACACACACATCACATACAGGACAAACAGATACACATATCCTGACATATATACCATACACCACACATACCACACATAAACAGATACACATATACTGACTGACACCCCCCCAACAGACACATATATACAGACACACACACATACACACCATACATCATACAAACCACACAGACACACACATACTGACACACATAGACACCCCCCCACACACACACACAGCAAAACCTGGAAATAGAAATAGAAACTGATGGGCTGTTGTTTTTGGTGCATGTACGTGAGTGCATAGGTTTAGGCTCAGGTGTACTGGAGTGCAGGTGTGTATTCAAGCTACAGGTAAACTTCAGGTGTGCTCCCTCGGGCATTGTCTGCCTTGGGTTTTGAGACAGGGTCACCTTCTCACTGGCCTGCAGCTTGCCAAGTAGTCTAGACTGGCTGGGCAGGGAGTCTGGGAGTCTTCCTGTTATCCTTCCCTCCATCCCCCAGTGGCAGGGTTAGAAGAATGAGTCCGTGCCCAGCTTCTTCACATGGGTTCTTGGGCTCAAACCCAGGCCCTCGTGCTCACAAAATAGCACTTTTCCTTCTGTGTTATCTCCCCAGACCCTTGTGGTCCTTTCTCCCAACAGGAAACCACATTGCAGAGACCTGGATGGGCTACCATAGCAAGTCATGGTGTATAAATAGAGGCTGAATCTGAGTGCTGAGTGAAAACAGCAACTGCCCCGATCAAGCCATATGTAAAGGTACACAAGGGCTACTAAGTATAGCTTACGGCAGAGCACTTGAGAGGACAAGGCTCTGGGTTCCATCTCTAGCAAACCAAAACAGCAAACCACAAAACAATGGTGTACAAGGAATATAAAGATGTCATGACCTGGGCTAGAGAAATGGCTCAGTGTTTATAAGCATCTGTTGATCTTGCAGAAGACCCAGTTTCAGTGTCTAGTTAGTAGCCATATAGTGGCTCATAACAATTTAGAAGATTGGATGCCCTCTTCTGACCTCTAAAGTTTCCAGGCACACACACACACACAGGCACACATACACACAGAGGCACACACATATACCCATTATGAATGAATGAATGAACAAAAAGATAGCATAAGGGCTGGCAAGAAGGCTCAGTGGGTATGGAAGCTTGCTGCAAAGGCTAAAAGCCCTGAGTTCAATGCCTGAGCCCCACATGGTGCAACGAGAGAAGTGATTCCTGCAGGCCACCTCCTGACCTCCTCTTGTATGCTGTGGCATGTGCACAACCCTCTCCCCATAATCAACAGATAAAGTTAGTACAAAATTAAAATCTTCAAAGTACAGAATCGTGCACAGAGTATAAACCTCAGTGTTTATAGAAGCAGCTACTTCTGGGGAGGGAAGGGCCAGCGGGGAAGAGGGACAGGGCAGAAACACGGCTGTCTACTGAATGATCTTGTGTGCTTTCTGCAAGGTTTGGAATGATCTGTCAGGGGCTGGAGGGACGGCTCAGCATTTATCAGCACAGGTAAGAGTGCGGAAGAATATTCCAGCGCTGTCAGAGGACCTGAGTTTGATGCCCAGCATGCACAGCAGGCAGCTCAAGACTGTAAGTCCACTTCTCTACCGGCACCTGCATAATATGCACATGCCTGCACAGATGCATAATTAAAAATAATAAAAATAAATCTTAAAAGTAGATGGAGGTGCAAGAGAGCTTGGTCAAGAGCAGGGGTCAAGAGCACGCGCTGCTCTTTGAGGACCTGGGTTCAATTCCCAGAACCCACGTGGTGGGTCACAGCCATCTGTAACTCCAGTCCCAGGGGATATGTCATTCTCTTCTGATCTCCATGTGCACTGCACACACGGGGCATACACATACATGAAGACGAAATACACATGCCTATACAAATAAATAAAGGTTATTTAAATGTTTAAAAAAATAGAATGTTCCTTCAGTTAAGTAGAAGTGATCGCACACCTGCATGGCCCATTCCCTCTGAGAAGATGGTCTGTGGCCCATATGTGCAGCAGGCTGGGAAGGCAGATTGCTGGGAATCAGAACAGAGTGAAGACGGGCTTAGGCCAGGATGTGGACAGAAGAGGAAATGAAAGGGAAGCTGCAAGCATTTCAGACAGTGAGTCATGGGCCCTTGTCCTGTTTGGACATGGTCGCAACAAGGAGAAAAGAGTCACCGGGTTCTTGAGCAGTTTGAGGAGCACAGGGACAGGCAAGACACTCACAGACTCACAGCTCCACAGCTGACGTAGGGAGGGCACTTGGCAATGCTGCACGCACTGGGAACGCATAGCCCTGGTTTGTGGTGGTCAGTAGTTGGCCCACTTAGAGAAGGTAACACATGCGGGGTGGTCAGGATGCATGAGGGAGGGCCCCAGAGACCGCAATGCATGTGGCCAGCTCCACCCAAAGGCTTCTTCAACCTGGACGTGCAGGGAGGCCATAAGGCTCCTGCTCCCAGTGCTCCTCAGCTCAGCCCCAGGGACAGTAAAGTTTTCGAGACAGGGTTTCTCTGTGTAGCCCTGACTGCCCTAGAACTTAGACCAGGCTAGCCTCTAACTCAGAGATTCCCTTGCCTCTGCCTCCTGAGTGCTGGGATTGAAGACATGCGCCATCACCATTCAGCCAGTAAATGAATTTCAAAGTTCCCCAGGCAGTTTTAACTTTTTTTGTAAATCTGTAAAGTTGATATTTTTCAGCTTCCTTCCTCTTTCAGAATAAATGATGATTTCCGGGACTGGAGAGATCGCTTTCCAGTTAAGAGCATTTGTTGCTCTTGCAGAGAACAAGGGTTTTGTTTCCAGGACCCACATAACAGCTCACAGCTATCTATCTGTAATTGCTGTCCTGGGAGTTCTAACGATCTCTCTAGTCCATTGGGACAAGAGGTAAGCATGTGGTGTATGGGCATGCACACAGGCAAACACCCACTCATTCAGAAATAAAGATCAACCTTGAAACAACAGCAGCGCCCATGATGCTTTTCCCAAGACGCTATGTAACCCAGCTCTACGTTCCATGCTTTCCCACGTCTTACTACTCTAAAACAACTCGCTAGCATCTACTGCTTCAGTGTTTCCCCCTCAATGCCTGGCTGTTCATTCTCCCCGTGCCCACAGCACGGCTCCCCATGTCCTTCCCTCGCCATCGCTCCTCACAGCGCCATCCCCTCTGGACACTGTGTGTGGATGTGTTTCTCTGCTAAGGTGAGCTTTCCCACCACAGTACCTGCCGGCCTTGCTTGTTTAGCTCTCACCAGGGCTTGGCAGCGTCTATAGAAAAGCGGTCGTGCAGTTCCCCTCTACAGAAACTGTGTACAAGAATGTGAGAAGATACTGGAAAACGAGGCTGGGGAGACAGATGGCTCAGGGGTTAAGAGCACTGGCTGCTCTTCCAGAGGATCCCAGCACACACATGGTGGCTCTGAACCATCCGTTACTTCAACTCCAGGGGAGTATGACATTCTCTTCTAGCCTCCGTGGGTACTGCACTCATATGGCACACAGACACACACACACACAGACACACACACAGGCACACACACACACAGACACACACACACAGACACACACACACAGACACACACACACAGACACACACACACACACACACACACACACGCACACACACACGTCGGCAAAGCACCTGTACATGTAAGACAATGGAACAACCACTAACAAGGGGGCGGGGCATGCTCAGTGGTTAACAACTTAATGCTCTTGCAGAGCGAACACCTTGGTTTGGTTCCCCGCACTGATGCAGGCGCTCACGGCCATCTGTATCTCCAGGACCATCTCTTGGCCTCTATAGACACTGCACAAATATGGTGTGTATAAGCAGATGTAGGTAAAAACCTCACATACATAAACTATATGCACAAATAAAGGAGTGGGTGGGCAATGCTTTACCCTGGAAGCCATGGTTTATTAATGAGAACGCCAGGGCTGATGGGATGCCTTCTTATGAGGTCCAAGCGCCCTCCAACAACATAAGCTGTTGTCATGGCCCTTGGCTACTCACCAGTATGCGATGGCATGACCCCATTGCTAAAATCGCAACACCCCTTGGTTGCAAGACATAGAGAAACAAACTAGAACTGACCCCAAGACTTTCTCCTGCTGGCTTGCTTCCATAGTGCTTCCAGAAGGTGCCACGCAAGCTGATGGGGCAAAGGTCACCAAGAGTATTACCCAATGGAGCACCTGTGTGCTACAGTGTTCACCAGCCAGGCAAGACATACTCACTGATGCGACAGTGCCACAAAGTGAAGGGGCAAACAAACACTTGTGGGTTGAGTCTGAGGCCTGCTCCCCAGGAGGGAATTCAGGCCTGGTTCTGTAACCCTGGTCAAAGCCTCACGCTTCAGGAAGTCACAGGCTCTAGGGCAACCGTGGGGGCAGAGCGGGGACAGGGGACCTACTACTGCTGTCACACTGTCCTCAACCTTGGCCGGAGATGCTTCCCTCTGCCGTGGTCAGCAGCTAACGCAGAGACTCAACAAGTTAAAGCTATTAGAGGAAGGGACTACTGAGCCCTAAACTGGACATCTAATCATCTTCCACCCTAACTAAGGCTCAAGGACCATCTTAGAGGAAGGGGAGGAGAGACTTGTCAGGGACAGAGGTGGAGGAGGAAGGCTGTGAAATGTCTTCTAGACACGACGAGGCCCCTGTGCTCATAAGCTTACCACAGCTGTTACCTGCACACGGTGAAGCCAACAAGGTTGGCCAACATTCCAGTGAAAAGCTTCAGCTGGACTCAGTGGACACTCAAATAGGAGTTGGGAGGGAGGGAGGGAGGGACGGACAGACAGACAGACAGACATGATGTGGGAAAGGAAGGGGACATGTTGGGGTACCTGGGGGTAAGCTGAGGGTAGGTATGATCACATGGTTTACATGTATGGAACTATCAAACAAAAAATAAAGTTTGCTTTAGAATGATAAATATAATTCACACACAGACTGTATTATTATCCCCAAATATCTGTGCCAGGGAGAAGAGCCTATTCACTACTTTAAAAAATTAGGTAAGAAAGAAAAAACAAACATTTACTTTGAAGTATTGCTTGGGCTTTCCTGGTTTCTACGGAAATGGTATCAGACATATGAATATGGTCTGCAAATGCCTAGGAATCCCGAGGTGCCTTCAGGCCCTCACCTTGTTTTGAGCCATCTGATGTCTATTTCCATGGAAACCAGCATGGGAATGAGGGCGACAGCCATGAGTCAGTGTGCTGGGTGGTTCGTCCCAGCACAGACTCCACGGTCTGGGAGTCCAGGAGCTGGGCTGCAGACATGTAAACTTAGAGATTCAAAGGTACCAGAACAGTGCCAAAGCCGTAGCTGGGAAACAACGGCGTCTTTATGGAGCTGATGAATAGTGGCAAAGCCCCGTGAGTGAGACAGACACAGGCAGATGTTTCTTTACTGAGTATTGGGAAGCTGAAAGCACAGGCTACCCCACGCCAAAGAAGCCGGCCACGGCAGGCGGCAATCAGCAGAGGTGATTCATGGAGAAAGTCTGTTGGCTCTTTGGACACATGTCCTGAAGAAACCTCAGGTGGGTGGACAGTCTTACAGGTTGTGTGTGAGTGAAAATGTTGGAGGGGAACTGAGACTATGAGTCCCCAACTGTCTTTGCCCTGGAGTGCCAGTCAGTGGGAGGGGACTGGCCCTTAATTTCCTCTTCTAGCTAGACTGGACAGTGTGCTTCCCATTTGAAATTATTCCACCCTTGGGGCTGGAGAGGTGGCTTATTGGTTAAGGATTCCGGCCACTCTTCCACGGGACACAGGTCTCATTCCCAGGACCTGCAAGATGGCGGACAACTATCCCTGACTCCAGTTCCAGGTGATCCAATGCCCTCTTCTGGTCTCCTTGGGCACTTCACACACACACACACACACACACACACACACACACACACACACTGAGCTCTGAAGCCACACTATCACACTTTGCTTCTTCCCTCCTGCCCTGATCCGAACGGGTCCCGACTTTGCGTAAGCTTCACGGTCACTGACCCTTCTGGTGTCCACTTGGCTGCTGAGTTCCCAGCCACTTAGATCAGGCCAGGTGCTCCAGCCATCTCCAAGAAAATGCTAAGTTCTTCCTTTAGCCTTTGATAAAAGTTGTTTTTGAAACATATAGGAAGCAGAAGCAGGCAGATCTCTGAGTTCAAGGCCAGCCTGGTCTACAGACTCAGTTCCAGAACAGCCAGGGCTACACAGAGAAACCCTGTCTCAAAAAACAAACTGAAAGCAAAACAAGACCAAAAAAGATGTAGGTGCACGCGGAGGAGGAGCTGTGACCAGTTGCCATGGTGACAAGTGTACCAGCTCTGGCAGCAGAGGTGGAGAATGTGGGAAAAACAGATGATCTGGGAGAAGGACCGGCGTGGAGGTGAGGACGGAGTGTTCAGTGGGGCAGGCTGTGTGAGTCACAGAGTGACCATGTTTGTATGGCCGCCACTAAATGCTCTCATGTCTGGAGAATTGCAAACCTTGCCCCTCCCTGCTAGCAAGTGCCTAAACTACCTGGAAACTGGACAAAACAGAACACACCCCAGCTCTTTTCTTTATTCCTGGAAACCACCCAACTACTGTGCTGTGCGGTTATTTTTTGTTAACTTGGCCCAAACTTGCATTAAATGCCTCCATATTTTGGTCTGTCTGTAGGCAAGTCTGTAGGGACTTTAGTGATTAATAACTGATATAGAAGGCCCAGCCTACTGTAGGTAGGGCCAACCCTGGATAGGTAGGTGGCCCTGAAGAAAGCAGGCTGAGCACGCCATGGAGAGAAAGCCAGGAAGCAGTGTTGCCCCACGGCCTCTGCATCAGTTCCTGCCTCCACATTCCTGCCTTGAGACTTTGCTGGATTCTGGACTACAAGGTGTAAGACAAAATAAGATTTTTCCTTTTGAAGTTGCTTTGGGTCATAATGCTTTATCATAGCAATTGAAACCCTAACAAGGGATAGACGTCAGACAAAAGTACCCCCACATTCCCTAGCATGAATCAAACAATCTTAAGTCTGCTTTGCCCACAGAACCACAGACAAGGCTCTCAGCCACGTTTCCCCACATCTGCCTTGGCTCCCAGCCCCCTTCTGCATGGTCCCCTGTGTCATGGAATGCCTCCACCTTTTGGGTACCAAGAGAACAAAACACGTTTTCTTTTTCTTTCCTTTTTGTAGACACAGTCTCATGTAGACAAGGCTAGCATTAACTTCACTTTGAGCTGGGATGATAGGTGTGTACCTCCATGATTGGTCTATGCAGGGCTGGGACCTTGTATATACCGGACAGTCACTCTATCAACCATGCCACATCCTCAGCCTACGGAACCACCATTCACTAGTGTGTATCTCCAGGTCTGTAGCTTTACAGAACCTTACATTTTTTTTCTATTATCACGTGGAATGTTAATTGCTTGGAGGCCACATCGTTATCAAGGCTTCTCTGTGGTGCCTGTGATGCCTGTGCGTCTTCCTGAGCCGAGAGATTATGGCTTGCAGGAACCCCATACCACCTGTGCTTCTGCACAGCCCAGCATGGCAGGTTAGAAACGATGATGATGATGGAGGTAACAGCTAGCAAATGCCAAGACCTACAGACACCCAGGCACTGCCCTGCATGCTGGACCGCTGGCCATCCATTACTGAAGCCTGCACATACAGGAAGATTATAAAAACCATCGCAGCCTGGCCTTGCTTTGGATGCTACCTAGAGGTTGTATGTTGCTGAGATATATCTAAAGAGGATAATGTAAGCTCTTCTCTCAGTAATGATACAGAACAAACTGAAAAAGAATCAAGATCTCATAGTGCTTTGTTGATTGTCTAGTTTTTCCGTGTTGCTGTTTACCATATGAGATGCGCATGACTCGGAGCTCACCAAGATCTCAGGAGGGTCAGCCACAGCCCTACTCACTGGTCTACCCTTCCTCCATGCTCAGCATGGCCCCCTTTCCTCATGCCCATGGACCAGGAGGAGATTAGTCATGGAAAAAGAGAGAGATGTGAACTTGCTGGCTTCCCCAGAAGAGGCAACATTGGAGATAGTGAGTGCTTGGCTCTCTAGAAGTTTGATTGTGTAAACAGTGGGCACAACACAATGCTGTTAAATTAGCAAAGTGTAGAATTTTTCTTATACTCTCATCTCTTCTGGCTCCATATCTATCAAGGAAGGCCAGGGTAGGGGCATCTTTAATACTGATGAAGGGCTCCATAGTCCTTAAGAGAAGAAATACCATGGTTCGCCATTAGGTCTACGACAAAGTGCTCAGAACGCAAGCTGGATGGAATGGAGCTGCCTGGCAGAGTTCCCAAGAACAGAACTCTAGGGCAGGAGATACGAACACCAAGATCACCCCGGTGCTCTTCAGAGGAGCCACCAAAGGAGTTGATGTCTGCCTTCCTTCCAGGGACGAGATGTTCTGGAGGGCCACGTGTGTGGATGTCCCTCCAGGTTATGGCTGGGACAGGAAGGAGGGACTCAAAGACACTAAACCTTCTGCTCTGTCTGAAGCTGCAATGTCACTATGCCAGTGACCAAGACTCATCTCACAGGCCCATGTGAGTCTTTGTCACTTTTTATTGTCACCTTGTCTGAGTTCTTCATGTTTGGAGGAGCCCAGTCACTTTTTTCCCCACAAGAGATTTTGTGTGTTTGTTTGTTCAGTTTTTGTTTTGTTTTTTGGAGACAGGGTTTTCCCGTGGAGCTTGCTGGTCTTGAACTCAAGAGATCCTCCTGCCTCTGCCTCCTCAGGAGGTGAGTGCTGGCATCTAAGCTATATGCCACCACTGACAGAAAAAAAAAATTAAAGATTTTATTTATGTGTGTATGTGTGGTTTTGTGTGTGGGTTTGTTCTCATGTGGATGCCAAGGAGTCCAGAAAAGGGTACAGGCTCCTTGGGGGCTATGGCAGCTGTGAGCTGCCCTTTGTAGTTAGAGGGGACTGGACTCAGGTCCTCTGCAAGAGCAGTATATACAGTATAAGCCACCTCTCCAGCCTCAGATCTTAGTCTTTTTTTGTTTAAAATAATTACTATTGTTATGTGTGTGACCTTTATATATATTGGTACACACAGTGCACATGTGGAAGTCAGGTCTGTTTTTCTACCTTTATATGAACTCTGGGGATCAAAACCCGGGCTGTGTGGGGCAAGGGCTTTTACCTGGTGAGCCATCTCAACAGCCCTCTTTAGATCAAATCAATCAGCTATTGCTATTGCTGTTGTGGTGTTGTGTGCTTGTGTGTAGGCACATATGCCATGGTGTGCATGTGGAGGTGAGAGACAACTTTGTAGCGTTCCCTCCTTCCCCTCTTCCCGTGGCTTCTGAAGATTAAAATCAGGCCGCAGGCTCACAGACAAAGGCCTGCCCACGTGCAGGCTCGGCCTTGGCTTTAACTGTTTATGCAGCTCCGGCTGGCTTCCCGCCTCAGTTAGTTCCATCTTGGACTTCTCACCCTCAACATACTCTTTTCTCATTATTTTGTTATATATAACTATATACATATATACGGTGTCTATGCTTGTGTGTGTGTGCACTTGCATGTACATGTATGTGCATGTAGGGATGGCATGAGCATGCCTCAACATGAGTATGGAGATCAGAGGACAAGGAGTCAGTTCATAAGTACTTGTACCATAAGTACTTTTACCAGCAGAGCCATCTTGCCAGCTTGAGGCTTTCTAGATTCTGTGTATTTAATTCCGATTTAACTTCACTGGGCAAGCTGTGTGAAGGCCGACTCTAACCAAGCGATAGCGCTAATGCAATTGATTTGGCCATTATACTTAAGTGACACACATCTTAACATACACATGTTTGCTTTTGAAGCAAGAAAGGAGTGAGTCAGCAGTGACACAGTCACATGGACTGGGTGGGGATTTATTGACTTATTGATTGATTGATTGATTGACTGACTGACTGATTGATTTTGTTTTTTGAGACAGGGTTTCTCAGTGTAACCATCCCTGGCTGTCCTGGACTAGTTTTGTAGACCAGGCTGGCCCCGAACTCACAGAGATTCAACTTTGCCTTCCAAGTGCGGGAATTAGGTGTATGCAATAATACCCTGCTGGACTGGGCATTTAAGGACTAGAACTTGAAGGACAGTATACAAGACCTTATGGAGATGCCCTGTATGCACAGGATACAACACTCAAGGAAGCATAACAGATTTAACATTGGTTTGTTCAAATTCCCAAGCTTTTAGGAGCATGGAATTGGGGTGGAAGTGTTGATTTATAGGAGGGAATCTATCTAAATATTCCAGGTAAATCTGTAAAATAAAAATGGAAAATATGGGATGGCTGGAAAGATGACTCAACAGGTAAGAGCACTGACTGCTCTTTCGGAGGACCCGGGTTCAATTCCAAGAACCAACATGGTAACTCACAACTGCCTGTAACTTCAGTTCCAGGGCATTCACACCCTCACACAGACACACATGCAGGCAAAACACCAATGCACATAAAATAAATTAGGTTTTTTAATGGAAACTATGGAGCTGGAGAAACTGCTCAGCAGCTAAGAGCACTGCTCTTCAGAGCACTGTTGCTCTTGCAGACAACCAGGGTTCAGGGTTCAGCTGTCAGTGTCCCATCTACATGGTGGCTCACAACCATCCAGAATTCCACTCGTAGGGGATAACTCTCTTCTGAACTCCAGGGATATCAGGTACGCATGTGCTGTACATATACACATGCAGGCAAAACATTTATGCACATAAAATAATAAATCTAAAAATAGTGTTAATGGAGATCGTGGGCTTAGTCCGTCAAGTGCCTCCCGTGCAAGCGTGAGGACACACGCTCAGCCCTCAGGACTCACGTAAAACAGTCAGGTGCAGTGGAACATGCTCATAATCTCAGCACTGGGAATATGGAGGCAGGGGAATCCCATAAGGTTCACTGGTCATCAGCCTCGCCTATCAGGTGTGTCCCAGGTTTCAGTGTGATCTTATCTTATATGTGCACACACACACACCAACAAATATACACCTGCACACTTATATACCCTTGTGTATACACAAGTACACACATGTACACATACCTACATAAACATGCATACATCTACAAATGCGCACCTATATAAACCCCCATACACACACACCTAAACACACACACACACATATACACCTATACACATACCTACACACATACACACACACACACATACCCTCACACCCCAGACTCCTATACATATACACATTGACACCTACACACACCTATACACATATACAGACCCTTCCACACCTACAAACATACCCATACCCACACAGCCCTACCCACATCTCCCCACATGTAGATACACACAACACACCCCTACCCACATCCTCCACATGTACACACACACACACACACACACACACACACACACACAGAGCCCTATCCACAACCCCCTACATGTATATACCTGTACACACATAGCCCTACATATCCCTGAAAATATGATGAAAGCTATCTTTCCCTAGTTTTATTATATTTATTACTTCTTTATTGGGAGACAGGGTCTAGCTGTGTAGCTCTGGCAGGCCTGGTGCTCACTGTGTAGACCAGGCTGGTCTCAAGTTCACAGAGATCAGCCGGCCTCTGCCTTCTGAGTACTAGCATTAAAGGTGCACATCACCATACGTCTGGCCTCTTTCCCTGATTTCTATTACAACTGTAGGCAACAGAAGATGTTTGAACAGAATTATAACATCAGTTAAGTTAGAGAATAATTTGGAAAACAATTATTCAGAATTTAAAAAGAAAAGGATCAAAACAAAATGTGAATGCTTTAAAAGTAAAAAATTCTAAATGTATTTATTTTTATAACTTTTCAAACTAGACAGAAATTTAGACACCCCTGAGCCATCTGATGGACATACAGGATCTCTGCACTATGTTATTTATTTATTTATTTATTTATTTATTTATTTTTGAAATCTAAAATTGCCCATGCCTGCAAAAGTTTTGAAATCCCACACACTGAACATGGCAGGGGTTAATCAATTGGAGAACCCTGGCTACAGACAGACCCACAAGCATCTTGTGTGGTGACCCCACTGCACCGCTCCGATCGGGGGTCTATCAGGAAAGGAGACAGAGGCCGTGACAGCAGCCTCTGAACTAAGGACAAAGCTGCAAACAGCAGCGGAGTCAAAAGTCAACAGGAAGATGTGTGCATGGTTACTCTGGAGACACTCGGGGTCAACAGTGGCTGACAAATCATCTGTGCTCTTCCTCAGGATCCTCTGTGTTCCTCAACACTTGGCAACAAAACTCAAGTGGAATATTTAAAGTTCTGCCTGCATCTGTTCACGCTCATGGTGAATCCGGGAACAACCAGACTTCTGACATTTGCACAGAAGGTGCAGCAGCAGGGACAGTTGATACCACAGACAGTGGGGAGGGAAACAATGACACACAGGTCTGTCCTTACTTTTGTCTGTGACAAACACCTGTGAGAGCGAGGCTGAAGGAGCCAAGCTTTACTCTGGCTCTGAGGTGTCAAGCCATGGTCAACTGCTCCTTTGCTTTGGGCATAAAGGGCAGCAATGTCACACTAGGGTGTGCGTGGTGTGCACGCGGCTCAGGAGGCTCAGGGAACATGGCGAACAGACAAATAGGCGAGGAAAAGGGCACCACACCCTGGATGGCAGGTCCCCAGGAGCTAATTCCCTGAACTAGGTCCACTTCTTAGGAGGGGCTTTATCTAAAATATTCTTAAATAATCAATGGGTCAAAGAAGGAATCACAAATAAAACTAGAAAATTCTTAAAGACAAATAAACCAAAGCGCTGCAGATGCTACACTCAGAGGGAAATGTGGCTGTAACTGTCCACAGCTGTAGGAACCAAAAGAAGCATGTTAAAACTAATGTTAACAGAAGGAAGGAAATTAAAAATCAGAAAGAGAGAAAATGGAGACACAGCAGAGAAAACTAACAAAACCAAAGAACTGGCTCTCAGAATAAATGGACGAGACTGATAAAGCCATTAGCCTGACACCAAGAAGAGGGGTGCCTCATCTTATTAAACGGGACATCACTAGAGAACCTACAGAGACAAAACAGGTCACAGGAAATGAGACAAGCAACAACATCCTAGCCAGTTACATAATTTAGGATGAAATTTAAAAAATTTCTAAGAACCACAAATTACAGAGCTGTCTTGAGAAATATAAAAGCCCCCAAAAATTCTTTTAAAAAAAGAAAGGAAATTTGCATGAAACCAAAACATAAAGGGGCAAATGGCACACAGCTGCAGACCTAGCAGCACTCAGCAGCTAGGAGGCAGAAGGCAACAGAATGACAGTTCAAGGTCACCGTCAGGTAACTAAGGTCAAGGCCAGCCTGGGCATCGTGAGATCCAGTCTAAAAATAAAAACAAAAACATCAATCTGGAGAAATCTATTGTAATTAACCCCCCCCCCCAAAAAAAACCCAAACTGATATACCTTCACCTGGCAAGCAAGAGCCTTAGAAATACAAGCTCCAGCAAGCGAGAGGCTTGTTTTCTCTAGCAGAGCTTGAAGTAGCAAAATCTGGACAACTGTACACCCACCACATCGAGAAACTCAGAAGGATTTCTAAGACTATTTACAAAGGAAACGGCCACATTGTACATTGTATGTGTGTGCCTATGTATGTTTCCGAGGAAGCCCACGTAACCTGGATAACAGCATGCTTTCCTGGCGGGGGCTGGGGTGGAGAGCCAGGCATAGCTTCTTCGTCCCGGTCCCTGCTGTGTGCCCTCCTGCAACCCCAAGGCAGGCTTTTCTCTACCCAGCCTCTGCCTTCCAGGATTCTAGAACCCTCCCCTCCCACCATAGCACTTTCCATTTCCTTCCCCCTCATGGACCGGTGACTACTTGTTTATTTCCTACTATCTCCTGTCTATCCAGTGCCTACCAGTGTCTGACCAGAGGCCCCCAGGGCAAGCTTTGTCACCTCACAGTGACTCAGGTAAGAATCCCAGCCTCGCCGATCACTTATTAGCATCATGAACTTGGTGAGTGACCTTTCCCTGCGTGTGCGTATCTGCTCATGTGTGAGAATGGAACAGGGCAGAACACAGGCAGGAACACGGGTGAGGTGCGGAACAGAAGCTGACGCGTGATGATGCTACACGGAAGTAACTTCTGGCTCAGGACCATCACCGTCCCCTCTGTGGCGGTATCGTAAACCACAGAGCTACCACACACATTCTCATGGAATCTTTTTTAATCCCTTCTATATTTCCTAGAACATGGTTACTTCAAGGTCCTTAAATATTTGTTCAATACATAACGAGGGGAAGATAAGACGGAAGGAAACTGTGGGTTATTTACATAGATTCCACAAGTAAATGTGCATGACTGACTGCGCCTGGCACTAAAACCTAGTCTGCCAAGAGGAAGAGAATATTTATTTTAAAATCAATCTTCTCAAATAGTCCAGGAAGACATTTATTTCCATTTAAAGTCACGTGTAACTGAAGTTCATCTGAGCATGTACTGAGGACACCTCCTTGGGGGTGAAGACACTAGAACCAGGCTTCTGGCCTGGGATCTTCTGCCAGCCTTTGAATCACATTATGCACATGCCAATCATAAGAAGGCAGCACAAGAGACCACATGCTCTTCAAGCGCGAGGTGCAGCATCTGAACTCCACACTCGGCAGCATTGCCTGTCCTCTTGAATGCATCCTAAGCTTATCTAATGCTGCTTTTATTTCTCTGGAGAGGTCAATGGGGCTGGAGCCTTATGGGACAAAAGAATCCAAAAAGCAAGTTATCCCCATCCCCCATCTCTCTCTCTTATTTTCCACAGGGTCTTAAGCACTCTAAACCACCAATGAACTCACTATGTGACTGAGGCGGATGGCCTTGAACTTCTGAGGCCTGTGATTACAGGTGCACAGCACCAAGCACGGTTCCTGTGGTGCTGAGCACTGGACCCAGGCCTCTGTGCAGTCATCAAACCAGCTGAGACATGTGCCCAGCCCCTAGGAAGCAATTTAGAAGACAACGAGAACTGGGCATAGTAGCACACTAATCCCAGCACTCAGGAGGCAGAGGCAGGCAGATCTCTGGGAGTTGGAGGCCGGCTGGTCCAGGGATGTAGAGAAACCCTTTCTGCCTTTAAAGAAGAAGAAAAAGAAAGAGGAGGAAGAGGAAGAGGACAAAGAAGACAATGAGAACAGTGGGCCCTGAGGCTTTCCTCTCCCTTCCTTCTATCTGGCCCCACATCTCCTGACAGTGGCCAGTGGATATGGTTGGCTTTTGGGTTTTCCCATCTTAAGCTAAACCTAAATGACCTTCATCCTCCCCCTCCCTTGCCTGTGTGTCTAGTGTGTGAAGGATGAAATATTCTGGGCATTTTCTTGTGGCCTGCTTACTCTTTGGTTTCCTGGAGTGTGACCTTTGCCCCATTTAATCTAACATCCCGAACTGTGCTGTGACTTCTGCCCTACCTCACACACTGTCCCGCTCCCCCGCGTCCCCGCGCTGGGCAGCCTGAGACCCAGGCCTGCCTCTCTCTGCCACACCTACACTTCCTCCTCCTTCTTCCCCTTTGCAGTTCCTAATGTCAATAAAAAGGGTGCAGCTCTCCCCGCCTCTCTGCTGCGCGGGCACACAAGTGTATCTATAACTCACAGGCGTGTAGATTTATATGTTTGCTTTGTCTTAAGCACTCTTCACATTAACTTTATGATTTTTTTGAGACAAGGTATTGCTATGTAGCCCCTGTTGGCTTTGAACTCCACATCCTTCTGCCTCAGCGTCCTTCCTGAGTTTTAGCATCCCACACCCAGCTATGTTTGCCTTCATCACAGTGTGCCTTACATGGTCTGTACGTCAGAAGATGTATTGCTAGCTCTGTAACTTTTAATCTTTCAGTTACAAATGGGTGGATATTCAATATAACTGAGTTTCTTCCCCATTAGATTAACAGTCGCAGTTTTAGACATTAGAAAAAAAACCTAGATTTTGCAGCCCGGTACCTTGCAGTGAGGAAGGCAGGGTGCTGCAAATGTAGCTCTCAGCTCTGTGTAAGGCAAGGCTGCATAACTCAGCTGGTCACTCTACAGAGCCATTTCCATAAGCAGCTGCCTAAAAGCAGTGCCGCTGACTTTAGCCTTTGTGTTGGGCCTAAATGTCAAATTCTAAAAAATCCCTGCACTGCTAAGTAAGACACTGACAATCCCATCCTGACAAGCCCGCTCCAAAAGGAGCATCAGCAGTGCGGCTCAGCGGTCTGGGCTTGTTCCCTGAAGTATTTGCCGCCTTCTTCCTTCCTGGCAAAGTCAACACACAGCTCTAAAGTGATGACTGGCCTTGGTGGTCCCTGCTAGACTCAGGCATTTCACTGAGGAGGTCACTGAGGGTCACCCAGGATCTGCTGCCCCAGCCATCAGTGTTACTCTTGGTCCTGTCCTTTTATTGTCTGCCACTTAGTTACTGTAACAAAAGTAACAGATATAAATAACAAATTGTAATAAATATCTTCAAGTGCTAATCCCCACCCAGGCTTTTTTTTTTTTTTTTTTTTTTTTTTTTTTTTTTTTTGTCTGCTTGACACAAACTATAGTTATCTGGAAAGAGGAACTTCAACTGAGAAAATGTTTCCATTACATTGGCCTCTAGGCGAGTCTGCAGATCCTGGAGTACAGAAAAACAAACCGAGCAAGCCACGAGGAGCAAGCCAATGAGCAGCACTCTGTGCCTTCGCTTTAGTCTCTGCCTCCAGGATCCTGCTCCGAGTTCCTACCCTGACATCCTTGACCAGGAACCGTGATGTGGAAGCATTAGCTAAGTTACCCCTCTGTGGCGCCACGGCAGCACGCGCCCGCCCCCGCCCCACAAGGACACTGCTCAAAATGAAAACCTGGGGAGCAGCAGCAGGTCCAGAGACCTCTGCGCATGCGTGTTCTGTAGCTGACTGCCACACTGCAGAAGGGAAATGAGCACAAGTCAAATCCACGTAATTGACCAGTACGCTTGGACCAAACGAGGTCTTATTATAATAAAAACCTTAACAATTGGATAAGCCAGCACATGGATGCAGTAATCATTCTAGCCCTTGGGGAAGCTGACACAAGAGGAGACATGACCAAGGTTAGCCTTGCCTCCAGAGCAAGACCCTGGTCTCCAAACAATATAAAACAAACCATCAAAACACCAAAGAAACACTGAAGTCCCCAAAGACGACACAGGAAGGGGAAAGAACAGAACTTGAGAGGAACCTTTTTTGGACAAGGCGACAAAAAGTTAAAAGGAATAAAATAATTAACTCAAATCTGTGTTAGAGGGTCAAGGGTAAAGCACAAAGGTGGCGCCTTTCTCCTGGGAAGCACAGTGGCTGAGCTCTTCCCAAGGGGTGGCAGCAATAGCCCTTGAAGGCAGGTGACTGTGTTTAGTTTGAGAGGAACACATTTTATGCTTTTAAATATTTGAAACAAAACTAAACTATATAGTCTTCTAACTTTGAGTGTCCACAGATGGTTGGGGAAGACAGCCAGGATTCCTCACAGCCACTGCATGTTAGGGCAGAACTGAGTGGCTCATACTGTGACCATGTGGCCCTCCAGGCTAACACACCGCCAACCTTCCCCCTTACAGGAAGTCTGCTGACCCAGCTAGGCCCAGATTTACCACAGCAGCTTTCCTTGTGGCACAGGGCTGGTCTCTGTCACCAGTGGAGAGGATGACGGCTCATTCTGGGGTGCCCTTGCCCTAGCAGGCAGGAAGAGAAGCAAGAGTGCCCACCAGTGCCACCTGCAGCCCAGGAGAGAAATGGCAGGCAAGGAACGGGGCTGTTAAGGGAAGTTAGTCACCTGGCAGATCCTAAATAACTATGGCCTCACTGATGCCTGTGGGGAACACAAACTTAGCTTTTACAGGGCACTTTCTAAACTGACAGAACAGAACCACAACTACAAATCCTCTTCCCACATTCAAGTCTGGGGTGGATGCTTCCCAAATACAAGATGCTCCCAGCATTCCCCTGTACACTAACTGTTCCACATGCGCAGAAGGAAGACAAGCCACACTGTTACCACAAGAATGATAGGATACTGTGTCTGTCCTTTCTGGGTCTGAAGGGAAAGTCATGCAGAAGCTTGCCATGCAAGCTCTGCCTGCAGTCTTCAGGTTACTCTCCTCAAAACCACGCCACTGAGACTCTGCATGTCAACTAACTTCTGAGGATGAAGGGGCAGTGTGTCACCGCCAGCAAACCTACACCAGAAGAATGAACACAGGACTATAAAGCAGTTGGTTCTGCCAGCTTCACACCAAACCATAACCCCTTAGTCCAGAGCAGTACATCAGGAGCCTATGCACCATGTCTCCTGTCACCAGAGACAGCTGAGGGCAGAGACTCAGAGAGAAGAATCACTGCTGCTCACCTTCCTTAGAATCAAGAGGAGGCACAATACTGCACCCATGAAGTGTGCACGTGTCCTGAGGTCTGCGTCCACGCCCCAGTCTGGACTGGGCTTACAGGCCGGCTGAGGTGACTACTGAAGGAGTGGTGTCCTGAGACTCAAGGCTGGAAAAGGCCAGCTATGACCAGCACTCACTGGAACACACCAGGCATGCAGAAGATGAGCACAGCCACAGGAGGCCTCACTTGAGGGCCACGGGACCACCACACACCACATCTCCACTAACCCCAGAACTTTAAGGAGAGCCACAGAGGCAGGAGGACTCCACTTCTGCCCAAGTGTTCGGGACTCAGAAGAGATACAGAAGAGTATGGCAGAGCTTCCTGGGTCATCTCAAGAGCCTTCAACTTACTTCATCATCTTCATCTTCGTCATCGTCGGATTCAAGAACACCATCCGGTAAATCTTCTATGAAGAAAAAGAAATTAATCAGAAAAACCACAAAGCTTGTCACTTGGTCACTGAGCGTCAGCTGGGGCACTCATGTGAGCATCATGTGGGGAGTCACACTGCTGAGCACAAGCCAACACCCGACTGCCCCTGACCATGCCCTTCCACACTCCTGACCACGCACTGGCACCCCTGACACCCCTGACCACCGCCCTTCACACTCCTGACCACCACCCTTCCACACTCGATTCCACACTCACTGGCACACCCGACATCCCTGACTGCTCCTTCCACACTCCCGACCACTCAGTGGCACACACATTACTCTCCTGGCCATCCCAGATCCGCCACAGTTTGCTACCATGCTTAGCAACAGCAAATACACTGTTTCTGTCAGAACGTTGGTATTCATATTCTTATAAACACAACCTTGGAGGGAGCTGCAGGGCAGGAGATGAGCTAGCGTTTACTCCTAGGGAGCCTGCTAGCTCCCTCAGTAGTGCTATCTCACGCATCCTCTTGACAGCTTCATCGGCCATCACTCCTCATCACAGGTGACGAGCAGAGGACAGAGGACCCAGGCAGGGACCTGTTTGTTGTTCCGCTTTCTAAGCCCTGTTGTTCTAACTTAAAGATGTAGATTTGGGAAAGGAGCTCACATGAAGTTACCCTTAGATGAGCTTTAATAGGAGATGTGGAAGGTGGGGAATAGGAATGACAGATACAGATACAGACAGACAGACAGACTGCCTGACACATAAGGGCCATAAGCAGGTCTTGTGAAGGAGGAGCGATATAGCTTTACACTAGAGATGCTATGATGGGGCATGGAAGGGAGAGAAAGAGCCCTTCCTTCAAAACTGGGACAGAGCTACACTGGGAGAAACAGCCACCATGCACAGCATGGCCGAGCCTGAAAGAAGAAGAGAAAAATCCCTGAACAAAGAGGGTTTCTGCCAGGGAGCTTTCTGAGGGTCGAGGGTGTCAGGAAGTTCCACACCATGTGACTTATGACCTAACCTTCTAGCAAAGGGCGCAGGGGCAGGCACTAGCACAGGGTAGGAGCATACATTTATCATGCAGCTATGAAGGCTTGCCTTTCCACTAAGGCTGTGTGCTTTATACTGTCAGTGGTGTGTGTGTGTGTGTGTGTGTGTGTGTGTATGCTGACAGTTCTTCATTGGGGGTTGGAGGGCACAGCCTGATTTTTCCCAGCTCCCTTCTCTGGTCTCAAGTGTAGAGGAGCCTAAGGTGACAGACAGGTGGATGAGACAACCCAGGGTGGGGGAGGGGAGCTCTGAAAGGCTCAGGCTCATTACTAGCTCGGTGGGGTTTGCACAGATGCACAAGTCCACAGTACTCAGAACCAGAGAAGGAGCCATTCCCTCACCTGGTGAATGGGGAAGTAATCATTCTGCCTACTTCCTTGGGGCCCGAGAAAGGAGGCAAGGGAATAACTCAGGATCTTACGGCACACCAGAACATGGCACTTGGACGAGGTATGTAGCCGACACTCCAAATATGAGGTACTTTCTCCTCCACGAAGACTTCTCTGAGTTGTTGTGAATGGCTACTGACTGGCCAGGAAGCCCCCTAGGAGGCTAATCGGCTAAATTGAGCTGTGAACTACTTAGGGGATTAGCAAAGCTCACTCCTGGCTCTGAAGGCTGATGGGTAACCCTGACTGTCACCTTGATGTGATTTAGAACCACCACGGACACAGATCTCTGGAGAGGTCTGTGAAGGAGTTTCTAGATTGAGATAACTAGGTAGGAAGCCACACTTTAAGTGTGGGTAGTCTTACTTCACAGGCCAAATTCCTGAAGGAGAAGAGAAGGCAACTGGGGCAGCGGTATTCATCTCCCTCTGCTCCCCGCCTGCACCTGCGATGGGGCTGGCTCCCTCAAGCGTATGACGTGGTGACGTGGTGACGGGCAGTTCCTTCAAACTGCAAACCAAACCCTCCCTCCTACATGCTTCTGTCAGCTCTTTTACCACAGCAACAAGAGGTAACTGATACGGGACACTGGCCAAGATGACTGGCAGGTAAGACAGTAACTGAGTGTGGTCTGGCACAGCGGTGTAAGGGGAGGTGTGACAGCGTCGCCGGGCCACTGATCCCCACATGTGCTCATGGTTGCTATCGCCCTGAGGCTGATGTTCGGTCTCTTCTATTTTACTTTCAATCTCTCTTTCTGGGGAATAAACTTTCGCCATTACCCAGAGCTAATTATTCCATAATAAATGGAACAGCTGGGCAGTGGTGGCACACGCCTGTAATCCCAGCACTGTGGGAGGCAGAGGCAGGCGAATTTCTGAGTTTGAGGCCAGCCTGGTCTACAGATTGAGTTCCAGGACAGCCAGGGCTACACAAGAGAAACCCTGTCTCAAAAAAAACCAAAAGAAAAAAAAAGAAAAAAAAAGAAAAAAAAAGAAAAAGAAAAGAAAAAACCAAATCCAAAAAGCAAAATAAATAAATAAACAATCAAACAAACAAACAAACAAATAAATAAATAAATAAATAAGTAAATGGAACGGATGTGGTTCTCAGGCTGTGGTCATGAGGCTGTGGGGGAGGAGAAACAGGCTTCTGCGTGGCCTTTAGAGCCATGGAAAAGGATCTAGATGATATAACCACAGAGGTCATAAAAGCCTACATGGTCCTTTGCAGAAATTGCTCATTTTGAGAATTGGCCTTGAATTTAGAACTATATGAGGAGATTCAAGTACTCTCTGGTCCAATGACTGCTTCATTAATTAGCCAGGGTGGACTTGGGGATATCTAGGACAGAGAGTTAAAATGGTCTCAAAAAGAAAAGACATGGGTAGGAAAAAAAGGAATCTATAGAAAACAAGCAAATGCTAGATGGGTTTATCTTACAGGAGGAAGGCTTGCATACAATCTAGACACAAATGGTATCGGAAGGAGAGTCCTGAGGCCAAGGACTTGCTAGGAGGGGAAACAAGGATAAGAGAAGTCAAAGATGACAGGCAGCACACAAAAAGCTAGGATGTGTTCTAGCTACTTGAAGGATCGGAGACCACAATGCCTACTTGATTTGCCTAAGTTTTAAAACTTTTTAAGAAATAATTTAAACTTAGTAGTCTATCATCTTTTTGATTTTACATAAAAACAGTTACTAAAGACTGCTGTCTGCTGGCTTGGAAACCACAAGAGCTGTGCCCAGCTGCCTGTGAAGCACAGGCTGTGTAAACCTATAAGGAAATGAGCTTTTGCTTTGTGTTCAGGGTCTGTTTTTAAGAAAGCAGGGGTTTGGGACTAATGATCCGGAATTCATAAAATTTATGTAAATTTAAGGATTTTTTTAAAAAAAAAACATTATTAACGATGTTCAAAGCCTTGATGATGATGTAGCTTTAGTAAATAAAAGACTAGGTTCAGCTCTCTGATAAGAAAAATGGTGAGACTCTTGGGACAAGGAGAGAGACTTTGAACTGACAGCTTGCCTCCACTACCAACACTGCTTCCGGTCTCCCTTTGTCAGGACCCTCCTTATGCTGAGTCTGCACCTCGCCAGCTGAGCATAGAGGACCTTCCCTGACCACGGTGACCCCATCCAGTAAGCTGGGGACCCAGGCAGGGTGAAGGCGGGCAAAAGCCAGTCATGTGTACAAACTCCATCCTTTCCAAGCAAGGTGCCCATGGCTGCTCTGGCTTCTTCAGTGTGGACTCACACCAATGGCTCCAGGAAGTTTCCAGGCCTTTAGCCTTGGATTAGGGTCTTTCTTGTTCAGAGGATTCCAATTCTTGGGCTGGACAACTCTCAGATTCTCTGCCTCTGTAGCAGGTAGACAGTTACTGCGAGACAAGCTAGCTTTCAATTGTGTAAGCCAAACTAATAAATCCTCTTTTGTAATATAGATATATATACACACACACATACACACACACACACACACACACACACACACACACACGCAGGCTGACACAGTCTCATCCTAAGGGAGAGTCACTACTGACTTTCCTGGTCCAGAGCCAATGGGACAATGAAGTCTGTCCCTTTAGTGGTTTTTGCACAGGTCTACACCCTGCTGACCTGCACCACTGTCTCAGAAAGCTGGCTGTCTACACAGTGCTTTGCACCTTGTGTTCGGGTGAGTTTTGATCATCTAACACCGTCTCTCTGCCCATGGACACAGCACACTCCAGTCCGCCAAGATGGCGGACGATGCCTTTCACACGGCACTACCAGTTACGTGCTCCTTATGCTCACATACGGTAAGGCCCTTGGTTGGGCACTCTTTACATCGACTTTCCAGCCCAGTTTCCAACCCCAAACCCCAGACTCTCTTAGTGGCTCACACATCCTAACTACCCAGAACCCTCCGACTCAACGACCTAGAACTTACAGGCCTCAGCTCCTCCTCCCCCGGGGACAACCATCTTCCCCACTGCTCCTGAGCCAGTGCGTGCCTCATAAAGGCTCTCCCCTGGTAACTAGCAGGGCCTGAAGCTAGGAACCTGCCCTGCCTTGCTCCTGCCTGGTGACTCTGACCTTCCTCTCACGATGAACTAGAGTGTGCTGGCTACCCTCCTGAATAGCTGGAGTCAGGGCCTGAACCTGAGTCGGGACAAAGCTCTCTACTGTTGTTGTTGGCTGCATAACTGCACATTTCTGTAGCAGGCTGGAATTTTCCTTTGGGCTTCACCAGTGTTCTACCTTGCTGGGACAACCTGAGAATTTCAAAGCTCCCTGGTCCCCAGGAGGATGATTATGTCAGCATGGACAAAGCCCCGACTGGGAACCCTGAGTGGAAGATGGCTACAGTGGGCATTTCCCAGGTGCACCGGGTGAACGTCTCCACTACGAGGAGACATGGAGACACTCTCATGTGCTGTGTGCTGGATGGGTGTACTTGAACCGCTGCCAGGGAACACATGGGGAGGGATGGGTGATAAATTTGGTACCCAGATGCTGGAGTACTAGGGTCCCCTGTGTCAGGAGTCTACAGAAAGAGCTAGGGGCTTCCCTATCTCCGCCACAGGGCTTCTCTGGTTCTCTTGCCAGATGTGTGACATGGTCATGGAGGAGACTGTGGAGAAAGGGACCAGGCTGCCTCCTCCCTGGGGCCAGGTGGCACATATGGAATGGTGACGTGGTGACAGTTTCTACGTGGTGCTAGAAGGCCTGGCACCTGTTTCCCTAACTGGCCATAGGACCTGGGAACGTTGCTCTTATCAGTGGTGCAGGATTTAAGAGGGGACAGGAGGGGCTCGTAAAGGGATCTTACAAGGGCAGAGAAAGCTTCAGTAATTGCCTCCAACTCCTCTTTGTTGACCACACACCTCTCAGTGATAAGAGATCTCTGCTGTGATAAGAGATGTCAATGTTGGACAATCTGGCCTTGACCACTTGCCTATACTCATGGGGGTGGATGGACACGCACATGTATGTGTGTGCACGTGGAGGCCAGGGGAAAACCTTGCATGTCACCTGACAGGAGCTGTCTATCTTGTTGAGACCTCTTGGACCTAAGCAAGGCTGACTGGCCATGAGCCTCATGGATCTGCCTGTTTCTAACTCTCCAGTTCCAGGATTACAAGTGTGTGCCACCAGGCCTGGCTGGTTTTACATGGGGGCTGGTGACCGAACTCAGGTCTTTAATCTTGCATGGCAAGTACTTCAGTGATAGAGCTATCTCCCTTGCTCTATCACCCCACTGTGTGTGTGTGTGTGTGTGTGTGCATGCATGTGCAGGTGATGTGGGGGGGTGATGTGTGGCGGTAACATGTGTGTAAGTGTATTACGTGTGATATATGTAATGTACATGTCAGGGCAATGTGTATGTATGTGTGTGTGGCATGTATAGTATATGTGGGATGTGTAGGGCAGAGTGTATGTATGTGTGTGTGACATGTGAATGTGAGTGTAATATGTGTGCGTGGAAAGTGAGGTGTGTGTGTGTGTATGTGTGTGTGTGTGTGTAGGGGCATGTGTGAGTGTGTATAATATGTGTGTGTGTGAGTGTGTGTAATGTGGGAGGGCATGGATATGTATAATGTGGGGGGGACATGTGTGAGTGTAATATTTGTGTGTGTGGGACATGTGTGAGTATGTATAATGTGGGGGGGCGTGTGTGCGTGTGCTTGTGCGTGTGTGTGTGTGTGTGTGTGTGTGTGTGTGTGTGTTACTAGACACAGACCTGGGGCCCTGTCCAGGTCAAACAGTCCTACTGAACATTCATGTGTTGAACTTGGCTCCCCTGCTTTCTTTAAAGGCTTCTTTTCTATTTTTTGAGATGGAAGCTTGCTATGTAGTCTAGGCTAGCCTTAAACTCTTTGTATAGCCTAGGCTGACCCTGAACTCATGATTCCTCAGCCTCTCTAGTGCTAGGATCACAAGCACACACTACCATATCTGACTCAAAAGCCTCCCAGATGACTCCCAAGGTATCACAACCTTCCATGGGAAAGCTGGTACATCTTTTTGTCATGTGACCAAGTCAAAAGATGAGACAGAGATAAAACTGACCAGAATTCAGCTGCTTGATGATAAACTCTATTTGGCGGATCATTTCGGCGCTGCCTTCTTTGATGAAGCACCGCAGGATTTCCTCCATCCCCTAGGCGCAGTGAGGAGAGAGCGGACACGTCAGGGTGGGATGTGACAGTGAGGAGAGAGCGGACGCGTCAGGGTGGGATGTGACAGACTACTTTCAGTGAGGAAGTTTCATCTAATACCAAAGGTATTTTTTTTTCTTATTTTCAGGGAAGGTTTTTTAAAAATAAAAATTATCTGCTTAGTATTAAACATTCATTTTAAAATTCATAATGAAATGGTTTTCTTCTTAGTTGACTACCTCTACTTAATTATAACATTACAATACACTTAGAAAGCTACCTGAAGAGATCATTAGCTGGCACTGGACGCCTGTATCCCAGGATTCAGCTGCATTTACACCACTGCCTTTAGTTTGGGAAATAAGTACTTTGAGGAGATGGTTTCTTTCCCACGTTTCCCCTAAGTTTATACACACTGCCTTCTGAATTTTAGGGTCATTTATGATCTTTGAAAAGCTGAACCACATGTTTTGAACAAATAGAAACGTTCTTCTAACAGCCGGGATTCCTATTCTATGAAAAGCATGACGGAGGGACCAGGGAGCTGGCGGGAAAGCACTGGTAGTACAAGGCCAATGACCCGTGGACAACCCCGGAGCCGCAGTGTACAGCTGTGGCGTCAGCATCCTAGTTAAACAACAGGTAGAGACGGGCGCAAAGACTGTAAGGCCGGGGTACGAAGGAAAGCAGCAGAAGCAAGAGATGCTGCCTCAAAACAAGGCGGGAGAACCAACGCCTAAAAACCTGCCTGCGCCTTTTCTATGTGCGCATGCTGCCCCGCCTCCCAGACAAACAAAAACTACATGCCCGGTTTTTTGGGGGGAGCAGTGTCTTACAATATATCCCTGGCTAGCTGAAATTCACTATGTAAACTAGGCTGGCCTTAAATGTAAAAGAGATATATCTGCCGTTGTCTCCTGAGTGTTGGGATTAAAGACACGGGCTACTATATCTGGCCTAATTAAAAACGTAAAGACAGAGCAATAGGCTGGAGAGATAGTTAGGCTGTTAAGAGCCCTTACTGATCTTGCAGAGGACCCATGGCCCCTCACAGTTGTCTCTAACTCTAGATCCAGGGGGTCTGATGCTTTCTTCTGGCTTCCCTGGGCATGAGGCATGCAATGGGACACACAAGTACAAGCAGGTGAAGTCTCCACACATATAAACGGAAAGGAAAGCCATACAAAATGATAGTTGTCATCACTGTGCCACTGTAATACAGTGATGCCAGAATTTTCCACTCTTAAGAGAACTAAAACAAACTTGAAGGTAAGATACTTAGGTAGGCACAGTGCAATCCCTCTCTCTCTTCCTTTGCCACAGCACTGGAGTGTGTGCGTGTGCTGTACTGGATCAAACAAGGTTATCTTGGCACCAAGAGAGGACGCATGTCTAAAAATGAACCCAAAACAGAACAACCGGCATCCAGAGAGGCTGGCTCACCAGCAGGCAAAACATCAAAATGCTTGACACTTGCCCTTGAATTTGTGGTGAAATGAGCCAGTATGATCCTTATTTTATTTTTATTTGTAAATTATTTAATTAATTTTGGAGACAAGATCTTACTATGCAGTCCTGTTCTTATTTCAAAATAAGATTTGATTTGTTTGTTTGTTTGGGAGACGAGGTCTCACTATGTAGCTCTGGCTGGCCTGGAACTCACTATGGATATGCCTGCCTCTGTCTCCGAAGAGCTGGGACTAGAGGTATGAGCCATTATGTCTCGCTAGGCTAGGCTCTCTTTGTAAACAGCCTGGTCTAGAGGCAATAGCTATAATGGAATCAAAGAAAGTCCTAGCTCCCTGAGGCAGGTCCCATGCTACCTCGCTCAACTCGCTCAACTCCTCCCAAAGACAAGATATCTATCACTGGTACTATTATGCAGATGTCCGTGTCTGAGAAAATGGACGGCCTGTGTGCAACTGTGTGTAAGAGCTGTGCTCTCCACTTTTGCAAATTGTACCTAATAAATGGCATCTCGTCCAGCGGATGGCACAGTGGGCGATCGAGCGGTGAAACGGCAGCTGCTGGGTCTGGGGGCATGGGTGGTTCAGGTGAGAGGGCACAGCTGAAGCCCTGGAGTAAAGTGAGAAGCTCTGGGAGCTGGGCCAGAACTGTGGAGGACAGCGTGCGTGCCGGGGAGGCTGGGATGAAAGCATACGGAGAGTAGACCATTGAGGAATAATCTAGAAGAGAGGAAAGACTGACAGGTGTCGTGGAGGCAAGGAGAGAGGGCTGAGAGGCTATGGCAGCTCTTGTGAGTCCAGTCAGACAGACCAGGGCTCCAACTATGGTCATCAACCACAGTCTGCCTTAGTCCTTGGCTGCCAGAAGGGCTGACGGTTCTCTCTGCTCACACAGTGGCCTCATCCGTGCTTCCATCCCACGAGGGTGAGTTAGGGGTTCTCTATCATTAGGAGACAGTCACGTGCTCAGCCCCAACACACCAATAGCCATAATGGCTACCGAGAGCATAGGAACAGCCAGAGACAAAGAGCTCATTCCAACTCTTTTCTTGCAGAGGCAAGTCTGTGATCTGCCCATATCTTTATAGATCACTTGAATTCAATAGACACTTGTTCTTTCTTAGGCCTCCGCCTTAATTAGCACTTGGAAAGCAAACATCTCAGCCTGTGTGTAGTTAGGGGACTGCTTGGATACCTCACATCAAATATTCCAGTGAAAAATCCTATATATATTTTTTAAAACCACATATAGTAGGTAATGTTTAATCTAAATTATAGAAATGAGGCATAAAAAATAACAGTATTCTTTGGGTGTGTGGCACATGCCACTGTATAACCCTAGCATTCAGGAGGCCAAAGCGGGAGGACCAAGGCCCCCAGCCTGCCCTGGGCCAGAGTAGGACCCTGCCTCCAAAAATAAGCAACAAAACCTGGTATTTCATCCTAAAAGCAATGGCCTGGCACTTCAGATAACCCTGGACAAGCACAGGTTTGGAAGGGTGACAGGGCCTCATCGCCTGTCACTCAGATGCCTCGGAGGGCACAGTGTACTAAGCAGGAGGTTAGGGAACTTAACTCAGCTACAGTTAGAGCAAACAGTGAAACACAGCCCAAGTCCACCTCAGTGGAAATGCTCGAGATCAGAAAAGTCTGGAATTTTTAGATTTTGGATATCTGTATATACATAATAAGATAGATATAGTAAGAGTGGAACCCAGGTCTAAACAAAATTAATTTATGTTTCGGTGTTCATACTATGTCTACATTACTTAGTATACATACAGACACACATGCACTCACTCAGTCAGGAGTGATTCCTGAGACAGTCCCACTGCCCAGCCCACACTGGCTGGCCTCAGGCTCACGACCTCCTGCTTCTGTCTGCTGAGTGCTGGGACCATGCACCGCCCTACCTGCCTATACCACATTTTTAACAGTTTTGTGGATAAAACGGTTTCATGGTATGAACTTTGCATCTATGGCTTCAAGTCTGTGCTCAGAAAGTTTCTGATTTTGAGGCATGTTAGATTCTGCATTGTTTTTAATTGATTGGAATTTGTTATTAAATATACTTGTCACTGATTCTCTTCTCATGTATACATTTAAGATGACACAAAGGTTTTACAGATTTATTTTAATTTTTATGTGTGTGTGTGTGTGTATGTGTGCCAGCCACATGAGTGCAGATGCCCTCAGAGGCCAGAAGAGGGAGCGGGAGTCACAGGTGGTGTGAGCTGCCCAGTGTGTGGGACTGGAATTGAACTTGGACCCCCAAGAAGAGCAGCAAGTGTTCTGAACTGCTGAGCCATTTCTCTGGCCCCTGTGGTTCTGGATTTTTTGTGTTAGGGAGGCTCAGCTTGCCCCAGCTGGGATGATGGGATAGGGTAGAGAGGAAGCAATATGGCCAGGTTTCTCACTGGACTCCAGACTGTATTAGTGCTGGGATGTGGCTTAGTGGCAAAGTCCTTTCTTAGTCAATAAAGTCACATTAATTTCATCCCTGGTAGTTTGGGGAACAGGAGACAGAAAGGGAGGGAGAGGGGGAAGAGGTTTTAATTTCTGGTGTGAGACACTGCAGCACAGATGTGGAAGGCTCTGGAAACAAACGGGAAAATGGGTGTGTCCCTGGCTGTGTGACTCTAGGCAGAGAAGACATCTACTCCCAAGTCATTGGTAAGAAAATGGACACAACTATAGTCAGTCCTTCGGGGGTCTCTGAACAAGCTTAGTAGGAAGACGCACCTGTTCCAGTACCAGAAAGAGCAGTGAACACCACTAGGCACACCTACTGTGTGCATGTACATGTGCACAGTAGGTATGCGGAAGCCAGAAGGTAACTCCCAGGAATTAGCTCTCTTCTACCATTCTGGTTCTGGAATAGAATTCAGGTTGTCAGGCTTGGTGGCAGGTGCCTTTACCCCCTAGGCATCTTGCCACCCCTGAATACTAGTTAGTTTTAACGTGGAAGGCAATTTAGTTCCAATTGTTGGGTGTGTTTATACAGACGGACGGTTCTTAAATGAATCATGTCTTGTTTAACCATTGATGTGATTTTAGATAAACAACTAAAGATTTAGTATTGGGCGGAATGTTCTTGTGGTCTCCCGTGTTCTGAGTGTGGAAACAGGTTTAATCCCTTCACCACAGAATTTAATATGTACACAGCTACTCTGGTTACACATAGCATCAGAAAAAAAGGTCAAAGCTTTAGTGGTTTTGCTGGCTAGGTTTAGAAACAACTCTCCTCTCAAACTCAGACACTAATCCCTTAGCCGTTGTTGCTGTACTTCAAATATAAGAACAAGTGTAAACAAAGCAAGGAAACCCTTCTTCCCAGCAGCTGTGCTGCGAGGCAGTTTTAGAATCTGCCAAGAAACACCTCCAACATTACAAAAATAAGCCTTCAAGAATTTCCCCAACACTGTGGCTTTTTACCATTTACAATTTTTACCATTTCCTCGTGAGATTCTGAGGAAAGCAACATATTCTCCCTTGAGAAAAACCACTAGTGTATCTTTTACGAACAGTTTTTGGGGAGTCTGCCCTGGAGGAAGTGGAGGTAGCCTTCTTCCCACATGATCCTGGGAGGACCCTGGGAACTGCTCAGGGCTTTTTTTTTTTTCTTTTTCTTTTTTTCTGTGAGACAGGGCCTCACGAGAAGGTCTCACAAGAGCCTTGGTCTTTGCAGTGATCTTCCTGCCTCAGCCTCCCAAGGACTGAGGTGACCCTTGTGGACCACAGTGCCAGCTCAGGACATCTCTTACCATGGCTCTGGCCTCCTCACGGATGGACGGGATGGAGAGGATGCTGTACAGGGCCCCATTCACGTATGGCTGTATCTTTAAGGGGACAAAAAAAGAGAAGTCATTTGCAAGTTTTCAAATACTGTTCAAGTCAATTATCAGAAGTCCGGCTTAATATCCTATCCTTCAGAACGCAGAATGCACATTTCACAAGAGACACCTCCGTTTGTTTGTGACAGCTGCAACTGAAGTCAAACCTAAATCCACCACTCTCTCTCCACCTTTTTCCTGCTGTGTCACTGCTTGACTGATGTGATTTCCAGCATCCTGGTCACTCGGCACAGAGTCCCTATGGAGTCTGCGCTTTACTCCCAGGGTTGCTTGCTGAGTGTTAGTGCTAAGATCCTTGTTTTCCACATTGGCTGCTACTGTCCTTGGATGACAGTGACACAGCTGAGGATACACTGTCTCTAAACCAGACCCATTTCTAAAGCTTGCTCTGTGATCCAATTACCATAGAGCTGAGCCTTCGCGCCTGTTCGATTTGATAAGAGTCCCTTTTTCCATACTCAAAAAATATTAGCATGCAGGCGAATATGTGCATCTTGCTCCTGATGGCTCTGGGACTCATCTTTCAAGCCCAGGGCTATCTATCTAACACAGGGTACACAGGTGCAACCTTTGTCTGCTGCAGCTAATACTCTTGCAGTTTCTAAAATACACATAAGTATTTGTATTCTCTTTCCTTCCTTCCTTCTGAGATGTGTTTGCTTCAGCTTGACATAAGAGCTGATGATGACCTTGAACTTCTGACTCTCCTGCCTCCGCCTCCCAAGTCCTAGGTTACAGACCCTACACGGTTTACATAGCTTTGGGGATTAAAGGCAGGGCTTAAAGAATACTAGACAATACAGCCCTTAAGCAAATGCTCTGGCCACAGCTGAAGATGGGGAACTGACTCGTTGATCTAAGCCATTTGCATTTCCTTAAGTGGGGGGGGGTGGGAAAGAAGGTGCTTCCTGTAGCACTCACCTGCCTGAGTGAAGAGAGTCTAGGACTGAAGATACTCTCTGGCTGTTGTAGTGGGACTAGGAAAGCCCAGCATGACTGTCATGGCCATCTAATGTCTACCTGCTGAAGAGGCCAGTGTCAGCCGGGTGGTGCGGCTGTGGGAATATAACTGTGTGTGAAACGAACTAGACCAGAGCTGCCTGCTTGGAATGGGAACAGATGCGTGGCAACCTAGTGCTCCTCGTGACCCAAGGATCCTACCAAGTGTGCCTACTGAAAGATGCCCTGTGCCAGATCTGTCAAGACACGGCTCACAGTGGCTGAGGCTGAGGCTGCAGTGCAAGGGGATGCCATCACCCCAGCACTCTGAAGGCTGAGGCAGGAGAACCAAAAGACTGAGGCTAGCCTGGGCTACACAGAAGGTTCTGGCCAGGCTGGGCTACTGTGAGATGCTATGTTTTCTGCAAAGACATTTTTAAAAAGGAAGTGAGAGATGAATCACCTGTACCTATTTGATTTTGTGAATTTGTTATCCTCTATATTTTAAAATAACCAGACAATAACACCAGCTGTGGTGGTAATCAGGTCATTCTGGAGGGCAACCTGAGCCCTACACATACTATGAGCTGGTAGCCCCGGGGGCCACATATCCCATGGAGCTCAGTGTGGGGTTCCATGGGACAACTGTGGAAGTGGAGCTGGAAGGCGTCAAGGCTCTGTCTACTAGAAACACGGTATGTACCAGGGCACGGTGCAAATCAGGGAGTGCTACGGTAGTGAGGCTGGGAACAGGAGACCCAGGAAGCAATAGAGACTGGCCTCTAGTTGCCAGGGGATGGTTGTCAACTGATGATGAGCTCGAGGTTGCAGTATCTCTTATGCAAATCAAGTTTACACAAACATACCACCAGAGCTACTGTGAAGACACGAGCATCCACAGACAGACATCAAAAAGCAGAGGACACAGGGGTAAGAATCCAGCCAGGAGACATGAAAGCACGGCAGGACGAGGGCCTCACTAGTTCACTGGGAGCAGAGCACCAGAAAATGAGGCATAAAATGTTAGAGACTATACGAGATGCAGAAACTATATGAGATGTAAGTCACTTACAAAAATGGCCAGAGGAGGGGTTGGGAGGCGGCTCAGAGTGGATTAGATGCTTGCTATGAAGGCAGAAGGCCCTGAGTTCAAAGCACAGTACTCTGTAAAAGGTGGGCAGGTATGTCGTCCTATAACCAGCACTTGGGCAGCAGAGACTGGGGTCACAGGGCTGCCAGACCAGCAGAACAGGAGAGCTGTGCTCTGGGTGCTCATGGCTCTCGCCTTAGGAAATGAAGTGGAAAGCAATTGAGGAAGATACCCAAGATCAAAACCAGGCCTTCATGGACAACACACATCCGCACTCACACACATATGCATGCATACACATATGCATGCATGCATACATGCAAAAGACCCTCAAATCCTCAAATAGAAATATATGTCTAATGCAGCAACTGCCCAAAGCCTTGTGTAAGGTCATAAGGACCCAGGTCACTATTATAGTCCCCCATTCCACCACAGGGCCAGCAGCCTGAGTACCTCATGGTTTTCATGTCCAAGGAGATCCGAAAGAACTTTCAGCATGAGACCCGCCACCTTAGCACACATGTTCTTTCCTGTGGGATCAATGCCACATAAAATGCATGTCAGATAGGTTAGCACCAACCATGTGTGACCTTGAGCTGGTCACTTATGTCACTCTGAGGCTTCAGTTCTCTCCCTTTTAAAATGGATTATTATGCTGGTGGGTTTGGTGGTGGTGGTGGTGGTGGTGCTTGCTTATAATCCAGGGAGGCAGAGGCAGGAAGATCTCTGTGAACTGGGGGCCAGCCTGGTCTACATAGGGAGCTCCAGGACAGCCAGGGCTACATAGAAAGACCCAGTCTCTAACAAACAAACTAAAATAGACTATTGGCATCTGCTCCAAAGGGAGGTGCAGAATTAAGCAAGCCCACATAAACCCCCGAGAACTCAGAAGCTGGTCATGGCCTTGACAACAGTCAGAGTATGGATGGGCTAAGTGGGCATTCTGTATCGTCAAAAGCATCACCAAACTGCAAGCAAGCTGACGACAGGAACCGGTGGCGGGGATCTGACAAGCATGCTGAGAGCTGGGGCTTCCATGCAGGCTCTCCCTAGGGCGTAGACTGAGCAGCAGTCACTGACTTTGTGCATAGCACATGCATGGCTCAGAGCAAGAGCCCTGCAGGCGGGGACCAGCTGGCTTCTTGCCCTCCTTTCTCACAGATCCTAGGGAACAACAGCTGGACCAAACACACCTTCTAAGGCATCTCACGTAGCAGGTGACAGAGTGGGAGAGGGCTGATGTGTGTATACAGAAGCTGAAACTCCCAGCTCCAGTGAGCAGGAAAGTCTTGGTTTGTTTGTGGGGGAGGGGTTGCGTTGGCTTTTGTTTTCGAGACAAGGTCTCCCACAAAGTCTCCCACAGACAAGGTCTCCCGCAGCCCAAGTGGCCTCCAACTTGTAGTTCATCCAAGGATGACTTTACATTTCCGATCCCCCTGACTCCGCCTTCTGAGTGCTGGGCTAGAGGCAGGCACCATCATGCCTAGTGCATGTGGTGCTGGGGACTGTGCACGCCAGGGAAGCATGCTGCCAACTGAGCTGCACTTGCAGTGGGTGAGAAGCAGCTGTGGTGCCCATGAGAACCTCCATCTCCATCAACATGATTTAATGTCACCACTTCTGCCACCAACTTAACCCCAGAGGCTGCTGGGAGCACATCTCTGTCTTCAGTGGCAGGGATCATAACTCTTAACTTCCTGTATTTGAAAAATGCAACCAAGTTGAGACAAGATGTGAATGGATTTCCTTTCCTCTCTGGAAGGGCACTGCATACATACAAAACTGCAAATATAGTCTTTCATGGTTAACAAGGTATGTTGGCTTCAAGGGATTGCTAGCTTCAGACCTGGCTAGAAATGCTTTATTCAACCCTGTCCTAAATTTTCCAGGGGTTGGGAGGGACAGATAGCAAGCTCTACTGGGCTCATTGGATATGTGGGAAGGTCTCTTCCCATCCATCCTCCATACTAGGACCTGTGTTATGTGGGTGTGGGCATGGGCGTGGGGGTGTGTGGATTACAGGGGGGCTGTGGCACCTGCACTGCGGAGGCAGAGGTTCATGAGCAAAGCCACAGAGTACTCCAGCGTGTAGTCGGACAGGCAGTCAGGGTCCTTCAGCAGGTCAATCAGCCAGAAGATGAGGCCATCTCGAATCATCGCCGTCTGCAGTGGCCGCCTAAGAGAAAACAACCTTAGTAGGTGAATTAACTGGCAAGGGACTTTCCATGCAAGAGTGGTTCACGGTGCAAACAGGGACCAATTGATCTATGAAAAACAGACTCTGGGGAACAGCCTATTGTGAAGCCCATTCAACTGGGACAATACAAATTCTCTACCTTTTAAGGACACAATAGTATAATGAAAGATTGAGGAGTAAGAAGGCCTTCCGCTTTGAAAAATCTCCTTTTCAATATCTAAAATTAGCAGACTGCGGCTTCAAAAATGTAAATGTTATCAATAGCTTTGGTTTACTTGATCCAGGCAACTGGTCACAGAAATACTTCTTTGAAACCAAATCAATTTGGGGGTGGGAGGCCCACATGATTACATCTTATATACTTCCAAGTATAGGACATGCACAAGACAGGCAGAGCAACAGAAAGGATATAGGTGACGGCCTAGGACTGGGAATAGAAGGAAGAGTGGCAACAGTTAGCAGGAGACTTTTGTCCCGTGGTGATAGAAATGCTCTAACATTAGGACTGGTGAAGTGGCTTGTGGGTAAGGGCACCTGCAGCCAGCCAGATGTTGCAGCCATGCTGGATGACCTGAGGTTCATCCCTGGGACCCACATGTCGGAAGGAGAGAACGGACCTACAGGTCATCCTCTGACCACCACAATACACACATAAAAGTAAATAAATGGGAAATGTGGTCTACAGTTAGCTTGTGATGGCTGCAAATCTGTGAAAACCATGCCTGTCCATTTATGACGGGGAGAGACGGCTCAGCTGTTAAAAACACTTGTGAGTTTTGCACAAGATCTAGGTTCAGTTCTCAGTACCTGCATTGCAGCTCAGAACCATGTGTTGTAACTCCTGTTTTAGGGGATCAGATGCCCTTTCCTGACCTGCAATATGTGTAACACGAGGCACACACATGTTACACAAACATAAACTCAGGCAAAACAGTCATATAAATAAAATGATTTTATTTTGGAAATAATGTTTTACTCCGTAGCCTTGGCTGGAGTAAACCATTATGTAGACCATGCTGGCCTCGAACTCAGAGAGCTCCACCTGCTTCTGCCTCTCACTCGAACACCTAAGCTGTTTTAAGACCACACTAGATCTGATACGGAAAAAAAACATCAAGAGTTGAAGAGAAGGCTCAGTGGTTAAGAGCACCTGCTGCTCTTCCAGAGATCCTAGGCTCAGTTCCCAGCAACCACATGGTAGCTCACAGTCATCTGTAACTCCAGTTCCAGGCGCCTCCAAGGGCATCAGGCATGCACATGTGCATATACACATTCAGGCAACATAGTCACATATGTAACATATTTAAAAAGAAATACTTTAGCAGGGCAGTGGTGGTGCACGCCTTTAATCCTAGCACTTGGGAGGCAGAGGAAATCCCAGCACTTGGGAGGCAGAGGAAGGCAGATTTCTGAGTTTAAGGCCAGCCTTGTCTACAGAGTGAGTTCCAGGACAGCCAGGGCTACACAGAGAAACCCTGTCTTGGGGGTTGGGGGTTGGGGGGTGGGGCAGGAAAGCTCGTGACTTTTAAGTCCCAAGTCATTCGAGGTCCAGGCCATGCTCCCACAGAACTGCTGGCCACACGAGGTATAATGAGAACTACTTCACTATGGGGGTTTACCCCTAAGCCAAGTACCTGGCTGGCACTAATGCCTCCATACTAGCTAGAAGAAGGCCCTGGAACATTCACTGTGATGTCTTCCTCCACCTCCTGCAGCCTTGAACAGCAGAGCTTAGGTTAGAGAGAAATTTCCAGCTGTAGCCTGGAAAGTCATCTAACTAAGTGTTTTTTTTAGTCATCTATCCTAAGTGTTAGCAGAAAGATACCATTCGCATCCTACGATGTCATGAGAATTAAGTAATAAGCAAATGGCGGTTTAACAACAACACCACACACACACACACACACACACATCAGCCTGAGCTCAAAGGCGGAGACTGACCACTGGAGACTGACCAATGGTCCTCACCTGAGGCTGAACTTCTGCAATGCCCCGAGGACATTCTCCCGGGTGATGACATCCTTGTCTTCCTCCTTGAGCCTTCCCTCCAGCATCCGCAGCACCTTTGTGTTCTGGGCCAGGTAGAGACGACCTAACAATGTGCCAGAGATGAAAACAGGAAAGACGTAAAGAACTGGATGCTGTGTGCCACGGCTGCTTTCTAGTAAAGCTCTACATGGGGTACACTAGAAAGTTCTAGAGGAAACTATTAAAGTGTGTCTTTTCTGAGTTGGGGTGGGGGTGCATGCCTGTACTATCAGTACTGGCAGCCAAGGCAGAAGCACGGCGGGTCTGTGGCCAGGCTAGTTCATACCCAGGGATCCTGTCTTAGAGCAGTTTACTCAATCAGTGATACACTGAGAGAATAACCAATAGGAAGCCTTTCTTCTGTAAGCTGAGTACAAGCCATCGTCACAGCATGTGACATCTAATCCTGAAGGACCTCCGAGGAGGAGGAATGGAGCTGTGTCGTGAGGCCCTGGCCTTCACAGAGAGGTAGCCAACAACTGCTTCTGCCACACTCCGCTGTCCCCTTTAGACATGCCCAGGGCCTGATGGAGGTGGAGGCCCTACCTGGGACACCTTTATAAAGTCACTACTAACCTTTCGTAGGTTTCTGCATTGACAGATATTAATTTTAGACAGGATGATTAGATGAATAGATTTCAGTGCGTACAATGGGTTATAATAAATGTTTGCCAAATGAACGGAATAATGAATTAAATAAACTTGTTGAGTATCATGTATTCATAATCTGAAAACTCCTTTTATTCACATTAAAAATACCTCAAAAGGGGCTGGGTGTGGTGGCATACATTCCCAGCACTCAGGAGGTAGAGGCAGGCAGATCTCTGTGAAATCAAGGCTGCCCTGGTCTACAGAGTGAGTTCCAGAACAGCCAGGGCTACACAGAGAGAACCTGTCTAGAAAAATAAACAAATATGCAAAAAAAAAAAAAACAACCAACAAACCAACAAACTCAAACAAATAAGAATCAAGGAATCTATGTGGGGTATGTTGGATGAATACATCTGTGAGTGGGGGAGTGTGGGTGGCACGGGATATGCATGGAGGTCACACAACAGTTTCAGATGTCAGGTCATTCCTTCCACCATATTTTGAAGCAGGGTCTCTCTTGTTCTGGCACAGTGCTGTCCCACAAACAATTCTGTCTCAGCCTCCCATCTCACCCTTGGAACGCTGGGATCCACACCAGGTCAGCAGGCATAAGTGAGAGCTTTCCCTCGCTGAGCCGTTTCACCTTTGCTGAGGTTTGGCCTTTTACAGTGTGCTAAGAGCAGGCCCCAAGACCAGAGGCCAGAGTCGGTGCTTAGATGCACGTGATGCTATGTGACTTCACTCCCAAGTTATTTCTGACTGGTAAATAAAGATGCCTACTGCTTATATCTGGGCAGAACTGAGATAGGTGGCGCTTGGTGTTCCCGCCAGGGACAATGCTTTATTGTTTCCGAAACTTTCAAATCCTTTGAAGACGGAAGGAAAGGGTGCAGGGCTGCTAAAATAAGCTTTACCTGCTTTACCAACCTTCTATTGGCAAGTAGGAATTATAACAAAAATAGTGTTCCCTATCATACAGTTAAAAACATTTAAATTGTTATAAAATCTTATGTATTATAAAATAAGCTCCAAAGGCAAGAAAATTTGCTCTGACAGAAACTCAGGCATAAGAACTAATTTTCACAAGATATGTTAGATATAAAAGCGGGGGTGGGTGGGGGCTTGGGCTACTTTAAGCAGTTCTGGAAAGCGCTCGTTTTACAGGGACGCCAGGTTGCTCTGCTCAGAGGAATGCATCGCATCACCTCACCTTCAGCCAGGGAGGCCAGGGCGTTGATGAGCCTGGCCATGTACTGTCGCACAGCCTCGCTCTTGGAGTGCAGCAGTTGTAGCACGCTCCTCTGCAGGCGACAACCATTGAGAGAGAGAAACAGGGAGGTTAGCGGGGACAAACGGAGGTGGGAGGGGGAGGTGCCCCACTGCCTGGTTTGCTGAGGGAAACAGGCTTCGGCCACACAGGTAACCTGCAACCAGAACAGCAGGGCACATCTGGCTGCTACTGCTGCTGGCTTTCCAAATGAGAGAAACACACATTTACTTCAGGCCCTCTGACCATGAGAGGACTATAGTAAATGGATTTTTTTTTAAAGACACAGATTCTGAAGAACTGATTAAAGACCATGAGAAATGTTAAGTAAGCATAGTTCTAGAAATTGGATGCAGACCCTAAAGTAAATTATAAGACAGTACTGGGCAAGGACAAATCTCCTGATCTCCACCACTTATTCCTCAAAAGGTGGAGAGCTAGGGACAAAGCCGGGGACAGCACAGACAGACAAACAGAAGACAGAAGCAAAATGGCTAGATTGCACTGTGCTCCTCCTGTGACCTCACAGCACAGGGGCAGGGAGGGAGTATTATCCTAAGAGGGCAGCACTGAGGGTCACAGCCTTAGGATACTCCAGGTCTGAACCAGCAGGAAGCTACCAAAACACAGACAGGAAGTCACAGTGAAAGTGCATGTCTGTCACCCCAGCGCCTGGGAGGCATAGGCAGGACAATCTCCAGTTTGAGGTCAGCCTAGGCTATAGTGAAATACTCTCAAAAACCAATGGCTACAAGGCTGGAGGAGGGACGGCTCGCGGCTAAGAGCACTTGCTGCTCTTGCAGAGGACCTGAGTTGGGTTCCTAGCAAGCGTATGGCAGCTATCAACCAGGAACAACGTCAATTCCCGGGATCCAATGCCCTCTTCGAAGCTCCTCAGACACAGCATACACATGGTGCACATACATACAGGCAGGCACACGCACACGCACACGCGTGCGCACACACACACACATACACACACACACCAATAAAATCTAAAAAACCCACAAAAATCAAAATTACAAAAAGCAAACAAAAAAGCCCAGTAGCTGGAATATAACTTAGCAACAGAGTATTAAAATATCCAGTGTTGCCGGGCGGTAGTGGCGCATACCTGTAATCCCAGCATTCTGGGAGGCAGAGGCAGGCGGATTTCTGAGTTCAAGGCCAGCTTGGTCTACAAAGTGAGTTCCAGGACAGCCAGGGCTACACAGAGAAACCCTGTCTCGAAAAAACCAAATCAAAAAAAAAAAAAAAAACCCACAAAAAATCCAGTGTTCAGAAAGGAGGGGGATGGGGAAGCAGAGGGAGAGGAGGAGGCTGGAGAGAGCATCAGTTCGGGAGATGAGCCAGGAAGAGTCCGCAGGACTTTGGAGAAGGAAGGCTCCTGAATGGTGGCCCATTCCTGATATAGAGGACTCCGAGCGAACCAGGCCGAGTGAAAGGGCCACACGCCACCCCCACGATGCCGACGGTCCTTGTCCCATCTTTATTTAGGCAAATGTCCACTGAGGCATAACAGAACTTACAGGTCACCAGGGCACAGCCGGAAGAGGGTTCACGGTGAGCATGGAGTTAAGAGGTCACCGAGTCCAGAAGAACATTCCCACAGCCCAGGGACAACCTTACAAACAGCAGCTCTCTCCTGGCTTCTACCTTGCATTGACTCTTATCCTTGGATTTTGTTGTTTTGGGATGTGTGTGTGTGTGTGTGTGTGTGTGTGTGTGTGTGTGTGAATCACTCTCCTGCTTATCTTTTGAGACAGAGTCTCTCATGGAGCCTGAAACTCACTGCTTTGGTAGACAGGCTGGCCAGTAAGCCCCAGGGATCCCTTGCCTCTGCCCCGCTGCACTGGGATTATAAGAACACACCCCAGCACCCAGTCAGGCTGCCTGCCTGCCTTCTTTCTACCATGGGCGCTGGGAATCCATGCCTGCGTTGCACTTCACCAGCTGACCTTTCCCCTAGCCCCAACTTGGCCTGTTTTTTTAAAAAAAATGAGACTGGCTAAAGTAAAATATTTACTTTATTACAGAAAACACTGGTGCATCTTTTCAGATCTTATTTTGAATCCCACACAATATGCGGAGGTTAGTTTTAATTGTCACCTTGACAGTCTAGAATCCCCTGGGAAGACAGTCTCAATGAGGCGCTTCTAGATCAGGCTGGCCTCTGGGAGCTGATGGGGATTATCTTGATTTATGTGGAGAGACCCATCTTAAGTATGGGCAGGCCCAGCTCCTGACTAGGAGGTCCGAGCTCTGGGAGTGACGGTGCTGAGCGGAGCACGCGCCTGTATCCTTTCCTCTCTGTGGATGTGACCAGCTGCTCCACACTGCTGCTGCCTCTGTTTGCTGGCCAAGGTGGACTTGTGAGCTAACAAACTCTTTCTCCTCCAAATTGCTTTTGTCACAGTGTTTTATCACAGCAACAGAAATGAAACCAGGTCAGGAGACTGTACTTCAAACTCTGAGCCTCTGCTTTCTGACTTGCAAAAGACGGTCATAATGCCCACATTTCAAGGTGATGTAAGAACCACCCATGATCTCTTATGGAAAAGCACATAACAGAATGTTCTGCACATAGTAGGTGTGTCTGGATATCAGATTTCTTCCTTTCATCCCCTGGTAGGAGTTGCACTGGCTTCTTGAGTTATACTTAACTTACTTTTTTTTTTTTTTTTTGGAGACAGAGTTTCTTCATAGTCTTGGCTGTTCTGATACTTGCTATTGTGTAAATCAGACTAGCCTTGATCTCACAGAGATCTACCTGCCTCTGTCAAGTGCTGGGATTAAAGGTGAGCACCACCACACCTTGTAATTAAATTAAAGTAATTAAAATTACTTTTAATATTTGGCTTTAAAGTAGCTAGACAGCCTGGGCTACACTACTTACTTCCTGTGTGCAAATCTGGGCATGACTGTAAAATAGCACCCATCTTTCCCCAATAAAGTTACTTAATATTTACAAGAAAGAACAGGGTTATGTCATTTCTGTTGAATGTGTATCTTTTTCTCAAAGCTCTCATCCTCTTGTGAACTGAAGTTCTCAGAAGGGGCTGTGCATCTAAAAGCTCTCAGGCTATTCAGCTTCTGGGACTGGAGTTTTACACTTGCAGGACAGCATTCCAGGTACCAACCACTTTTATGTACATGAGTACACTGTCACTGTCTTTAGACACACCAGAAGAGGGTGTCAGATCTCATTATGGATGGTTGTGAGACGCCATGTGGTTGCTGGGAACCACAACCTCTGAGTTGAACTCAGAACCTCTGAAAGAGCAGTCAGTGCTCTAACCACTGAGACATCTTTCCCAGCCCATGTACCATACTTTTAAACAATATAAAACTCCTGATGTGGTCAGCCCAGACTCTTGTCCACATCTGGACAAACCTGACCCTGTGCTGATGAAGTCCCAACTCCTCTTTTGCATCCTGCAGAAGATCCTCCTCTTGTGGATCCACTATGGCCCCATCTTTTCACCCCATAGAAGTGTCCTTGTGAGATCAACTCCTAAGAACTAGAAATAAAACAAGTGACTTAAAAACCAAAATACAGGGCTGGAGAGATGGCTCAGTGGTTAAGAGCACTAACTGCTCTTCCAAAGGTCCTGAGTTCAATTCCCAGCAACCACATGGTGGCTCACAACCATCTGTAATGGGATCCGATGGCCTCTTCTGGTGTGTCTGAAAACAGCTATAGTGTACTCACATAAATAAAATAAATCTTTAAAAAAAACCAAACAAGTCGGGTGGTGGTGGTGCATGTCTGTAATCCCAGCACTCTGGGAGGCAGAGGCAGGTGGATTTCTGAGTTCGAGGCCAGTCTGGTCTACAGAGTGAGTTCCAGGACAGCCAGGGCTACACAGAGAAACCCTGTCTGGAAAAAACCAAATCCAAAAAAAAAAAAAACAAAAATAAAAACAAAAACAAACAAAAAAAACCCAAACCAAACAAACAAATAAACAAAAACACAAAGCTAGGCAATCTGGGTGCTGCCCCAGGTCCCAGCTAAGCTAAGATTTAGATACAAGAATCTCGGGAGCCCAGGAGCTTGAGTAACATACCAAAACCCCAACTATTTTTTTAAATAATAGTTCAGGGGAGAGTATTCTCAAGATCCTGCCCCTCTGGGGAGAGGAGACATTTTCTTCTGCACTACTAAGGTGCCTGCATTCCTATTGGCCACCCTTATTAAACACATTGGTTCACAGACAAAACAGTCAAAGTGCAGGGCAGTTCACCATGGCTTTTGTCCAGGCACTCTGCGGCCAGACGACGGTCCCCAGGCATGTACATGATACATTTGCATATATGTAGGCAAAATACTCACACACACAAAATAAAAATAAACAAATCTCTTTCTAAAAATGGCTTAGATGGTCAGGCATGGTGGTGCACTCTGGAGACAGGGACAGGTGGATCTCTGTTTAAGGCTAGCCTGCTCTACATACTAAGTTCCAGGTCAGCCAGGGCTACAAAGTAGAATCCTATCTCAAAACAAGGGAATACCCCACCCAATCTCCAAAAATGGATAAGATGGTAATTTTCCTTTTCCTATTATTTGTACTGTACTATAATTTTTTTTTAAAAGTTGGGACAGTGACTACTTCACTTTTTTTTTCTTTTGACACAGACCCGTGTAGCCCTGGCTATCCTGGACTCACTATGTAGACATTTGTCCTCTTCATCCTGGGGTTAACGGTGCACCTGACTTGGTGGATATTTCTTTATGAAAGGAAAGAGGTTGCAACCTAGAAGTTTCAAAAGTGTGGAAAAGTTCTACTTCTTCTATTTTTGGTTATGAGCCTCACCTGTAACAACTGAGCCATCTCTCCAGCACAAGGGTTTTGTTTGTTTTGTTTGTTTTTGAGACAGGTTCTCTCTGTGTAGCCCTGGCTGTCCTGGAACTCTTTCTGTAGACCAGGCTGGCCTTGGACTCAAGAGATTCACCTGCCTTTGCCTCTCAAATGCTGGGATTAAAAAGCTGGATGCCACCCCTACCTGTTATAAATAGCTTAATAAGACCTTCAGATTGTCAATGTTACACCCTAACCTTTGAGAACTACTAAGGCAGAAATAATTAGCCAGCCAGCTCAATTTCCTCAATCAACCCTGGAGTCATGGTAACCCATCAGCCTTACCAAGGAGTCATCCTACCCTACAAGTTCTTTGTTATTCCTTCTTAAAAGAAACAAGAAAATAAATAACTAGATAAATAGATAGATAGCTACGTAACTAGAAAGAAAACAGGGAGGGCTGGGTTGAGCTCAGTTGGTAAGGTTCTTATCTGGTAGAGTATTTGTGAAGCCCTGACTTCCATCCCCAGCACCATATATAAGCCAGATCCAGGCAACAAGCCTCCAACCCCAGCATTCAGGTTGTAGATGCAGGAAGATGGGACGGTCAAGGTCATCTTCAGCCGTCACAGGAAATCTGAAGCCAACCTGGACACTGTGAGACCCTAACACCAACACCAACACAAAACACCAAGACACCAAATAACATAGTGGATTTGAAGGAACTGCATCCTTCCATGGCTACAGAGATTGTAGCATTTGACAAAACCCACCATTGCAACACCAGCCATGAACTCTGAAAATGGAGCATCATACGAGTGTGAAGAGGGAGGAGGGGAAAGGGAAACTGACAGACAAGGGGCAGAGAGCATCAGGCCATGCGGCCTGTCTGGAATCTTCTCCAGCACTGAAGTAGGTCAAGAGGTGAACACAGACGCTCAAGCAGCTGACCAGGAAGTGCCCGGCAAGCACTCGGACAGTGTCTAGAGAAACCAAGGCTGGTCCTCTAAGGGCCTCCCCTGCCACGGGAGGCCTGGCTGCCTCTTACTAACCTGGTTGTGGCTGTGGCAATCCAAGAGGTCATTGCTGATGTAGGCTTGCAGGACGGTCTCCCTCTGCTCCCCAGGATGGGACGTGGTCAAGCGCTGCAAAGACAAACACAGCAACAAATTCCTACCAGGAAGAGCTGGGCCCTGAAAAGTGAGCAGACGGCCAGGAGGGCAGACGGTGTGGAGGAGGTAGGGGAGTTCAGAGAGAAGGGCCCAGGCTACCTGTAGAAAGCTTGCCATGACCCTATCCTAGAGAGACCGATGAGCAGTCTCTCTAGTTGGCTGGGGAGGCAGATGGGAGAGAGGTTGACTAGCTGGTGAGAATCTGGGAAGACATTCAATCTGTTATGTTGCTATATGGATTCATGTAACATCCACAAAATAGAAATTCTGGTGGGACACATGTGACTCTGTAGTAATCCCCCACATGACATTTTTGGCACAGTCCTTTAGCAGCCCACTCTTCAGTGGTGATCTGGTCAGCTAGCAGCTCCTCTCTCCCTCTGAAGCCTCTCCTTCCTGTCTTTGTGTCTACTGGCTCTGGCCTGGCCCTTGCCACTGCTGCGCACAGCAGTCTGGGTAAGGACGGGAGAAAGCTGCGCACCTGATGTGAATGACCTGAGCAACTGTGCTCATAGTCCAGGACAATAAACACCCTGGGGTTCAGAATCGGCTTGTGCCTGAGGTGTGTCTGGCACATCCTGGTTTGCAGCAGGGAGGGATGAACTGCTAGCTGGCCAGATCACCACAGCAGGTGGGCGGGGCTGCTAAAAGATTCTGCCAAAAAATGTCACATAAGCGAATTACTATGGAGCCATGAGGCTGGATGGGGACTGGAGAGAAACACAGGCAGAGTAAGCCTTTTCTGATTATCTGGAGAAAGTGCCGTTTCCTCCTTTAAGGGAAGCCTTTCTCAGCAAGAGGCCCAGGGAGGGTATGGACTGAGTCACAGCTGGGTGGCAAACACGCTGAGTATGGTAACTGAGCTGACGCAAACAAACCAGGGCCGGGCGGGGCAGCCCTGGATGACCTCTCCCGGGCACCCACCTAATCAACAGGCCCCTACACACCAGAGTAGAGAGTGCAAGGGTCTCCCCTTGGATCCCCAGTATTCCTCATGGCTGCCAATGAGGCCAGGCCAGGACGCCCACCACATGCTAGGTACCAGTGAGGACTATTTCTGCTCAGGGGTAGAGAGGTTGCTCAAAGAGCTCCAGTCCCAGGGTCCTCTCAACTATGGGGCTCCACCAAGGAGCCTGACACCACTCGGGTGAGTCAGAAAGAATTGTACGGTGAAAGGCTTTGGTGAATAATTCTCAAAGTGTGGTTCAGAGAACTCTGGGCATCCCCAAAAGTCTTTCATGGGACCAGAGGGGACACAGTTATTTTCACACTAACAGTAAGATGGATTCTGCTATGCCCTTGATGAGTTTCTCAGAGACTGGCAAGTCCTCCCAGAGGCAGACACTGAAGGCGGGCAGCACAGAGATGCACAGCAGTGAGGCTCTTCTCACTTGCTTAGTTGTCTGGGAAACGACGATTGTTATTTATGCTAGCATGCCAACTTATTTATTCTACTGGGAATGATAAAATATTTAAGTTTTCTGTTTTAATTTTCTAATACTATAAATACTGTTAAAGATAAAATTTGCTGGGTGGTGGTGGCGCACACCTGTAATCCCAGCACTTGGGAGGCAAAGGCAGGCAGATTTCTGAGTTCGAGGCCAGCCTGGTCTACAGAGTGAGTTCCAGGACAGCCAGGGCTATACAGAGAAACCTTGTCTCGAAAAAACCAAAACAACAGAAAAACAAAGATAAAATTTGTATAAACAAAAATCTTCAGGGTCCTCAATAAATTGAAAATGTAGAGGGGTCTGGATGCTTGAAAATTGACCCAGGCTGTAACCGGTCAGCCCAGACTGAGGAGGAGGAAGGGGAACCCAGAGGAGGCCTGAAGGTGTTTGTCCTGAGGCCGACCCAGTATTCATTCCCAGGGCGCTCTGGAGTTGTGCCTGGCTGGGCTTGCCCACATACTCTGTCTAAAATGCAGGCCCCAAGTTGAATATAGCATCCGACCAGGTAGGGGCTGGGTGGCAGGGGCGGCAGCCGCATTACACAACAGTATAGAATGTGTCACAGTAAGACCAAGGGCTATTTCGGGAGCTGATTTTCTTGCTGGGGGTGGGGGAAGAGCTGATCTAGCTCCTGCTGTGTAGAGCAGGCTGGCCCTGAATTTACAGAACTCTAGCTCCCTCTGCTTTCTGTGAGCTGGGAATAAAGGCATGTGCTCCCGCACCTGGCTGGAGGGAGCAGCTTTTGACCTCAGGTCTTGGTGGTGGCAGGCAGCAGGAAGGGATTTTAGTACAGGGGTTACGTGATACCAGCCAAGTTACCAGGTCGCCAGCCAAGAAAATCAGTGCTGGCGTTGTCTCTCTGTTTTTTTCTTTTTAACTTCAAGGAGGGTACCTACCCAGCGCAGAGCCTGCAACAAGAAGGCTTTCAAGCGGTCACTCCCCCAAATCAAATCCTTCTTCAGCTTCTCATAATCCAGGGAGGGCAGTAACGGGACATCCTTCAACTTCCTGCTTGGTACAGAAAGTTCAAAGAGATAAAAAGAGCAAAGGGACAATGCCATGACATCTCCTGAGCATCAGGACACCTGCTTAGACCGAAGGATCCCGCAGTGGCCCAACTGCCACCAATTCAGCTGGCAGAATCCCAGTGTCCAGGCCCCACCAGGCCTCAGCCAGATCAGCCCTGCCTGCAATGCTGGGTGGGTTTTATGTAGCTAAATTTAATTCTTCTTAGATTTCAATGGCATGCAAATTTTCTGTAATGAGCATGAATTACTTATATAATAAGAAAAAAATTACATACTAGGTTTTGACTTGGTTTCTGTGTTCAAACAGGGTCTCAGTGTGTGGGCCAGGCTGACCTCCCACCTCTGCCTCCCAAGTACACTGATTATAGGCTGTGTCGCGTAAGTCCAACTCCCTAAACCCATGCTGACCTTTTGAGTTTGCTAACTGCACAGGGCTTGTGTAAAATATTAACCCTGGGAAGTCTTGTGGGGGCTGGAGAGGTGGGGCAGCAGGTAAGGGCACTCGCTGCTCTTACAGGAGAGGGGAGTCAGGTCCCATTCCTAGCACTCACAGGGTGGCTCGCAACCATTTGGAACTCCAATTTCTGGGAACCCTGTAGTAGGGATTCTAGGAGAATCACCGTGTCTGGGGTAAACCTTGGAAGGAAACAGATGTGTTTCACTGTCTCGAGGAGGACAGGCAATGACAGTGATGTTTTCTGTGATCTGCACAGCTGTTTTCCTGAAGGAGCTTCCCAGCCTCGGCAGGACCGTGGTCAGAGGAAGGTCCTGGCACACCTGGGGGAAGGTTGAGTGCAGCAAACACTACACAATGGGACTAAAGGTGCAGAGGCCTGCCATCTTCCTTCAGGAACAACAGACTCCATCAGGGACTTTGGGATGAGGAACTAGTTTTACCTCTCCTCCCAAGACAACTTTGGTGTAACAATAAAAATGTCTTTGCATGGCTGCTCAAGGTTCAAGTCCCTCCCTGGACCTCCCTGCTGCCTTGGAGCCAGAATCCCCTCCTTCTTTGTGGAGCGCCCCTCCTTCTTTGATTGACCTGCATAACAAAGAATCCTGACAGGACCCAATACCCTCCCTCTTCTGGCCTCTGCAAACCATGTGGTGTATATACAGGTAAGCTGGAGCACACACATACACAACAGTCAATGCATTACATACACAACAGTCAATGCATTTCAAAAGAGAATTTTTAAGTAGTTTTTTTACATCTCATGATTATTATAACAAGCTGGGTATGGCGGCTAACTTAGAGACTGAGACAGGAGGAAGACTGCAAGTTCAAGGCTAGCCTGAACTAAATTATAAAGTCTAGGCTAGCCTGGACTATACATCAAAAAAGTACTAATTTGGGCTGGAGAGATGGCTCAGTGGCTAAGAGCACCGACTGCTCTTCCGAAGGTCCCAGTTCAGATCACATGGTGGCTCACAACCGTCTGTAACGAGATCTGACTCCCTCTTCTGAAGTGTCTGAAGACAGCTACAGTGTACTTACATATAATACATAAATAAATCTTAAAATAAAAAGTACTAATTTAAAAAATTTAAAGTGTAAGCGAGTCCTTGTTCTCCAGAAAAATACTGCAATTGCAAAACCCAGTTTGGCTCTGTTCCACAACTGGGGTTTCCTCCCGAGGGAAGGGTAGGGAACGGCTCTCAGTGGGCTGTGCAGACTGACTAGGGAAGGTGTGAGGACCCACAGGGAAGAGTGCCAAGGGGCCCAGTATTCTTCCACTGATGGAGGAATTGGGTCATGCCTCCTCCTGTGTCCTCTCAACATCCTCCACAACCCCACCCCTTGTTTTCTGCAGGTGACCCTGCCTTATGTCACTAAGAATGCTAGCCAATGCCTGTGATCCCAGCACTCTGGGGGGAGGCAGAGGCAGGTGGATTTCTGAGTTCGAGGCCAGCCTGGTCTACAGAGTGAGTATTAGGACAGCCAGGGCTACACAGAGAAACCCTGTCTCAAAGAAACCAAATCCAAAAAACGGGAAAAAAAAAAAAAAAGAATGCTAGCCGACATCCAGAGTGTTGACAGCCATTGTCCAGCAGCGTGCTGTGTGGTCCTCACAAGCCTGCGACGGGTACTCCCCTCTTCTCGTTTCACTGCCTGGAGGCGGTGGGCGCGTCCAAGCACCAACCACAGCCAGCAGCAGAGGCGGGATTTTAACCAGGCCATCATGCTCCTGAATCACGCTGTACTGCCACTAAGTGGCAAGACCACGGGAGACTCAGGAAGCAAAGTGGGCAGGCAGGTTGTGTCCGCCTCTGCCTGAGTCACTGCACTGATGACCAGTGAGTACGCTCACCGGCTCAGAGGTTAACCAGAACCTGCTGTAGTGCTTACGCTAGAGCACTAGAGCGCTGACCAGTCGGGCATCCCACTTCCTCACTGCTGCAACACAGCTGGTGAGGTATGCTGTCACACACTTCTGTGGTGACAGCCTAACTCATCTGAACAGGGAAGCTGGGGATAGGCAAAGCTATGCTGAGGATGTGGTCACAGTGTGAGCCAGCAGAAGACAGGGGACTTAAGACACTGCATTGTCTGCTAACAGTGGAATGACAGATAAAATTCATTTCTGGAGAATACCCAGGAATAAGTCAACAGGTTTTTTGTTATTGTTGGGTTTTGTGGGGTTTTTTTTGTTTGTTTGTTTTTGCTATTTCATGACACCTTATAAGAATCAATGTTAAAAGATAATTCTGGGGGCTGGAGAGATGGTTCAGCTGCTAAGAGCACTGACTGCTCTTCTAAAGGTCCTGAGTTCAAATCCCAGCAACCACATGTTGGCTCACAACCATCCATAAATGAGACCTGACGCCATCTTCTAGTATGTCTGAAGACAGTTAGTGTACTTACAATACATAAATCTTTAAACCAAAGAGAGCAGGGCCGATCAGAGGTCCTGAATTCAAATTCCTAGCAACCACATGATGGCTCACGACCATCAATACAGCTACAGCATACTCATATACATAAAATAAATAAATAAATGATCTTATAAAAAAAGATAATTCTGGTTCACCACAATTTATAATCATCGGTATTTCCTTTCATGTCCACATGTAGTTAAATGTTTAGTAAACCTAGCCTGACTTCCAGTTTTACATATAGATACAAATAGGGAGCTCGAGAGATGTCTCCAGTGCTTGCTCTTCTAGAAGACCTGAGTTTGGTTCCCAGCCCCCACATGGTGTCTCCCAACCACCTGTAACACCAGTTCGTTCCAGGGATCTAATACCTTCTTCCGGCTTCTGTAGGCAAAGCTATGCACAGACAGACAGACAGACAGACGGGTAGCCAGGCAGGCAAAACACTCGTACACATAAAAGTAAATACAATTTTGGAACACAGTTAACAAAAACTCCGAAAAATGATTACTTACTCAGGTACCAAGGAGGCGCGTAACATGGTTGAGGCCTGGGGGTGGGGGTAGGGTGGGGGGGACAGGAGCAAACAGACCGAGTTAAACAATGACAGTACAGCATCAGCCCAAGCCCCCTCTAACAGCACACAAGCAGCCATCTGCTAGGTGCTCAGTGTCCTCCAAAGGCATATATGATTTAAAAGCTACTACTTGGAAGGAATACATCACTAGGCCTGTGTCAGTCAATTCCCCTTGGTCAACTGAGACTCTTAAGTCAAACGCAATGAAAACCAGTGGGATCTCCTAGCCACACTCAGAGCCAGTAAATCATAGACATGAAGAACAGAAGCAGTTTGAATTTTGACATTATTTTTTCCTAGTAAGATACTTCTCTTTAACTTTAAGGTAATGTCATTTCGTGCCAGCCAAACACACCACTCCACAGGTGCTTAAAGAAAAAAATGACAATTCTCTTTCACCTCACTGGTGCCTCAGCGTGTGCAGGCCGGCTTATCGCCTCCTCATGGGCAGGCACGCTGCCTCAGGGGCCGTGTGGTGTGCATGTGTACGTCCTCAGTTTTTGTCACTACGAGCACTGCTCAATTATATAGGAGGAATACAGGGGAATGAATAAATGCATCAGGAGGCACGTGTCTGACAACACACACCAAACATAAAACAAAACTGAGAACAGGCTGGACTGGTACTGATGGTTCCGACTGATTCTATTTGCTTGTGGGTTTTGTTTATTTCTTAGATCTATCTGTTAGATGTGGATATTTTACTTATGGGTGAGAAACTACCTCACAAAGACAAGGGAAGAGGAAACTGTTCACCTAGCACCCTCAGTTTGCAAAGAAAAAGAAAAAGAAAAAAAAAAGAACAGGGCAGAATAGCGCAGACCCACGGAGAGAAAAGCTACGCAGAGGAAAGAAAGGAGACACGCCTACCAAGTGTCACCAATTCCTGCCAGTAAGGGACACAGAGACTCTCTCCTTTGGGAGCTGGGATCAAAGGCATGCACCACCATGGCCCGGCCGCACCTCACTTCTAAATGCCTCATGACTATTTATGTTTAAATAGTTTTTGCAGTGCTGGGATCTGAACCCAGGACCCTGTGAGTGCTAGGCCAGCAGACTACTACCCTGCTATACTCTAAGCAATTTTAGTCCTTCTTTGTTTTGACTAAATAAATGACTTAGTCCTATTATTAACTTACCAAGCCATTTGGAAACAGCTCTGAGATGCCGTCTAGAGAACTCACCTAACAGCTCATCCCACACATTAAAGGCGGGAGCATGGGAAGGCAGGAAGCCAGGGAGGGTCAAGTGAGGACACAGAGCTGCTACAGTGTTGCTATACACACCAAATGTTACTATACACACCAAGTGCAAAAAGTCAATAATATCAGCTCATTCCTAGTTCCCAATAAACGCACTCCTCCCTAAAGAAGTCTCTATCGCAGGCTTCCTTCTCCTGAGGCTGACTGCCAAGGTCCAGCTATCAAACAAGTATTGAAGTCCAGCAATTAAAACCTGCCTTTGGCTCATACCCAATTACAATTCAACACCTCATCCTAACACAGGGTTTCCCCTTGTACCTTTATAAACTGTGGGTCACGTCTGTCCCCTTACTATCCAGAGGCTGTCCTCTGTCCCCCTCTGGGACGAATATCACTCCCCCCACTCCCTTGTCCCTCTCTCCTTCTCCGCCATCCTCTAAATCTGTCTTATTCCCGGCTTTTTGTCCGTGGTCTTGGGGTGTCCTGAACCCCAACCATAAGATTATTTCATTACCACCTCAAATCTGCAATTTTGCTACTGTTGTGAACCGTAACTATCTGATATGGAGGATGCCTGATACCCGACCCACACATTGAGAATGGCTGCCCTCACAGTTCCTACCTGGGAGTGAGTCTGCCTCCAGAGGGCATCTGGTCATGTCTGGAGAGACTGGTGCTTGTTGCAACTTATCTATACAAGGACTTAGGTGATTTTTCTGGGTTGCTTTTGTTTTGTTTTGCAAATGAGTCTCATGTAGCCCAGGCTGGGCCCCAATTTGCCATGTAAACAAGTATGACTTCAAACTTTGGATCCTCCCGCCTCACCTCCGAGAGTACTGGGACTTCAGGTGTCCACCACCGTACCTGGTTTTACGTGGTTCTGGGGATTGCAACCAAGGTTTCAAGGCTGCTAAGATGTATGACTCTACCAACTGGGCCCGAGCCACACCGAGTGTCACAGCCACACCGGCTTCTTAATCACCGTACCTAGCTTGCCGACCACCAGTGCGACACACAGCCACCAGTCAGGTGTCTTCTGACATTAGCTGAATGACTCAAGACTTGACATTCCACCCATGGGACACAGGCGGTGCCCACCTGTGAGTCCAGTGAGAACATCACTGTGGGTGGGGACTCCAGTGAAGCTCCTCCCTCTGCTGGGGGCTGCTTGAGTGGAGCCCTGGTTGTAGTGTGACAGCTCTAGCCTCCACTCTGACACCTGGGTCCTCATGTAGCCCAGGTTGGCTTCGAAGTCACTAGTGAACCGAGAATGACCTTGAGCTTCTGGTTCTCCTGAATGCTGGTGTGCAGTAGGTATGAGTCACAGCCCCTGGCTTGGGTGATGCTGGTGGTTAAACCCAAGGTTCCTCACAGGCCAGGCAGCCTTCCCAGCCCCAGAAATGTTAGTAATCACACAGACTCGGAGAAGGCTGTTCTCAACTTCTGTGGAGCAACCGTCGACGTGCACTGGACCTCTAAGGTGTCCACTGCAGGCTCTCAAGCCATTTCCGAGCATGGCTACCGCTGCCTGAGTTGAGTCATTGCTCCACAGCTATGGGCTGAGGTGTGTGGCGTGCATGCAGGGCCCAACAGCTGGCCAGTAACAGCTCAGTAGGAGAAGACAGGAGACCACACAATCTATCACGGCCATAACGAATCCCTCTACTGAAGCCAACAGTCGAACCCCCCCCCCCCCGCCCCCAGGACAGTTTTCTTAATTAACAATGAAAGAGCAAGCTGGGAAAAGAACTAGCTAGAGCTCAGCTGAGCCAGATAAAGGGTGGCTACAGTTGCAGGGTGTTCCCAACCTCCCTGAACAGTCTGCGGTTCACCCGAGGAAGCCCTGAAGGAATGCTGGCACGTGAAGGAATGAATGAATGCACAGCAGAATAAGCCAGGAACCAAGGTGTCAACCTCTGCATCAGTGACAGCTCCTGGGATTCTTACACTCGGAGACAAAGGTGCACAAAGGTCAAGGTGAAAAGGCCACACCTTTCACGCTCTCCAGTCACAGGAAGGCCTGGAGCAGAGGCTTCCCTCAGATGCCTGCGGCCGGGCTGTAGGCCTGGGACAGCTGATGATCATGACCTGATGATCTGCGGAGTCAGGCTGTCACCAAGTGCAGGTGTGACATCAAGGACAGCACTCCTAGGGGCAGTTCAGGAGGGAGAGTGGCCCTCTACCAAGGGCCTCGCACAACAGCGCACCAAGAATCTCACTAGGCTGCATGCTTCCTGAATCAGTTTGTTCTGGGCCAGGTTTAGTCTGTAAACACATTTTTTTAAAATGTGAGCACAAAAAAGGGCAGAGGGAACAAGTGCTCGGCCCAGGTGGGAGCAGGAAAGGGGTGGAGGCTCGGCACCCTCGGGTGCTTGCACCTAGGTGATGGGGGCCACGAACCCCTTTTAGGCCAGTCCCATTTCTGCCACGCCTTGGCTGTGCTGAAGAGCACGTGGACAAGGACTATGACACCCTTCCGGCACAACTTCCAGAGAGGCTCAGATCACAGTGGGACATCCAAGGCCTCAGCCTGCACCTGAGGGAAACAGCCCCAGGGAGCCATGTAACCAGAAGAGGGCGTGTACAGAAAGAGAACCCCTTTACCCTGAAGTAAGGACAGTCACGGAGCAAAGATATATGTGACTTGCTACCTCTGAGACACCTGAATCCTTCCTAGGATACAAAGATTTAAACAGACACACCCAGAAAGCTGAGTGACCAGCACGACATGGAGAGGAGTCCCTGGCTCACAGCCAGAGAGTCCCAGGGACAGTCTCAGCAACGCACAGCAACTAATGCGGCACAGAGAGCCCTCAGGCAGCTCCTGATGACCAGGGCCTCTGGGGGAGGGGAGGACCCAGCCCTGGGTGACTCCGGAGTCTCTTTCTCCACAACAGGCAACAGGGTCGGGTGGATAGTGGGCACACACACGTTCCTATTGGGATCTGTACAGAGTCCGGAAGTCTGTGTCTGGAGCTAGGGATAGGTCATGGTCCTACCAAGTGATTGAAGTAGAAAGGTAGGGACTGCCATAGATTTGGGGTCAGGAGTTCAGGACATACATCTGTGAGGGAGGCAGCAGCCAGGGGACAGGGTCTTAGCAGCACTGAGCCTGAAGTGGAGAGGCCATGTGGACAACTGCAGGTATCCCGTGAAGACCCAGAGAAGTCACAGGAGGTGCGGATGGGTGCTGGAGCTGAGCTTTCGTCAGATCTCACAACAGGGAGGAGAGTCATGCCTGGCTCTGCTCCTCAACAACTGTACAAGCCATCCTGACACGGGGACAACCATCACAGCCTTTGTAACATTGTACTAAAACAAAGATGAGGCTCCCCTCCGAGGGTCCCATTTCCTAGGCCCATCGTGAATTTACTGCTGTCATGGAGAAACTCCTTTCCTTACGTGGAGACGTGGGGAAAACAGAGGCTGCGTTCCCAGCTGTGCGGTTTGTCCACATAAGGATTCACTTAAATGTCTCATGAACTCATAAGTCCTGGAGAATCACTACTGGGCCTTGGGACTCACTTGAAATACAGCTCAGGTGTCAACTTGAGCGCTAGCCAGGGATCTCTGCCACAGTCAGTCGCCCCTTACTGGTCCCTATCCAGGCAGATCTTGGGAAGGACAGTCCATCCCCTGACCTCGAACTGGCAGAGAAAGGAAGCATGGGCCATGCTATTTCACAGCCACAGGCTGGGCAGTCCTCTCCACCCACAGAGGAATGGCTGCATGATGTCCTCAAACTTTACAAGGTGCCAGACACCTTTAATCCCAGAGCTCAGGAGGCAGAACTTTGTGAGTTCAAGGCTAGCCTGGTCTACATTGTGAGTTCCATGATAGCCATGGCTAGGTAGAGACTGTTTCAAAAAACTGAATACCACCGCCACCTGTCCACAGCACCGGAACTGACAGCATACTGACAAGGACAGAATGCTTTCAAAAGTGCGGTTAGGCCAGACAAGGGGACTCGTGCCTGGAACCCCAGCACTGGGAGGGGCTGAAGCGGGATTGTAAGTTCAAGGCTAGCTTGAGAGCCTGCCTGAAAACAAAAAACATACACAAAAGTCCCATTAAGCTCAAGAGTGAGCTGTCGAACAGCATAAGTGTACATCTTTTTACAGGTCTGGAGGATGAGTGTTTATCCAGGCAGCTGGGAAGCTCTGGGAGGCAGCTGAGTTGAAGCAAGAGGTCTGTGTTCTGCCAGATTTACTGTTAAATTGTGGTTTTCAAGCCAAATGTTCATGCGACCCTAACCTGTATTGATAAACCTACTCTTCAGCAGGCCGTACAGGGACGGGTTGGCCCCAGGCTCCCTCTGTGGTGACCTGTGGAACCTGAGCAGGAGGCATGCATCCTGTAACCATGGGAACCCAAGGAGAGGAGAGAAATCTAGTGCTTAGGAGCACCTGCTGCTCTGGAAGAAGATCTGAGTTCAATTCCCAGCAATGATGTTTGGCGGCTTACAACCACCAGTTCCAGGGCACCCAACACCCTTCCTCTGGGTACTGTATTCACACACACATAAACATAGTTATTAAGATAGTAATAATAAAATATTTTAATGCAATGGGGATACAGTCTATGAGATGCAGCTACATGTTCTTGTCTTTGTACAAAGACTGAAGGCCAGGCGTGGTGGCACACACCTTTAATCCCAGTACTTGGGAGGCTGCAGCAGGGAGATCTCTGAGTTCCAGGCCAACCTCGTCTACAGAGGGAGAATCTACAGCACCACGCCCTTACCATGGTACTCAGGGGCTGCTATTGGCTGATGTGAAAATGCCATTATGTGGCACGGATATTCCAATCTTAGAAACTCTTTTCTCCTGTGCCCCAGGAGAACTCTGACTTCTCACTAAGCAGCCCATAACACAGTCTGATTCCTACCTGTTCTAGTTCTGTCCCCTTAAGGCAAAGATGAGGAAAACTAGAGTTAGGTCAGCCGCACAGGGACAAGGGGACATGCATGATTCAGTGTTACAAAACACCCAGGAGAATCCTCTACCTCAAAACACCAGAATCTCACCAGCACCAGTCCTGGGAACAACTGGATCCACCTGCCAGCCCCCGACAAGGCACTTTGGGCACGGTGGCCTGGGCATGAGCAGACAAGGGCAGGCAGGAGAGCCTCTCTCCTCTGGAGCTTGTGAGGCCTTCTGCCAGTATGGCTCATCTTTTTTGGGGGGGCAGAGGGATGACTCACTGGGTTTATGTGACGGGGTACATCTTGCTGTGTACTACCTGCCCACCCATTCCTGACAACCGCAGAGACTGCTACACAAAGGTTACTTCTGCTCATCTATGCTGCCCCCGTGTGGCTGCTCTGTGGTAAGGCCGGCTCTTGATTGTTTATGCTGCCCCTGTGTGGCTGCTCTGTAGTAAGGCCGGCTCTTGCTTGTTTATGCTGCCCCCGTGTGGCAGTTCTCTGGTAAGGGCAGCAGTACAGGTTTGGCAGGCTGTCCAGAAGTGATGATTCCTGGACCGGTAAGGAACCTATTTCTCCACAAATGAAGCCCATGCTCTCCAGCACGAGCTTTGCCAGTGTTGTCGATCTCTACAAACCATCTGAGAAGTTCTTCTGTCTTGTATTCTAGTTCAGAAGGAACTGTGTAAAGCAGTCCAGATTGGAAACCAGAGCAGTGAATTTTACAAACAGCAGCAGGCTTCAGATGTGTGGTCAACTGCCTGGCTTGAAGCCCCTCATAATGCAGACCTTACAAAAAGGTGCATTCCTAAAACCTAGATAGCCAACACTTACATCTTTAAACCCAGCCAGCTCCTACGATTTGTACACGCTGACCCTCCTGTGGCCACATTCTATCCTAAGGCACAGACTACAGAGCCATTCTCTGCTCTTCTCTTAGTGCAGAGCGGCCAGCATGGGCAGCAGCTCTAGGGAGCCTGTTCTCCAGTGCACGAGTGAACACACAAGTGTAACTGATCTGCAACCTGGGGCCGCATCCTTCTTCCAGGGAACAGAAAACAACCAGTCCTATGCTCCAACATTCAGATAACTGCTGGCAGAATGGCTTGACTACTGTCCAGCCTGCTGTTTGTTTGTTTGTTTATTTAAATAAATTTGAGGGCTGGAGAGATGGCTCACCAGTTAAGAGTACCAGATGCTCTTTCAGAAGACCTGGATTTGATCCGCAACCATATAATAGTTTACACCTGTCTGCACTCTAGTCCCAAGAGACCAGGCCTCCTTTTCCACAGGTGCACAGAAATACATACAGGGAAAATGCCTATACACATAAAAAATTTAAAATATATATTAAAATTTGGGGGTTGGAGAGATGGTTCAGAGGTTAAGAGCACTGGCTACTCTTCCAGAGGTCCTGAGTTCAATTCCCAGCAACCACATGGTGGCTCACAACCATTTATATGAGACCTGGTGTCCTCTTCTGGTCTGCAGGTATACATGCAGGCAGTACATTGTATACATAATAAATAAATAAATAAATAAATAAATAAATAAATAAATAAATCTTTTAAGAAACATTAAATTTTAGCCACTTGTGGCAGCACATGCCTTTCATCCCAGCATTTGGGAGGGATCGTCACCCACTCAGCCTCTGACCGGCTCAGGCAGGTTTGAGCTCCAGGACACCCTCTGATTTTGAGGGTGTCCTTAGAGACACTGGTAGCCTTCCAGGGTTAAGAATCCCTGTGTCCATGCTGTGTACTTCCAGATGTGCTGTCCTAGGAACACCCCCAGCAAGCATTTAGCCTGGGATGCAACCCCAAGCCCAACCCCAAGGCAACACCACCGAGTAAGGGGAGCAGCCTGCTTTTCCAAAGCAGAACTACAGTTTCCCCAAGTGTCAATACAATGAGAACCAAAGAGAAGAGCAGGGAAACTGCCCAGAGCAAAGGAGCTACAGAGTCCAGACGAGGCACACAACACTGACCTATATTGGTGGCTATGAAGAGCCGGAGAGGTTCCGAAGACAAGTGGAAGTGGACAGATTAGATAAGATGAGGACGAACTGGAGTTGATATCTGTGTGATCAGTAAGAGAATACCAATCTGCGTCCCTGTTTGGCTTAGAGATCATCCTCCCTTCAGCCCAGGCCAGTCTCCCGTTCCCTGCGGGGTTCAAGCTAAGCTTTAACTTGCTGCTCTTTCCAGCATCCGCCTCTAATGCTGGGATCCCAGGAGAGACTGACACAGGCAAACTTCGGAAATGCACAATGGCGGCTGGTCAGCAGTTAAGGGCGCTTGCTGCTTTTCCAGAGGACCCAAGTTCCGTTCCCAGAACTCAAGAACTCCAGGATCCAATCCCTCTGGCCTGAATGCACTCTGATGCACATAACCACATGCAGACATGCTACACATAACTAAAAATAATAAAATAAGCCTCTAAAAGAAAAGGAAAAGAAATACACGTTGTAGTCAGGTGTGGTATCCCATGTCTGTAATCCTAGCATATGGCAGGCAGCAGGGAGGAGCATCAGAGTCTAAGGAAGTTCAATGCCAGTCTGATCTACATGAGATCTTGTCTCAACAAAACAAGAAGGCAAAAATAAATATACACCAGCCTGACAAATATGCACAAATGTTTTATAAACCCCACTGTGCTTGTGTATGGAGACACATGGGGGCGGGGAGAGACATACACAAAGAAACACACAGAAACACACATAGATATACACACACAGATACACACACACACACACAAGGAAAATAAATACCAGTCAAGAAGAAGATAATGTTCCTTGCTATGTTTGTGATTTTTCTGTAAGCCTTTAATTATTTGCATAAAAATTCAAAAGGTAAAGTCTTGTCTTAAGCCATGCAATCTCTCACCCCCCAACTCTCTTGTATGTGTGTAAGCATGTGTAAGTACAGTCGTGTATGTGTGCACATACATGTGGAGGCCAGAGAACAAATCTGGTTGTTAACCCTCAGGCACTGTCTATCTCTTCTGGAGACAAGGCCTCTCCCTGTCCTGAAGGTCACAGGTAAATCGCCTGTCTGGGTGGGGAGCCTCAGGGACCTGCCTACGTGACTTCCCAGCACTAGGACGTCACGTGTCCCAGACCTTAGGGAGCACACTCAGGTCCTCATGCTTGCATACCATGCACTGTACTAAGCAACCACCTAGCCCACGAGAGTTCTTTTAAAGACAAAGCAGGGTTTCTGTTTGTTCCTCCTGCCTCTCAGGCCTCAGTGCCCAGGAGCAGCTGCCATGGTAGATGGCACCAGCGCCTCTCCTCACTCACCCAAAGGGCAAACTCCTCAAAAACAGCCTTCCTCTGGGAGCGTCTAGACAGCCAAGGACAATTGCTCCTGAATGCCCCTTCCTCACAGGCTTTCATTCTCTCTAATAACTTCACTTTTAAGTCTTGGGGGACAAACCCAGGATACCCCATCTCTCATGGCACCTCACCGTCCCAGGTCTTGTGAAGTCCACACTGTGTGCCAAGCTCTGCCGCATCTGATTACTGAAGAGGCGGACGCAGACGCTCTGCAGGTATTCGGGGGTGATCTGCAAGGACAAGGTTGTCAGGTGAAAGCCATGCACCCTGTCCACAGGACCGCGGGGATGCTACACCTCCTGTAGCAGGATCTCAGGTACCTCAGCATCTCCTGTCGATGGACTGATGAGATGCCATGCCAGAGAACAAACAAATACTCCTCAACCACACACAAGAACAGGGCTCAGCGGTTAAGAGCACTGAGTGCTCTTCCAGAAGTCCTGAGTTCAATTTCCAGCAACCACATGGTGGCTCACAACCATCTGCAATGGGATCCAAGGGATCTGAGGGCCCTGTTCACCCTCCGTGGGCACCAGGCATGCCCATGGTAAATACACACACATGTAGGCAAAACACATATACATATATAATCTAAATGAAAATAAGAAAGAATGCATCCTTTTATACGTCATTCATTTTTTAAAAGATTTATGTATTGTTATGTGTTTATGTGATGTGATTATGTGCCACTACTACGAAGGGCCCATACTTAAAATTAAAAAAAAAACAAACCAAAACCACAACAAAAAGGAAGGCAGAAAGCGACGGCAAGGTCTCTACGTGTTTGGAAGACAGGTAAAACCTTGCAAGTGCTAGCACGGTTGCTGAGCGCCAGCTTTTTGAAATAGAGGGCGGGAACCCCGCAGCAATGCCGCCACCACCCTTCAGTCTCTGAACACCATTCCACACAGAGGGTGTGCTCCTTACCATCTTCCCGCTGACGGTGGCCTCCAGAGAATCCACCAGCTCTGCGGTGACGCCGATGAGGTTGTGGTAGTCGGCTTGGATCTTATTGTACCGCTTCAGGTAGGTCATGGCCCGGCGCTCCGCCTCCACCAGCTGCTGGTGAAGCTGCTGCAACATTTCTAGGGAGAGAGTCGAGTCTGCACTGAAGCCAAACGACAGGACAGCAGCGGCAGCAAACTCAGAAACCCAAGTAACCCTGCTCTTGTCCGAGGCCCTGTGGAGCCCTCACAGCACCACAGAAAAAAAGGAGTCTGACAGCAAACGCCGGCAAGGATGTGGGGAAGTTATTCACTGCTGGTGGAATGGGAACTCAGGCAGCCATTATAGGAAATGAGATAGAGGTTCTCTGAGAACTCCATATGACCAAGCTATACTACTTGTGAGCCTACATCTCCAGGCCTTCTTGTCCTACCACAGAACTTATCCACGTTTACTGCCATTCCATTCACAATTGAAAAAGAAACCTGCCTACACGCCCGTCGACACATGAAGTGACCTACGTATACAGGGGCGGCAACAGAACTATGGGTTGATGTGTACCCATGTAGTAGGTAGAGTCCCAGGGGTCCAGTGCCCCAAGGCTGGGGTCCAGCCATGTAGCAGCCTAGTAGTGACTGCTACACAACCTAGGCTGACTCTGTGAAGACACAGCCATCCCCCTGCTCCTCCGTGGAGGTTCAGTACGACTCTGCCCACCCTGAGCCGTGAGTGCAGAAGCACAACAGGCAGAACCTGTCATATATCTGGAACCATATGGGCACAAGCAAGTGTGGCACATTGTCTTGCTGTGACAGTATTCCAAAATGTATAAGCGACCTCACTTGAAGGTGTCTTTCAGGACAGTGTGTAGGAAGTTCTGATTATCACAAGTCCATTCTAGCAAGGGCTTAGGGTATGCAAGAGAAACTGGCACTCAGATGTGGGGCTGCTGACTACACTATACCTGGTGAGGTGTGTGTGTGTGAGAGTCTGGAGCAGAGAAATCCTAGAACGCTATCAGCAGAGTGGATTTAACACGTGAGCAAGGTGGGGCTTCCATGCAAACAGAAGCACAGACAATAAAACCCGTGCTGTATGCGTCCAGAAGGAAAAGAGAATGGAGCCTACCAGAGGCTGGAGAAGAGGCTACCCTCCTTACACCGTTCCCACTCCTGGGACTTGTCAGAGAGCCAGCCTGAAAGGGTACTTGGCACAGACTTCAAGGCAGCAGGGCATTAGGTCTTCGGCACGGGCAGTGCTATTTTTTTGTTTTTTAAAGACTTATTTATTTTATACATGTGAGTACACTGTCACTGTCTTCAGACACATCAGAAGAGGGCATCAGATCCCTTTACAGAGAGATGGTTGTGAGCCACCATGTGGTTGCTGGGATTTGAACTCAGGACTTCTGGAAGAGCAGTCAGTGCTCTTAACTGCTGAGCCATCTCTCCAGCCTGGGCATTGCTATTTTTAACCAAAATCTCAATGAGAATCAAGAGCAAAAAGCCTAACCAGAAGAAAGATCAGTAAGATGTGGCCCAGACGTCTTGGTGGTAACATTATTCTGATAAAGAGAAGCTTTGCCGGGCGCTGGTGGCGCCGCACGCCTCTAGCCCCAGCACTTGGGAGGCAGAGGCAAGTGGAGTTTTGAGTTTGAGACCAGCCTGGTCTACAGAGTGAGTTCCAGGACAGCCAGGGCCATACAGAGAAACCCTGTCTCGAAAAACCCAGAGAGAGAGAGAGAGAGAGAGAGAAGCTGTGTCTTGGCCTCTGTGAGTGAACCCTTTACACTGAGACAGCAGGAAACAGGCAAGGAAGATATGTCAGAAACTGTGTGGCTACCCCACCTGCCACAGTGTCAGACACTGGGGATATAATTTGGTTTCACAGACTTTCCAGAAAAGAAAAATGGGGCCCAGCCTGTGCCACATTGAAGACTCTGTCAAAACAAAACAAAACAACAACAAACTATGGGATGCCTGATCCACGCCAGCTGGCCTTGGGATCTCTTCCGTCTGCCAGCGAGGCACTCTGGATAACTGAAACTTAAATTCTAATGGTCTGGTATGTTTTACACTGGCAGCGGAATTTGATGTCATCCACAGGATGCAGGAGTCATAGTCATGGCAGCTCCCGTCAAGATTCCAACGGCAGGCCTACGAGGCTAAGCAGCATGCTGGGGTTGGAGGCAAGCGACGCCCAGTGAGGTGGTACACTGAACAGCCCTAGTGGTGACAGGAAGTGACCCAGGAAGAGAGGGCACCGGCAATGTACAGCGTGGGCCTAGGAAAGCTGCAGGCACGATGCCCCGCAGCCTGAGTGATGAGGACAAGTAAGGCTTAGGGGGCTCTCAGAGACCGAAGAACGGGCTGCCACTGCGAAGTGGGCATCAGCTTTTGGAGCCGGTGGTACAATCCAACAGTTTAAATGAGTGTCTCCTAAAGACCCATGTGTTAAAGACTTAGTCCCCAGAGTCCTGCTATTGGGAGGGAGCAGAAACTTCCAGAAGGACCCAGCCCGTCTCCTTTTTGTTTCCTGATTCATGATGTAACCAGTGTGTTCTACCAACCAGGTTGCCTGATCTTGGACTGCAGCCGCCAGACCCGAGAACTAAATCAACACTTCTGACACACCAGAAAACCAAGGACAAAAGCATTCAAAACCTTTTTGCCTCATGCAGCTAAACTCAGTATGTATTACAACTAAATGATTACTCCTTAGCCAGCCTCCTGGTAAGCTGAATTCAATCATTTACTAATACTTCCTTTCTTTAAAAAAAAAAAATGCTGGTGTTGGAGATACGGGCTCAGAGGTTGAGGCTGCTCCTGCTCACCCAGAGGACTCAGGTTTGACCCCCAGCACCACACAGCTGCTCACAACTACCTGTGACTCCAGTGCCAGGGCACACGGCCCTCTTTTGGCATCTAAGGGGCACAGGCATACATGTATACAGACAAAGGAAGCTAAGACCCACACACACACGTAAAATAAAAATAACCCTTTTCAAGGGTTTAACTCTCTTAAACCAAGCATAGAAAAACCAAGGAAGGAAGTTCTCGAATCCTCTGACATCGCTCTTCCTGGAAGAGCACAGTGCTGTGGTTTCATGGACCAGATTTCCACGTAGGGAAACTCCACGTGCCGGGAGCTGGCGACCAATCCTGCCTTCAGTCCTGAGCAGGAGCTCATCACAAACATTTCCCAACCACTGAAGGCGTTTCCAAAACAGAGCAGCTAAGACAAGACACAGCAAGACGAGGCCGCTGAGGCTGTGTAAACTAGTTTTCCTTACTTTACTGAAAGAAGAAATGCTCGGGTGAAAACCATTGCTCATGGGGCGGGGGAGCTATTGTATGTAAACAACAAGACTGGAATTACTTTGAATGTTTTTTAAAAAAAAAATGGAAATGCTGCCTAAAAATGGTATTGCATCTGACAAGTTTGAGGTAAAAGCTGAGAAGGAAAATAATTTCCCTGTCCCATGCTGGTTGTGTGCTCATTCTGAGCCACGGCAGGTCCTTGTCGCCAGGCTGTGAGCTGGCTAGTCTCCATTTCTTTATCATCTCATATATTGGACAAGCTGACACACCAGCCATCCTTAAGGCGTGGGCCTCATGGAACTACACAGAGCAGGGTCACAGACACTCTGTAAATATTTAGACTTTGAAAGCCCCCATTTCTCCAAGTCCACAAATTCTCTCCATCTCTTCTTCCATGGCTTAGAAGCTGAGCTGGCAAAGCTGTTCTCATGAAAGCTGTGATCACGACAACTTACCTTTGCTATTCGGTCCATTCTCCTTCTGGGTAAGAAATCAGCTCAGGAAAATGGTGCCGGGGCACAAGACTGGTGTCTGACTTGTGAGGCTGATAGAGAAGGGGCCTGGGGCTGATGGAAGATGACTGTTCAAGACAGCGAAGCAGAGAGCAGGTCCTCACATTGCTCGGTTCCTGCCACACCTGACCTCCGTGAGAACCACGAGCTACAGTCCTCCCCCAGCCTCCACACTGGCCTGTCTGCCCCAGCCAAGGCCTTTGCCCTACTGGCAAAACCTTCCTAATATGCTGGGCCCATAACCCTAATGCGGTCGCTGCAGTCCTAAAGCTTCATCCCAAGGGCACAGACTTGGAGAGGGCCGGGGCTCAGGCTGCACCCCGAGCTGGCTGCCTGGCTTCTGATGCTACGTCCATGTATCTGTCCTACTTCTCATTTATCTTACGTATTTCTTCCTTCTCTGCTAACAGCTCCATGCGCACAGTCTGCGCAGGGCCTATTTAAAGTGACATCTCAGTGACTTTCTATACATTCAGAGTTACACAACCAGCACGCATCACCTTTGTTATCTTTTTTTTCCTCTCCTTTCCTTTCTGTTTATTTTCTTCTGGGGCTGGGGGATCAAACCCAGGCCTCGTGCAGTTCCTCCAGCCTAGTATGAAATAGCTTTAAATAGAGGCTTGTCTACTAAGACGCACGGCCTCTCAGACCAGTGGCTCATCAGTCTCCTGTGGGTGCTACGGTACCTGCTATTCTTCAGATGGTCCCCATTTATAGCTGTGACACTGTTCCTCTGTACCCTCAAGTGTCCCCAGTGGAAGCAGATTATGATGATGGCTGTACAACTGTCCAATTTCTAAAAATCAATGAATTTGACACTTATGAAGGGTAACATTTATACATTAGAATGTATAAATGATGCAACACAGCAGCTTACAAAGACGTCTGGATCTGAATGACAGCTCCAAACACTGTGACTTCCAGGCCTTCTGCAAAGGAAAAATTCTTCCAAGGAGACCTTTTTCAACAGGATAGATTTTTTTTTTTTCTGTTTTCCCCACCAAGACAGTTTCTGGTGACACCAAGACACAACCATAGGGCTGGAAAGATGGCTCAGTGGTTAATGCAACCTCCTGAAACTCCAGCTGCTCCAGGGTATCTGACACTTTCTTTTGGCCTCTGCAGACACCTGTACTCACACTTACACACACACACACACACACACACACAAACACAGACACACACACACACACAGCTTCTGTAGGCACCTGTATTAACACATACATACAAACACACACATACTACTTTTGCAGACACCTGTACTAACACGCACGTCAGCCTTTTCCAGGTCATGGCAAAGCCTCTACGATGCTTCATTTGACGGCTTGCTGATTTGAGGCACTCAAGGGCACTGCCCCTGCTATAACACCCAAGGGGACCCCACTCACTTCAAAAGGATACATAGATGGTCAAAAGCCTTGGTGTGTTACTGGCTTTAAAAATTAAAGCTAAAAACTTTTCCAACTTCTGCTTTAATTCTGGAGTCCAAGAATCCTGGAGGAAAAATTAATAAAATTAAATAAATAAAGAAGACATCAGCTCACTAAATAGCAACAGGACCATCAAAGCTGTGGGCGTGGGTTAAATAGCCCTGTCAGTTACAGAAACCAGTGTCCTGCCAGGGTTGGGAGAGGATGGAAAACAGGTTTTCCAATGTGTGACTGGTTCATTTATAACTGATTCAAGGACCCACAGCAGGTCAAATAGCTTGCATGTGACTGGAATATTTCATGGGATTTAAACACAGGCATGAGAAGAGGCCTTTTTAGGCTGACTATCAAAATTAATTGGGTGCAGTCTGGGCACGCATACCATGGTAGACGTGACACAAATGATTATTCCTTAAGTTGCTAGACAACTCCCAAGGAAAGGGAGTCCCTTCTAGACCTCACTCAGACAAGAGGAAAGACACGGTACAAGCTATGCCGCCTCAAGTCACGGCAAGCACTGTGACACGATTCTAGTTCAATCTACGCTTGAAAATAAATGACTTATCTCAAATAGCATTGGGGTTGGAGAGATGGCTCGGTGGTTAAGAGCACTGACTGCTCTTCCAGAGGTCCTGAGTTCAATTCCTAGCAACCACATGGTGGCTCACAACCATCTGTAATGAGATCAGATACCCTCTTCTGGTGTGTCTGAAGACAGCTACAGTGTACTCATAAAATAAATAAATAAATCTTAAAAAAAAAAAAAAGTAAAGAAGATAGAAACTGTGAAAGAGAAAGTAAGGCAGTAAATAATTATCATCTCACTTCTTATGTGCCGAGGTTTTGCTATGGTACCCAGGCTGGCCTTAAACTGTTGATTCTCTTGAGTGCTGGGAAAAAAGGCAGGCACCACCGTGTCTGCCTTGAAAGGAACAGTCATGCTGAAAATGAACTTTACTGGGATCATTTCTATTCTTCAAATAAAAATATCTCCCACTTTAAAAAAAATTAAAAATTAGACTTATCCAGTTGTTTTGAAGTACGTATGCGTATGCACCATGTGCTGGCCTGGTGGCTGTGGCGGTCACAAGAGGGCATCGGATGCCCTGAGACTGGACGTAGGGATGGTTGTAAATCAGCATGTGGGTGCTAGGAATTGAACCCAAGCATTCTCTGTAAAACCAACAAATGTTCTTCACAACTGAGCCATTTCTCCAGTTCCCCAATCAAGATATCTTAAAAACAATCAAAAGAAGGGTGGAGAACGTGGTTTAGATGGCACAGTTCCTATCTAGCTTACAACAAACATGAGACTTGACTGTTGGTACTGTATAAAGTCAGGCATGGTGGCGCATGCCTGAACCCAGCACTCACCAGGTAGAAGCAGGAGGATCAGAAGTTCAAGGTTATCTCAGCTATATGTTGAGTTCAACGCTGGCCTGGGCTACATGAGACCCTCCCTCACAAAATGTATTTGGGACGGTAAGCCAGTCAAACCTTCTGGTGTCAGTTACTATTTTCTACAGCCGCCAAACAGGCCTTTCCACTCCGTCACTTCTGACAACGCTCTTGAAACCAACATGACAGGCAGGAAGACACACTATCCAGGCGTGAGGCCCTTCTCTCTCCCTGACAGCTCTTCTTGTTTCTACTGTTTCCAGCTTTGAGAAGAACACTTCCAGAACTGGAGGAGCACGTGGTCCCACACTCCCGAAAGACAAGTGTGGGAGCCAGGAGAAGCGGACGAGAAGTGGACCAGCTCTGACGAGCAGCCAGACTCGAACTCAGGTCCTGTGCAGGAACACAGGCTTTAAAGTAAACTCGCACTAAAAGTAGGCCCAGCACTAACTGCTCTGACCTTCAAAATCGCCATTGGAACCAGATACACGGCTGGACTACTATAGCTGTGCGATCTGGGCCAGGGCTCACCTCCATGGCCTTCCTCTGGTCTCTCTGCACAGCCTGCAAACTTCAGTTCTCCCGCAGCCCTCAGGTGACTGAATGAGATACACAGCTGGACTAACCACTACGCCATCTCTCCAGCCCACCAGGTACACTTTAATCACTGGTCTAGGAAGGCAGAGCTCTCTGTGGGCTCAAGGCCAGTCTATGCTACATAATGAGTTCCAATCAGCCAGGATGACAGGGCACAGTAAGAGCCTGTCAAGAAGAAGAAAAGAGAGAAGAGGAGGAAGAGAGAGAGAAGAGGAGGAGGAGAAGGAGGAGGAAGGAGAGGAGGAAGAGAGACAGAAAGAGGAAGAGGAGGAGGAGGAAGAAGAAGAAGAAGAAGAAGAAGAAGAAGAAGAAGAAGAAGAAGAAGAAGAAGAAGAAGAAGAAGAAGAAGAAGAAGAAGAAACAACAGCAGCAGCACCAGCAGCAGCTGATGGTGGTAGATCTCTGTAAGTTCAAGGTTAGCCTGCTCTATATAGCAAGTTCCAGAACAACCAGGAGCCAGGGCTACATACTTTTCAAGGGGATAAAAAAAGACAAAAGAAATTTCCTTTCCAGTTGATACTGCCTGCAACACATATAATGTTAAAAAAAATTTTTTTAAAGTAAAAAAAAAAAACACAAACACAAACAAAAACATGAAAATAACTAAAAACAAAACCAAAGCACGCTGATAAAATGAGAGCCATTTAAAATCTCTGAGTGACAAGAAAGGAACTGCAGAGTCCACAGATGACAAGAGTAAGAATCCTGCGAGCAGAAAACCTGCGACCCAGAGGGCTCCACCCTCAGTAAAGAGTGGGATAAAAAAATGCACTGTACAATTGGGACAGCAAGCCAGTGTGAAGGGCAAGCAGGTTCTGCACTCAGGCTACAGCAAGGAAACGTGTGGCTACACAGACAGAAGGACAGACAACCTCCTCGCTCAAGGCCAGATTATTTAAAATGGGGGGAAAAAAAGACATGGAGATATAATGGGAGGAGTCATGGACATCGGATCAACTGTCCAGGGGAAACAATAAAGAGAATGGAAGAGAGGCAAGAGACGAAGAAATACAAAGAGAATTTTCCAGAAGTGTTCCAAGACATAAGGCATGAAAATCAAGGAAACTCAATAAACCCAAAGTAAATTAGATATTTGACACTGGACACACTAAAGTGAAATTATATAAAACCTCAAATCCAGAAGCAAAAAAAAAAAAAAAAAAAATCACCTTGCAACCGACAGACAGGCTACTCCAAAGCAGCAGCAAGAAGGAGAGACGCAGTTTAGCCAGATTTCAACATAAGTGGGTTGTCTCTTCAATTCTTATAAAGTATAAACAGGATGACTGCTAGCATATCTCTAAAATGTCAGTTAGTTAGTAGGCCTTAGTGTTTACGACAACACCACCCCATATTACGGCACAAGGAAAGTTTGTTAAAACAAACTATCTGAACACTGTTTTAAAATAAACTGTGTTTGCTGGGCACGGAGGTGGGGGAGGGAGCACATGGAAAGGGACAACCAAGGCAGGCAGTTCTCGGGAACCACTACTGCCAAACTTCTGTTCCCCAGCGGTGGCAACAGTAGTCATTAACTATGCACAGGTCAAACCCCACAGGGCTTTTTACCTGTCCTCAAGTCAATTTTACTATATGATGTTGGAAAAAAAAAAAAACGATTTGCAGTGTGTGCATGGGTGTGTGCGTCTTACTGAGGATTATGCCAACATGTGGTTCAGGTTATACAGATTATACATCATTACTATTTCTATTATTATTGTTATCATCATCATCATCATCATCATCATAATCATCATCATCATCATCAGTTCTGAGACTACAACTCGGTTTCCTACTATATGTCCCTACTAAATGTCTAACTAGCCTGCTTCTATGTCTTGCTGTGTCCCCTACAGGTTTATATACATGAGCAAGAACATATAACCACAACTAGACGAGGAATAAAAAAGTAAGTCAAATGCTACCCAACCATTCAATATAATACTATATAAATTCAATTAAATAATAATGAGGATAAATCTTGGGTTGTTTTTTGTTTTAAGCATCATCCAGAAACCACCAATACAACAATGTGGCCCAGGTTCTGACAGCTGCTTACCTGGAAGAGTTCTTTAAATGAGGGGTGGACCATGGGATTGGGCACAAAGGGGAGGGCATAGAAGGGAAGAAACTCCGTGCTCTGGCTCAGGGCGGCCCCTTTGGTCTCCAGGTAGGTTTTGAAATACGAAATCCTTTCATCTAGCTCCTGTTTGTCCTAGAAGAAGGAAGGCACGTGCTCCAGGTCTCCGGCCTCAGTCCTCCCGTCCACCCGTCCACTCTGTGGCTCCCTAGGTCCCAGCCACGTCACCCATTGCTCCACCCGGCGTGGCAGGCACACTGCTCCCGTGTCTAACATCGCTTTGGACAGGAATGCCAGAGGACCAGCGTGTAGTTCCCATGATATTTCATGTCTCTAGTAGCATTTCCTCACAGCCTTAAAAAGCTTCACAAGCATCATTTTCAGTGTCAGAACCAATCACCTTATCTATTATAATCTGACTCATTCTCCATTTTGAGATGCGCCCGTCGCCTCAGCTTTCCAGACACAAACATCTGTCTGCATTCCCATGTTTCTAAAGGGCAATGACACATCTCTGTAGTCTCCTGAAACGGAAGTGCCCTCCCTCCCTTCATGAAGCAAAGGACTGACCATGCTTCCATCCATCGCTGTCCCAAGCGCAACTCGGTTTGAGGACTCCCTCCTCTCTGACCCGGGAGGACACTGAGGCTTTAGAAAGGGAACTTTTCTGGGCACTGTTCTCCCCACCACACAGATCCTGCCTTCCTCTTCCCGTCTCACTCAGCCTGTGTCATGAGGTTCTCTCCTGAGCACTGGGCTTAGAAAATAGTTAACGCTGACTTTCACATTACACTAACACAGAAAAAGGTTTAAACAGAAATCAAGTGAAATGAAACAACCACAAGAAGCAGCACAGAAGGCGTGGCCCTGCCCACTGGGTCACAGTTGGAGGAACAGCCTTCCAAGAATGGCTACCTCCTGGCTCCCTCAGCCCTGCTCCCTCCACTGCGCCCCAACATTCTAAGGAGTTCCCACAGGAACTCAGGGCAGTGAAGTGGGTTTGGTCTAATGCTGCTTGTATTAGGATGTTAATTTTGGTTCCCAAAACTGCTTATAGGAATGTCTGCACAAGACGCTGAGGGACCCTATCACCAGTTGGTTCTGATTGGTAACTAAAGATGCCAGAGGCCAATGACTGGACAGAAGAGGTGGGACTTGTAGGACCCCTGAAGGCCTTCCAGCTAGCTCATGCTGACCCAGCCCTAAGCCGCCTACCGGCCTGCCTCCAGAAGACTTGAGAAGGTAGATGGCAAAGTGGATGTGAAGGTAGAATTCCAGCTTCTGGGCCATCAAGTCGGTATCTCTGATGGAGCTGGGAATGTGTCCCTCCCACAAGTCAAAGAACGCTTTCTGGTCTCCACTGTCAAAGGCTGCCACCAAATCCTTCTGTGGAGGAGACACAAGGAGTCAGGTCAAAGCTAGGCATGCTGATGGGAGGCAGAGGCAGGAGGATCTCTGGGAGTTCGAAGCCAGCTAGTCTATAGAGTGCGTTCCGGGACAGCCAGGACTACACAGAGAAACCCTGTCTCGAAAATCCAAAAGAAGAATCCTAGTCACGTAAGATGCTCTTTCTCCCAACACCTCAAACTCACCACCTACCAGAGCTAGATCCCCACACTCTCTTTCCCAGATGCTCCTCTCCTCGGCAAGCCCTGTGACAGCGCCTAGATTTCCAGCCTTGGAACAGGCAACCTGGGCTGAGAGGATGAAATGCTAAGGCCTTCAAAACAGACATATTCTGAGGCCGGAGGACTCACAGGCATGTGAATATCCTGAACTCTCCCTTGAGTACAATAGACTTCCACAGTGGTACCTTGATGGCACCCATCCATTCAATACAAATCCACGAGTTTTTACAGGGAGCCCAGTAATGAATTTCTTTTTTTTTTTTTTTTTTGGCTTTTTGGATTTGGTTTTGTCGAGACAGGGTTTCTCTGTGTAGCCCTGGCTGTCCTCGAACTCAGAAATCCACCTGTCTCTGCCTCCCAGAGTGCTGGGATTACAGGCGTGCGCCACCACCGCCCGGCTCCAGTAATGAATTTCTATGTCCTCCAAACCAGCCTGGAAAAGCTGAGGGCAGCCTGTTAGCCACTGAGGATGAGCACTGCCAGGAGGAGGCACAGGCAGCCATGCACAGCCACCCTTCCCCCATCCTCCTCCACCCCCAATTGTCTGGGGGAACCTGGTCAGAGGGCTCCTCACTTTCTTGTGAATGAAGAATACAATGGTGAAGTGACTGTGCCCAGGCTGTGCTGCTGGGCTAGACTCAGCTCCATGCTCCCCTCTGTTGAGCTCCCTGCAAACCCTGCCAGGCACTCTGGGCAGGCTGAGAGTCCATGACTGTGTGGATGAGGTAAGTGCAGACTTACCTGGTATTTTAAGGCTTAGAGTCATTTTTTTTTCAAACACATCTTGGCAGACTCTACATATTAAATGGTCCATCTATAGTTTATTCTAGATTCTGTATTTGTAAATCTGAAATCACAAACCTATGATATATCCTTACCATTGCATCTGTACAGGGAAATGACCCCTGCTTTAAAATAACCTCTATACATAAACTGATCCTCTGTTAGCCAGAGCCACCAAGGTAAGAATGCACACACACCACCAATCACGGAGAGTGCGGTGCTGCTGGGACTGGGCCTAAGAATTGTCACTTAAGGCAACTGACAGTAAATTTTGTTTAACCACTACTGCAGACATTTCTGTGGTTTGAGTTTCTAAAAGATACTTTAATTACAGCTATTTAGAGAGACAGCCTGTGTGTGAGCATGTATGTGCATGTGTGTGGTATATTGGCACATGTGTCTTATTATGTATGTAAAACCCAAAAGACAACCTTTGGGAGTTGGTTCTTTCACCATGTGATCACAGGAATCAAACTCAGGTCTTGAGAGTCTGTGTGCCTACCCACTGAGCCTGGATTCCCTTGTCTTGTTATCCTGATCCTCCTGCCTCAGCCTCCTGAGTCCCAGGGATAGGACATGTGCCGCCATTCTCCTCTTACGCTCTAAACTACTTGCTTGGGAACTCTATCAGTGGGGCATGATGACAGAGTCATGTATGCAGTAGTACCATAATATACAGTATTATCTATAGCTATTGACCCGACAACCCACATGAATAAATATTAAACACACATTAAAAAAAAGCACAGAACCTACCAGAGCGGAACACCAGAAAAAAGTACATGTTAGCAAAGACGTGTAAACCTGAAGCCTCTAGATTACTGGAGAGAACATAGACTTATTTTATTTTATGTGTATGGGGGTTTTGCCTACATGGTAGTCTGTGCCCCACGGGCATGCGCATGCCTAGGACCTGCAGAAGCCAAAAGTAGGTGTCGGATTCCTTGGAACTGGAGTTACAGGTGGTTATAAGGCACCATGAAAGGACTGGGAACTGAAGAGGAGCCAGTGCTCTTCACTGCTGAGCCGTCTCTCCAGCCCTCTCTGTGTTCTTTGATAGTGACCATCTTATGTGAAGTAGTAGGATACACTGTGGCTTTTAGTGCATTCCTCTGACAGCTTTGGGTCTATTTTTATCTAACATGAAAGAACTTGCAATTTTCTGACTGTCATAAGCATCTTCACAACCAAAGCCAGGCGAGGCCTCACCTGGATGACGAGCAACTTGGAGTCCTTCTTTAACGACCCCCCAACGGTTTTACACAGTGGCTTTCCTTTTACTTTGCATTCTTTTGAAAACGTCTTCAAGGTGTCTTCAAATTCAGCAAAATCTAAATACTGGAAAAGAGGACATAATTCAGGAACAACAACAACAAAAAAAATCAAACCCATATACTGTAATTAAACAAAGGTCAAATTCCCTGAACACAAACAAACTCTCTAAGCAGACATACAAAAGACAGACAGGAATACGCTCAAAACCAAGCCCACGAGGATGTCTGCCGTCAGAGACACGACCTGGGCAAGGTTTAACTCGCGATGCCCTTACACCACGTCTGACTCCCAGTGCCACAATCATGAGGCTCAGAGTCAGAGGAACCAACCTCCTCTTCTGGGCGTCCAGTGGCACATGCAGTCAAATGCACACAGATGCACACAAACACATAAATCAAAAAGACACGTGCTGACAGTGACAAAGCAACCTTCTCTACTGTTGATAGACAGTAGAGACCAACCTAACTATGAATGGAAAGTAATCGGGGTTCCTTAGAAAACTGAAGATAGCAATGATGATGATGATGATAATAATAATAAATGTAATATATTGCATACATTATGCAACTGTCAAGTAACAAGTCACTCAACAAAAAAAATCTGAACTAGGCTATGATCCAGCAATCCCATTTTTAGGGTATATATTTTGGGAATATATAGAAAATAAAATCTATTTCTAAGAGTGTTATCCACATGAATATTTCTTTCTTTTTCTTTCTTTTTTTCAGATTTATTTATTTTTATTGTTCTATGTAAGTACACTGTAACTGTCTTCAGACACCAGAGGAGGGCATCAGATTTCATTACGGATAGTTGTGAGCCACCATGTGGTTGCTGGGAATTGAACTCAGGACCTTTGGAAGAGCAGTCAGTGCTCTTAACCACTGAGCCATCTCTCCAGCCCCACATGAATATTTCTACAACATTTTTCAAACCACCCAAGACACAGAATGAACCTAAATATCCATCAATAGATGAGTGGGTAGGAAAATGTGTAACACTAAGATTACAACCTTAGGAAATCCTGCCCTGGTAACAGGGATGCAGGGGGGAGGGGCGGGGCAGGGTACACGAGACAGCCCAGGCAGAGACAGATAAAGGCTGCGTGTGCAGGTGGAATCTAAAGTCACACTCACTGAAGCAGACAGCACAATGGCAGCTGCCTGGGGCTGAGAGAACATTTTGATGAAAGGATAAATTTCAGTTATGCAAAACGAGTAAAGCCCTGGAGCTAACTGTCAGTCCATGGCTGTGGTCAATCGCACTGTGATAACAACACTGAGGAGCGCATTTGGAACGTGTGCCGGAGAGTTGATTTTAAGTCAACTCTCTAACACAGTCAGAAGAAAAGAAGGACAGGCGGAAACACGGGATGGGTGTACTTAATTAGCTTGGTCAGCGATCACATCGGCATGTCATAAATGTACATCTTTCTGTCAAGTACTTATAGACAGTATAATGGATATAGAAAGTACACCATGGATTCCAGGTGAAAGATCTCCTAAGACTGAAGCTACAGGTTATGAGCCACCCTACATGGGATCTGGGAACCAAACCTGGGTCTTGCCTATGAGCAATATGTGTTCTTAACCACTGAATGATCTGCTGCCCGGTCCTTTTTATTATTAAGAGAAACTAAAGTAATGCAGTCTAAAAAAAAAAGCTGACGTGATTGGCAGAGGTCTGCCTCTTTTGGTTTACTAGGATCCATTTGAAATAGAATTAGAAATAATGCTTTGCTAGCAGAATATAAACCATTAAAAATGGAAAACTTAGCATTCATGTAGACATTAGCTGAGTATTCTGTTCCCATTCTCAAGAACAATGCTCTAAAAAAGTTCTTCACACATGTCCTTTCGGTTAGTATCAGTTGAATCGTGTTAGATCTGTTCTGAGAAGCACATTTGGAATTTGCTAGGAAACATGATTTTAAGTCAACTCTCAACACAGAAGAAGAAAAGAAGAAGAATAGGAGGAAACCCTGTCTGGCCCTGTCTAGTCCTTGTGGTTCCAGTCATAGAAATATACTCAGCATCATCACCATGACCACAGTTGCCTGCCCAATGTGGACACCATCTTCCCTCCTGTGTCTCTTGAGGCATAGCTGACAGTGAAGGGCCTCCACTTTGTCAGCTCCAAACCTCGGAGGGCTTGCCTGGGTCCTGGTCTTCACGAGCTTTCAGTGTAGCAAATCTAAATGATCTGGAAGTAAAGCTGCTCTATGGCGCGTGCCTGTGGTCCCAGCACCACCGGAGAGGCAGAGGCAGGAGGAAAGGGATTTCAAGGCCATCCCGGGCTAAATGAGACCCAAACAAACACACTTGCTTGCACCTGAGTGGGTGAAGTGGAAAATCATGTAATGATTAAAAGAAAAAAACGCAATTCAGAAATATATCACATTTTACTATTTATTATATACTCATTTACTCTTCTAAATTTTTTTCTTTTTGGAATGCTTCACAAATTTGCACGTCTGTCATCTGTGTGCAGGGGCCATGGCAATCTTCTCTGTATCATTCCAACTTTAGTATATGTGCTGCCGAAGCGAGCACTTAATTTGTTTTGATAACTGGATGTCTACATAAAGCCCAGACTGACCTGCTGAAGCCTCTCAGGTGCAGGGTTGCATGTGCAATCCTGCTACATTTTAAAGATGTATTTATTTTTATTTTACGTGTGAAGGCAGCTTGTCTGTATGTACAACTGAACATGACATGCATGCAGCATCCACAAAGCCAGAAGACAGCAAAACCTTTCAAGCTGGAATTAGGGATGGCTCTTAGCCACCATCTGAGTACCAGGTCCTCTGGAAGAGCAGTCAGTGTGTTTAGCCACCAAGCTATTGTTGCCACATTTTAATTTTTATTTTAAGCTTTATTCATTTTCTTATTTTTATGTGTATGAGTATTTCTACTACATGTATGTATGTGTACCGCACCCACGCCTCGTATCCACATAAGCCAGAAAAGGGTGTCGGGTTCTCTGAGACTATAATTACTGATGGGATGGCTCTAAGTCCCCATGTGGGTGCTGGGAATCAAACTTGGGTCCCTCTTGAGCCAGGGACCTTAACCTCTGAGCCACATCTCTGCCCCACTACACTTTAAAATACATGTTTTGGGGACCTGAGTTCCAATCCCAGGACCCACACAGGGTGACTCACAAATGCCTACAACTTGAGCTCCAGGAGATCCAGTGCCCCGCTCTGGCCTCTGTGAGCGCTCACACACGACAATGCCAACAGCCATACAGACATAAACACACAAATAATCTTTTTTTTTAAAAAAATGCTTTTCCGTGACTTGTGTTTCTTATACGTACCTCTTTCACTAGTCCAAGTAATTCAGATTCATGAGCCAGGATATCCCCCATAATGAACGGTTCCCGGTAATTCTCACAGCAGAAATCTCTATGAAACAAACAAACAAACAATCAAAAAGGTTAATTTAAACCACTGAGAAATCACAAGTGGGTGGCTGTGGTAGACACAGTAAACCACAGAACCCACGACCACAGGACAACGGGAAGTCACATGACTAGGGGGATTTAAAGGTACAGGTGACATTAAGATTACTCATCAGCAGTCCTCCAGTCACGGTCACGGAGATGAGCCTGGATTACTAGTGCAAGAGAAGCCCTGAGGAAGAGGCGGCAAGGCTCAGGGAGAGGGACCGGTCACTTCCGGCTCTGCAGGTGGTGGAGAGTCAGGGAGCTAAGGCAGCGACTGGGAGGCTCCTCTAGGTTGTCCTGAAAGGCCTAAATTTGGCCCACTCATCTGAGTCCCCTCAGTAGAGGGCCAATCAATTACTTTACGTGGCTTATGCACCAGAAATGTTCACTGCAGGCTTCTAGGCCTGCAGAACGTCAGGGTACCTAGCCTGCACTACTTCAAGCACCAAGTTCACAGTGATTCCTCGCTGCAATGGTAGAAAACACAAGAGCTGAGCTGTGGTTCCGTTGGGAGAGTGCGTAACTAATACACATAAAGCCCTCTAGCACCTCAGAAACTGCGTGTGCCGGCACGCGTCTACAGTCCTGGCAATTGGGAGGGAGGGTGTGATGCACACGCCTGTGATCCCAGCACATGGAGTTGTTTCTAGGAGGCCACAGTTGAAGGCGGACTCCTTAGGCCATCTCTCTAAGCCCTTGGTAGCTCTCCACTGATCTGCTGGCTTGAACCACACTGGCCAACACCCATTTCCAGCGTACACAGAAGCTCCCTGATGCCCACAATACACCTGCCCTCAAGGACCTGCATGTGCACAGTTCTGTCTGTTTTGATGCTCTTTCTACAAACATCTACATCTTGGGTGGTCTCTGCTTAAAGGTACCACCCAGAGAGACGTGGGAAAACACCCCACCTGAGCGTGTGCTGCGGATTCCCAGGGGAACTCCCCACTGGTTGACTTCAATGTCCTCTCACTGATGCACCTGCATCAGAATCCCCTTCATAACTCAAGCCAAGCATTGTGTGTGGCCTGATGCCCCAGGATGCCTGTTAGACAGGTGTGGAGCTGGGTGGAAAGAGATTCAGGGAAGAGAATGAAAGGGAGAGGTGAGGTCACCATCTCATTAGAAACAGAGTATCGGTTTGAAGAAAAGGGAAGATCACACTGCCTAAGGCGATGTGGCAGGGTCCCGGGGTTCACTGAAGCTATATGGGTGTGTAGGATGGCACAGGTCTGCAGTGCCGCTGCTTGCTCTGGGCGCTTGCAGCTGTCTGCGCTGTTACCGAGTGAGGGCTGCCTAGAAGAAAGGGACATGATGAGGGGATATAGACGCTAAGCTAGGCTGGGTCCAGGGGAGGTGAGGGCGGTAAGGGTGCCCCACAGTGAGCTGACTGCAGTGTCACCTGTTGCAAAAGGGGCACCTTCCAGGGACCTGGAAGATGGAGGGTGGTGGTCTGAATGGGAGGCGGAGGCTTCAAGTTAACACTCTGGGGCACCATACAGGAACAAGCAGCTTGCGAGCACTCAGTGCATGGATAAGGAGAATGGAGGGGGAAAGGCTGAAAATAAGGGAAAGAGGAGCCGGGCAGTGGTGGTGCACGCACGCCTTTAGTCCCAGCACTCGGGAGGCAGAGGCAGGCAGAGCTCTGAGTTCCAGTCTGGTCTACAGAGCGAGTTCCAGGATAGTCAGGGCTACACAGAGAAACCCTGTCTCAACACCACCACCCCGACAAAATAAAAAAAAGTGGGCAGGTCATGATGCTGAAATCTCCAAAGCAAGTAGAGTGGTGAGGAAATTTCTATTAAAAAGGAGGCAGTCAGGGGTTGGAGAGACGGCCCCCGGGTTGGACAGACGCCCCAAGGTTGGACAGACGGCCCCAGGGTTGGGAGCACTGGCTGCTTCCCTAGAGAACTTATGTTTAACTCCCAGCACGTGATAGCTTGAAAAGGTCCATTAACTCCAGCTTCTGAGGATCCATGGCCACAGGCAAGCACTTGATGTGCGTGCGTGGGCGTGTACCCGCGTGGGCGCGTAAACAGGCAAAGTACCCATACACATAAAGTAAACAAATCTTTACAAAGAAAAGGAAAGGAGCTGGAGATGGCTCAGCGGTTAAGAGCACTGACTGACCGGGTGGTGGTAGCACACGCCTCTAATCCCAGCACTTGGGAGGCAGAGGCAGGTGGATTTCTGAGTTCGAGGCCAGCCTGGTCTACAGCGTGTGTTCCAGGTCAGTCAGAGCTACACAGAGAGACCCTGTCGAAAAACAAAACAAAACAAAGTGCACTGACTGCTCTTCCGGAGGTCCTGAGTTCAAATCCCAGCAACAGCATGGTGGCTCACAACCATGAGATCTGATGCCCTCTTCTGGGGTATCTGAAGACAGCTACAGTGTACTTACATATAATAAATAAATCTTAAAAAAAAAAAAGGAAAGAGAGAGAGAAAGTAACCGAGTGAGCTGACACCTTGGTGTAGTGGTAAATACAAGCCTTTAATCTTAGCACTAGTGAGGTAGAGGCAGGCAGATCTCTGTAATTAATTACTTAATTACATTTTAAAGCAGGCTAAGCGAGACATAAGGAGCAAGCCCGTAAGCAGCAGTCCTCCATGGCCTCAGCAGTCACATCGGTGCAAGCATCTGGGATCCTGCCCAGCCTCGCTTCCTCTGATGACCAGAGATGTGCAATCTTAAGTAAAACAAATGCTTTCTTCCCCTATGTTGCTTTGAGTCACACAGTTTCATCCCAGCAAGAGAAACCCTAACTAGCACAGTTCCCCACCTCACGGGCAAACGCACCGTCTCTCCAGGGCTAGAATTAAACCTATGCTGACATTGCCAGAGACGAGGCAGGAGTTGGTTCCCTCCTTCCGAAGTGTGGATCCTGGGGTTCCGAGCCATCAGGCTTGGTCAGCAAGTGTGTATCTCCCGTGAGTTCAAGGCAACCCTTGAACCTTCTGTTGGATGAACGTCCTGAGTCTCCTTAGCTCAGTTAAATTAGTCCAAATAACCGCTGGGCTAAGGATCTACTTTGTGGAGAAAGAAATAAACTGCTCATAATGTTCTGGCATGCGGTGACGATGCCATCTCTCCATCTGCGAGAGATTCAGACCTACAGCTGGCTGGAAAAGGAGAAGATGGGTTTGTCCCTCAAGTAACATGCTTCCATTTAGATTCAGTGAAGTCTGAGCATGTCCTGGGCGCTGAGAAGGAAGACTTCTAATGAAAACTATGTATGGGGAGAGAGGGACCTAAATGCCCCAAGCCACGAGAACGAGCTGCCCACGCTCAGCGAGAAGGCCCAGGGACACTCCAAGCCCGCCCCGCCGCAGCTCTTGGGGGAAGCAATGGGATGCTCAGGCGGCCGCCTCGGGCCCTGGCCAGGGAGGAGCCGGGACGGACAAGGCGAGCTCTCCAGGCGATGATCCCAGGCCCGCGCCAAGGGTGCAGCCGCAAGGAGGGCCGCGCTTACCTGCTACCCGGCGGTGCTCTCACTCCTCCAGCTCGCCAGCTCGCCTGCCGTCACCCCGGCAACCACCGCTACAGCTGGGTCACGTGAGGCGACCCGGCCAATCTTGCAGGCCGAGGACGACGCGGAGCATCCTGGGAGGGAGAGTTGGGGCGGAGGGGGGGGGGGCGGCAACCTTACGTGGTCAGTGCCGGAAGTGAAGCCGATCCGGCGTGAGGCTAGCGAGAGTCTTTAGCCTAGACTGCAAACGAACCATACATAACTCAGATCTGCCTGTTTAAGATCCAAGCACCAGACTTCCACCTACGACAGAATCGTCCAGGGATTATTAGAGACACTTTTGTCTTTCCTGTGTGAATTTAGGTTTGCAAAGCAAAACAAATTCAGAGGCCTGCGAGATGGCTTAGAGCTAAAACCCTTCCCTTCCCCTCGAAGTGTTGAGGCTTTGTGGTAGAAGTCTCTGTATTACCACTTTCCGGCCTTCAAAAAGTGGGAGCCTCCCAAGGCTATAGACTGTCCAGAGGACTTAGAGAAGGGAGGTGCCCTTGCCTCTAAAGACGCTGTAGGATGGGCGGAGGCCCCATCTCCTGAGCTCTCTGCTCTGTCAATGCTTTTGTGAGTTAGGATGTCTTTCAACCAAGGCTGTATTTAGGAAGAGAGTACTATGTCCTATATCCTGTCCAGGTAATATGGCTTGAAAATAATTTCCTGTAGATGTATTCTCAGTTAATACTGTCAGTATAACTGTGTGCCAAGGGTTACCAAGTGAAATACAGAACAGCCAATTTTCTTTAAATTTCGGATAGCTTTGGTATGAGTATATCAGCAGTATTGCAATATTCTATTGTGCATATATGGGGACACGTTTTTATTTGCTAAATACACCATATTTGTGCCCAGCATCATGCTAAGTGCGTCACCCAGGGTTCTTTGATTCTTGTGTCTACAGGATGGATAATGGGCTCTGTGTTTTATAGGCTAACACTATTGTGAGTTACCAGGATTCTGAGCACCTGCAAAACAGCCACAGTCAGCGTCCCTACCCTCTTGTTTTCCAAAATACCTCATCCTTTGTGCTCTGGGAAAGACCAGGACCGGGGTGAAACTGTCCACTCTCCCTCAGGAATAGCATGCAGCTCAGATCCCAGCGAGCAGTCGATCCTCTTGTTTACCCATGACAACACCAAAACACCAAACAACGTCCAGCTTCCCACTCTGTGTCTCCTAGTTGATTAGTGAAATTTAGAAACCGTACTCACTCCCCGAAACCAGTCAGGAGTAGACATTTCTGGGTCTTCTACTGAGGGTTAAACCATCCCACCCCGCCCTCTGTGCGACTCTTAGATGGAGCCGCGGCTTTCCCTATTGCAATCACTTGAAAAACAAACAATCTTCTTAACTGTCCAGGTTTTGTCCTTGGAAAAATGGAGTACACGATGTAGAGCCCTCTGGGGCTAAAGAGATGGCTCATTAAAAACACTTCCGGAGGACAAGGGTTCAATTCCCCACACCTACACAGCAGTTTACAACCATCGGGTTTAGAGTTTCAGGATATCTAGCACCTCCTTCTGGCCTCCAAGGGTACTGCATGCACGAGGTATGAAAACATACATGCTAGCCTAATGAGCATATTAGTAATAAATAAATAAATAAACAAATCAAATTTAGGGATAGATGATTCCGTTGTTATAAGCTTCTGGGGGGGGGGACCCAGATTCGAGTCTCATAACTATTTGATGGCTCACAATCGTCTGTCACTCCAGTTTCTGGGGATCTGATGACCCCTTCTGGACACCACAAGCACTACACACACATAGTACACATACAGACGAAGACCCGCAAAGATAAATGAATGTGTATATTTTATTGTTTGTTGAGACAGGCTTTCTCTGTGCAGCCCTGACTTTCGTGAAACTCACTCTGCAGATCAGGCTGGCCTGGAACTTAGAAATCCACTGCCTCTGCCTCCCAAGGGCTGGGATTAAAGGTGTGCACCACCATGGCTTGGCAACAAATAAATGTTGAATAAAAAAATGTCTAAAATGGGGTGTGGGTCCTCAGAACTCACAGAGGTGGGGAGCGCAAGCCTAACCCGGGCATTTGTGCCTCTGAGCTCTGGCCAACAAAAACACCTCCAGGGAGCAGAAAGACAGCTCAGTTGGCAAACTGGCCACTGCATAAGAGTGAAGCGCTCCATCACCCACATAGAAGCCAGGTCTGCTAGTGTGTCTCTATATCCCCTGGTGCTAGAGTCCCTGGGGGAGGGGGCAGAGTAGAAACTGCCCTAGAGCTCTGAGATGGGTTGTTTTCCCTTGGCCTAGGGAGTGGCACTTTTAGAAAGTTTGGTCTTGTTGGACTAGGTGTGACCTTGTTGGAGTAGGTGTGTCACTGTGGGTGTGGGCTTTAACATCTTCAACCTTGCTGCCTGGAAATCCGTATTCTGCTTGCAACCTTCAGATGAAGATGTAGAACTCTCAACTCTTCCTGTACCATGCCTGTCTGGATGCTGCCATGTTCCCACCTTGATGATAATGGACTGAACCTCTGAACTAAGCCAGCCCCAGTTAAATGTTGTCCTTATGAGAGTTTCCTTGGTGTACTTACATATAACAATAAATAAATCTTTAAAAAAAAAGGGGGGGGGGTTGGAGAGATGGCTCAGTGGTTAAGAGCACCGACTGCTCTTCTAGAGGTCCTGAGTTCAATTCCCAGCAACCACATGGTGGCTCACAACCTTATCTGTAATGAGATCTGACGCCCTCTTCTGGTGTGTCTGAAGATAGCTACAGTGTACTTACATATAACAATAAATAAATCTTTAAAAAAAAAAAAAGTTTCCTTGAGCTGGAGAGATGGCTCAGCAGTTAAGAGCACTGACTGCTCTTCCTGATGTCCTAAGTTCAAATCCTAGCAAACACATGGTGGCTCACAACCATCTGTAATGAGATCTGATGCCCTCTTCTGGTGTGTCTGAAGACAGCTACAATGTACTCATGTAAATTTGATAAATTAATTAAAAAAATTTAAAAAAATCATGATTTCATATTTCTTTAAAAAAAAAAATAAGTTTCCTTGAGCCGGGTGTGGTGGCGCATGCCTGTGTTCCCAGTAATTGGGAGGCAGAGGCAGGTGGATTTCTGAGTTAGAGTCCAGCCTGGTCTACAGAGTGAGTTCCAGGACAGCCAGGGCTACACAGAGAAACCCTGTCTCAAAAAACCAAAAATAAATAAATAAAATAAAATAAAGGAGTTTCCTTGGTGGGAGCTGGAGAGATGGCTCAGAGGTTAAGAGCACTGACTGCTCTTCCAGAGGTCCAGAGTTCAAATCCCAGCAACCACATGGTAGCTCACAACCATCCATAACAAGATCTGATGCTCCCTTCTGGAGTATCTGAAGACAGCTACAGTGTGCTTACATATAATAAATAAATAATAAATAAATCTTTAAAAAGAAAGTTTCCTTGGTCATGGTGTCTGTTGGCAGCAGTAAAACCCTAACGAAGGAGAGCTCATTGGCCAGTTACCAGTCTAACCAAATCGATAAATTCCAGGTTCACTGAGAGACCTTGTCTCAACCAAATAAAATGAAGAACAATCAAAGAAGGTGTTTTTATGTCTGCCTTTGGCCTCTACATTCATCTGAAAGCACAAGTACACACACACACACACACACACACACAGGCAAAACCAACTGGAACCCTCCAGAGTGTCTCACTTCTAGATGCGTTTGCCTGACTGCTGGGACCCTGCTCACCGGGTAGAGCATTCCTCTCCAGCTCGGCAGCTATGGATTCCGTATTATCTGACAGCAGCCATGCTGAGTTATAGCTGTATAGCTGTCTGATTACCCTTGAGTAATCCTGGTTGGTTCCCCACAAATAGCTTCCCAGCGTACCATAAATAGTCAAATCCACGAGAGTGGTATGTAGGCCTGGAGCCCTGGACCCGGGTGCCAGGAATACGCCTGGCTCTTTGATACTGGCTTGAGATAAACCAGGTACATTCCAGCTCCAATGAGGTCACTTCTGTCCTGACTGCTGTGTGAAGCCCCATCGGTTGACCCAAATTGTGGAGTTCTGCCTGGGCTTGCTGCAAGTTGTACTTCTTTCAGTAAATCTCCAGTAAGCTGAACTCCGTACAACAGGATTGCTCTGCCGCATTCTCCTGTCCCAGGGCACCGTGGGCCAGCTCTCAAACGCTGGGACCGGACCGAGAGTCCGACTCATCTCCCCCTCCTTGATCGCAGAGATGAGCTGACTCTGCGCTGGGTGGGATTAAATTTACTCCATCCCTTTAGCCACAGTAATTGGTTGAGGACGAGCGTGTGACCTGTTTGAACAAGTCCAAACAGAGTCAGTAAACATTCTTCTAGGGATTTTTCTACTGAAGCGTGATCATGCGCACCATTGTAAAATGGTAGCCAGGGGCGTCTACAGTCTTCATCATGTGGAAAGGCTTGGGAAAATTAAACCCTCACCCAGGCTAGAGTGTGAAGACCAAGCCTCCATCTTGGGTTTAAAAGCCATCCGACAGTGAAGGCGAACTAGGTTCCTTCCTGTTGATGATTAAACCTTTTTCTCAAGCATTTTGCTGTGCCCTACCTGTAACCTTAACTACAAATGGTTCTGTACCGCATGTTCAGGAATAGCAGGCACGACTTTGGTTCAAAAAGTTGTTTGTAGCTGGGCAGTGGTGGCGCATGCCTTTAACCCCAGCACTTGGGAGGAAGAGGCAGGTGCTATACAGAGAAACCCTGACTAAAAACAACAACAACAACAGCAGCAACAAAAACAAAAGTTGTTTATAACCATCTTGCAATTCTATCTTTGTTTCAAAAGGTTATCTGAGCTGAGTGGTGGTGGCAAACACCTGTATTCCCAGCACTCTGGGAGGCAGAGGAGTTCGAGGCCAGCCTGGTCTACAGAGTGAGTTCCAGGAAAGCCAGGGCTACACAGAGAAACCCTGTCTCGAAAAAAAACAAAAAACAAAAAACAAAAAACAAAAAAATGTTTATCTGGCCACCTACGAGTACCTCGTTATGACTAGCTGTTGCCATGACTACCTTGTTATGACGAGCTGTTGCTGTGACTACCTTGCTCTGCCCACCTTTGCAACCCTGTCTGTGTCTGAGGAGGTCATCAGGACTAACTCTCACTGTGCTAGCGTTCTGCTCAAGTTCTGCTCCTGTAACCCCATCCTATTTTACCCACCAAATCCTTCACTGGAACCGCCTACCCCCGAGCTCGTCTTCCTCACAGACTTCCTCCAAGGCTGTCTCTCCAACCCTGCCTTAGCGGGAGGAAGCAAATAAACAAGCTCGCTTTAATTAATTGCTTGCTTTAGTTAACCTGGCCGTGAGGTTTGGGGTCTGCGCTCTCCCCCATCTTTGGGATTTGCAGGCCCCGGGGCCCTGGCGCTGCCCTCATTCTGCAGCCACCTAGTCTGTGAGCCACACTATTGCCAACAACCTCTGATCCACTGCCGCTCTTTCCATAAACTGGTTCAAGCTGGATTTCTATTGCATCCAAAGAGGCCTGGCTAGGAAAAGCATAATAATTTCTGCATATGTATCCATTCCTTCCTTCCTTTTATTCCTTTTTCTTTTTTCTTTTTTAAGATTTATTTATTATATGTGAGTACATTGTAGCTGTCTTCAGACACTCCAGAAGAGGGCATCAGATCCCATTACAGATGGCTGTGAGCCACTATGTGGTTGCTGGGATTTGAACTCAGAACCCTTGGAAGAGCGGTCAGTTATCTTAACTGCTGAGCCATCTCACCAGCCCTGCATAAGTCTTTCAAATAGCAAAGGAGACTAGTTTCATTTTTCATTGGGTTTTCATAACCCATTACTTCACTTCCAACATTAGACATGTGAAGGCTTTCCCCCTATATGTCAAGTAATCTTGGGCAGACACAAGTTGTGCCCTAATTCAGGTCTAAGAGTAGCAACCTAGAGCTGCAGTCAGATCCATCAGGCAAGGGTTCAGTCTACAGGAATGCCTCCACAGATGCTGTCTCCACGGGCTGTCTCCCGTGCTCTCCCCAAATGGCTCTAAATCAAAGCTCTCTGGACCCACTCCTTGGGTTCCACGTATCTGCTAGGATGGCTCATTAAATTCAAGGGAACATGTTCACTGGTTCATTACAAAGAACATTGATAAGGATGCAGATAAATAGGACGTTATATGTAGGAACACTGGCAAGGTAAAGATGGGGGTTCCTTGTGAACCCCTGCATGGTTCAGTAGTCAGAACTAGGAATTTGGATTTTTTTTCCCTTAGTTTTTCTAGACAGGGTTTCTCTGTGTAGCTCTGGCTGGCCTGGAACTCAGAAATTTGCCTGCCTCTGCTTCACAAGTACCAGGATGAAAGGTATGAGCCACCACCACTGCCGCCGCCACCGCCACCGCTGCCGCTGCCGCTGCCGCCACCACCCTTCTGGGAATTCAGGACTTTTTATGGAGGCTGCCTTACTATATTAATTATGGAAAGCCCCCAGCCTCTGATTAAGTTGTTCTCGTTCTGGTGGCCAGTCTCTAGCCAGGAGCCTACAAAGAATTATTTCATTGGAGCGTAGACACTCCTACCTAGGAAAGTCCAAGGGATTAGGAGATCTGTATCAGAAAGGAGGGGAGGGTATATGTTTGAGACCAAAATCTTTATTAGTTACCATGTTGTGTGAACAAACTCAAAATGGCTTCTGCAATGGAGGATTCAATTTTTATTTTTAAGATTTATTTTTGTTCCTACTTTCTGGTATGTGTGTGTGAATATTAATCATATGTATTCAGGTGTCATAGAGCCCAGAAGATGTTGGCTGATTCCCTGGATCTAGAGTTCACATGGTAGTGAGGCCCCTGACCTGGATGATGGGACCCAAACCCCAAATCTTCTGGAACAGCAACAAGCACTGTTAACCCTTGAGCCATCTACCTAGTCTCTGTCCAGAAGAAACTTCTTGGTGGCAGCGTAATTTCTCAAGGATCTGGGTCCTCTTCAGAACCGTACACTTTTTGTGAATGTGGGTGTTATGGTTTGAGTTTGAACTCTCCTGGCCCCTCTCCCCACACCACAGGCAGACTCCTGTTTCGGATGCTGGGTCCCTCACTGGTGGCACAGTTTTGGATGAACTTTTGGAAGGGTTAGGAGGTGTGGTCCGGCGGCTGGTGGAGGTAGGTCATTGGTGCTGGGCCTCTGAAGGTGTCACCAGCTCCTGTTTCCAGTCTGGCCTCCCTGTTTCCCAGCTGACGTGATGTCATCACTTGCCACTAGAAGCTTCTGTTGAATGGATGCCTCCCGCGCTCCCTTGCTGTGCTGGACTGAGGCCCTCTGAAACTAGGAGACAGAATGGAGCTCTCTTCCCTAAAATGACTTGGTCACAGTGACTCAAAAGTAGCTAAGTGATCAGTCCTGGCACCAGTCCACACCACCTGGTAAAATTAACATGTTGAAATTGTCATATTTACTCAGTTATGTTTCCTCTTAGGAATTCTTTTGAATCTTAGGACACCCATGTGATGTTCAATAGGAGACTAAAGATTATTTACTAATCAATATTTTTATTTATTTTTTTAAAGATTTATTTATTTCATATATGTAAGTACACTGTAGCTGTCATCAGACACCCCAGAAGAGGGCGTCAGATCTCATTATGGATGGTTGTGAGCCACCATGTGGTTGCTGGGAATTGAACTCAGGACCTTTGGAAGAGCAGTCAGTGCTCTTAACCGCTGAGCCATCTCTCCAGCCCTAATCATTATTTTTAATTTATTACATATAAGTGTGTGGTGTGTGTGTGTGTGTGTATGAGAGAGAGAGAGAGAGAGAGAGAGAGAGAGAGAGAGAGAGAGAGAGAGAACAGCTTACTTGCAGGGACTGGTTCTCTCCTTCCACAAGTGGACTGCAGGGATCAAACTCAGGTTATCTAGCTTGGTAGTCATCATCTTAATCCGCAGAGCCATCTTGCTGGTCCTGTTTATTATTTTACATGTATGTGTATTGGCCGCGTGAGTTTATGTGCACTATGTACATATAGGAGCCAGAAGAGGGTGCTGGGGGCTGGAGAGATGGCTCAGCGGTTAAGAGCACCAACTGCTCTTCTGGAGGTCCTGAGTTCAAATCCCAGCAACCACATGGTAGCTCCCAACCATCTGTAATGGGATCTGACGCCCTCTTCTGGTGTGTCTGAAGACAGCTACAGTGTACTTACATATAATAATAAATCTTTAAGGAAGAAGAAGAGGGTGCTGGGACCCCTGAATGGGTGTTAAACAGGTAATTATGAGTTGCCAGATGTGGGTGCTAGGAACGGAACCTAGGTCCTCACAAAGGGCAGTCAGTGCTCATAGCCCTTGAGGCATTGCTCCAGCCCCCACCACTCAGATCTGCAGCTTCGTCGCTCCATACTGGCGTGTCTCTGTCCACTGTCCCACGGGTTCAGTGCGGCATACGGAGCCAAATGGCTCAACCTCCCGGCTCTTAGAACTTGCCAAAGCCCTCATTTGCTTTACAGGTTTTTGCCTGACCTTTCTAGCATTCTCAGAGCAGGACGAATCCTAACAGTGGGCCCAAGAAAACGTCTCAAAATATTAATTATGAAAACTTCAAATATATGCAGAAGAAATGACTACTTTAATTAATCCCTATAAACCCATTTCTCAGGTTTTAGGATTATCAAGACATTGCTGCTGGGAAAAAGTTGACCTTAGAGTAAACCCTCAGAATATGCAGAATACTTCAGCCAACATCTTCAGCTACACTCTGGACATCAAGGACTCTGGCCAAGCTCTGCATTTAGGGGTTGGAAAACCTCAGTCTTCTGCCTCCTGCAGCCCCAGCACTGAGCACTCTCCTGGGCCATGTGTGGGGGCAGGAGGAGTTAGGAAATGCTTCTCTGTGGCACGCTCCATAATTCATGAGTAGCTTCATCTCTTTTTTAAAAAGATTTATTTTTATTTCTGTGCCCATGTCTGTGTAAGTGTGTGCCATATGTGTGTAAAGGCCAGAAAAAGGACACCTGAACCCTGGGCTGGAATTATAGGCAGATATGAACCACTAATATGGGAGATGGGAACTGAACTCTGAGCTCCTAGAAGACCAGAGATAATGATCTCTCTCTCTCTCTCTCTCCTTCCCTCCCTCCCCCTCTCTCTCAAAAGCACATTTTCTCTCTTTTTCTTAAGATTTGTTTATTATTTTATGTATATGAGTATTTTGCTTGCATGTTTGTGTGCTACATGCATGTCTGGTGTCCTTGGAAATCAGAAGAAGCCCCCTGAGATCCCCTGGACCTGGAGTTAGGACAATTATAGGCTGCCACGTGGATGCTGGGAGTCAGCCCAGGTTCTTTGAAATAGTAGATAGTAATCTTAACCCCTGAGTCATCGCTCTAGCCCTAGAACTCATCCCTTTCAAAAAGATCTCACATCACAGATTATTTACCTACTGTGTGTGTGTGTGTGTGTGTGTGTAGGCATTCATGGTGTTTTGGGGAATCAGACCTTTCCACCATGTTGATCCCCAGGACTGACCTTTAAGTCAGTAGGCTTGGAGACAGATGCCTTTCTCCACTGAGTCATCTCACTGGCCCCATAAATTTGTCTTTGCAGCTGTAGCAAGCAATTGCCAGGCTCTGTCAGAGGGCAATGAGCCAAGACCACAAGCAGAGAGAGGCCTGGGAACTGTCATTCCTTTGCATTGGATGAAAAGCTAAAGCCACCTAGATTAAGCGCAGTAGGCTTAACTAGCTGTGGTTGGGTTGTCTGTGAGCTCCTGCAGGCAAGGCCAGACCAAAAGAACATTTCTGGGTAAGCTTTGGGCCTGAATCCAATTCCTGGGTGGAGAAGAACCCCCTGAATCCCAGAAGTAAATCTAGAGATGAGTTACAGTCAGACACTGCTTAGGCCGAAATAGATCCTTCCAGGAAACTTAGATCCAAGTCACAGTGCAAAAACATCAGACATGGTTGGGCATGCGCACGTGTGACTGTAACTCCAAGTGCTTTGAGGCAGATGGAACATGAATTTAAGGCCAGCCCGGGCTACCTAGAAAGAAACTGCCTCAGTTTATCTCCTCCTCCCCAGCACACAAAAGCAGTCTCTTCTGCCCGCCCAACAAAACAACTTGAGTGTTCGTCAGGGCTTCAGACCCATTTGGGTCTTACCAGCTTCTGAGGCAGTGATTTTCAACCTGTGGGTCCTGACCCGGAGTAGATCAAACGACCTTTTCACAGGGGTCCCCTAAGACCATTGGAATGCACAGACGCTTACATCACTATTCATAACAGTTGCAAGTTACTTATGGAGTAACAGGGAAACTAATTTTATGGTTTCCCATAAAATTTTATGGGGTGGGGTGGGAGGGTTCGCCACATGAGGAACGGTATTAAAGGGTTGCAGCATTAGGAAGGTTGAGAGCCACTGTTGCAAGGGTCACTTCATTTTTCCTCAGAGCTGAAATGGCAAAGGTGAAGGGAAGCTGCAGCTGGGTCTATAGCTACCCCGAGAGCTGTCTTGGAAGCAGATGGAGACAGTGCGTCTGCACAGGACAGTGGGGGAGCCCCCTGCGCTATAAAGCAATGTCTTTGCTGTATCTCTGGGGTTGAATCACAACACTAATACTACGGTGGCCTGGATGAGGTTAGCACAAAGCCTCAGGGCTTGAAAGAGATCTGTGGAAAGGCAAACCTGGCTTCCAGGAGGACTTCAAAGCAAGCCTGCTCCACTCTTTGGTGGCGTTGATAGTCACAGACACAGTATCAGTGGCTTGTTACTCATTTGTAAGCAAGTTGACTTACAAATGAGTTGACTTTTGTAAGCAAAAGACTATTTTGTTAAAGAATAAGAGAGGAGAAAGGAAAAGAGAGAGAAGAAAGGAAAAGAATGAGAGAAAAGGAAGAAATAAACTTGGGTGCACGTGTGAGGGTCTGAGGGCATTGCAGGCTGTGTTCAGAGCCCAGAAGAAGTCACACCGGATGGAGGCGTGGATGCTAACAGGTCCACATTACAGTGATTTCCTGGCAGCCAGCACACATACCTTGAAACCCAGCAAATTTCAGGTCATAGTGGTGACACACCACTTTAATCGCAGCACTCGGAAGGCAGAGGCAGACAGATCTCTGAGTTTGAAGCCAGCCTGGTTTACAGAGTGAGTTCCAGGACAGCCAGGACTACACAGAGAAACTTTTGTTTTGAAAAACCAAAAGAAGAAAAAAAAGGCAACCCAATCACCACCACCACTACCATCAACAACAACAACAACCCAGCGAGTAGTGCTTCATGGAAACTACCTTCAGTTTCCATACCCTCTGTCTCTCTTGGAAGGGAATGCTCTAGGATTCCTGTAACCCAGGCACACATTCTCATAGTCTTAACCTAAACGCCAGTCTTACTTGCCCCATACCTACTTTTATATTATGATGGTTGCTTCTGGAGTGGACTCACCAATGATCTGTGGTGGCCTGAAACGCGACAACTGAGCTAATGAAGAAATGGTGTGTGTGTGTGTGTGTGTGTGTGTGTGTGTGTGTGTGGTTGTCTCAGAAACTGGCCTGAACCTGTGGACCTGTGGTCAGAGATAAAATGTGGACATCTTCTGGACCCCAGGACTATGCCTATGATGTGGACAAGTCCCTGAATCCAGAATATGAAAAACTATAGACCTGGTGAGCAAAGAAATCAAAAGAACAGACCCGGAACTGGCTCTTCCCCTGTAGCTAGCCTTGGAGAGAACTTAGAACTTGCTGGCTGGTCATGCAAAACTCTCTGTGGCTGCGGTGAGGAGGGCTCCAAGGCTGTCACTGTGGTCTTGGTGAAGCGGAGATGCTCGATGCGGTTGCAGACCGACCGGCAGGTGGTGCTAGGAGCACCCGCTGCCCTTCTGGATAAAACACTCCCGCCCAGCACCTCTCCTGCCACCCACGGAGATCGCGTCCAGCTAGAGGTGGGAGATTTGCCCTGTAGCCTGACATTTGGGGTGTCGCTGCCTGCCGTGACCTTGGGCCTGGGAAGGACGGGCCAGCGGGGCTCTTGGTGGGTCTTGGGAAGCAGCCATCCTATCCCACCCCACCTGCCCCTGGCATTCATTTCCAGGAACCCAGGCTCTGCTCGGCTAGCCTGGCGGTCTGGAGGCGGAGGCGTTCCCAGAAAATCAAGCTGGCAGCCTTGGCTATGTTTTCCTCCCATCCCGACCTCTGCCAGCTTCGACGAGATTCAGGCGCCTCCACCCTGCGGCAAGCCCAACCACCCCGTGACCCGGCCTCTCCAGCCTGCCAGGTCACCTTTCTTCCCAGCCTCAGCTTATAGGATAGACAGGCTTAGGAGATCCCGGTGTCTTTGGGCAGGCACAGAATATTTCAGACAGACTTAAACTGCAAGGGGCAGAACCCTCTTGGGAAGGGCGAGAATAGGTGACTTCCTCTCGTCTATTTCTCTCCGTGGATTGAGACTAAGGAACAGTCCTTTTCGTGTAACCCATGAGTGTCAGGGAGCAAAAGGATCTCCATGGTGGCTGAGCATTTGCCGTTGACTTCCTAAAATCCCGGTGCTCTGGGTGGTTAAGGTCCTTGTTTCTACAAAGATGCTCTCATCGGTTGCTTTACTTAAAAGCAGAATTGGACCCGGACAGCCTACTCAGACCCTAGATGAAGGCAGATGGTTTCTAGGCAGTTCAGCAGAGACCCACAGATCCTGTTGCTTCTGGTAGCTACTGGGCCTGGCTCAGGTCAATATCCTCCCGCTGTGTGACCCTCTTGTGTTTTGACACAGACTAGACCCAGGTTTCTACCCAGAGCAGCATGTGTGACACAGGATGACCCCGATGAGTCCCCACCCTGTCCTGTGCCTCCATTTCCCTTCTGCCCAGTCATGATGGCCCCTCCCTGAGTGAACTATCAAAAGCTTAGGAAATAAACATTTTGAGCTCCAAGAGCAACAGTGAATGGAAGAGGAGGAGGAGGAGGAGGAGGAGGAGGAGGAGGAGGAGGAGGAGGAGGAAGAGGAGGAGGAGGAGGAAAAGGAAGGAGGAGGAGGAGGAGGAGGAGGAAGAGGAAGGAGGAGGAGGAGGAGGAGGAGGAGGAGGAAAAGGAAGGAGGAGGAGGAGGAGGAGGAGGAAGAGGAAGGAGGAGGAGGAGGAGGAGGAGGAGGAGGAGGAGGAGGAGGAGGAGGTCAGTTTCTTTCCAGCCTTTTCACTGAAGACCCTGGAAGGCTGAAGCTGAGTCAGGGTAAGGAAGTGACATCAGCATTCTGGGGAGATGGGGGCACTAACACACCGACAGCTGCATCCAAGGGCGCTGAGGCGAGTGGTATGTGGTACAGCCTGGCCTCTGTAGCATCAGTCTCCATCTGGGCCATAAAGCCTATTTAAGCTATCTAGTCCTTTAATAGTTAGTTGTGTCTCTGCACAGGCCTTTCACCATGGGCACTAGGACTTGCCAAACCCAGAACCCAGGTGTGGGGGAGAAAAAGCCAAGCTAAGGGACCTTCTCGAACCCTCATTCTAGTCCTAAAGGTTCCCAGTGTTCTAATGTCCTGACTCACATTTTCTAGAAGCATCTGTCCATGGGAATGGATGCAACCACTGGAGGCAAGTAACAGAATCATCGTGACTGATTTTCCTTACTTGCATTCGAGTCTGCCTCTGGCTGGTAGTGTCTCAAAATGGAGTATCGCAGAGTCTAGGCTCTGAAAGGGAGTTATCTCAGCCCCAGCCTTCCACCCACCCACCCTGATTCAGGAAGCTGTCAGCTCAGCTAGAGAAGGGAGACTATTCATTTTCTCTGACTGCTCAGTCCTTACATGGTTCTTATAGGGTAAAGGCTGAGCACTTTGCAGAGGCCAGGCCTGCTGGGAGAACAGGCCAGAGAGCTACCTGGATGCCCCACTGACTGAGTGTGCTGACCTACCACAAATCCCTGCCGTGGGTCTTTCCTGAGCTAGTGATGTATAGTTCAACCCTCTAGAAATGCTGGGTGGTAGCAGTGAGCCCCAGCTCCCTGGAAGCCATGCAGTCATAAAGGCAGACAAACAGGTTCTCCTGGGTGGTCTCATGTTGCTAACCTACAATGTATAGCAGATCTATAAAACATATATTCAATTTATCACATTTATCAGATACAAACCATTGTGAGACAAAAACCATCTGCATATCCACCGGATCTAGAGGCAAAACAGTAGAGTTGGGCTGGAGAGATGGCTCAGCAGTTCAAAGTATGTATTGTTCTTGCAGAGGGGACACAAGCCCAACACCACTAAGGCAGTTCCCACCACAGATGTCTGTAACTCTAGTTCCTGGGGAATTGGATGCTTCTAGCCTCCATGGGTCTCCATCTCCCCTTGCCCCTCCCCGCCCCACCAAATAGTCTTTAAAGATAGTAAAGTCCAGAGAGTTGGGCATTAAGGTAGAAGCAAGGGTATAGGCAAAGGCCAGGTGACAGAAGCCGGCAAGGCACTGAAGCCAATGAGAGGCTGCAGAGCTGAGCAGCAGAGGGCCTCGGACAGATGCTTGGACAGCCCATTTGGAGCTTATGTGGCAAGCTCTTAAGCAGGAGACTAACATGATTTACAAAGCTGGATCTGGAGAAAGGATCAGAGTGTGCCGAGTCTAGGAGTGGTCACGGGGTAGTGAGCAGTAGTGACAGTGGTGTGGAGTCACTGTGGAGGCTCAGAGCTGAGTCAAGGGTGAAAGCTGGGCCTCTGGTGTGGGCAGCAAGGTGGAGGTGTGGACATCAGCTCAGAGCAGAGAAGGCGGGGTATAGCGTGTGCTCGGATATGCTGTCTATGCTCATGACGGCCCAGAGGAGGATGCCCTGCCACAGAAGCTGGAGGTGCATGTTTCATCAGCATAAACAGTGTGGATAGAATGCTGCTTAGACAACGCAGTTAAGAGAACCGAAGAATAGCACTTACAGTGCAGAGCCGGTAGGACCTGCCCAAGTGCCAACACATCCCTGCACAAGATGTCCAAATGAAGACCAACCCTTGTCTGACCTGTGAAATGAAGGGGGACTCAAGCCAGGGGAAAACTAGAGCAAGTCATGCCACAGGAGGGATGGAGAGGACGTCTCTACTTTCCAGACTTGAGTCTTGCAATGTGGTTGAAGTAGCCTTGATGTTTCTAGCCCCAAGCCTTAGCCTCCTACTGGGAATGAAAGGGCCTGGTTCCTGAAGAGGAACTTTAAAAGGCAGCAATCCAGGCTGGAGAGATGGCTCAGTGGTTAAGAGCACCGATAGTCCTGTGTTCAAATCCCAGGAACCACATGGTGACTCACAACCACCTATAACGAGATCTGACTCCCTCTTCTGGAGTGAGTCTTTTTTTATATATATATTTAAAAAATGAGGCAGGAATTCTTTGTCTACAGACTTGTAGAGGGACTGGGTTATAGATCCCGTTATTTCTGAAACCAAACCATCTACTTCCACCTGTTGTTACAGAGCCCAACCAGCCTTTCACCCTGGAAAAGATGTGAACCAATAACACCCGGGCAGATGCCTTCCCTCTTTCATTTCGTGTTTAGAGCCCCCAACTTCTAACTCCTACCCTGTCCACATGTGACTTTAGTCCTCTGTCGGCTCTCAGCTCCAGGAAATCTATGGAAAAAAAAACCAAATCCAGCAAGTCTCCTGATCCAAACGACCATTTTACACTACCCTGTACGTTAAAGCTACCATGTGTTCAATAATCAAGGGCACTGCCTGATGAGAATCCTTTTTTCCTTAAGTTGGTTATTTTGTCAGGCTGGTGAAAATACTACCTCTTCCCAGATGATGATGATGGCATCCTCAAGACACTTCTGGTTTTTGATCATTTCAGATACAAAGGGAAGTGCAAGAGATAACTATCTAAAACGCAAGCAACATTAAGAGCTTAAACAGGAAGGGCATAGCTAATGAGAGCCTAGGAAATTAGATCATTTCTTTTATAGAATCATCTGATGTTGAGGAAGCAGGAGTTTATGAAGGAGGGGATACAATGAAATTAACTGTGTGGAACCGTCCTTGGGAATCAGTAATCTTTAGACTGGACAGATGAGTGCTTTAGGGCTGGCCTCTCTAGAATTGTTTATTCATCTCCCTACAGGTTCTGAGGCTGTCTTTTGGGTTGGGGTATAGCTTATAGCTCAGAGGAACAACACTTGTCCAGCACGCAGGAAACCCTAGATTCAATCTCCAGCAATGCCACAAAGAATTCCTTTAAAACAATCTCCTAAATTTAAGTCAAAGAGTCAAAGCTCTCCTGCTTCAGCTCCCTATGTGCTGGGGTTATAGGCAGGTGCTGTCAGGTCTATTAGCTTATAGTGGCAGTATCATATCCATAAAAAACCCGAAACAATAAGAAAAACAAATCAACTAAAGTCTTGTCAATGTGGAGGTTTTAATATATTTATTTGAAAACCAAATTTTGTGAAAGAGAACACTGAACAGTCGTTTGTCTTCTTCTCAACCAAAGACTCAGGACACAGGTTCTTTATGTCGGCGTAGGCAACGGTGTGTGGCTCGAGCAGGTCTCAGCGTGGGCTTCCTCACGACATTTCAGTGTGCACCAGGACGGTCATCTACAGCTGGGCAGATGGGATCCTGGGGAAGCGAAAGCGGTAGAGCTGGCATTGTCCTTTACTCACAAACTTTTTTTTAAATTACTACATGAAATCTAAACCCAGTCCCTGCTTGGCCTGTTGTGCCAATCTGTCACTATCGTTAATCTCCGAATTCCTAACAAATCAAGTATTTCAATTTCATCCTTTACAAAACTTCTAAGGGTCCAGCTTCTAGCTGTGCACTTTGCAGCCACGCTATCTTGAAGCACACGACCAGGTGGTCTCAGCGAGGCAGGAGAGGCCGGAAGAGCCCCTATGAGTCAATAACATGGTGCAGACTGAGATCGCAGCACAAGCAAGCTGCAGGCCAAGCTGAGGCGGAGATCACGGCGGTGTAAGGCAGAGCCTCGGAACACACCGGCTGCTCTGAATCCACTCTCAGGCAGGAGTGCATCACACAAGCAAAGGCAGGCTGCTCTTTAATTGCTGATCAGTGTATGCTAGATTTGCAACTTGTGTGTTTTCTGTGCGTGTTGCTGGGACTGAACTCAGGACCTTGTGCAGGGCCAAAAAATACTCTAGCACTGCTACATCACCAGTCCTAAATACGTTTTTTATATAACTGTGGTAAATGATAGAATTCCTCTGTCCCTTTTACAAAAGGTATTGATCCTGTGTGGGCCTGTACTCCGTGGTACCTGTGTGCCACCACATGCCTCTGGGGGTCAGAGAATCACAGGCAGAAGTCAGTGGTCTCCGTCCACCTCGTGTTTCTCAGGATCACACTCAGGCTGCCAGGCCTGGGGGCAAGCGCCTTTACCTCTGAGCATCGCTCTGGCCTCCTACTTTCTTTAAAGAGTAAACCAAATTCATATTTTTCTTAGGATGCCTGTTAGGTTAGTGAAATCACTACGTATCTTTCATATGTGTTTTCTAATACGTGACTATAAAATAAAATTAGGGAATTGAAAGAGTGACAGTTTCATACAATAAGATTAAGTTTTAGAAACTAAGGATTCTCCCCCTGTACTGGTTGGTTTTGTGTGTCACCTTGACACAGGCTAAAGTTATCACAGAGAAAGGAGTTTCAGTTGGGGAAGTGTCTCCATGTTTGAGATCCAGCTGTGGGGCATTTTCTCAATTAGTGATCAAGGGGGAGGGCCCCTTGTGGGTAGTACCATCCCTGGGATGGTATTCTTGGATTCTATAAGAGAGCAGGCTGAACAAGCCAGGGGAAGCAAGCCAGTAAGAAACATCCCTCCATAGCCTCTGCATCAGCTCCTGCTTCCTGACCTGCTTGAGTTCCAGTCCTGACTTCCTTTAGTGATGAACTGCAACATGGAAGTGTAAGCTCAATAAACCCTTTCCTCCCCAACCTGCTTCTTGGTCATGATGTTTGTGCAGGAATAGAAACCCTGACTAAGACACCCCCCCTTGTTTAAAATAATTTAGTTTTATTTTCTGTGTACTGGTGTTTTTGCCGGCATCTGTGTCTGTGTGAGGTGTCGGGTCCCCTGGAACTGGAGTTACAGGTGGATCTGAGCAGTCGGTGGTCTTAACTGCTGAGCCATCTCTCCAGCCCTTGGCCTTACACGCCTGGAATAATCATGTTTTCTCCACCAGAGAAGTGATTGTGATATAGTCTGACTCACTCCAAGGTCTTCAGAGGTCATGTGTCTTAAGAACTCCGCATGTTTAATAACTCTACTGAATACATGAACGTTAAAGCTCTGGTGCTAGAATTACTGCCAAAGGGCAAGGAGAGAAGGGAATCAGTGGGAAGCCTCTGTCTACAGATGCCTTTAATCCCAGTGCTCAGGAGGCAGAGACAGACGGATCTCTGAGAGTGTGAGGCCAGCATGATCTACATAGTGAGTTCTAGGCCAGCCAGGGCTACACAGAGAAATCCTGTCACAAAAACAAACAAATAAACAACAACAACAATAACAACAAACAAGAGGAAAACAAAAGGTGGCCTTGATCTTGAACTTGTCATGTAGCCAAGGCTAGCCTTGAAACTCTTGCATTTCCTGCCTCCATTGCTGGGTTACAGGTATATACACCTCCATGCCTGGCTTTCCTTAGCTACCCCCCCCCCCCAATAACATTCTTATTAGTTCTCTGAGAGTTTCACATCATGCACCCATTTAGCTATTTTTAAGAAGACTTTCTTGGCTGGAGCGATGGCCCGGTGGTTGTGAGCACTGGCTGCTCTTCCAGAGGACCTGAGTCTAATTCCTAGCACATGGCCGCAAGCTCACAACTGACTGTGACTCCAGTTCCAGAGGGTCTGGCACCCTCCCCTCCTGCAGACATGTAGGCAGGACATCAACGTACATAAACAGAAATAAATCTTAAGGGAAAAAAAAAGATAACTTTGTTGTGAAAATCACCAGGCTGTTCCCTCGGGGGCCAGCTCCCAGGTTATGGACTTATAAACGGTCTGCAGAAAGAAGCCGTGTGAGAAAGGTGACGCCTACACTGGGTGGATTAGAGCAGATACAAGCCGGAGAGGGATGCGCATGCTGTTTCCATAAACACCTGCGAGCACTGACAGGCCGCTTCCTGCAGAGGGGACCGCAGAGGGGACCGGTGAGCCCTTACCCCGCCCTAGTCATCGATATACTCAAAAGGCTCTGGGGGCTCTGGCTCTTGCTCTTCCTCTTCTATTTTTGGGCCGTGGGCTGCCACAGGTTCCACAAGTTCTTCAATGTCTTCGCTGGTGTCTTTCAGGATTATGATGCCTCCGATGGAGAGCTGCAGAGAGGAAACAGAATTAGCTCCACTCACATTCCATGATGCTCTGCGCTCTAGAGCAGGGGCTCGGTACGAACCCTTACCACTTGATGTGTAAGGAGAAGGCTGAGGAGAATTAATTACACCTGCACAGAATCACCCCTCTCCAGTGAGCAACTGCCAGCTTAACCAGTGCGTGGCGGCCACGTGACGCTGCTCTGTGTGGCCACTGCATCCCGACTGAAGATGTGTTTCCCAGCCAAGAAATTCTGACTGTGGGCCTTCTGCTGCCTTCCTACACTGTTCAACACAGCACTCTATCTACTGCCTTCCTACACTGCTCAACACAGCACTCTATCTACTGCCTTCCTACACTGCTCAACACAGCACTCTATCTACTGCCTTCCTACACTGCTCAACACAGTGATCTTGGACCAGCAACTTCATTCCCACCCTGAGCCTGTTTAAAACGTGGAAAAGCTACCACCAACCTGGAGACATGCCCACCACCTAAAAATTTTTTATTTATTTTTGTTTTATGTGTTTGGTATTTTGCCTATATGAATGCCTGTGCACCATGTGTGTGTAATACCTGGGGAGACTAGAAGAGGGCACTGGATCCTCTGGAACTGGAGTTACAGACAGTTGTGAGCTGCTATGTGAGTTTGGGGAACAGAACCTGAGTCTTCTGTAAGAGCAACAAATATCTCTAGACCTTTGATATGGGTATACGTTATAGTTTTTGTTGTGCTCCTAGCCTTGAATGGCTGAACCAACTTCCCAGCCCCGTTTTAGTTTTTGAAGCACCCTAGTCTGTATCTGTGACATTCAAGAAAATCTACAAATAAAAGGTCATTTCTTTTTCTCTCCAGCAATTCCAGAATGTCAGAGTAAATAATAAATACAGCAGAGATCTGAGTGTTTTCACTATAATCTAGAAAGCACTATGATGTAAGGAATGGAAACACCAGGTGGAAAGCCAAAGCAAAGTAGTCTACAGCAGCAATTCTATTAAGGCCTCTCTCAGCCTATTAGCTGATGGTAAATTCAAACACCAAACTATTTAACCATCTCTGGTGTGCTAATCTCATTCTATCTGCATGCCTGTGTCAATGGAAAGGGAAAGCTGCTCTCTGTAATTAAATCAGCCAACAGTGGAAGGCACATCTGGAAAAGCGTCCTGCTACAAAGCACATCACTGGGGTGGAAAGAAGCACAGATCATTAGGGACATGACTCACATGGGTTAAGTATCTCTGCAGTTGAACCTAATCTGATTTTACTCATCAAGATTCTGCCCTGGCATGCTATAAAACTGGTGTGCCTTCAAGCATTTCTAGACCATTTTCCCCTTCTAACACATGCATTCACACCAAAGAATCTACAACTCTCTCCCATAAAGTTTTCTTGAAAAGAATGCATTCTATGGAATGACTCTGCCTTGACTGCCAACAGCCCAAGAACAACAGAGAATATGGCCACTGGCCCTGCCCTCCACTGCCTGAAAGTTTATGTGAACTTTCTAGTGGAGCAATGGAGAGGAGTTTCTGCGAGAAATAAAATGTCCACATTCAGAAGACAACTCCCAAGTTTCTGGAAACCTGCAGCTATGTGTTCTAACTTTCCCTATATACTTATCAGAAATGAAATGATCTCATTCACATATGCAGCACAGCCCACACATCCACAGGGCTGTTCATAGCTACGCCACATTTTAGGTTCATTATTCTGAGGAAAAGTTCATCTGCTAAGGAGAAGACATCCTGCTATCCATAGGCTATTAAATCTAAGATGGTGACTCCTTGCTGAAGCAGAGCAGGGACGTTATCATAGTGCTTCTTTCTCTTGAGGGGCATGACAAGGCATGCATCCTTGGTTGGCCTGTAGTTTAGACTCAACTCACAGAGATTCACCTGCCTCAGGATCCCAAGTGCTGGGATTAGAGGAATAGGCCACCAAGCTTCACAGCGTTTCTTCCCGAGGAACACTGCTATTAAAAGTTTAAGTGAGTTAATCGGCAATATTTTTCTTCATGTACATACAAAGGAGTGGTCTTTCAATAAAAAGAATTTACAAAATATAAAATGTACTCCTTTAATGTATAAAACTTAATACATCCACAGTGTATTTATTAAGAGGTATGTGCTACGTAGTAAGAGGTGTGCAGTCACCTCTGCTAAACATGTAATAACCTGCATCAACCTGAAGAAATCCTGCACCTACGACAAGAAAACCAAGCAGGAACTGACCTGGAAATGTCCTCTGTCATAGTAACTCTAGAGTAGAGGGAATTACTGTACTCAGTTTATAGGTTAAAAAATTAAAATGCAAGGGAATTACTTAGTTGCACTACTGAACAAAAGAGCAGAGATCTAAACCCAGGTATGCCCACCCTCCCACCCTCAGCTTGAAACGACCACACACAGCACTTTCCATTTCGTGCCTTTGCTTCTGTATGCTAATAACCTAGTTAGGAACACCTTGGCTCACAACTGAGACAAGAGTTGCTTTTAATTTATCATTTAGCTGATTGAAAAATAAAGTTACTCCCATATGAAGATCCAGGAGTCTCATCCATCACATTTCAAACAACAGACTCAGTATGTGGATGTCCTACATGGGTGGACTGATAAGTCTTTAGCTTTCTAGATTTAAAAACTTGGATCAGGCCGGGCGGTGGTGGTGCACGCCTGCAATCCCAGCACTTGGGAGGCAGAGGCAGGCGAGATTTCTGAGTTTGAGGCCAGCCTGGTCTACAGAGTGAGTTCCAGGACAGCCAGGGCTACACAGAGAAACCCTGTCTCAAAACAACAACAACAACAAAAAAAACTTGGATCAGGAGTAGCTTTTAGGTTCATGCCTATAATCAGCACTCAGGAGCTCTAGTCAGGAGGACTGCTCATGGGTTCATGGCCAGTCTGGGCTGCAAAATGACTTCTAGGCCATAGTGCACTAAAAACTTGTCTCAAAAAAAAAAAAAAAAAAAAAGACAAAACAAAACAAGAAAATCCAAAATACCACCAAGAATAAAACAACAAAAGACTTGAAAGATCAAGACAGTGTTATGTTAAACTTTCTGGTAAGGATTTTTTCATGGTTTGAATGAGAATGTCCGTCATAGGCTCGTGGGTTTGAACACTTCTTGCCCAGATGGTGGTACCGTTTTGGGATGCGTGGCTCCTTTGGAACGTCGGGCAGTTGGCGGACATAAGGGCAAGTCTGGGGGTCACAGCCTGGGCCTGCTTCCCGACCCCTCTTCTCTTCTAGTATTAATCTTCCTGAGATTCGAGGAGTCCCCCACCCCCTTGCTGCTACAAACTCCACCATGACTATCTCACCATGAGGGACTATATCCTCTCAAATATGAGTAAGAATAGAGCCCCTCCTGAGCTGGTTCTGTCAGGTTCTGCCACAGTAATGAAAGAGGTAACCAATATACTTGTTTCTACTGAGAAAGAGTCTGTCTTGGGATTAACTGAGTATCACAAAGATCCCTTTTTAATTTTAAAACTCATTGTGCTTAGTCGTGTAATTATGCTGATGACCACATATTGGCAGGGCCAGATCTTGTTCCCAGTGATTGCATATTAGCTTCTTTGATGTGTGCAGGTTAGTCAAGGAGATAATTCCTATTTTACATATGGAGGAGAGAGAAACATTCAACCCAGTGTGTGGTTATGTGCCCACATCCATGACAGAAGAAGAAAACAGTTCTCAAGAATTGCAGAAAAGAGGGGAGATGGCTCAGCAGTTAAGAGCACTGAGTTCAAATTCCAGCAACCACATGTTGGCTCACAACCATACATAACGAGATCTGACGCCCTCTTCTGGTGTCTGAAGACAGCTACAGTGTACTTATATAAAATAAATACATAAATAAATAAATCTTTAAAAAATTAGAGAAAAGAGAAGCTCTCCACAATCTATATGAAGCCAAGGAGATTGCTCTTGTTTTTGCTAACAGCCCCCTGCTCCCCTTTTAAAGTTTATTAGTAACTTTGCTCTAAAATACTTTGGGGATTTATATCCTTTTCTGTCAGTCTTACCTAGTCTCACAGATTACTACCCCAAGGGCAAATGCAGCTAAGGAGGAAAACTTACTGGTTTGAAAGGCTGGTATCTGCAGGTCTCTGTCACACTCAGGACCTTCAGCTGAGCAGGCATGACTCGTGCTGGATTGTCCAACAGCTGGAAGCTTGGCTCAGGTTCTTTTTTCTTTTCTTTCTCTTCCTTCTTGTCTGCTTCATCCTAGGAGAGGAGAAATGCAATCAGTGAGGGATCACTCTGCCTCACATTACTTGAGTCTGTCTGCCAAGTTTAGACAACACTGTCAGGTGCAAAGGGTAGTGGCAGGCACAATAAAAGTACAACTAGAAATATACCCAACTCTACTTAGGGATGAGAACAGTACGAGTCATTTTAAAGGACCTTTGAAAGGGTTTCTACCAGCAGAGATCAGAAGAGTCTATTTAAATGGTTGGCCCATCATCAATCTTCCCAAAAGCCTTTCTTCATCAAGTCACCGTCTACTCAGACAGTTGTCAAAGCCTACTTTAGCTGTAACTTTCTCTGTGAACTCATTCCTGTTCTGTATTGTATCGCACTTCTCACAAATGGACATTGTTATGGTCTGAGTGTGGAATGCCCTCTGGAAGCTCATGTATGTGAACATCTGAGGACATTCTGGACAGGGCCGAGCTGGTGGAAGGGATGGGTGAAGGATGCAGAGTAGCTGTGTGGCCAGCCTGCACTCTCTGCTTCCAGATCTAGGGATGGGCAAGCCTTTCTGTAAGCTTTTGCTGCTAAAGATGCAGCTTCAGACACCATGACTTTCCTGCTGTGATAGACTGCATACCTTAAAACCATGAGCCCAAATTCTCTTCTCTCTAAAGATGTTTCCAGTAGGTATTCTGTCCGAGCAATAAGAAAAACTAATATGGACATGGTTTTCTAGAATTTCTTTCAAATGCAATGGTATGATTCTGTATGCTGGAAACAGAATAACTAATTGAAAAGGCTAGGAGCCAAGTACAACAGTGTTTAAGGAATCTGGACGACAACAGGCATCAACCCATATGACCACGAGGGATACCTACCACTTCCATCTTCTCTTCCTCCTTTTTTTCTTTTTCTTTTTCTTTTTTTTTAGCTTTGGCAGTAATAGACAACACAGCGGTGGAAACCTGGAGACAGTCAAGATAGTATAAGACTGTTATAATCTCTTACCTACAGACTAAGAAAGGAACCTAAGAGAGCAGTCCCACAGTGCGTCCCTGACTCCTGTCAATAACTGTACACAGCGAATCCACTGAGAAGCGAAGGGAGAGAAAGCAGGGTGTCACGGCGCATCGCTGGCTGCTACTGTCATGCCTAACTAGCTACTGGGCTGTGTCTTTTCTCATCTGCCTTGGCTGTGACTTCGCTATCGTCTACTTCTGAGACACAGACATGAGCGCTATGTTCTTTTGGTTTTATGGGAAAAGCACTGGAAAATTCTTGGTCATAGAGATGTTCTCACAGCTGATGTAATGGTAATACAGAGTGAGTGGAGTTAGCTAGGTGTGGTCTTCCTTGATGGATCTCACTTGAATTCAAAGGTGAAACAAGATGCTGAAAATGGGGTAAAATAAAGATGTTGTGAAAGATATTCATCAGTTGCTACCTTAAATTTATTTAGTTGTAATATTAACTCTATTTATACATAAAACTTAATACAAACAATTAATGAATAGTTAAGATGAAACATTATAAAATAAAGAACTATTTCCTCCAAATAAACATCGTGAAAGGGTTGCTTGTTTTATTGAGTAGAGCACTGTAGCCAGTATAGCTATGTAAATGCATTCATTACTCTTTATTATGTATTAGTGAATTTGCTAAAAAACTGTTGGTGAAGTTAGTTTTATCCATTCTTAAAAGGCAAACTAGGAAATATATCTGAACATAAATAACACAAATTACTTTTTTTGTTTTTGTTTTTTTCGAGACAGGGTTTCTCTGTGTAGCCCTCTGGCTGTCCTGGAATTGTAGACCAGGCTGGCCTCCAACTCAGAAATCTACCTGCCTCTGCCTCCCAAGTGCTGGGATTAAAGGCGTGTGCCACCACCGCCTGGCCACAAATTACTTTTGCCCACACAATTCCACACCTACTATTCTAAGTGACAGGCACACTTGCATAAGAACAAGTATATGCACAGACTTTTTTATTTTTTTATTTTTTTGGATTTGGTTTTGTCGAGACATGGTTTCTCTGTGTAGCCCTAACTGTCCTGGAACTCACTCAGTAGACCAGGCTGGCCTCGAACTCAGAAATCGGCCTGCCTCTGCCTCCCAGAGTGCTGGGATTACAGGCGATGCACAGACATTTTTATTGTAGCTGTTCTGGTAGTGTATTAAATAAAAATGTCCTTAAATGTACATCAGATAAAATAAATAATAGATATGGCTCTATATATTATCCATTGAGATCCAAAAGTTATCCATTGAGATCAGCACGTAGAAAACAGTAGCAATTTTAGTGTCAGAGGCTCTGACAGAGCAGAGCAAACGGTCCGGACTCACAATGGAACCCTTCGGTCATAGGGCTGGGCCACCAAGACAGGAGAGGCTCTTTACTTTCTACTTAAATCTAATGGTAGCTGTCACCACAAGTGCTGTTTTACACAGATGCCCTCTTCTGGACACATACACAGACAGACAAACAGACAAACAGATCAGTAAGGCAGAATGGAACTGAAGACATAGCTCAAGGGTTAAGAGCACATTTTACTCTTCCACAGAACCTGAGTCTGGTTCCCAGGACCCATGCCAGGCAGTTCACAACTTCTAACTCCAGCTCCAAGAATGTCTGTAGCCCCTACAGGCCATAGTCACATAATTAAAGCGGTGTAGCTTGACGGTACAGATTCTTAATCTTTGTACCTGGAGGCAGAGTTAGGTGGACCCTGTGAGTGGGAGGTCAGTCTGATAAACTATCTAGTACTAGGTTATCCAGGACTCTACAGTGAGATCTTACTCCAACCAACCAACCAACCAACCAACCAACTTGAAAACTGTATCACCTAGACAGTCAGTAGCTTCTCCAAGAACAAATGTTAAAGACCCAAAGAACATACCTTTTCCTTTTCTTTTTCTTTTGGTACTTCCAGAGGGGCAGGATATGCGAATGTGGATGGTTTACAATTTGATTTATACTGAACTTTCGGCATCTGAAGAAATAAAACACTCTTTTGTTCTTTCCATGGAAATAACATCAAGATTTATGTATTGTGTTTCTAATAAGCACATAGGTGCACAGAGACGTGGAGCGTTTCCAAGCTAAATGTTCAGCAGTAGAGCTGTTGCATGCTAGCACATTGTGCACTGCCAATGACCAGGCATCAGTTTCTCTGTTTCCTCACAATCCGCCAGTGTTAGTGGCGCTGTGAGCATGGGGACAACTGTTAGCCCTTCTGAACTCCCAGGACCATTCCTTGTACCACACTGACAACAGTGTGACAGTCTGTATACACTTCCCATAACACATAATCATGCTTTCTAACATGGGCCTAATGCAAAACTACCTTTGTTATTTCCGAACAAACCTACTGTCTAGCCTGAATCTTTCTTTACTTACCTCATTTGCATTGGTAAAAAATGGTAATAAACATCATATTTGCTAAGATGGGAACTTATCTTCTCTATCTCACTTTCATTGTGAGGAACAGAAACATTATAAAGTTGTTTAGCAGAATGTACACCTCTAAAGATTACATAGGAGGTTTTTTTTTTTTTTTAAGATTTATTTATTTATTATATGTAAGTACACTGTAGCTGTCTTCAGACACACCAGAAGAGGGCGTCAGATCTCATTACAGATGGTTGTGAGCCACCATGTGGTTGCTGGGATTTGAACTCAGGACCTTAGGAAGAACAGTCAATGTTCTTAACCGCTGAGCCATCTCACCAGCCCGTTTTTTTTTTTTTTTAAAGATTTATTTATTATTATATGTAAGCACACTGTAGCTGTCTTCAGACACTCCAATAAGAGGGAGTCAGATCTCATTACAGATGGTAGGGAGCCACCATGTGGTTGCTGGGATTTGAACTCAGGACCTTCGGAAGAGCAGTCAGTGCTCTTAGCCGCTGAGCCATCTCTCCAGCCCCTACATAGGAGGTTTAATGACAATATTAAATATTAGGAATTAGGAAAACAAAATATCGTTTTGAGAAATAAAGATGCTAAATATTTGCAACTGAGCAGTTTTAATATTGAAATACTTAATTAAAAATAAGTAGTTGTATAGCTATAATAAAAATATTAATATAACAGATTACTCAATTAAGACAAATCTGAGCTTAAAAATTTTCCATTCTGCCAGGCGGTGGTGGCACACGCCTGTAATCCCAGTACTCTGGGAGGCAGAGGCAGGCGGATTTCTGAGTTCGAGGCCAGCCTGGTCTACCACGCGAGTTCCAGGACAGCCAGGGCGACACAGAGAAACCCTGTCTCGAAAAAACCAAAAAAAAACCAAAAAAAAAAAAAAAAAAAAATTTCCATTCTGAAAACTTAACAAAACATCTTAACAACAGTGATGAGCGAATGTAAGAGGTATTTAAAGGTTGAAAGCCTTCACCCTGAAAGGAGAAGGAGATGGCTCCTCAGGTCACAGGATTGAAGAAACCCTAACTACAACCTGTTAGAAGTGTGATTAAGGACTGGGCTGTCAGAACACGGAGCAGTGAAAGCAGTTAACTCTGTGGTCAGTTTGTTCCATCAGACTCCCTGGCCCTTCACTGGGGAAACTGGTTTCTGTTACTATTAAGGGATATCTTCCTGTGGGTACTGTTCCTAATACTAACAATTCTGTTAGTGAGCATGGAAGCCCTTGTGCTCACAGATAAACAGTAGGGGAAACAGGAATATTAAATACACAAAGTTCTCTTCAAAGGGGGAAAGAGAGATGTTTAATCTCCTGGTCGCCGACCTCTGCTATCTGTGACTGGAGACTACAACGTATCCTCTCTTCATCAGGCATGAGCTTTTGCTCAGTTTATGGAACATATATTTATGGAAAATATGTACTTTACAAAGAGTTTATAATGTAGCTAATTTCTTAAGCTCTGTTGTACACATGGAATTGAGTTAATTATCACCAGGAAAGTTTTCACCAAACTTTAAATATGCCTAAAACAAACAGCTTGGGTCAGACTCTCCACGTCTGAGCCAGTACTGGCTACTGAAGTGTGTTGCGGCGACTGCCTTCTTCCCGGGGATCATAACCCTGCTGCTGTGGCAGCTGGAGAGAGCCCTGCAGCGTGTGATGGAGGTGTGGACTGCCTCAAGCTTTATCCCTCACTAATCAGCTAGTCTGTGTCCTCATTCGTTCTCGTCCAGATTAGTGTAACAGCACTGCCCACCTTTCTATTGACATCATAATGATCTTCAGTAGAGGAAAAACTGTCATTACCCTCTTAAAAGCTTTCACCAGCTCTTGCAGTCCTTGGATTAAAGTGGCCTAGCATGGTGGCACAAGCCTGGAACTCCAGCACGCTGGATGTTAGGTAGAGGGATCCTGAGTTCAGAGATCACTAAGTATACAGAGTGACTAACTGCCCCTCCAAACCAAAAATACTAGCCAGGCATGGTAGCACATGCTTTCAATCCAAGTATTGGATTGAAGTACTGGAGGCAAAGGCAGGCAGGTCTCTGTGAGTTCAAGGCCAGCCTGGTCGACAATAGTGAGTCCTAGGCTAGTCAGGGGGCTATATAGTGAGACCCTGTTTCAAAATGAAAACCAAACCACCTCCAAATACACAGAATGGCTTATACAATCTCTTTGTATTGTTAGTTAAACACCCTACTCCATCATTCCCTCTCAAAAGATGTGTCCAATATTACACAGCTAGTAAGAAAAGATTCCTTATAAAAGGTCCACAGACATACTCTATTCTGTGTATGAACCCAAGGACTAAGGACTGAGGTTGAAGGGGAAATAGGGTCATCTACTAAGAATATCCCACAACACTCAGGACTCAGAGACATACCTTTAAATCCTTGTTAAGGCCAATGACACAGGTAGGAGTATAAGCCAATGACAGGAAGTGTGAAAGGGGAAACCAGAACCAGAACTGGGTAAAGACAAGGACGCCAACCACAGAAGGCATATGAGTGTGCCCAGTCCTGGACTGTAAGGAGATTGTGACATTATGACCACCTGCAGAAAGAGAAAAACCATGAGCAGAGTGACCCCTTAAGATGTCAATAAACATTCTAGGTACCGCACTAGGGAAGTAGCTGGTAGTTTGTTAGCTTGATTAGGGTCTCACTAATCAGTCTGTAACTCACTATGTAGACCAGGTTGACCTTGAACCCTCAGAGATCTGACTGCATCGCCTCCAGGGTATTGGGGTTAAAGAGGTGTATCCAGTTATTTATTTTATGTGTATGAGTGTTTTGCCTACATGTATGTATATATACCACGTGGGTGCCTGATGGCCACAAAGAAGAGGGTGCTGAATCCTTGAAACTCAAACTACATGTGGTTTTGACCCACTTGATGTGGGCAGGGGGAGCTGTACTTGGGTCGCCTGCAAGAGCAGAAAATGCTCTCAACCACTGAGCCATCTCTTCAGCCTCACAAAAGGAAAAGTCTAACAACTTAAATTTTAATTCAACATGTTTTCTGAGGAAGAATAGGATAAACAGTGAAATCAGCTGATTTTGATCAGAAGTTTGTACTGTGAGAGGGCGAATGGTTTAAAACCCAGCTTGTTCTTCCTCTTGCCACAGTCTCTATCCCTTTGGGGAGTAGAGAAAGTCAGCTTGAAAGCCACTTAGTTTGAGTGAAGATCCAAGTTAGCAACTAAAGAATCGGACTGTAGCCAGACATAGTGGCATGTGATTATCTATGATCCCAGTGCTTAGAGGCTGAGGCAGGAGAGTTGGCTTGAATTTGAAGCTAGCCTGGACTATATAGTGAACCCTACCCCCCACAAAAAATAAAAATTCCAGCTGAAAGTCACTGAGCACATTACTAAGTAAATAGAACTACTCTATTCTCTCCAATATATCTAATCCTTCCAACACCATCGGGCATACTTTACAAGACAAGAAAGAGGAACAAAGAGAGAAAAGAACTTGAGCTTATAGAACTGTTATATAAAAGACTGGCACGCCTGTAATCTCAGCACTCTGGGAGGCAGAGGCAGGCGGATTTCTGAGTTCGAGGCCAGCCTGGTCTACAGAGTGAGTTCCAGGACAGCCAGGGCTATACAGAGAAACCCTGTCTCCAAAAAACCAAATCCAACCCCCCCACCCCCCAAAAAAGGCTGGGATCTGCTGAGCATGGTGGGGTACACTTGTCTCAGCTATTTGTAAAGGTTGAGACAATAGGACAGTAAGCTAAAGGCCAACCGGGAAAGCTTACAGAACATGTTCCAGAATAAATCATACAAAGGGACGATGCTGCCAGGCAGTGGTGGCGCACACCTTTAATCTCAGCACTCAGGAGGCAGAGGCAGACAGATCTCTGTGAGTTTGAGGCCAACCTGGTCTACAGAGCAAGTTCCAGGACACCCAGAGCTACATGAGGAAACACTGTCTTGAAAAACAAACACAGGACAACAAAAACCCAGGTGCTATGCAGTTACGCAGCGGTATAATTACAATTACACTCCACAGGTGCTGTCCTGGGTTCAGTCTTCAGCAGGGAGTCAAGAGGGGATAGGGTGTGTCTGAGAGCAGGGAAGGAGTAGCACTCATGTGTGCTTGAATAATGGAAAACTATCTCTGCAAACCACACTCTTCTCAAATTTTACTCTGGAATAATTTGCTTCAGACTTGTTTCCATGATGTCACATAGAGCACTGGGTTAGCTGTTTCATTAGATTTACATGATGCACGTGGAAGAGCTCTGCACATTCACCTGCATCCAGTATGCCCTGGGCCAGGATAGCGCCAAATTTGGCCATGACGTCATCGTGCTTGTCATTGATGACTTTGGAATACAGCTGCCGGAACTGATTCACCTGAGGAAGCAAGGAGGAGAATTAGAGTCTCTGTGCATTTGTCGTGCCATTAGAGAACACCCAAAGAACTGCACTAATGGTGTCGAGACCCAGTTCTCAGTTTTAAAGCATTTAGAAGAGGGAGACAGACCAGATGTGCTCTGACTTCCTGGTGTGGGAGCAGTAGCTGCTTCCAGTCTTCACTCCACAGTGGGTGATTCAGACTCAAGGGAATGCTGAATAAGATTTCATGCTGCACCAGCCAGTCAGCAGGCCCAATCAGTCCCACAAATGCGCCAGCTCTTGATGCACTCTGAATTACAGTTATGCTGTTTACTGTCAACCGAGCAGAGTTCCTCACAGGCACGGCCCTTCAGTGCCACTTAAGTAAACTACCCTTCACCCAGCCTGTGTGAGTGTATTCACAAACATTAAAGATGTGCCTTCTGAATGCACAGCAGTTTCTGAAGACTTGCTCAGAATCAATTATGAATAATTTTGTATGCTTTAGTTTTCCTGAATTACAATATATATATTTTCACATAAAAATGCTTCTAGAGTATTCATAATGAATCAAGTGGTTTCTTTAACTGTTGGGTGGAGATGGCCCTATCTTATGCTACACTTCCTTGTTTGCCCGACAGTGCTTTCATATGGTAGGCACTCAGGAAGACGTCTGCTTGGTCTAGAAGCACATGATCATGGAGCTTCCCAAATCTGCCAAAGGCTGAAAACACCAGATTTGCGTTTCCTAGTGTAACAGTGCAGAGCATTCTTTCAAAATCTCTTCTCTTCTCTGCATGGACTGAAGGGCACAGTGTGATACTGTGGCAGAGTAACAGAATCAGACAGCCCGGGGAATATGATGATCTCTCAGGAGATATCTGGGCAAATTATTTGTCTGTCTGTTCCATGGTCCTTTCCTTTTTAAATGGGACTTCTTGTAAGGTGGTCTCAAACTTCTGAGCCTGAAACAAACCTTTTGCTGACAGTATCACCACACCTGGCCATGTACTAGTTTTTCTGAGCTTTAGTTTCTTCCCCCTCTCTTTGAGGATTATAACATTTACCTCATCCATGTTCTAAAGACAACCTGAAGTAATTGTGGTCACAAATTGTGTACACAAATTGTGGTGTACTTGAGTAGGCACAGCTGTCACATGGGCAAAACTGCACTACCCTCTAGACTATGAGCTCTGCCAGTCATAGACTGCTACTAAAACAGTTCTTCTTAAAATGGCTCTCAGTTTTATTCCCAGGCAACAACAAACTGCAGTGGGGGAATATGATGCACACAGTCACTATTAAGTCACACCCTTCCAGTCTTACTGCTTTAAAAACTATAAAATCCAGCATGATTAAATCATCACTGAGTTTGTAACTAATTTTAAATATCCTAAGGTTTAATGTTTTTACTCTGGCTCAACAGGTCAAATTCCTTTGATTCAAGGATGTAAACCTTATTTTTAAATGTTAAAAAAAAACCTCCCATGAACCTAAAAAGTAAAGATTAAACAAAACACTGTATGTGCATTACAAATAATTTAAATGTACACCCATTTCTAAAACAAAAAAGCATCCAATGAGAACTGAAAGATAGATTTTTTAACAGTAAAATTTTGTTCATTAGTTTTATTTATTTATTTATTTACCTATTTATTTACCTATTTATTTATTGTTTTTCAAGACAGGGTTTCTCTGTGTAGCCCTGGCTGTCCTGGAACTCACTCTGTAGATCAGGCTGGCCTTGAACTCAGAAATCCACCTGCCTCCAAGTAATCCAAGTGCTGGGATTACAGGCGCGTGCCACCACGCCCGGCCAGTTTTATATTTCTAACACTTCTTACTGTTCATTCTTATAATTCTTGTAGAGAGTCACTGTGTTAGTAGAGCAGAGAGTGGACTAAATTCAGAAGTCAAGCTGTGATCCTCTAGTCTACTCTCCGCATCCTTCACACAGATGTCAGGGCTGTTTAGCACACATCCACCACCTGTTGGTTACCATGAGTGGTGATCAGACCACAGTTTCCTAACTTTACAGTTCAGGATCTGATGGCGCCATGCCAGGCAGAGAAGCACACACTTATAACCCCCGCCTCTTGAGAGTGGAAGCCAGGCTCAACTACATGGGCAGCAAGCAACTGTCTCAAAAAAATAATAAAACCAAATGAGTGTTAATACACCCCTCAAAAAAAGGTCAAACTTGTAGAAAACATTAACTTATATTAAAAGGAAATTTAGGTTATTCTGTGACCTACATTTCTACTGTGTATGAGCCTCTAAAACCCACCCTTTCTGAAATCATGTATGTAGTAAGTTCATCATGTTCTGCACTTTATACCTTATTCTACTAGAAAAACCCAGAAAGAAACAACATTCTCTGGCGACATTTCTTCTAGAGAGCACACTCCTTTCCCTCCTTCCCACTTCTTTCTGACTACGCAAGTATCTCTGCATATCAGTAACCAGTTCGGAAGTTTTAATTTTATCTTTGACATTCTATCTGTATTTAGAACATCAACTATACAACTGTAACTCCTTCCATTAAGTCCTTCAGTCCAGATGTATTTGGAATTCAGATTTAAAAAACTGACATGGGGCTGGGCAGTGGTGGCACACGCCTTTAATCCCAGCACTTGGGAGGCAGAGGCAGGTGGATTTCTGAGTTCGAGGTCAGCCTGGTCTACAAGAGTGAGTTCCAGGACTGCCAAGGCTACACAGAGAAACCCTGTCTTGAAAAAAACCAAAAAACCAACCAACCAACCAACCAACCAACCAAACAACCAAACAAACAACCAACCTGACCTGGGGCTGGAGGGATGGCTTAGGGTAAAGAGTAGTGGTCGCTTTCCCAGAGGACCTGGGCTTGATCCCCAGCACCCACAGGCCAGCTTACAACTGTCTGCAACTAGTTCTAGAGAATCTGTCCCTTTCCTGGCCTCTGCAGCTATCAGGCACACAAGCAGTACATACACATATGTAGGCAAAACACCCACATGTGTTTTTAAATGCTAACATGACATACACACTTTGAATTTCTGATGGGGTATGGAATAATAGCCCATAAAGGAATTAATAATTCTGAAGTAGCAAACACATGGATATTCATGGTAAGTGACTCGTTATGAGATAAGATTTTAGTCAGCTAGGTCCTTAAAAGCAAACCTGTAAATTTTCAGACCTTCCTGGATTTTATAACTGTAAAGGGCCACTGATTTAATTGCTTTATGTCTAGTTCCTATACATCTCCATTCAGTTGACTTTGCCCCATACACTCCTATTTTTCTTTCCAAATGACTTGTTATTACTTCCAATCCACATATCCAAAATAAAAAACACCCTTATTTTTCTTTCACGGTACTCTTCCTGATAACACCATGATCTCACTGTGATGTTGAAGCCTGAACTGTCTCCACTGCTCACATCTGGTCACATGTGGTGATGCTTTGGGTGGTTGTGAAACTTTAAGTATGCGGGGCCTAGCTAGTTAAAAAGGTCACTAGGAAGGTTATAAACTGTGAAGGTTATAGCAATGGTTCTCTACCTTCCTAATGCTGAAACACTTTAACACAGTTAGTTCTCCATGCTATGATGACTTCCAACCACAAAACTATTTTGTTGATACTTCATAAGTGTAATTTTCTTACTGCTGTGAATGGTAATGTAAATATTTGATATGTAGCATGCCCTGACCCACAGGTTGAGACCCACTGGGTGATGATAGCCACACTCCTGGTTCTTACTGTCTGCTTCTTGGTCCACTGCTAAGCAAATAGCCACACCCTCTCCCAAGATACTCTTGCTGTCATACAGAATCACTCTGCCATGTCTTCTTGCCATGATGAATCAAAATCTCTCAAAACCATGATCCTAGGTGGTTTTCATGAGCTACTTTGTTCACAGGCATGCAAAAAATAACTAATGTAACTTGTTATCACAATCTCACTCATTTATAGTTTCAACTTAAATTTATTAGTATTTTAACAATATACCCCGCCCCCTGCCATTTTGCTTTTCAAAACAGGATTTCTCTATGTAGCCCTGGCTGTCCTGAAATTTGCTCTATAGACCAGGGTGACCTTGCACTCAGAGATCCACTGCCTCTGACTCTAAAGTGCTGAGACTAAAGGCGTACACAACCGCTGCCTGGTACAATAGTGTCTTATATCTTAAATATCTTATTAAACTTCATGCTTAGAATTTCAGCTTATAAACATTTTTTCCTATAGAAATAAGAATCTAAATTCTACCTTCCTTAAACTCACATTAAAAAAGACAAAGCAGTTCTAGCCTTTGAAAAGAATACTCTGTGTGTGTGTGTTTGTGTGAGTCTATAGATGTCAAGAGAACAACTTGAGGGAATGAGGGTTTGAGGGATTAAATTCGGGTCACCAGGCTTGGTGACAACTGCCTGTCTCTAAACCATCTCTCTGGCATAAAGTTATGCATTTAAAATATTTGTCATGTTTTGAATATAAATCTTATACTTCTGGAAGGGGGGAATGATCAACAGAAAAGATTACAGTTCTTTGGATTAATTTCTGATGAATCATGATAACCAACAAAAGCCTAATCTATCCAAACTGTAATTTTATTTTAGAACTAAGAAGTTTAACAAGTGTGGCTCCATATGATCCCACTTCTAAAACAAGCACTTGTCAGAGGCTGGAGGAGAGTCTCTCACCAGATTATACATTAAATGATATAAAGCAACAAAGAGCACTAAATTTCATTACTATTAGTTCTAAATGCACTTTAGTTTTTACCTTGTTTATGTTGGATATACTGGAGATCAAATTTGGATCTTCTACTAGAGCAGCAGGGACGTTTAATGAGAAAGCCATCACCTCTCCAGCCCTAAGAACTTATTTTTATAGTGTAACTTTTCATCTGATGTTTATATATTATATTTACTATGTAAATGTTCAAATAAACTTCTCATAGTGGATTTCATTTAACAAGACAAAAATAGATGATTCATGAAGAGAAGAGTTACGTTTTTGAGAGAAAACAGCTCCAAGAACCCATTAAAAGGTTAAGTGTGACACTCAAGACTTTCTAAATTGTATGTTACTAATACAGAAATGTGTCTATGAACTGGGGTTTATGTTTGTGAGTGTGGACAAGTGAGAAACTGATAAAACAAGGCAAAAACATACTGGTATTACTTAAATGAAGGGCACAATGTGCAGGCTTAGTGCTAGGGCACCATACTACACAATACTACATGAACATTCTAATTTCCATTATGAATCTTACAAAATACCCAAGGTCATTTTCTTTTGCATTCCTTTGAGGAAGGGCTGTGATTCTTTTAATTACTTTTATGTATAAATCTCTGAACCATGTGTGTGCCTGGTGCTCATGAAGCCTGAAGAGGATGCTGGATCCCCTGGGACTGGAGTGGTTGTGAGCTGCCATGTGGGTGCTAGGAATCGAACCTGGGTCCTCTGGAAGAGCAGCAGTGCTCTTAACCACTGAGCCACCTCTCCAGCCCAGGAGACAATTCTTAATGCTCTGATCCTTGTTTTTGAGCTGTTTCCACTTAAGTCTTGACCTGAAAAAGTAGGACCTGAAAAAGTAGGGAGGATTCATTTTGTTCTCTTTAAAAATAGATATTATCAACATAGTTCTGCTTTTAGCATACAGTATCCATGTGGAAGTCCCAGACAACCAGTAGGAGTCACTGTCTGCCCACTATGCATAAACTCAGATGACCAGGCTGCTTCTCCCACAGAGCCATCTTGTCAGTGCTATTTCAACATTTTTTTTTTCTGAGACAGGGTTTCTCTGTGTAGCTGAGCCATCTCTCCAACCCTCAACATTCTTAATTAACATTCATTATTCTGAAGATAGGGGAAGACTTTATTTGTTCATACCACTAAGACTCCATTCAGTATCATAACTGGCTATTATTTAAAAAAACAATTATTTACATTGCTGTACCATTTCTTTCTAAATGAGACATTTCTTAAGAGTAAATGAATAAAACAACAACAAAAACAAAAAACAAAGAATATAGTTTAGGCTATTCTACCTCACAAGGATTCTGCACTGTTAATCTGAGGTTATAACTACTAAAAAACACTGAAATTACTTCTTTTTGTTGGCTTTTGAAATAGGGTTTCTATGTGTAACCCCAGCTTTCTTAGAACTTGTTTTGTGAACCAGGCTGGCCTCAAACTCAGAGATGTGCCTATTTCTGCCTCCCAAGTGCTAAGATTAAAGGTAGATGCCACCGTGCTCAGCTCTGAAAATTTTTCTTTTTTTTTTTTTTTTTTAGATTTTTTGTTTTGTTTTGTTTTTTCGAGACAGGGTTTCTCTGTGTAGCCCTGGCTGTCCTGGAGCTCACTCTGTAGACCAGGCTGGCCTCGAACTCAGAAATCTGCCTGCCTCTGCCTTCCAGAGTGCTGGGATTACAGGCGTGCACCACCACCAATGCCCGGCAAAAAATTTTTCTTTATACTTGTGGTATGCCCACACATATGCACAGAGGCCTGGGGAGAGAGTGCCAGAGTCCACTATCTCACTCTCTGCCTGGTTGCCCTCTGACAGGGTCTCTCACTGAACCTGGATCTAGGCTGGCAGCTGTAAGCCCCAGAGATCCTCCTGTATCTGTTCCTCATAGTGCTGGAGCACATTTGTGGCCATGTGTCACTTTCACACGGGTGCTAGGGTCCAAACTCAGGTCTCCATTATTACACAGCCACCGCTCTACCTGATGAGCTATCTCTCCAGCCTCAGGTTTAATCATTGGAATTCTATAGCTAGGATATGAGGATGGCTAAATGTTTGTCTAGTTGACAACAGAAGCAATGTGAAAGCCATATGTGAGGCCCAAGTGAATAAATATTTATATGGCTATTTGAGGAGGTTCATTCTTCAATGACCCTGTGCAGCTGGGTAACTTCCAAAGGCTCAGTGCAACATCAAAAGCAGAAATAAAAGCTACTCATATGGTGGCTGCTATATTTAAAAGCAAGAAGAAATGTGGTCTGTGTTTGCAAAGATGTTTATGTTCTAGAAGACATAGTATACTAAGCAATTCTTGGGAAAAACAGGAGGAGAAGTCAGATTGTCTGTGCAATAATACAACTTTTAGAAACCCCGAAAATGATTTTGAGACAGAAGCTCTGGGCAATGAGACAGTGAGTGACGCTCAGAAAGCCAGGTTTGTCAGACAAAGATGTCTGAAGCAGAAAGCCAATGCACAGTGAGTGGACTGTGTCCCTCTGCCCAAGTCTCCTCTGCCCTGTGTCTGTTGCTGAGGTAGAAGAGAGGTCAATGGCTTTGTCCTTTCCTTTCCTTTTATTTTTTTTAAAAGACAAAGTCTCATTATGTAGTTCTGACTAGCCTTGAACTTGTGACCTTCCTGCCTTAGTCTCTTAGGTGCTGGGACTATATGCGTTTGCTGACATGAACTTATTTTTTCTGCTAGCAATATTTTGTTTTTAAATGCTTCTGAGATATAAACATTACTAATTCAGGGCTGCTAAACACTCTAAAATTCTAAGTACAATGGTATAATGGTATGGGCACTGGCTAAGTATTTTTCTTTCTTTTTTCAATCCTGGAGACTAAACCAAGGCATACAACCAATGAAGCTCACCTGTGAGCCTCATTTATTTTAATATTGAGATGGTTGTCCATGCCGCCCTTGAATTCTCTGGTCACCAAGGCAGTGCTGAACTTAAGAGCCCCTAAGAAGCTGCGATTTCAGCTGGACACCACTTGCATACCACCAGTGGTTCACACTCCCCCGAGAAGCTGAGATTGCAGGTGGAAAACACTTACACCACCAGTGGTTCACACTTCTGCTGAAAGAATCAAGCATGATAATCTCAGGATACACACATAAAACACACGTACTTTGTTCTCAACACCACAAGAAGTCTGGCCATGCCCACTTGCACTGCACAGTGAAGACTAGTATGAGGTATAAGACACTGACATGAGAGAAGTTTTAAATAAGTGCCTCAGACTCTGCTACAATCAATCCAAAGGAGGTGTGGCTATGGAAGTATATGACGGCTCCGTGAGGAAAGCTGGGCCATCTTTCTTTAGTACACAGATCCAGAGAGAGGATTCAGAGGAATCACTTAAGAGGACTCAAGATCAGAGGTCACTGTGTATGGAATCTGACATCTAAAACGGACAGGAATTAGTCATTATCAGGACTTCCTGAGCCACTGACACCTGTCCAGGATTGCCTAGGAAGGTAAGAATGTAGATGCAATTTTTAAACAGCTGAGGCACACATAAATTGACTGTAGAAGATTTCATTGCCTCAGAAGCACAATTTTCAGTCTCTAATAGAATAGCAAATCAGGCTTGTTGCATTTATTTAAAAGCACACACAGAGGCCAAAACAAAAAACCAAAACAAACAAAAAAGAACTAATTTTATTATTTTATCTCATTATAATTTCTTTAAAAAAAAAAAAAAAGGACAGGTCTTCTCTCTGTTGCTCTGGCTGTCTTAGAACCCTCAGAGATCTGCCTGCCTCTGTCTCCCAAGTGCTGGGATTAAAGACATGTGACCCCTGGCCTTTGAGTTATAATTTCTTAAGTACGTTGTATACTTAAGTTAACTAAGTGACCTTAAACTTACAAAACATACACCACGGAAAATGATACAATTACATCAGTCCTGGTCTGCTGCCCTCAAATATGCTTCTCTCTTTTTAGTCACTAAGGTAAATTATTACAGAAAAGCCGGAGGCCAGCTCTCTCCTCGAGCTCCCTGCTCACCTTTGGACATGTGATTTCTGTCTGCTGGATCATGATGAGCGCTGACGCTATCAGAGCCCCTTGCCTCACGTAGTTCACAGGGTCGTTGGTCATTGGCTCCAGTAAATTGATTGCTTCCTGAAAGCATTACAAACAAAAAGACAAAACTTTAATTGAAGTTGAGACAGCTGCACCTTCAGATCACTCACTGTCAAAGGTATATTTTAGATGAGGGCAGTGTTTATTTTATTTTATAGATTTTTTTCAAGACCGGGTTTCTCTGTGTAGCCCTGGCTGTCCTGGAACTCTCTCTGTAGAACAGGCTGGCCTCTGCCTATTGAGTGCTGGGATTAAAGGCATGGTCCACAACTGCCTAGCTATAGTTCTTAACCTGAACTCTCTTTCAGCTATGTACAGATACCTGGGTTATACAAATTACTTAGAAATAAAGCAGACTTATTTAGTATGAATAATAAAAATCTTTCATTGTATTAACTTGTCAGATGCTTTACTTCAAAGAACATCTGCCCCTAGATATCATATTAAGTTTAGAATAATATGGAAAGAGAAAGATCCAATTTGTATTTAACTTATGAGAGCTGACATAAATGTAAATTAAAAGCCTAAGAGGAAAAATACTTAGCAAATATCCAACCCTATCCTTCCTTTGTTTATAGAACTAAGGTAAACTAGAAAAAGAAGCAGCTGGTGAGACAGCTCAGCAGGTTAGGAGCTACTACTAAATCTGACAACCTGAGTTTGATCCCAGGACTCACACAGAAAGCTGACTCCTACGAGCTGTCCTCTAACCTTGACATGGACGCTGTGGTATACATGCATTCCCTCCCGCCTAGAACACAGGATATCTTATATATCTCTCTTACAAAAAAGAAGAGAGCGCATTTCCAAAACATTAATCACATGTATGTGTGTAAAGGTGGGGGTGGGTATGTGCACATGAATTCAGGCCCCCTTGAAGGCCAGAGGAAAGAAGGTGTGGGATCTCCCAGAGCTAGAGTTAAAAGGCAAAGTATGGTGATTTTATCAATGCTGTGAATCAAGATTCTATGTTACCTCTGGGCCCAGTGCATAAAGGAATTTGTTGCTTGATGACCTGTGTTTGATTCCCACAAACCATCCATTAATGGAATGAGAGAACTGAGAACTAATTCCTGTGAACGTGCACGCTCACACACAACACTCACACACACACACACACACACACACACACACACACACACTGCTGTAACACTTTTAGGGGCTGGAGAGCTCAGTGGTTAAGGGCATGTACACAGCCATCTGTAACTATAGCTTCTGAGAGGTCTGACACATCTGGCTTCCACAGGCAAAACATATCTACAAACAGGCATACAAACATACATATAACTAAAAATAATAATTAAAAAAAAAAGAGTTGATTTTGGGTGTCTCTAGACAGTAATCTTCATGTCTCTGGTACTAATTAAACAGTGAGAATAACCGTGTAATGACAGTACGGCTAGCGTGTATGTCAGGCTGTTCTTAGGAGTCTTCAGGCACTGCAGCACAGAGAGTGGGAGAGCACTGTGAAGCCCTGAGCACCAAGCTCGGTCTTAGGGATCACACTGCACCTGTATTTTCACAGTTGTTTCACACGTTTCTGCAACAGAAAAGCCTGGTGTCAGGAAAGCAGGGCCCCCACTGGCTGAGCTGTACCTTGTTTCCTGTACCAGCACAGCAGATCCCCAGGGCCATCGCAGCTCCGTAGCGCACGTGAGGGTTATAACTCTCTGACAACAAAGAAACCACACTCGGACATTGTTCGGGTGTCCTGATAGGAAATAAAGAAAAAGAAGAGAGTGTTATGGATAACATGTTATAAATTAAAATGGAGGAATTTTAAACAAGTTTTTATTGCTGTTTCTGAGATATAAGAAACAACATAATACTTAATCTCCCACTGAAAGGTACATTAGCACACACATGAGCACAGCCTGTGCTACACAGGGAAGTCAAAGCCCCGAGAGACACAAGTGGTGGCCTCCCACAGGATTCTATTGAGAACACTGTGACAAAGACGTCTCAAGCAAGCTCGCTGCATGCTGGCCATTTCCTAGCCCTTGAGGAGCACTCATCAGCCACACAGAGCACATTCCTCTGGACGCACTTTCCTACTTTCTGGGCCTGTGCATCTTCTTACAGAAGACAAGGCATTTACAGAGTCGTTTAGATGTTTCCAGGACAGCACAAAAGATGAATCCTGGAATTTCAACACTCTGGACACCGAGGATACCTGTGAGTTTGAGGCCAGCCTGGTCTAAATCTCAAATTTCAGGCTAGCCAGAGCTACACGAAGAACTGGAGATGAAGATTACACACCAAAAAAAGTGACAAAATTCAGATTACTTTATTTTAATAAAAAGCTCTTCGTTTACAGCCGACAGTCATCTTGCCAATGTTACTATTTGTACAAACCTCCTACTGAGCAAGAACTCAGCAAGGGCATGTATGCAAACCACTGGCATCGTCTAACCATAAATTGCACATATGAACTTCCTAGTTTCAACATTCTGGCTTCTATGTCTTCACTGAGTATTTTCTATAGCTACTATATTACAACATATTAATAGATCAAGAGGCTTTCAGAATATGGAATCTTTCCCCGTCACAGAAAACTTGTAATACACGTACAAAGGCAGTAACAGTTTTTGGCAAAGTCATCACAAAAAAAAAAAAAAAATTGAAAGTATAAATCTCATGATATTTCTCTGGTAGAGTTACAAGTTTATAATTATTACTAGGAAAGTGCCAAATCAGAGGCTTAGCACAATGCACAGGAATACTAGCCCCTGAAAAGTTCTTGTACCCACGACAATCCAAGCACGACCTGGACTAGAATCTAAAGGCCAGCTGGATGTCTTTCACCAAAGGCATCCCTGACACCTGAGCTGACGTACAGTATGAGGACTCCCTCGCTTCCGCCATGTCTCCGTGGTGACCATTCAGCTACATGATTCTATTCTCTCCATTCCTTCAGATTCTACAACTCATCTTCAGTAAACCAAGGGAAACCCGTAACTTTTATTTTTACTTTCATGGCCTTGTTTCAGACGCTGATCTCCTCTCACTAGTTTCTTTCAACTTATCTTTCTTTTATTTATTTCTGTTTAGTTCATTGAGAAAGAGGGAACCTAGGCTTAGAGTCAGAAAGATCTGGGTTCCAATTCTAGGGTGGTTATTTGTCATCAGGAAAATAAGATCTGAATTGTACTGGGCCTTGTTTTGCCCACAAAATATTACTTGTTCCCTTTTGTGCTAGAGAGCGCTGATGTGTCAGTATGCTGACACAATTGAAATCTAGATGCACAACCAGAAACTGGCTTTGGATCAGAACCAGGAAGCTGCATACTAACTTGCCATAGCTCCATCTTTATTTTAAAAGACAGTGTAACAGTCAAAGGTTCTTTCAAAGCAGTTATTAAACAAGTTGGATTTGCTAGGTAGCTAGCTATATTTAAGATTTTCACTTTCAGATTTTCTCAGAAACTTTTAAGGAACTAGTGGCCCACAGAATTTTACTTGTCATTTGATGACAGCAAGGGTGGGCTGCTGCAGGGAAAACTGACTCGTAGAAAAAAATTTACCTAAAATCTACCTTAAAACTGTACCTACTTTATAATCGGCACTTAAAAGCAGTGGGAGTAAGTAAGCCATCCTGATGCTAGTCCTGAGCCAAGCCCCACGCCTTCAGTTCCCTTCCTTCCTGTTAGTGTAGTCACGCACAGACCCTTGCTTCCACTCTATTTTCATGCATGTGCATACTGCACCTTAACCTTGCTGAAAACCACCCAAAAGAAGATACGACTGGATTTACGAATTTTGTTTCTCAAATGGCATTGTTATTTTATGAGACTTAGAAAAAATAATTTTGCTTGGACCACAAACTCTGGGAAGCTGTTACAGTGCTTACAGCTGACTGCAGTTAAGCAGAAATTGGTAATAAGGGCTGGAAAAGCAAAAGCTTTAAAAACAAACCCTGTCAGTTTAGGTCTAGTAACATTCTAGCTCTGACACAATCTTTAGAAAATACAAGTGTTTGGACAAGGAAAGACAGCTAGCTTAGGCATTTAATCTCTTTTGATGAGCACAAAAAAGCCATAAGCTTTTTGTAGGTTTGTCAGTGTTTTAGCAGACAATTCTAGATGGACCAACAAGCATCCAAGCAGAGACTGCAATGCAAAAACACACTGAATGCAAAACTTTTACACAGTAATCTTTGCTCACACATATGTATACGTAATGATTTACAGTAACAGTAAATGAAGTCATGATAAAACCGTATAACCATGGGGCTGGAGATATGGTTCAGTGGTTAAGAGCACTGACTGCTCTTCTAATGGTTCTGAGTTCAATTCCCAGCAACATGTGGCTCACAATCATATGTGAGGGGATCTGATGCCCTCTTCTGGTGTGTCTGAGGACAGCAACAGTGCACTCACATATGTAAAATAAAGAAATCTTTAAAGACATTGTATAACCGTTTTGCAACTTACAAAGAATCAAGAAATCTCAACATTATTATCAATCAACATCTTGAAATCAATCAGACCTTAGGTAAACCATCAGCCCTAGCTCTCAATAGGAAATAACAAAAAAAAAAAAAAAAAAAAAAAAGGGAGCAAGAAACTGAATCTGACTATGAAACTTCTGGAATGAATAATCAGGTAGGAAATAAGAGCCAGCAAGACGGCTTAGCAGGTAAGAAACCTGTTGTCAAGCCCGACTTCCCGAGTTTGATCCTTGGAACACACATGTAAACTGTCGGCTGACCTCCACACGTGTGTTGTGCCATGCACTACTCTCCCCACATCATGCATGCAAAAACCAAATAAGATGGTGACAAAAATTTTAGGAAATACAGAAGATGAAATAATAAATTACAGTGCTGAGATGCAATCAACAAAAGGTACTATGAAAAATCCAACAGGAATGATGACCCAAAAGAAAGAAGGAAGAAGAAGAAAGAAAATAAACAGATCTTGAGGGTTATCCTGAGCTAATGGTTGATGGAGAAGGGAAAGCTATTTTCTTCAGTGTTACCGTCACTGCTTCTTCGGTGCCCATGGGCTGGAAATAACCTAATAACCTAACGAAACACACAACTGCTGGGACACCCATGAAAGACTCAACCCACAAAAGTAGGAGAGGGCTGGCAGGGACGAGGAGAGGGGTGCCAGGGAGAAGGAGGAGGGAGGGCAAGAGGATGTGAAATCTGATAGAAATGCCTTATGCATATGTATGAAGATGCTTAATAAGAAACACACAAATCCCATCAGTTACATAAAGAAGCAATTAAACTTTGAGAGACCTGTGAGGACCCTTTAAAAAAGAAACAGAAAATACTAGAGGCTTTTTTTGGGGGGTGGGGGGTGTCTTGTTTTGTTTCTCTGTGTAGCGCTGGCTGGATCAGGACTGGCTCTGTAGCCCAGGCTGGCCTTGAACTCAGACAGCTCCACCTGCCCCTGCCTCTCAGTGCCAGGACTAAAGGTGTGCACCACCAGCACTCTGCTGGAGCTTTAATGCTAAAACAGTTTTATAGCTTAGAGAAAACCTCAAGAGTATAATTGATAAGACTTATACATTACTTTTCAGAAATAGGCAGAAATACATTTTAACTACACATTAAACACCTTTTCCAATTAAAAAATCTATGGGACAGCCAGGCAGTGGTGGCGCATGCCTTTAATCCCAGCACCTAGGAGGCAGAGGCAGAGGCAGGCAGATTTTTGAGTTTGAGGCCAGCCTGATCTACAGAATGAGTTCCAGGATAGCCAGGGCTACACAGAGAGAAACCCTGTCTCGAAAAACCAAAAAAACTATGCGAAAAGAAGTTGCCAACAAACCAGCTCCCAAATTCAGATGCTGTTTAAAAATGAACAGTGACAAAGTTTCTGCCAAAACCTATGTATACAAGCAGCATGCAGCTCTTTCTGTGCTTTTCTATATAAGGCTGTGACATGAGTGAATTGATTGCACGCCACAGCAAAGGCATAAAGCTGGGAGAATACTGTCTCACTGCTAGAAATTACAACTGCGCAAACTGTTCTTTGGCCAATGGGGGAGACTCTCCATAAAATATACATTCCGAAATCTCTAGATTTTATCTTTTCTCAAAAGGGGAAAACAGCCTAGGTCTCATTCCAAATAAAATCATCTTATCCTAAAGTAGGAGTTTATCCCCTAAATATTAAAGAGAACATAAGAATATAACTTGAATAAGGGTCATGAACTGGTTGGAACACGATTAACGAGCGGTTTTATGAATTACAATAAATGTAGCTATATTCTAATAATGACAGTATCAAAGAGGAAATAACCTCTCTGGCAGGCAGACAGCTGCACAACACATTTGTTTCACTGCTTACAAGTACCAGCCGTGGAGGCTCACAGTAAGTCAATGGGAGGCGGATCTGTCAGGAGAGGGAGTCCAACGGAACAGACACAAGGACCGACGGCATGCTTAGGAGAGCCACAGCCGACCAGCGGTAAGTATTTAGCAAATTCATATGGAACTAACAGGTTTTTGTTGTTTACATTTTAATCTTCCGGAGCTCTGCTCCCACAGTCCTTTGCATCTATTCAGTGGTTTAAAAATTATAAATATGAAGGCAAATATGGGATTTATCAGTGTAACGAATAAATAACATAATCTTCCTCTCAAAGTACTTCTCAAGGGAACTGGGAAAAGTAAAAGAAACTTAAGAACTACAAAGAACTGATTCAGACTTGGCAGACCGCTTGACTACATTTAAAATCTTGTAGAAAGAAGCGATTATTACTAAAAGCAAGTATTTGGCTGATACTTTGTACTACTTTCTCTCCAACCTAAGAAATTATAAAATGAGTTACAAAGAAGCTTTTTAACCAGTACCCATCAGACAAAGGGTTTCAGGTACAGACTCAGGTTCTTAGCTGGTAAATTCTTTACTCAGACCTTAGGTGGGCTTGCCTCTTACTTGGTGGGCCAGTACTTACTGGAAACCTTTACTTCCAACTATTTAGAGCTTTGTTTTATTCACTGTTGTGAATGCTTTCTAAAGGTAAGGGAAAAGGCATCCAAGGGTCAGATACCACATAGTGTGCTACTGCCTCTATTATTAACTCTGTGGGCACTGGCTACACTGTCTCAATGCATACCATCCAATCCAATAGGAGGGGTACTTAGCTCTAGTCCTTTTTTTCTTTTTCTTTCTTTCTTTCTTTTTTTTACGGCTTTCTCTTTACAAACAACCTCTTTGTATCTAAGGGGAAACTTTGATATTTAAGTTCAAACTCATGCCTTAAAATTATGAAAAAAAAAAGATATGATAAACTAACTTTTTTTCTTCCACATCTATTGGCATCTTTCATAGAATCTTCTGAAATCTAAGCTTCTAGAAAAACTAAAATGCGGATGTCTTACCTGCAAACACCAACAGATGTGTACACGGTCCCATCTTGGAGAACCTGGATCTTTTTAGAAGGAAGAAATCAACCTTGGCTATGAGTGTCTGGCGGGTGCAATGCTTTGCAAAAGCAGATGACCGTTTAGCTACTGACCATGCTGGCCACTGTGTGCAACTGGACTGAGTCACGGAAAGGCGAATGGCTTCACCTTATAAAATGTCTGAACAAAGCACAATTTCTGAGCACATTTTACAAAAAACATGTGGTCACTTGATCTTGACTAACCGTTCTGGATTAAAGGCAGAATCAGTAGCAGAGGAAATGAAGCAGACAGTGGAGGAACAGGGGAATACAGTGAACTGGGCAGCTCTCCTGATACTCGTGGTGATAATACCCACCATTGGTGGGAACATCCTTGTTATTCTGGCTGTCTCTCTGGAGAAAAGGCTGCAGTACGCTACCAACTACTTTCTAATGTCCTTGGCGGTGGCAGATTTGCTGGTTGGATTGTTTGTGATGCCGACTGCTCTCTTGACAATCATGTTTGGTAAGTATTTCCCCTGTTCCTGCCACTGAACACAACCACTAAAGAAACAGACACTCGCTGACCTTTATTTTGTTTGAAATAAAAGATGGATCTGGATTAAAAACACAGAAGGGAACATTCCTTCATTTTCCATGATTTGTAATAAATGTGAAAGGACATAAAGATAATTTCTTAGGAACATGTTTACCCTTCCTCGGCCATCTTATAATAAAATCATTATGTTGGCAATATTTGCAGATTCTGCATTTTTTACCTAAAAATTATATTAAGTAAAAAAGTGTTATTTTTCAAAAATTATTCATACTTTCCCTTTAACAAAGTACTCGATAACTAGGATTATTGTGGAACTTTAATAATAAAATCATTGAATCAGCGAGTCCCAAGTTAGGCATTGTTCAAAAAATTGCTCTCCTACCTCTTTTTAACCTAAGTATTATGAGTTACACATAAGTTATACTAAGATGTTTAGTTACAAAAGGAAATGGTCTTCCTCAAAGTATCTCAAGAGAAGTTCCATTTGTTTAAATTTTTTATGGTATCTGACCATCTGTGTTCCCAGCAAACTTGTAAGTTAATAAAATAAGTGGAACAGTCCCTGAGTTACTGTGATAGTAAAAATATAGTTTGACTTTCAGATTGTTGTTATAATAAAAAAGAAGACAACAATATTAAAGTAGGCATAGAGTTTCTGCTGTGTTACATCATCTCCAGCTATGTGAAGAAACACAAATGAGTCTGTTGAGAAACTATGAAGGCTCCTGCTTCAAAGTCAGCATTATAAGAACATTTCACCAGTCAATGCTTGGTATCAACTGGTATACCACTAATAAACAACCTAAAATTATAGATGATCAGGCTTCTAAGAACTGAACCTATGTGGAGAATAAACATGCAAATTATAGAAGTACAGTGCACTGAACACACTAGCTTATTCAATTTCAAGGTGAAGAAAACTGCTATTCCAATTATTTTTTTAAGAAACAACACAGAGAAATCTGAAATGAAGCACTGTGTCTTCACTTGTAGTAAGATCACGGTGAGGAGTTACAACTTTATTGCAAAGCAACACTCACTGAGCTTTAAAGCAAACCAAGACAGGATAAGCAACAACACACAGGCTTCTATTGCCTTGGGCTCCAGTCAGTGGTACCGTTTGTCTCTCCCTTCCCTTCCCTTTGGTAATTCTGTGAACTTCTGAGTAGCCTAATGGTGCATGTTAGCCATAAAGAGTTAGGAATGGTACTCTAAAAACAACCTGAAGCTCAAAGACACAAAATAAGGATGATGTAGGATGACAGAAAGACCTCACAGGAGTAGGATTCTAATTCTCAGCTCCACGGCCCGACTATGGCTTAAAGCACAAAACCAGACTCTGACGCTTTGCCAGGCATACAGACGATGCTAAAATGCTTTATCTTTGTTTTGATAACACAAGATTAAAAATACTGAATAAAGAACTGAGTGAATTTTAGAGAAGTGAACTTTAACTTGGAAGCTTAGTCCATATAAACACCAAACATCTGCTTAATGCAAAATTCTGAGCTAGGTATGTAAAGCACTGGCTTAGGTTACGGAATCTTAACAGAGGAAAGTTTTACAGTGTTCAAGTTAGTTGACAAACACGTCACAAGGTTCCAGATAGTGGGCATCTCATGAACTAAGAAAAATTGCTTGTCACAAAAATTGTTGCTTAAGATATTCTTAACAATAAAAAGTAGAAAAACAAACATTTTAACATAAAAAATATATATACCACCCAAATAGCATACTTAATGTCTTAAATTATTTTAACAGCATTTCATCTTGAAAATACTTAAAAACAAATAATGTAAAACTTTTGCTACGGGTAATTATGCTGTAAAAAGGAGTTCTTAGACTGGGGGTTGGCAGGAGCAACCGAGAACTCACCAGGGACAGAATCATCACTGAAAATGTCACAGGGTGAATTCACTATTAAGACATATTCTATGAGACAGTGTGTGTGGATACATGCTACCCTTGGAAAGCATCAAATGAATGTTCACAAATTGGAAGCTGGGCACAGTATATGGGACCTGACTTCAAACAGTAAGATCTTTGTATAGCCTTTCCCAGATGATGACTAAGACTTTCTAAACTAACACATTTGTTAATTTGTTAATACACTTCTGATAATTTTTAAAAGCAGATTTAAAAATACAAGATTTTCTCTAATTGCATGGGAAATCTTTATAACTTCTGAAGTTTACAAACAAAAGTGTTCTTGTGTATATAATCATAAAAGATTAATTTCATTTTAAATAATCTTAGCTATTACCGGGAAATTCAATGAAAGAAACTGAAAACCTTTATAACAGTTAAGAATTCAAACTTAAAAAAAAAAAGTTAAGAATAACGAAGTCCCCTGGTGTTCTTAACTGAGGAATATTTTATTCAAACATTTATTTGTGTAATGTTAATTGCATATTGTCTTAGTTTCTGTTTTACCAAGGTTGTGACACTCTTGACACTTTCTGTCATTTCTTCTTTTGAAGTACTTGATGTGACTTACACAGCTTTATTTATTTTTACTGTTTTATCTTTTATTTTTAAAATCCATGATCATAATACAATGGCTTTTAACACAAACCCTAAAAATGCTATTATAAATCCTTGGGCAAGGAAGTTTGAGGCAGGAGGACTGCAAACTGGATGCTATCCTGAGAGCTATACGGCACCATCCTGTCTCAACAAACAAATGAACAAACACCGCCAAACCACCATCCACTGGTGAGGCAATCCACAGGAACGTGGGGAAGGTGCTTGGCTGGGGACCTGAGGTCATCGCCCAGACACACATGGTCAGAGGAGAGACTCTTTCAAGGTGTTCTCTGACTTTTAACATGTAGCATGGCCTGTGCAATGGCCCAAACACAAAACACACACACACACACACACACACACACACACACACACACACACTGAAATAAAAACTAACAAAACTGGGGTTGGAGAAATGAGTGAGTTAAGAGCACTGACTGCTCTTCCAAAGGTCCTGAGTTCAATTCCCAGAAACCACAGATGGCTCACAACCATCTGTGATGGGATCCTGTGTGTCTGAAGACAGCTACCATGCATTCATATAAATAATTCTTTTTAAAAAAGTAACAAAATTAAATAGAGTGACAACTGAAAGAAAAACAAAAAAAGATGGGAAGGACCGAAGGCAAGGAAAGAGACAAGAATGTTTGAGTAGGAAACAGAGTGTCTTCAATTTTTCCTTATCAAACACATTACTGAAAATGTGAAGGCAAAAATATATAACGTTTGGTTGTGCATTTGTTTTTGGTTTGGTTTCTTAGACAAGGTTTCTCTGTGTAGACCTGTCTGTCCTGCATCTCACTTTGGAGTGCAGGCATGCCTCTGCCTCCTGAGTGCTGGGATTAAAGGTGTGCCTCATTGTAACCACTGGGCTCCATTGTAACAATTTTTTTAATTTATGTGAATACACTGTAGCTGTCTTCAGAGGCACCAGGAGAGGATATTGGATCCCATTACAGATGGTTGTGAGCTGGGAATTGAATTCAGGACCTCTGGAAGAGCAGACAATGCTCTTAACTGCTGAGTCATCTCTCCAGCCACATGGTAACAAAGTTTAATCCATGCTCCATGCGCCACAGTATGATGCAGTTCCCAAAAAGCAGATGAACCACAGTGCATTAAAAATGGTTGGGAAATGGGACTTGGAAAGACTATCCAATTCTGAAACAGGAGAACAAGGAAAGTGGACATTTAAAGAGCCAAGAAAAAAATTTCCTACCCTCTAAATAGCTGAAAATACCTAAAACACTATCATGTTAGCCAGAAGATCCCATATGTTTAGATGAAAGGAACACACACACACACACACACACACACACACACACACACACATGCATAGACATGGAAACCCCACAAACAAAAATTAAACACCAACTAACTAATCCAGAAGCTTTCTAAGAATCTAAGCTCTGAACCATGCTATTACTTTTTGAAATACAAAAAAGCAGAATTTTTGAAAAACAAAAAAGTAGAAGAATTTTTTAAAAAGCTCTTTAGGGCTGTCTCACAACAGTTAATTTCCTAAACTGTGTACCTTTGTGAACCCTGTCTTTAGGAAAGCTTTCCCAAACAATCTTTAAAGTTCTTAAAATAAGGGAGATTTTGTTTGTTTTTTTCAAGACAGGGTTTCTCTGTGCAGCACTGGCTGTCCTAGCCTCGAACTCAGAAATCCGCCTGCCTCTGCCTCCCAGGTGCTGGGATTAAAGGTGTACGCTACCACTGCCCGGCTACGGGAGATATTTCATGACTCAGATTTATAGACTGATGCTAATTATTTGTTCATAAACTAAAAATCTGCCTAAAGGGCAAGTATGTTAGATGCAGTGAATCTATCTCACCAAAGCAAGGGACTTCTGGTTAAAAAAAAAAAAAATCAGATTTCTTAAAATTAATAAAAAGAAATTAAGTAATAACATATTCTTCCTCCAAGCAAAAGCTTGGGCACAGCCCAATTACAATACACATAACTTACTAATACTTCGGTGCAATAAAAAATAGCAGTAAATTCAACTTTAGTAAAAGACACTTTTATGTTCTCTATCTCCCCCAGTACAGGCTGACATTTAAGTAGCTACACGGCATTCTTGCTGGTCTTGGACAGAGAGACACTGGTTCTACATGGGTGATCTGGCTTGTTTCTGAACATGTGTCATCACTGCTAGCTCGGTTGTCCAGTTACTGCTGAAAATAGGAACAACAATAACTGTCATTTTCTGAGTGCTTTCTCTGTGCTATACTGTTTCAAATACTTCACACAGATTATTTTACTGCATTTCAAACCTATAAATAAATAATACCGTAGCGAGCTTATGAAACAGGTAATGCTAGTAGCATGACAGACAGGGTCTATCATGTTAGATGGACTGTCTAAGAGACAGAATAAGTAGCAGCTATATGTGAATCTAGAGGACTGAGTCTGGATTCATGACTGTACTCTGCTTCTCAAGCACAGATGCTAATCCTACCAACCCTAAGTATCACATTCAGCACATGAGACTAACAAGAAAGCTTATAGAATTTTGGGGGTGATGAGGCAGAACCCAGAATCTTTTCAATCAAAGATATGTTCCACATTAAGTGGTAGAATACTTAGGTCTCAGGTAGTACTTGTATAATCCTTGAGGTGAATGACTCATCTGTTTTCTGAGGAAGATTTTTAATCTTATTTCTGAGTAAGCACTAGAAACAGGCAGTGCTTACTAAGGTGCTGAGTCTTGCTGGGAGGCAAATAGAGGCAGTTGAGTGACTCCCCTCACAACCATGGTCTTTACAGTATGCAGTTTCATACTGAAAAGTACTGCCCTACTAGCAGTTGAATGAACTCTGTACAGACTAAGACTTGTTTTGCGCCTGAAATACTACTCTATGACATTTAACCTACAATGATTTCGATTCCCATAAAAATGTCAATTATTTCAATATTACTTTCTCTAGTTTTAGTTCAAAGACAGTAAAGGAATAAAGTTAAAAATGGTGTTTGCAGGTTGAAGTTTAGCTTGCTTAGTCTTGGGGTTCTGGTTCAATTTAGGGTGGTGTTGGTAGTAGGTAGCTAATTACAGGGTAGGTGGGGTTGTTTTTTCAGAAAAATCTTATGTCAGGGTCCAAGAAAAGCAGTTATTAATCTCTGTTCTGTACTTGATTAATTTCTTTTATATCTTTTCCTTGTAAGCTTAAATCTTTGTTGTTTCACTTGATGACTATAACTTTAATTAATATACAATCCAAGTTCTGCTGAAAATAGGTAGAACATAATGTATACAACAACTAAGTCTATATCAAGCAAGCCTGCTGCTTCCAGCTTGCTCTGTGGCTGCACTGTCAAGGCTGGCTTTCCCTTCCTGTGGATCACAGACAGCGGCCACTATGCCTGTGTTTCCCTCCTGCTCACGACCAGCAATTTAGATTTTATTTTTATTTTTTAAAGATCTATTTATTTTATGTGAGTACACTGTAGCTTTCTTCAGATACCAAGATAGGGCATGGGATCCCATTACAGATGGTTGTCAGCCACCAAGTGGTTGCTGGAATTGAACTCAGGAAGAGCACACAGTGCTCATAACTACTAAGCCATCTCTTGAGGCCTAGATTTTATCATTTTTAATCTTATTTTATGTGTGTGTATTTTGCCTACATGCATGTCTATGCACCATGGGTGCCTGGTGCTTGTGGAGGCTAGAAAAAGGTGTCAGATCCCCAGAACTATGGCTATGGACCATTGTGAACTGACGTGTGGGTGCTGGGAATCAAACTCAGGACCACTGAACCATCTCTCCAGCCCCCTTTATTGGTTTTAATAAAAGATTTATAGTAATTTAGTGGTGCCATTATATTGCTTTCATAAAAGTCTATCCATTAGTATTTCATAAGGTAGAATCTTAAAGATCCATCTCTCTTATCTCATATCCTCTTCTTAAAATTCTATATCACCATCGGTATTTCTGATTCAAATATGACTGTCACTAATTTTAATTCCCACATTTACTCCAAAATTAGTGTTCGTAAATACATTAGCTCTTTTGGAAAATAAATCTTACAAGGCTTCGCAGGCCTAATTAAATCAGTACTGGAAAGCTTTCTTTTTGAGCCTGTAATGAGGACTACCATGGGTCAGAGTCAGATTCCAAGGACATGTACTTTTTATGTTTTCTCTGTGGCTTCCTGCTCACAGCTACAAGATTTATCGCTAGAATTTTCCAGGCCTTAATTTTCAAATGTAGAATACATAATTAAGAACAGCTAAACAGGAAAGTTTAAAGTTTATAAGTAGCAAAGTAGCAAAGTATTTTAGTTTAAAAGTTCTACAGAAACTATGTGCACCTGAGGATAGAACACCACAGGCAGATGAGGCAGAAGGGTTACATATTTTAGGCCAGCTTGAGTCTATGGTGCTATCTCAAACAAAACAACCCAAGAAACTCCTCCTCTCCTCAGCAACAACAACAACAACAACAACAACAACAGAATTTCAAGCAGTAATTTCCATAGTAGAAAACCTGTGTACCATACTTCAGGCCCTGGCTTCCATCTCTAGCAACAAACATGATCATGTGTTTTTTTTTTTTTTTTTTTTTCTTTTGATGTAGGGTTTTGCTATGTTGCTCAGGTTAGATTTGGGTCTGGGATTAAGGGATCCTTCCATGTTTTCCTCTTTCCCTACTCAGAGCCCAGGATGTAGGTTTGGCTTCTCCTTAGTTTCCAGGTGAAACTCTATCAGTGATTCTTTTCATTCGTCCACTATTTGCCTTTAATGTTAATTGGTTAGAGAATTTTCCACTGCTGACAGAAAACTGGATGCTCTGGCTAAGAAACTTCAATTACTTAGGTTTTCTCTATCTGCAGTTCTCTCATGAGTTCCAGGTAGGTGTGTGTAGGTGTGTGTGTAGGTGTGTGTGTGTGTGTGTCTCAGAGCTCAGTGATTTGACTAGGCTATGTGGCCAGTAGGTCCTAGGGACTCTTGTTTCTGTCTCCCTCGCACTGAGCGTCACTCCGGTACTGAGATTACAGTGCAGACTCTCACTGCTGGCCTTTTATATGGGTTTGGGGATCTGAACTTAGGTACCCATGCTTGCATGGAAGCACTTTACCAATCAAGCCTCCCCAGTCCTAAATGTTCCTTTCTATGAGACATTTTAAGCGTCTATCTCATACCAGTAAACCCAGGGATTTTTTTTAAGTCTTAAATAGTCTTTTCTACAAAGTCTCCCCACAGGATAGCTATTTAAGCTTATTTCCATATGATCACGTAGGGATGTGGGCCACTGCATTTTCAAACAATGCCTGTATGTATCATCAGACAGAACCCAAGAGCTTGCTCGCCCCATCAGTGCCCTGGTGATATCCTCCTCATTCATTTCTCTTGATCAGAGTACACAATGTTCTATAGAATGTTTTCAGTTAAGATTTCAATTCTTATAAATGCTCTCCTCCATAAACATACTCAAAGATTTAATTACATTTTAATTGGTTCATAGCAACATCAACAGACGTCTCAAGGGTCATTTAAAGAGGTTTTTAAAAGATTAAATTGAAAGTTGCCATTCTATGAGCAAATGTTTTTTTCTTTCAGAGGCTATATGGCCCCTACCCCTGGCCCTGTGCCCTGTCTGGCTATTCCTCGATGTTCTCTTTTCAACTGCCTCCATCATGCATCTCTGTGCCATTTCCCTGGACCGCTATATAGCCATCAAAAAGCCAATTCAGGCCAATCAGTGCAACTCCCGGGCAACTGCATTCATCAAGATTACAGTGGTCTGGTTAATTTCAATAGGTATGTGGGGAACGCCAAAGGTGTGGGTGGAGTGTCTAGCCTCTATTTCCATATGACCAGAATGCCAGGTCTGGTGCCTAAGAAAACTCAGAGATGTTTATCCAGGAACTTGTACATCACACTCACTGTGAAGCTTCTGAGCTAGGCCACCAGTAAAACCAAAGTCAGCAGTAAGTCCATGTCTTCAGAATAAACCAGTGTTTACTGAGCTAACATCCCACTTTGATTTTGATATTCAGGAAGTTTAATCCCCAAAATGTTGATATTTGCCAACAAATAGTTAAGGTCTAACTAGCATAAGGAATCTAGCCTCCAAAACAAAGCAGCAAAAAATGAAATATATCATAAATCACATCTAACAGCATAAACAAAAAAGGAGGAAAAAGCCAACCTCACCAAATTTTGTATGCAGGTACCAAAGACTACAAATTCACCCAGTAAGCTGTAGTTCTCATGTGTACAGATTGAAGGCAGTTAAATATCTACTTTAGTGTCTTTACTGTCAGAAAGATAGATGTAAAGCTAATGTTTAGAAATGGTTTCTAGAAAGAAAATGTAAAGCTAATGTTTAGAAATGACTTCCTTTAATCTGTTGTTTCTAGGCTCATTTTGTCCCCCCCAACACCCCACCCTCTGCTCACTCCGCTCCGATCACTCGCTCACTCAGCCCCTATTTATTCATTTTATGTATATGAGTACACTATAGGTCTCTTCCGACACCAGAAAAGAGCATCAGATCCCATTACAGATGGTTGTGAGCCACCATGTGGTTGCTGGAAATTGAACTCAGGACCTCTAGAAGGGCTCTTAACCGCTGAGCCATCTCTCTAGCCCCCCATCTTATTTTTTCAAAGATTAGCATTTATTCTGTGGATGGGTGCTTTGCCTGCACATATGTATGTGTATCTTGTGTGTGCCTTGTGTCCGAGGAGGCTAGATGAGGACACTGGTGTTTCAGCTGGTTGTGAGCTACTTCACCAGTCTGTTGTCATCATTAACACTCAAAAACAGCTGCTCCTGGGTACCTTGAGTGAGTGAGGTATTCGTTCATTCAAAACTCTCCTAAGTTAGTACCAGAAAAAGAAGCTCATAGATTTGTAACACATGAACTGACTAGCGATTTACTGCTTCCCAGTAGAAAGAACATTTTTTGAAAAGGAAAATAACAGTAAGACCCGAAGTGCTAAAAGAGGAGGAAACACCCATTGCTTCCTTCTCTCTAATCAGTGTCACAAAGTGCTCAATACAGAAAGATATTGAAATTATCCCCACATTGCTGAAACACTGGCTCTAGAGCCCAACCATTTTTAAAAAGCCTGAGAGGAAAAAGGAAGAGTCAAGGAAACATCTGCTCAGAACACAGAGACTTTTATGTCAAACAGTAGATGGTCAGAATAGGAAACCAGCAGAAAGAAGGTCGGGCGGGGGTCAGCAGACTTTCTATAAAGAGCAGGAATATGGTGGTAGTTTGTCAGTTAGAACTTATCTTAATAAATGAAGGCTGGAAAATATGACTTCATAAACATTATTTTTTTTACTAAGTATCTATAATGTGCAAACTTCTAAGAATATATGGACAAAAGCCAGGTGACGGCGACACACCTTAAATGCCAGCACTTGGGACGCAGAAGCAGGTGAATCTCTGAGTTTGAGGCCAGCCTAGTTTACAGAGTGAGTTCCAGGCTAGCCAGGGCTACAAAGAAAAACCCTGTCTTGAAAAAGACCAAAAAACACAAAAAGAAAAAAGAAGTTACATGGAAAAAAAAGCAAAAGCTCTGACAGGCGGCCCAGTAGCTGTGCTGCACCTGAGGACTGTGTGCGTCAGGCTGTGAGGTCTCACCAAGCTGTAGGAAGGAAAGGAAATGCGCACCAGCACACCCGGCTCAGGCAGCAACTTTCTAAAAAAGAACATTTTGTTTTCTCTAAAAAGTTAGGATTACAAGACACTCACAAATACTAAAAGATAAAATTTTAGGTGAGCGCTGGGCGGTGGAGGCACATGCCCTTAATCCCAGTACTTGGGAGGCAGAGGCAGGCGGATTTCTGAGTTCGAGGCCAGCCTGGTCTTCAGAGTGAGTTCCAGGACAGCCAGGGCTACACAGAGAAACCCTGTCTTGAAAAACCAAAAAAAAAAAAAAAAAAAAAAAAAGTAGGTGAGCCTGTACAACCTCAATGATAATCTCTTGAAAATTAAGACACCGAATCTCCAACTTCTCTGTAAATTATCTACTGTAGATATTGACCTTATCTTCTGAATTCTTTCCCAACATGGAGACTAGCAAATCTTCTCAGTTAGATTCCATTCATCAAAGGATCTGTTGATAAATCCTGAACAGATTTGAAGGAACTGAAGGTTTCAGGAATTATAAAGCACTCATTAGCATAGTTACTACGATAAACTCTCTAAACTGATCTAAGAAAGATAGGTCATGAGATGACTCAATTTATCTTACTTGGTCTTCCTTAGGCATCGCCATCCCAGTCCCTATTAAAGGGATAGAGACTGATGGGACTGATGCTCACAACATCACCTGTGCGCTGACAAAGGACCGCTTTGGCAGCTTCATGCTCTTTGGGTCGTTGGCTGCTTTCTTTGCACCCCTCTCGATCATGATAGTCACCTACTTTCTCACCATTCACACTTTACGGAAGAAAGCTTACTTGGTCAAAAATAAGCCACCTCAGCGCCTAGTACGGTGGACTGTGTCAACAGTTTTCCTAAGGGAAGACTCATCCTTCTCATCCCCAGAAAAGGTGGCGATGCTGGATGGTTCTCACAAGGATAACATTCTACCTAACTCAAGCGATGAGACGCTTATGAGAAGAATGTCGTCAGCTGGGAGAAAATCAGCCCAAACCATTTCTAATGAACAGAGAGCCTCAAAGGTCCTTGGAATTGTGTTTTTCCTCTTTCTGCTTATGTGGTGCCCCTTTTTTATTACAAACATAACTTTAGCTCTGTGTGATTCCTGCAACCAGACTACTCTGAAAGCGCTCCTGGAGATATTTGTGTGGGTAGGTTACGTTTCCTCGGGGGTGAATCCTCTCATCTATACACTCTTCAATAAGACATTCCGGGAAGCATTTGGCAGGTACATCACCTGCAACTACCGGGCCACAAAGTCAGTGAAAGCACTTAGAAAGTGTTCCAGTACACTCTATTTTGGGAGTTCAATGGTAGAAAACTCTAAATTTTTCACAAAACATGGAATTCGAAATGGGATCAACCCTGCCATATACCAGAGCCCAATGAGGCTCCGAAGTTCAACCATTCAGTCCTCATCAATCGTTCTCCTCGATACCCTTCTCACTGAAAACGATGGCGACAAAGCGGAAGAGCAAGTCAGCTACGTGTAGCGGCTGGGCAGCCCTCCCTCATCTGACTGAGTGAGGCGATGATCAGGATGCACACACACTGAGAAAAACGAAGAGGGCAAACCCCTCTCCTGAGAGCAAGAGTGAAGCACCAGGCTGTCAGCTTCCTTATCTAAACAGACTCAAAGCATGGGTGAACTAGTTCTGTACAGCCACGAACAAAAGCAATCCCCACTCTGGTTTTCAAATGGAATACAATTAAATAAGTTGATAAGTTTCAGTCTTTAAAAAAAAAAGAATGTCAAAAAAAATTTAAGTTCCTAATTGTGTGTAAAGTTGTGCTAAGAAAGAAATAAAATGAAACAAAAATGTTAACTCTCTGTTTTTAAAGGCACAAGACACAACGAATAGTGACAGGACCAAGAGACAGAAGCACAGACTCTGACCAGCATCACAGGCTGGGGAGGGTGCGTGCTTACCATCGGGAATGAGGACTGTGTGGTCCCCTGCACCCGTGGAAAGACGAAAGTCATGCTGCCTACCTGCGATCGACCGCAGGGAGGCAGACAGGAGGATCCTGGTGCTTGCTGGTCAGCTTGTCTTGCTGATCCAGTTAGCTCCAGATTCAGTGAGACACCCCACAGTGAAAACTCAGAAAAACCTGCTGCATACTGAATCCCTCTTCCCCCACAAATACTTGTAAAACCCTGAAACCAAATCAAACAACAAAAAACCCATCAATCATATTTTTCTGTAAGTGAGGAATGATTTTAATGGTGATATAACGAAATGTACCCATGATTTTCCTCAGTTAGGAAGCTATGCTGATAGAGGGATGGGGAGGACAGCAGTTAGATTTAGGCAATGTAACAGCTTAGAAGCACAACTGTTAACGGGCATCTGATGACCAGAGGCAGAGGAGAGAGCAAATGAAATTGCCCTTGGGTACGTGAGCCGAGATAAGTTCCTTAAAGGAATAAATCAACATGCTGAACCGGGGAACTATGGCACCTCAATCCAGAGACCTGACCAGAGAGACCTCAGAAACCCAGGTCACCGCTGCCTACATTTACCCAGGCAGGGTTGAACCTCTGCAAATTTTTTCTCTTTTATTGTTTGTTATTTCATCTTGCTCTGATACAGGTGAAAATGAGTCAACTTGTACTGGACAGCTGACTAAATTTAGAAATGATATCAGTTTAACCTCACCTCAGTCTCTGTACCTACATCTTGCACCATTCTTAACAGGGATCAGTAAATGGTAGTCAATTCTATTGACTGTTGTATCCGTTCAATACTATTCACACAAATGGTAAATAAATTTAGGCTGGGGTAGGTGGTAATACTTTAGCTTTGCCATTTCAAGCTGACATGAATTTATACTTCGTTCTGCTCTGTCCCTGCTCTTTCTAGGCAATTATGTTTAGGATGATTATCTTATGAAATGTATGAACTATGGAATCTTGGTATAAGTGAACCAGACATATATTCCTTTAGTGGTAGAAACTTTTGCTAAAACACGGATGTAATGCACATACCCCAACATGTTACACATATGCATTGGCTCTATATCATCTGCCAGCCTAAGTATATCTCATTTAATCCATTTATCATTAAAGCATTAGGCATTTTCCCTACTAGTCTAAATGCTTTCAAAAAGCATAAGGATGTGTTAGTTTAGTTAAAAAAAATTATTTATACTATCCCATCCCCACAAAAGAATAAAAGAAACAAAAGTCAGACATGGAAAAATATTCTTCTTCTTTGGTTTGAGGTTGTAATCTGATGAGTCTGTTGTATATTAAGATTTATATTCTTGTCATAGCAAACATTTTTTCTCCCTTTCTGATGCTATAGATCAAACCCCGGGCCTCATAAATGCCAAGAAGGGTGTCCTATAGCTGAGCCCCTCCCCATCCCTAAGGAGACTTGTCAGACATCACACTGATAATGTTCAAAGCTCTATACTGCACCAGGAAACATGTATAATTGTTTCCTAAGCTCTAGACACATAGTTATCAGTAATACTTCCAAAGTACTACCCAACATGCTTGGTACTGTTCACAGATTTCTATTACCACTCAAATATATGCACGCCTACGAAAATAATTACAGAACCCACAAACTAGCTTCACTATGACTTAAACAGAATCCTCGACCTTGTCCACAGCTAATGAGATCATTCTAGCATTTCTAGAATAGTCTATAGATTGAAATCTAACATTAATATCAACTATTTATGAGAAGGGACAGCACAGTTTCAAATTTTTACCACTAGTATTTAACTGTAATTTCTATTTTATGAATACTTTAAAGAAATCTATAATTTGATGGGACCAGAGAGATTACTCAGTGATTAAGGGCACTAGACAATCTTCCAGGTTTGATACTAGCACTCACATGGTGGCTCACAACTCATCATTTAGCTCCACAGCAATGGGAACTTTACTAAGTATTGTGAAATTTGATAACCTTAGCTTACAAATATATACATAATATGGGCCAATAACATGGCTCAGTAGGTAAAGGCACTTTAATACCAAGCCTGATGATTTGATCTCTGGGAACCTACATGGTGCAAGGAGAATTGACTCCCACAAGTTTTTCTCTCACCTCCACATACATACATACATACATACATACATACATACATACATGTATACATACACACACACACACACACACACACACACAAATAAATGTAACAAAACATTTAAAAAGAATACTCATTGATTTCTAAGTTTCTTTCATCCTTAAAAATAATAAATGGAGAAATGCGTTAAACTTGTTTAACTCTAGTCATTTAAAGTAACTGACCACATTTAACTTTCTTTTTTTTTTTTTTTGATTTGGTTTTTTGGAGACAGGGTTTCTCTATATAGCCCTGGCTGTCCTGGAACTCACTCTGTAGACCAGGCTGGCCTCGAACTCAGAAATCCGCCTGCTTCTGCCTCCCAGAGTGCTGGGATTACAGGCGTGCGCCACCACTGCCCGGCAACTTTCTTTATCTATAAAGAAGGTTTAGTCGAGATAGTCTTTCAACACTTCCTAGCCCTTACCTCTTCAAGAACGTATTCTGGAAAACAAGTCAAAGGTCCTTCAGAGGACCATTTGCCACATGCAGGGTGCAAGATCAGCTCCTTAGGAAGCTAAGGCAGGAGACTCACTTGAGCACAGGCAGCCTGGCTAACACTGTGGCCAGCACAGACCTCATCTGACTCACGTGCACCTCTGAAGATCATGATATGGAAAGAGTTTATGACCAAAAGATGGCTCACAGGTGACACCTGCTGCTGAACTGGGGATTTAGCACATGCTTGAGCCACAGGAAATACTGGGGCAAAAAATTAAAACAAGCAGATAGGAAGGAAAACTGAACAGAAAAACGTATTTTACTTCTCAACCCACAACATCGCTCAGACACACAGAGCTGAACCTATTGTCCTCGCTCTGGACTTCGACATGGTCAAGCATTTTGGTTTCTATTTAAGACCTGGAAGACAAACAGAATCCAGTTAGACATTCTTACCTGAACAGAATGAAGCCGAGCGACTCCACCGCAGCTCTCCTGACATCATCATTGACGTCACTCACCTAGGGGAAATTTAAGGTGGTTAGAACACACATTCCATTAACAAGTGGATACAAATGCCCCATCATTAAATATAAATTAGGCCTTACAGTATTTCTTCATTAAGTCTTTCTCCTTACTACATATATTATATACCTTAAGTATATACAGCAAATAAATTTAAGAAATAATGACACATGTAGGTTTTTAAGTCTTCCCTGGCACACTGTTTCCCAGCACTAGGAAAGCAGAGGGAGGTGCATCTCTGTGAGTCTGAGGCAAATATTATCTACATATGAAGTTCAAGATAGCCAGGGTTACATAGTGAGATCCTGACTTAAAATATAAAAATAAAAACAACAACAAAACCCTCCTTTCCTTAACCTAGAAAAAAATTTTTTTGAATTCCACTTTGAAGCTTCTCAGATGCCTTTGTAGCATGGTGAGGTTTAAGGCTCAGAGCTACTTAAGGATAATTCAGGTGTAGCTTTCATGAATTTTAAGGAATATCAAGCATTTCTTCAATGTTGTTTACAAACAATATGCTCTAAGATGAAGAAAAATACAAATATTTACAATATAACTCATACTATGTTGACTGTGGTGATTTGTGTGAAAATGTCCCCTAAAGGCCCATGGGGACTGGCACTATTGGGAAGTGTGTCACTGGGGCTGGGCTTTGAGAAGCCCAAACCAGTCACAGTGCCACTCTCTCTTCCTGCTGCCTGCAAAAGAGGACTCTCAGTTACCTCTCCAGCGCCATGTCTGCCTGCATGCTGCCATAAATCTGGCCGTGAAGACAATGGATTAAATCTTTAAACTGTAAGCTAGCCCCAATTAAATGCTGTCCTTTATAAGAGTTGCTATTGCCATGATGTCTCTTCACAGCAATAAAACCCTAACTAAGACAATGACCAGAAACAAATTCTAATCAATAATGTGTGACAAGAGTGGCTCTTGAAAGAAGAGGTAAGTTTCAATTTCAAATCTTTCTGCACTGGAAGTGATGTCATTTTTCCTTTCCCCATTGTCCAGATGATAGGAATTTACTAGGTTATATGTGGAATGAAAACTACTTGAACTGGCCACATTATTCTTAATGAACTATGAATTGAGAAGACTGGTAAAGCCTGCTGGAAAGCGTGGGCATCAGATTTTCTGTACTCAAGATCTCGTGAAATAGACCATGTTCCCATTAGTGGTACAAAAGTTAATTTCACTGGCTAGAAAAAGTGGTTTTTACCTATTTTAGGATGGTCAAATATTCTCATCTGATCTTGTCTCTTACAAATGAGAATGCCCCTTGGGGTAGCGTTTTAGAAATTACACTTGATTGTTTTTGAAGACTATGCATGCTGACATAGTTACTCTTCTATTTCATTCTAAAAACCCACTGCTGAATTATGGACTACTGTGTCTGATGAATGAGAATCTGAACTTGAGACTACTATATATGATGGTCATATATGCAATGTATATAACCTATACCTCTTTGAGGTGGTTTGATAGGTATGCCCCCAGAGACTCATGTGTTTGAATGCTTGGCTCGCAGCAGGTGGCATTCTTAGGAGGTGTGGCCCTGTTGGAGGAAGTGTGCCACTGTGGGACGTGGGGTTGGGGTTCTCTGATGCTCAAGCTATGCCAGAGTGGTACAGTGTCTCCTTGCTGCCTGCAGACTAAGATGTAGAACTCTAACTCTGAGCTCTGTCTCTAGCACCATGCTGGCCTGCACGCCACCATGCTTCCCACCACAATGATAATGGACTAAACCTCTGAAACTGTAAGTCAGTCCCAATTAAATGTCCTTTATAAGAGTTGCTGTGGTCATGATGTCCCTTCACAGCATCCTAACTAAGACATCTCTACTGTCCACCTGCAAACTCCCCGCCCACCCCCGAAAAGGATTAGAGTACTTACAGCAACATGCAGCAGGCGTCGGATAGCTTTGTTGTTACCAGAGCCACAATAAGCCATGGCTACAGTATACATGCCAGATCTTCTAAGAATTGGGTCCTAAGAAAGAGTAATTCCCATTATTCCTCAAAAGTGACTGCTACTGGGCTCTGTGAAGCAAGCCTGTGGTCCCAACTACCTGGAGGCTCAGCTGGGAGGTCTGGGTCTAGTTGTTACAGACTAGCCTGGGAAATACAGTTAAACCCACTCTGAAAACAGACATCTCACACATCCCCTTCCCCCAGTAGCAATAAACCAAAATAATAACTGTTCAGTAACAGCCAGACATGCTCCTTAAAATAATCCATTGTGCTCAAAGTGAATGGGAAAAATGAACCCTCAATAAAGAAGGAATGGTTCTTAATTTCTAACATTCTCTGCAATTATTTCTATCCTGCCTAATACTTTCTGGGAAGTCAAGTCAAGTCACTATCAATAGACCCAGCTATATGAAATCAACTCCCACTTAGGAAACAAAAAACAACGAAGACAGGTCCTATTTCCATATTTTTTTCCTTCTTGTTTTTGATTTTTTACCACAGGGATTCTCTGTGTAGCCTTGACTGTCCTATAACTCACTCTGTAAACTAGGCCTCGCAGAGATCCCTCTACCTCTGCCTCCAAAGTGCTGGAATTAAAGGTGTGAGCCATGGTCACATTCTTTCTTTCTTTCTTTCTTTCTTTCTTTCTTTTTTTTTTTTTTTTGAAACAGGGTTTCTCTGTGTAGCCTTGGATGTCCTAGAACTCACTCTGTAGACCAGGCTGGCCTTGAACTCAGAAATCCACCTGCCTCTGCCTCCCAAGTGCTGGGATTACAGCGTGTGCCACAATGAGCAATGAGTAAAAGAAATGTGGAGTCTGATAGCTGAACAAAATAATTAGTAATCCAGCCAATGAACTAGAAAAGAGAGTGACTCTGGTCATCTGCTGCATGCAATATCATCATATAAATAAAAGATATGAGAAAACCTTTATTCAAGTAAGTACACTGAATGTCAAAGTTTTCTGATTAAAAAAAATAGTAAAACAAACATACCTTATTAAAGGAGTATTAAAAGGAGATAGAGGCAATCAGAGCTCCGTGAATTTGAGACCAGCCTAATCTACAGAACAAGTTCCCAGAAGTCAGGGATACACAGAAAAACCCTGTCTTGTGCTTGAAGCATGCCTTTAATCCTAGCAACTGGGAGGCAGAGACAGGTGGATCTGTGAGGTTGAGGAAATCTGGTCTACAAAGCAAGTTCTAGGACAGCCAGGGCTGTTACACAGAGAAAATATGTCTCAAAAACTGGGAAATAACCACCCAACCAACCAACCCTATCCTGGGTAGTGCAGGGTGGAGCAGACAACTATTTAAGCATTCAACAATATTATAGAATGTAGGATGCAGGAGAGAACACAGGCAGAATCTCACCTTGTCACGGCAGAGAGATTCAATGAGAGCGTCAGCCTCTTCCATCCTCCCGTACATCACTAATGCAATGCCAACTGCCAGACCGCGCAGAATCTTCTCATGTTGAGTTTCTTGTGCATAGCCAACCATATCCTCAATCGCCTGGGCGTTTTTAGAACCTAACATAACCAAACCTAAGGCCAGGCCAGCTGCCTCCCCTGGAGTAGAGAGTAAAAGAATGAAGAACACCAATGTGTATAGAGCAAAGATATCCAATTGAAAGTAGCACCCACTTACATCAGTTATCAAAATAACCATGAGCCTCCTGAGAGGAACTAACATTTTTTTATATTTATTTTATGTGTGAGTTCTTTGCCTGCATGTATGTATGTGCAATCACATATGTGCTGGTGCCTGCAGAAGCCAAAAGAGGACGTTAATTTTCTTAAAACTGGAGTTATGAGTAATCGTAAGCCACCACGAATGCTGGAAAACAAAGCCAGGTCTTCTGTAAGAGCAACAAGTGTTTTTAACTACTGAACTATGTCCCCAGCCCTTGCCCCCTTAAAAAGGTTTTATATATCTGTCTGTCTGTCTGTCTGTCTGTCTATTTGTGTGTGTGTGTGTATCTGTTTGAACATATGCATGTCCAAGAAGGTCAGAGAGAGTTGGATACCCTGGAGCTGGCATCCAGTTTTGAACTGCCTAATTTAATGTACATACTGGGAATTGAACTCAGGTCCTCTATAAGAATATGGATTTTTAACTGCTGAGCCATCTCTCCCCAACAGCAGTTTTTAAAAACAGAGACAGTGTATGTGGCAGTGCATCCATCCACATGTTTACAGTGAATGCGAAAGTGTATCCATGTATTTATAGCAATTTTCCCTTTAAATCTTGACAGCATGCACCATCAAATCTTGTAATAAAGTCAGGAGACATTAAAAATAACAACACCATCACCAAGCACCACAGAATATCCTCGGGACAGAGTTCTACTTAATAACTTCCTATTTGCACAACTACTGTCAGAGCACTCTGCATACACTCCTTTAGAAAGTGCACATTAAACAAAACAAAAAGCCAAGATAAACCCAAGAAATGGAGCAAATTCTGCTCGTCTTCAACAAGAAAAAACTCTGATTTTAAGACAACTAGCTAGCCTTTTCTATTGTGTAATGCCAACTGCAAAGCTAGGTAAGAATTTTCTCATCTTGAGTTTTTTGAAGACTATAAACAGGCATGTAAAAACATGACAGGTATATTAATCACAGTTTACTGTTGTCAGTAACAAGGGCTCACCTGTCACAGCATCATCCTGATACAGGTTTGTTTTCAGCAAGTCATACACATCCTGACGTGCAGTTCCCATGGCAGCCAAACCAAGGCCCAGGCTGCCGCCATGTCTAACAATCTAGGGCAGAAAGCACTGGCTCCATTAATCCAAACACAGTACTTAAAATCCAAACTTTAATTCTAAAGAACACATGTGTACACACATCCACCCGACAACCCCACCTCACCTAGGCTGGTTTAAACTCACTATGTGGCTGAGGGTGATCCTCAACTGCTTGATCCTACCTGTACTTCAGAGGATGTCTCAGTAAGAAAGATCAGATAATCAGGAGCTCGTGGTAACCTTAGCAATTTAATTTATGATGTCTGTGGGTGTTAACAGTGACTTGAAAAGTACGTGAGAGAAAAGAAGATGGACAGAGTGTACCTCCATTACTTTACACGAGGAAGACTGAACAATACTAAGAGGCAAGTACCAGTAGAGGATTAGGAGGCCAGGTAGGTGAAATCTGCAGATGTCTGTGGGCGGAGGAGGAGGAGGAGGAAGAGGAGGAGACAGCAGTATAGGTGAAGAAGCCAGACTAAAGAGCAGAAAGCACCTAACTAATATGGTTGTGAAGTAGGAGAAAATGGGGTCAGAGGCCAAGGTGGGTCTTCTTGTGAAAAAGAAGGCTTTGGAAGGTGTCCATTTTGAGTGCACAATTCACTCCTACTGATGGCGGCACTCCAGATTGCTCTGGGAGTTCCTTCTCCACTGGCTGACCTTGGTGGAACTATCATTTAAGAAGCTCACACCTTGCCCTAACGGAAGTGTGGGTGCCACGGAAGCCAGGGCAATATGAGGCTCCACCTTTAGAATTCTAATGTCTTCAACTAGAAAAATCTAAGGACAAAAACATTTCAACTTTGTTCATCCTGACAACTGGCCCTGGAAGACACAACCCCCATTAACTCCTGTTTACATGTAATGTATCGCCCAGAGTTGCACAGCTTTGAGTAAAAACATCATCAATTATATAAGATACTTTCGATGAGCTTCTTGCTTCAGTCAGAAGAAGCTTCTATTACTAGTGTTTTGTTGTTTGCTTTGTGCGTCCATAAACCATCTGGTAATAGTTTACAGAGGAAATGAGGTAACCCCGTGTGTACATACATAGGTGTTGAGTGATGAGCTTCTTAGCCAAGGCAGACCATCTTCTTGGCTCAATTTCTTTCACTCAAATTTGAGGCTAAGGTACTCTGATTCATTTAACCGTTATCCTGATAACTTTCTAAAAACTCACTTAAACCTAAAAGCTACAGTTTAAAATCCCACCCATCTTAGGGTTATTTCAAATAACAGGCAGGGCTGCTTAACAAAATTTTCAGAATTATATTAAAAAACTTATCAATGATCAAAATGAGCAATAATTCTGATTTCTCGTATTCTACTCTGGATACTCTGCATTCCCTTAAAATGATATAGTTAGCCAGGAGAAAAGTGAGGTTAACACAGCAATGGCATTCCACCCATCCATCCATCCACCCATTCATCCATCCATCCATCCACCCATTCATCCATCCATCCATCCACCCATCCATCCATCCATCCATCCATCCACCCATCCATCCATCCATCCACCCATCCATCCACCCACCCATCTACCCACCCACCCACCCATCCATCCATCCATCCATCCTTCAAGACAGGGTTTCTCTGAGTAGCTCTGGCTGTCCTGGAACTTACTCTATAGTTAAGAACTCTGGCCAGGAACTCAGAGATCCCCCTGCCTCTGCCTCCTAGGTGCTGGGGTTAAAGGCATTCACCATCACCACCACACAGCTGAGACCACTGTATGTATTAAAGACAGTTAAAACTATGTGTTGTTTGTTTCACCTGATCTTAAAGGACTAAAAAGCACAATTTTAACTCATAGAGAAAGAAAAGGAATTTACCTTAAGGAAGGAAGGAAGGAAGGAAGGAAGGAAGGAAGGAAGGAAGGAACGAAGGAACGAAGGAACGAAGGAAGAAAGGAAGGAAGGAAAAATGGCAAGTATTATAACTCACTGCTGTAATTCCAGCACTCAGGAGGCTGAGGTAGAGAATGTCTGAACTGGAAGGCAGTTTGAGCTAACCATCTTGAAACCCTATTTCAAGAAAGCCAAAACTCAAACAAAAGCAGCATCAACACAAACCCCCAAATTACTACAGAAAGTACTCCTTTTGGTTTCCCAAATCCTAAGAAATCTAGTCCCTGAAATACTGAGCAAATACATAACTTCCCTTGGTTAGTGATTCTCAACCTCCCTAATCTTGCAACCCACTAATACAGATCCTGTATTGCATAACCCCAACTATAAAGTTATTTTCATAGCTACCTCATAACTGTAATTCTGCTGTTATGAATCATAATGTAAATATCTGAGATGTGGGATATCTGTTATGCAACCCTTTTGAAAGGGTCCTTCAACACCCTAGAGATCATGAGTCACAGGTTAAGAACCAGAACCACTGTTCTAGATTCTCCAACAATAGACATTTAGTTATTCACCCTAATACTTACATCATTACTGGCATTCTTGAGCTGATTAAGGAGATAGTCGATTATGTCACCACCATGATTGGCATGAATGAGACCCAATGCGTAGAGACCTCCACCTTCCTGGTAGGCTGATCCTGGAGAAGTGTCCTTAGGAAGGTATGTTGCCATCAACTGGAGTGCTTCCTTCTCATGGCCCTGTGGATTTGAGTCACAAAGAGGTAAGAACACAGAGGACAGCAGACACACGCTCCGGAGTGCTCATGTGCTGACCAGAACAGACCATGTTCTTGTCCACAGAACTCCAGCACTCAGACATGAGACTTTTTAGAGACCTAGATCCCCTGCCCCTGGTTAGAATATTGTAACTACATCTATTTTGTTTTACAAATGTCTCCCCAAGTTAACTTAAACTACACATTTTAATTCAATTGTTACAAAATGGCTTAGTCCTCACAGGAAGAGGATTTCTACCTTTTACTAAAAAGAAACAGACACTTATTTAGTGCCTTCTTTACTTCACCCTTCCCTCTCCCAGGACTGACCTGAGCAGACAACATATACCTGTTGATCAATTACAATAAACTTATGCCTTTTAACCCAAAAAAATGGATTCTTCTTTAATGGCCAGTCACAATGACTAAGATATATTACCTTATGGATTACACCCAAGCTGGCAGTTGCAGTAAATTTGGCCCAGTTAGTGGCTCTAGCCAACCATTCCAAGTTATCTCTGTAAAACAGAAAAGCAACCTGAACATTATTAATCCTAACTTTCCTCCTAAGTAAGAGGTTCTCTTTTTGGAGAAAGAATCTAGCACTGTAGCCTGGATTGTTCTTCAACTAGTGATTCTCCTGCTTAGCCTCACAAGCCAAGGAATTATAGGCATGTGGGGGTTTTTCTGTGTAGCACTGGCTGCCCTGGAATTCAATCTGTAGCTCAAGTGGCCTTGAACTCAGATCTCCTCCTGCCTCTGCCTAGGGATTATAGGCATTAAAGGTGTGCACAATCACCCTGGCTCTTCTTCAGATTCTTTTCTTGTTTTGTTTTGTTTGGATTTGGTTTTTTCGAGACAGGGTTTCTCTGTATAGCCCTGGCTGTCCTGGAACTCACTCTGTAGACCAAGCTGGACTCGAACTCAGAAATCCGCCTGCCTCTGCCTCCCAGAGTGCTGGGATTACAGGTGTGCGCCACCACTGGCCGGTTCTTCTTCAGATTCTTAAAATGCATGATATATAATTCTACTTTGAACAAAAGGAAAACCATGTTTTTCCTTTAAGTTACCTAGAGAGCTAATAAATATAATTAACTTTACTTTAAAATAAGTAAATATAAAACACCGTATATCTAATAAGCAAAACATACTTAAAATTCAAGACTAGCTAAAAGTACGATAAGAAATACTACCAATGCAATATTGCTTTAAAAGCCCCTGGGAGGCGGGCGGGGTGGGCCGAAGAGAGTTCAGTGGTACAGAGAACCCAAATTCCATTCCCAGCACCCAAGTCAGTGGCTCACAACCTCCTGAAATTCAGCTCTAAGGAATCTGACATCTCTTGTGGCCTCCAAGTGCAACTATATATACACACTATCCCCAGACATACATACAGGAATACACATTTAAAAAAGATTGCACCAAGGTAGAATTCTCCAAGAATATTTACCTAAGAAACTGGTCACTGGTAGTGCCACAGTGCATGAACGAATTTGCTATTACAGTTGCTGTATGACATACAGAATTTCGTACTGCATCCTACAAAAACAAATACAGAGACTTTTTTCCCACTGGCAAAGTATTTATACATACATATGCTCACATACATTCAGAAGCTCTATTCTGCAGCAAAATCAGAAAACAGTTGAAATGAGATTTAAAATATGAATCTTGGGATCAACATCTCTTTATGTAAAGATAAAATAGCTAGTTTAAGATAGAGTTTGAACTCAGATCCCCTACTCCCCTGCTTCTAAAGAGTAACTATTCAGTTAACTACTCAGGCATTTCTGTTTCTCTTCATCATCTTGCTTGAGGTCTCCAAGGTGTTGGAGTAACTTAAGTAGCAATGCTACAATTTTTCCTGCCTGTACCTCTGCCAGTCACCAAATTATGTATGCGTCAATGTAGGAATGTATTTCAGTCCTGGTGATATAACCCAAGGCCTTTTACATTCCAGGCAAGCTCTCTACCCCTCAACTACCTCCTGAGCCCTAACTTACTTAGACATTTTGAGTCTGCATCTTTTTCCATTTGTAATCATGTACTTAAGGTTTCAGAAGGCAATGTGTGTGTGTGTGTTTATGTATATATCAAGCACCGTTTAGTTACTAAACAGCATAGGGCTAAAAAGAGCAAATGTCTCTGGGAAGACATACTGAGTAAGAGAGATTTTTTAAATGCTATTTATGTTTTTACATGAAAATGTTTTACTCCTAAGAAAAGGTTTATTTAGTGCACTACAAAGAGATCAGTGGGCTAGTGATAGTAACAAGCCACTGGCCTTGAAAACAATACTTTGTGTCTGAGTGCTCACAGGGGAGCGTGTGGCACCTCAGGTGTGAGTCCCCGGGAGCTAACCACCTCGCTTTTGAGACAGGGTCTCTCACCTGGAGTCAACAAAAAGGCTAGGCTGGCTAACTGGTGAACAAACATGTACCGTCACACTTACCATGTTTCTGGGGACCGAACTCATGCAAAACAAGTAAGCCCTTCACCAGCTGAGCTACTGCTCTAACCCTTTAGAACTAAATATGAAATCACACCTGTTCAAAGATTAAAATTTGTTAGGATCAATATCTCAATAAATGCAACAACGAAGTCTGAGTCTGTGCTCAAGACTGATGGGAGTGTGAAATACAGTCATATAAACTGTACCTTGACTGTGCTATCATGTTCAACTCTTAAGATAAAACTGTATTTAAAATGAAACAAAAAAATTGCCACACTTCTGGACAAGAGACTAGGACACCAGGAACAACCCTGCTATCCCCTTCCTTAGTAAGTACGGCCTTTTCCTGCTGGGGTTCAATGCAGACACACACATGCTGAGCAGGTGTTTTTACGTAGAGTTGTGCCACACTCACTGTTATTTTTACAAAAACTTGAACATCTTCTTGATTATAGGCATAAAACAAAGCCTCAAGAGATACAAAAAGAATGATCTATTATAGAAAACTTTTTACCTTTGTGTTTTTCAGAATCATGAGGTCTGTATTATTATTTCGTATTAGGAACTGCAGGTGTAATTCAATAGCCATTTCACCACTTAAAATTTTAATCATTTTCAGTGTCTGGTCCTTGGGCTCTGGACTCTGCCAAAACAAAAAGGAATAAAAGTATTAATATTAATAAAGTTCACTAAGCCAATTTTATTTTCTCAGTCTTAAAAAAATGAAAGCAATCATACTCACATGTACACACACTCTCTCATACATATACACCCTCCTTTCCTCATATTTTAATGATAGATCTAAAAAAATTCAACTATCATTGTTTGGAAAACACACAAATTCCTTTATTACATTTCACTGAGATACAAGTTCAAGAGAAGAAAACAATTTATTCAAGGCAGCTTTTTAAACCAAAAAGAAATTTTTTTTTTTGTTTTTTTGTTTTTTGGTTTTGATTTTTTCGAGACAGGGTTTCTCTGTGTAGCCCTGGCTGTCCTGGAGCTCACTCTGTAGACCAGGCTGGCCTCGAACTTAGAAATCCGCCTGCCTCTGCCTCCCAGAGTGCTGGGATTACAGGCGTGCGCCACCACCGCCTGGCCAAAATTTATTTTATGAGTAAATGTCTGTGTGAATGTATGCTGCTGTGTGCAGGTGTCAGAAGAAAGCATCAGGTTTTCCAAAGATGAGAGTCACGGGTGATGGGCGCCACCTGGGGTGACAGGGACCCAACAGTCTTCTGAAGGCAACGCTGTTCCAAGGCTGAGCTATCTCAGGACCACGGGAGCACATATTTATTTTAAAGATTTCTGTATTATTATTTTATCTGTGTGGCCTTCATGGACTGGCTGTGCACCGGTACCATGCTGATACCCACGGAGGCCAGAAGCAGGCAGAGGATATCCTAAAACTGGAGTTACAGACAGCTGTGAACCACAAAGTAGGTGCTACAATTAAATCTGGGTCCTCTGGATGAATTTTCATAGAAAATCTATTTTTATAAAATGACTCTGGCATTACAAAACAAAAAAACGAAAACTCTCATAAACTCAAGTATTTATATCATTATGTAAAACAATGTGCTGGTCATGGTAGTACACACCTTTAATCCCAACACTTGTCAGGCAGAATTGCAGTCTGATCTACTGTACTCAATTCCAGCTAGTGCTGCAGAGGGACAGTTTCCCCGTCTCCCACCCTCCCCCAAAATAATGAAGAAGAAGTAGAGGAGGAGGAAGAAGAGGAGGAGGAAGAGGAGGAAGGAAAAGCCCCGTGAGAGTCCTTGAGCAGTAACTGAGCACACACTCACAGCGTCTGGTGTCTTCGTGGCCACCGTGCTGGCTGTTTTCTCCTCGGTCTCCATAGGGTCACTGAAACAAGAAAAGCCAACTGTCAATACTTCAATAAATTTCTCCTAAATAGAAGCTGCAGGGAATTTAGTTTTAGGGTAGATCTGAACTATGTCCAAACTATTCTACAAAAAAACAAACTTACCTTGTGTGTATTATTCAGTAAGAAATAAGACTCTAGCATCTCGAAAATGGAGGAAGCAGCTGCTAAATTTCCCCCAAAATAACTCTTAAAAAGCAAAAACAAATAAACTAAAACACCAAATCTAGTTAGCAAAATTCTTGAATAATAACTACAACAAGAAGAGGGACCAAAAAAGAAAAAAAAATTCTGTGGATTCTCAAAAGAGTCAGGGAGAGCTGGGCCGACAACAGCCAGGAAAGCAGTGTCACAGGGACGCTGGGATCCCAGTGGCTCTAAAGCTCAACCCGGCACTTCCTTCTAGGGCAGAAGACAACGCAGGAGAGAAAACACACTCTATTGTTTTGTTTGCTACCTCACAAACACAACACAAGAGAAAGTTTTAGGAAACACTGAAAATAGAAAAATAAGCTTAAATAAGCCACCTCTGTAAAAGTTTAGGGAAGCTAATTTTAGTAAAATAAATCATAGAAAATTATAATAATATATAAAATTATATGAGAAATTTTATTTTAAGTAGTGGACATTATAGGCATGGTAGCACATGCCTTTGATCCTAGCATTAAGGAGGCAGAGACGGTGAAGCTCTGAGTTTGAGGCCAGCCCAGTCTACACAATGAATTGCAAGCTAGCCAGGGTTACACAGTAAGACTCTTTCCAAAAGGGGGGGTGGGAGATGATTTACAATCAAAAGAGAGAATTAGAGCTGGAGAGATGAGTCAGTGGTTAAGAGGACTGACTGCTCTTCCAGAGGTCCTCAGTTCAATTCCCAGCATAATGCACTTTCTGGTGTATCTGAAGACAGCTACAGTGTACTCATAAATAAAAAAATAAATAAATCTTTAGAGAGAGAGAGAGAGAGAGAGAGAGAGAGAGAGAGAGAGAGAGAGAGAGAGAGAGAGAGAAGAGAAAATCAGACTGAGTAAGAACGTAGGCCATTTGAGTGTTTGCACAGCACACATGGAGCTGGGCCCAAGCCTTCTCGCTACAGAGAGCGGGCACGGTGGCCAAGGCGCCTATCACCCCAGCACTCTGGCCAGCCTGGGGAAAGCTCCAGTCTCAAAACAAAACAAATCAGAATTAGAGAAACTCAGAAATTAAAATGCAACTAGTAGAAAATTACAGATGAGGAAAAAAAGCCCAATCAGTCATTTCAGAAAACATTAACTCACAATGAAATGACAATAGAGAAACAAAGAATGACTTTAAAAAGAATTCAAGGACAAAGAAAAAAATTCAAATTCAACAAGAAACTTCTATAAATAAACAAGGGTAAATACAGGGAGTGGGGAAGGAAACTAAATGCTATTCCCCTCACATCAGGAACAAAGGATATTCACTTTCATTCTATTCTAAAATACAATTGGGAATCCCAGCCAGCGAAGAAAAAGGGGGAAGGGGAGGGTACAGAGAAAGGGAGATGTGAAATCGCCTCTATTGGCAGGTGTATGTATGGACAAAGTTGTATACAAGGATCTATTTTTAAATTTTTCTAAAGCTAAAAGGTAAATAAAAGTACCATGTTCACAGATTATAGGCTGAATATTGCCAGGGTTACAGGCTCAGTATTGTAAGATTTCAGTGAAGAGATTCAACACAATCCCATCAAGAACCCCACAGGCTCACAGAAATGCAATAGATCTACAATAGCCACAATAAAAAAAGAATCGGATTGACATGTATCTCAGTAGTAGAGGGTCTGTATAGAATTTACAAGCATATCTAACAATGGGATAAAAACATCTTGCAGGGCAGTGGTGGAGCACGCCCTTAATCCCAGCCCTTGGGAGGCAGAGGCAGGCAGATTTGTGAGTTCGAGGCCAGCTTGGTCTACAGAGTGAGTTCCAAGATAGCCAGGGCTACACAGAGAAACCCTGTCTCAAAAGAAAAAAAAAATCTTACATTATCCGATTTTAAGACACCATAAAGGTAGTACTCATATAAGGAAAGACAAATAGATCAACAGGAAAGTAGAAGTGGGAGAAAAGATCTTTCAAGCTCCCACAGAACAGCCATTAAACTCTAAGCATTCAGCTGGGCTACACAGAGAAACCCTGTCTTGGAAAACAAAACAAAACAAAACAAACAACAACAACAATAACTCTAGGCATTCAACAGCTCTTTCTCTCAAAACTTCATCGTCCTCTCAAAACAACATGGTCAAGCACTTCACAGCAACACTGTACTATTCTGGTACCAATCTTCAGGGAATTTGCTTCCTATTGCCGTGATGAACATCACCACCATAACAACAACAAAGGCAGCAGGGGGTATTATTTGGCTTAAAAGTCCCAATCTCAGTCTGTTGTGAGGGAGTCAGAAAAGGAACTTGGGGTAGGAACCTGGAGGCAGAACTAAGGCAGAGGCCGTGGAGGAGCACTGCTCACAGCCAGGTCCTACAGTTTGCGCTTTTATACAACCCACTTGCACAGCGTGGCAATGCCCACAGTAGGCAGTGCTCCCCCACTTGCCATTAATCACGTTATTTCCCTATAGACCTGCCTTCAGGCAATCTGATGGAAGGAATTTCTCAACCAAGACCCTCTCTTCTCAGATGAATATATGCTGTGTCAAACTGGCACAGATCCTAATCAGCATACTATACAAGTAGTGCTTACACTGTTTAGTCTAGGACTGACCTTCCCCAGTCGGTCTAATGGGTCAATGTGCCTGTGGATAGCTATAGAGCCTTGAAGGATACTTTCTAGACCTAGAATTTTGTTTGAAATTACTGAGGAAGGCATTAACAGCTGAAGGGAAAGAAAGATCTTAATAGGTTTCAAAACAATGACTCTTACTGCTAAACAGACAATTATGGAAGGAAAAAAATACTTGAATAGTCAAGACACAAACAAATTACACTGCTGGTCTAAATATATACAGATATGAAGGGGAAACTGCATATTGTGTGGTTCTAAGATATTACTTAGCACAAGTAAGTTTTAGCACAAGTGCAAAAAGCCCAGAACATTTCTTTATTTAACCCAGATGAATCTGAGGCAAGTATCTTGAGCCATCTATCCCATATACTTTATTGTAATTGATTAGTAGCCACCTGCTGACATGGTTCCTTACCACCCAATCCTTGCCATTCCTTTCTAGAAGGATCCACATAGGCTGTCCTTACTTTGCCTATCATAGTATAAGTTAGAGGAATAGCACAAGACCGTACAATTTGCAGAAGCTAATGGTTACCTTATTTATTCTTAAAATCTACTTTCTATGAATATCCCACTGAGTCCCCAGATGAATACAGATTGCAGTTAGCTCTGACGCAAAAGAAGATAACTTATACCTGTCTTTCTCTGATCCTGGCACAGTACCCGTATTGGTAGATCCAGGCACGGAAGCAATAGGGGTACCAACAGTTCGAAGATTCTGGATCACAGATGACAAAAACTGCTGGCTAGCACTTTCATACAAATCAAAACAAATCTGATAGGCCATCAGCAGGTTGTCTTCCTTTACCAGCTTCTCTAAAATATCACTCACGGCCTGAGGATCATCTAAGAAAATTAAGCACTGGAATGGAGATAAAGAACAAGCACATAGCATGAAGACTTCATGACAACAGTCCACCATAAAAACTACACTACCCTAGCATTTCATTCAGAACCCAATACTAAGTAAATTTTTCCTAAAAATGACATTCACAGTCCTAACACTGTGCGTGCCTGATGGCTAGCAGTATCCAATAGTAGCTGATGAATCAGTTTTCACTTACTTTTATTGAGACAGGATCTCATTGTGTATCCCTGACTAACTAACTGGCCTGAAACTTGCTAGGTATGTAGACCAGGCTGGCCTCACATTAGAACAGATATCTTCCTGCCTCAGCCTCCTGAGTGCTGAGACTAAAGGTGGGCAACAGCACACCCAGCAATGGTCACTTCTTTTATGGTCACATCCATAATTTATTTATTTGGTTTTTCAGCACAGGGCTTCTCTATGTAGCTCTGGAAGTCTTGGGACTCTGTAGACCAGACTACACTGTGAACACAGGCTTAACTGTGAGATCCACTTTTAAAAAAGATGCATCCTTTATACACAGTACAATGAATATGAAGAATGCTATATTCTTAAGCAGCATACAAAAAGCACATATAGTATATATGTCACGTAAAAGCAAATCATGCATATCTCCAGTCAGTGAAAGCTACAGACACTGAGAAGATTGTAATAGATCAAAATGTGCAATAAACTAGGAAAAACATCTACATTATCTTAGGTAAAGGACTACAGAAGGGGGAAAAAAAATCAGGCTTTCTTTCATACATCTTCTATGCTACTTGAAAATTTTAAGTGATACAAAAATTAAAAGAGATAAAACATACCCAATGTTTAGTTGTGTTTTAAGTAATGAGCCCACAGATTATATCAGACTGAATTAAGAACATACAAAATAATTTTTAAGTGTTGTGAGATTCCATTTATCAGTAAAAGGAATATGCTCCATGTATCTGATCCTCACAGGATGCGGAAAGACCCACGGAGCCCTTCCAGCAACTCAGCCTAGGCAGATGTAATGCACACGTAACATGCAGTGGTATAACCAGTGAGGAAATCAGAGGAAGTACCTGACAAACATTGATGAAATCAGGTTTTTCCAAGTTCATGTAGATTTTAACCAGGACTCTCAATACTTTATTCCGAAACTGCTTATTCTGCATTAAAGACATGCAGAGCTTGAGGCTGTAAGCTAGCATTCCTGGGACATCATTCTGAAAGACACAATTTAAAGACATATTGTTATCTAGTTACGTATGTAGTTATATATATTTAAAACCAAACTGTTTTAATTCTTCTTCCCCCTTTGTTTTTTTTAGTTTTTTTCCAGACAGGGTTTCTTAGTGTAGTTCAGGCTGTCCTGAACCCAGAGATCTGCCTGTCTCTGTTTCCCAAGTACTGGGATTAAAAGTATGTACCACCACCACTTGGCTATGATTTAAACTTAAAAATAAAACAAAAAAGCCGGGCAGCACGCCTTTATTCCCAGCACTTGGGAAGCAGAGGCAGGCAGATTTCTGAGTTCAAGGCCAGCCTGGTCTACAGAGTGAGCTCCAGGACAGCCAAGGCTACACAGAGAAACCCTGTCTCGAAAAACCAAAAAGCAAAAAAAAGGAGTGAAAATAATTTAATGTTCCTCAGTGGTCAGTAAGGACATCACTAAGTGACCACAGTTCTGGAACAGTAACCTGGCTATACAAACCTGTCTGTCAAATGCCGCACTCTGCAATCCCCTCCTGACTTGCTGCCCACATTCTCTCAGAGGTCGGAAAGCACACTGAGGCAGGGCTGGCTCCCACACCGGCTCCCAGGGATTCAGCCTTTGTTTCATACTCATGTTGTTAAATGGACATGGTACCCAATGCCTTCTAAATGCTTACGTTTACCCCGTAGGTCAGCGGGGCTATTAACTCTGGCCAGAGAAACTTCTTACAGACTTATAACCGGTCAATAAGTGATTGGTGTGTTCAGCTCTACACCAGACATTTACACCAACAATTTAGGGAGCACTGAGGAATGGAGAGCATGTAGATTAGAGCTGAAGACTGCAAAATGCTGTCTCCTGGACATGATGCGACCACTGTAGTCATGAATTCAGAGCAGCTTTGCTCTGCACAGGCTCCAACCAGTCGCCATTCCAGCATGGATGAGGGAAAGGCTCAACAGACTCTAGCTCTCACTGAGGAGCTATTAGCAACTGATGGATGCCGAGGAAGGGAAGTCATTTTTCTTGAAGGGTCTGGCCACTGGTGGACTGCCATGCTCAGTGGGAGGACCTAGACCCATGCACATTCAGGAAGCACCAACAGACTCCATAGTTATAAAGAAAGGCAGGCTGGTGGGGTGACTCAGTAGGTAAAGGCACTCGTTAGCCAGACTGACCAAAGTTCATCCTCCAGACTCATGGAGGAAGGAAAGAACCAATTCCAACTGTCTGCTGCTTCCTAGGCATGCACTGTGGCACATGTGTGCTCCCCTACACACAAATAAAGAACAATGAAAGAAGAAAGAGGTCACGAGGTGGGCAGGGGACACGCTGGGGATGTCTAGGAGTGTGAAGGGGGAGGTGGGGATGGAAATGATGCAGACACACTACATACGCATAAGAGAGCACCAGAGAATCAACTGAAAGTATTCTACAAAATCTGAGCAACTGTGGCACGAGTCTTTAATCCCAGCACTCAGGAGGCAGAGGCAGATGCATCTCTTGAGGCTAGCCTGGAATTCAGAGGGGGTTCTAGGACAGCTAGAGCCACGCAGAGAAACCCTGTCTCAATAAAACCAAAACCCAAAACCAAAACAAAACAGAAACAAGAGTTTGCACTTGAACACTCTGTTTCTTTGATTTTCCCATCAATCCCAACCTCTGAAATAACTTATCTACTTACAGACTCCAGTATAGTCTTCTCAAAGACATCTAGTCTCCTGGTCTCCAGAGCAATGCCAATCGCTTGCTTATACTTGTGATCATCGAGACATCGCTGAAACATTTTATTCACGATGCCTTCCAGTCTCTGGTCGATTGGCTTTTTTTCTCCTTCAGGCAAATCTGCATTTTCCACACACTGTTTGGTATAATGATCAATGCATTTTGCTATGGAGAAAATAAATTATTTTGTAAATCGGTCTAAACTTCCAGGAAAGGACAATTTCTACATTTATGATCCTGAACATCAGAAATAAGTACAAAGTAGTAAGTCCACATTAAAAGGCTAAAACTTTCAATTAAGTCATTTTTATGACAGTTACAACAAAGGACTACACATCAACACCAACAAAGCTGGTATTATTCTGAACATTATTTTGATCAAAATTATATTAACCAATTTGATTAATTCAAAACAGTTGACTACAAATAGTTACCGTCAGTTTTGTTTTGTTTTGTTTTTTAAATACACTTTAAAAACTAGGTATCCTGAGATTAAGAACTTAGAAAATCATCTCTGTGTAATAATGGAGCCACAGGCTCAAAGAGCAACTCCAAAGAATGCAACTACTTTCAAGCAACAGCAGCAAATCAGGGGAAAAAAATCTTAGCATGATATGGAACCTATATCCCCCCCTCCCCCAGACTGCCTGAAAATTCATGCAGGAACACACATGCTCATTCGACTTCCGCACTTCTTGATTTGCGTGGATGGAGCAGACGGAGACACACGGAAGAGCACCATAGCACACCGGATGAGAAACACACGTGCAAGTTAGTATAGGTTTTGGAATCACGTCTTAAGCATTCTAGATAAAACCAAAACAGGCATTTCCTCCAGCTGCCTTACACGTCCTGACAGGGTGCTCACACACTAGTGATCCCCTCTCCTCACTGGTTTGTCAGTACAAAGAGAGGCAAGGTCAAGATTAATTAGCTGCAAATCTTCGGAAACAGAAATAACTATCACAAAGAACTATTAGCCCACTATATGATCTGTGGTAAGAGTCTCTATGGAGAAATAGCAATGACTTTTATAAACTGAGTACACCATTTCTAGGGCTCATCTAGGTAGACTCATGAAAGTTTAGGTCAGTTGACAAGAATAAAGTAGCAATCACAAAACAGCCATCAAGCACTGTGCTTGTAGAAAATGTTGATCAAACTAAAAATCTCTAAAGGAAAATGCCAAATTTTCTACTTTTAAAGGTCTAGGCAAATAACACAGTATCCCCTTAATTAGCAATGCAGATCTGTTCTTCTAAGACAGCCAGGGATATACAGAGAAACCCTGTCTCAAAACACCATTCCATTATAAGCGGATAATTTCAAGTCTTTGTTACAGTGAGACTAACACGCCAATATTTCTAAAATTTCTAACACGCCAGACAGGTGGCACATACTACATTCCCAGTACTTGAGAGGTGGAGGCAGGAGGAGCCTGAGCTATAGGGAAATATAATGTTCTAGGCTGTACTAGGCAACATAAATAGCAAAGCCCATCTCAATAAACAAACAGAAAAATAACAATAAAGGTTTTAGAGTCAATGTAGGCTTTAGTTTCTTACTATTTATCTAATAGTCATGTATCTTTTCATGACCCCTGTTTTCTCATTTGTGCAACAAGACTAGGTGAGCTCCTCACAGGTGAGCTGTAGAACAAATCAAGACTATGAAGAATGACTAGCACAGTATGCAGAACAAACACGTCCTATGTTAGCAGCAACTATATGATATAGTTGTGGCATGCCTAAGGTAATCTCAGCACTCAGGAGTCACAAGCAAGAAAATTCTGGGTCCAGGACTAGCCCGCTATATATAATAAAAACAAAGACAAGACAACCATAAAAAATTTAGCAATCTGATATTATCATTTCCCCAAACTCCTCACTAGACTGGAGATGGCCATCATTGCAGAGATAAGCAGCACTCAGCTAGAAGCTGGCATAAAAACAGAGCTTGTTTGACACTATTAGATAATTAGGAACTTCCAATTAAACTAAGATCTGGCAATGTGATATTAAAGTGAATAAAAAGGCTATATATACTAGAGCAAGAAAGGCATCTGTGAGATATAAACCTTGTCAGATGGAAGATAATTACCTATAATAGTCTCCACATATTCAGAATTATCATTGACATTGAAGAGGTCACCTGCTCCAAGAGCATAATTCAGAGACTCCTCAAAAGCCCCCAGGTGATAAAACACTTTTGATGCCACCAAGGCTGCAAACTGCCGACTCCGGAAACCTTCATCTTCATATAAAACTTCTCTGAAAAAATATGGAAAGATAGGCCTTATTTAAGCTATGATCTTCCTTAAGAACTCACAATTGAAACACTCAAGTCACAAATCAGCAATAGACTCCTAAATGAGTTATCCAAATTTATCAAAATAAAGTATTCTCTTACATTTTGTCTACAGACTCAGAAATTTCTGCCCAGAAGTCATTCACAACTGCATTCAATTTGTGTAGTGCAAATTCCTGTAAAATAAAACAGAACTGGATTTTAAAAAGATTTCACATCACGTTTCCTTTTAGTGCCCACCAGTCAGCCAGGTGTGGGGATGCACACCTGTACTGACAGCACTGCTGAGACAGAGAGAGGCAGGCCAGTCTCTGAGCCCAAGGCCAGCCTAGTCTCACAGAGTTCTAGGACAGCTATGTAGAAAGACCCTGTCTCAAAAAAAAAACAAAACAAAACAAGTCTCTAGTTTATGGCCAAATTCTCAGTAATATTTATTTAAAATTTATTTAAAATATATAAATAAATTTATATGTATTAAAAATATATATTTTAATATATAAAAATGTATATATTTGTCATGTTTGACAAATATATAATTTAGGAACTAATGTACTTTTTCTTAGATTTATCCATCTCTTTTTGTTGTTTTCAAACACAAAATAACAAGCTATGCATGTACTATTGTTTCTTAGAGTGAACACTTCTTTTTTGCATCTGTAAGACTCCAGGCTGCTAGTCTGCATTACACCAGTACAGTTATCTAGAGCCACTTGCAGAACATTCTGATTGTTTCCAACTTTAAGAATAATTGTTTTATTACATTTATTTGGATGTGTGCATGCGTGTCTGTGTGTGTTTGCTCTCTTCTGCCATATTAGTTGTGGGGATCAAACTCAGGTTGTCAAGCAAGGCAGCAAGTGCCTTTTCCTGCTGAGAGATTGCCTGCCCAGTATCCCACATTTTTGTCAAGTGAAAATGTGTATGTGACACAGAAGAAGCAATATTCTGTGCTTACTGTTGATAGGGAAACTGGAGGGTTACTTACTTGTATGCCATTTTATGATCTTTTATCACTACATTAATTTCTAGTATCAAAATACTGTCCTCCTAGCCAGATTTCAATTACTGGCTACAGACTTAGGATGGCTACTTTAAATGAAGGGAAATGTAAAGATATCACAAAACAAAAATTGTTTCACAGAATTCGCAGTAAGCCAAGTGACTTTCTTCAATTCATACCTTAAGCTGTGGCTCTTCTTCATCCAGAAGAGAAATAATTCCAGCTGTAAGACAAAAGACACACCACAATTAAAAAACATACACATGCAGATAGATACCAACACTTGGTCAAACCTTACAATGGGGCTGGTGAGATGGCTCAGCTGGTGAAGTGCATGAGGCACAGGCATGGGCACCAGAGGTGGATCCCAGCACCCATGTAAAAAGAGCGCCATCCTATGCTTCCAAGAGAGAGGCAGAAGCAAGCAGAGGCCCTGTCTCAAAAGAGATGGGCAGTGTGATAGAACATGTCTGCTATCAACCTGTCCCTAATTCCCAGCACCTACTTAAAAGCTAGACATAACCCCAGCACAGACATACAGGCAGACACCCAGAGCTTACTGGCCAGCTAGTCTAGCCCTCTGGTGAGCACAGTGAGATCCTGTCTCAAAAAGTGAGACCCTGTCCTCTATATTCACTGGTATACAGACACACACACACACACACACACACACACACACACACACAGACACACAAGCATGCCTGCATGCATGCATGTTTGCACTGCATATATACACAAAACAGAAGACAAGGACAACAGTTTTTTTAGTGATAACTTCATTAGGGAAACAATTATTTTTCTTTAGAACTGTAGACGTTAGTGGGGTTAGGGAAATGGTCAAGCATGTAAAAGTGCTTGCTTAGCATGCATGAAGACCTGAGTTCAAATCTCCCCATGTTACCAGTTATCCCAGCTCTGGTGGAGTTGGGCAGAGATAGGAGGATCACTGGGGCTTGCTGGCCTGAAGCCTAGATCCAGGTTCAGTGAGAGACCCTGTCTCAAAGGAACAAGGGAGACAGGGAAACAAAGAGCCAGCACAAAGGGAGCAGGCTACCCAACATACTCCCTAGCTCCGTATGTGTGCAGAAGCGCAGACACCTGAGCACATACCGCATACACATTCTCTAGTCTCTCACACCACTCCCTGACAACAGGTGTGTGCCACAGCATACATGGAGGTCGGAGGGCAACTGATGGAGTTGGTTTGCCCTTTAACCACATGGGCTCTGGGTGTCAAACTCAAGTCACCATGCTTGGGGAAGGGCCTTTACCCACTGAGCCATCTCACTGGCCTATAAATAAAACTATTTTACAAACAACTATCAAAGTATATATTTTGGAGCTTTTAGACTTATCTGAATTAATATTGAAAATCTCACCAACTGCCTATGCACCATCTTTGCCTAGCCCAACTGTTTTAAAAGTATGGTGTTTGGTCCAACAGCATTACAATTACTTGGGAACTTAGGACAAGTGTAAATTCTTGGTCTTGCCCCAGAGCTTTATCAGACAATATGGGGTCAAGACCAAGGAATAGCTGGGTGGTGGTGGCTCACGCCTTTAATCCCAGCACTTGGGAGGCAGAGGCAGCCAGATTTCTGAGTTTGAGACCAGTCTAGTCTATGAGTGAGTCCCAGGACAGCCAAGGCTAGAGAAACCCTGTATTGAACCCCCCACCCACCCAAAAAATAAATAAAACCACCCAGGAATAAAGTTCCCCTGTGGTTCTTGTGTTAACAACAATTGATAACTACTCACATAAAACCAAGCTGGAAAAATTTTATACAACTTCAGATTAAAATTTATTCACACAAAATAAACCAATAATTGCTGACTGGTGGTCCATGCTGTAATCTTAGCATTATGGAGGCAAAGGCAAGAGAATCTCAAGTTTGAGGCTGACCTTGACTCAAAAATTAAAGTAACATAACTTAGAAAAAGAGTAACATTTCGATTATTTCAGTGTGCCCATGCTAAAGTACCCTCTGCCTATGACAAATATTTTTACACTTATCACGGTGCATACAACTTTTATAACTTGTGTGAATCTGTTCTTTCCTGCCGGTGGGTTCCAGAAATTGAATTCAGGTCTCAAGCTTGGAGGCAAGAGCCCTTCCCCACTCAGCCACAGTGCTGGCCCACAGATAACACTGTCACTAAAGACCAGCAGTCTCAGCAAGCACAGTGCCCACCACCTCGCCTCAGCTTCAGAGTGTCAGCAGGACCGAGACTACGAGAAAGCTGTCTTCTCCAGAACACTGAGATTACTAGGAAAATGATAAATGGGAAATCTGTCCTTGTGCCATAAACAAAACCAAATTTTTTCTCAAATATGTTTTTGGAACACTGAAACTGGTTAATTAAAACGTGTCCATGTCAGTTTGGTTCAAAGGTATAACCGCTTTGCTTCCACCTGCTAAATACAGTTCTGGCAAACAGCTCCAGCAGTTTTGGGGAAGCCAAAGAGGAAAAGGTACAGGTGTGGCAGTAAAATGAAGGTGCCTCACTGTTCTAAAAGTGGAAACCTGGGTATGGTGGGTTGTCATGACACATCTAGAACAAAGAGGAGGAAAGAAAAATGTAACAGGAACTCATTTTAACCACTAAATGTCTTAATCAACTATTGAAACAGTAACTAGTGTGCGGGGTGGGGGCTATGGTCCAGATGGCAGACCAGAACAGTTGACACACGGAATGATCTTGAGTAACACTGAACTTAGTCCTAAAGACACTGGTCACCTATCACAGGCAATGTTGCATGGGAAAGGCCTTTATTTTTACCAGAGGAGATGGATCTCTGGACTCTCCTGTGTGGTTCAATTGTGACTGGTTTCTTACATGATTTTCTGGCACCGCAATCAGCCTTCAACGATGAGCACAGCTAAATCAAATATGCTATATACGCCTACACTAATATTTCCTATTTAAAGACAAAACAGAATCCAACTTTGGATAGGTGAAGACCTAAGTGCTTTTTTAAAAAAACAAAACAAAACCAAACGTCTTTTTCTTCTACATGCGAATGTTCTGTCAGCATGTATGTATGTGTACTCTATGTGCTTAATGTTCACAGAAGTTAGAAGTGGGCATCTGATCCCCAGGAACTGGAGTTCTAGATAACTGTGAGCCACCACTTGGGTACTGGGAACCAAACCCAGGTTCTCTGCAGAAGCAACAAGTCCTCTTAACCACTGCACCATCTTTGCTGTTCCTGACCTAAGTGCTTTTTAAAAAACTTGTATGAAGCTGGAGAGATAGATGCTTAGTGGTTAAGAGCACGGGTTGCTCTTACAGAGGACTAGGGCTCAGATGCCAGCACCCGATGACAGCTCACAAACACCTACAACTCCAGTTCTGGGGGGTCTGAGGCCCTCTTCTGACCTCCACAGGTACCAGGCACACAAGTAGTACACATACATACACAAAGGTAAAACACTCACACACATAAAATAAATAAATCTGAATAAAAATAAAAGCTTGCCAGGCGGTGGTGGCGCACGCCTGTAATCCCAGCACTCCGGGAGGCAGAGGCAGGTGGATTTCTGAGTTCGAGGCCAGCCCGGTCTACAGAGTGAGTTCCAGGACAGCCAGGTATGCAGAGAAACCCTGTCTCGAAAAAACCAAATCCAAAAAAAAAAAAAAAACAAAACAAAACCAAAAAAACCAAAAAAAAAAAAAAACAAAACAAAACAACAACAACAAACAAACAAGCAAACAAAAAAGCTTATGTCATAATAGAACTTTAGTAGACACTATCTTAAATTGTTGACTCTAGGGCTGGAGAGATGGTTCAGTGGGGTCAGAGTGCTGACTGCTCTTCCAGAGGTCATGAGTTTAATTCCCATCAATCACATGGTAGCTCACAACCATCTGTAATAGAATCTGATGTCCTCTTCTGGTGTGTCTGAAAACAGCTACAGTGTTCTCATACAAATATAATAACTAAATCTTTAAAAAAAATTGCTGACTAAATTAATAGCAATATGTTCATATTATTTATCAACATAGAGGTATGTCCTGGAAATATCACCTAAAAGTTGAAAATGGTCAATCAGAAGGTCAGAAGAGGCTAGAGTAGAAAACTAGTGTTTTAAAGCTTGTCTGCATTACTCCCTCCATTCACCTGTGTGAACTCCAATCCACTCAAAGTCATGTGCATTCTAGGAAATAAGTACTAATGTCTTTATCCCCGTAGCATCACAGTCAAATCTCTTGAAAAAAACCAAACCAAACCAAATGGTATACATTTTATTCATTATTGCTTTTAGCAAACACATGTGCCCAGGGAGTAAATGAATGAACACTAGACCCAAGACTGGCCTTTGTAGTGCTGGGGATAGATCCTAAGCCCAGATGCTAAACCAACTTGAGCTGACAGGAAACAAAGTGTCAAAAAGGCTGGAGCAGAAACTAATTGTGCTCCATAAATGTAAACAATAGCTATAAATGTATACTATGTTATCATCCTGGTGTTTCAGGGCAGGACTTCAAAGTCCTTAATTCTGACACCACAAAGAAGGTAACATTTCCGTCTATTCCTACTACGCCCACTTTCAGTCTGCTCTGAAAACTCAGGGGACTGATGTCTTCATTCAAGGCACACTTTTTAACTTTTGCCACACACTCGGCAGTGTCCTTAGAATTATGGAAATAGGTCTCCTGCCCAAAATTCTACTCTGGAGTTCAGTGTAACAGCTTAAGACAAGTTAACATGGTTATTACAGAACTGTGATGGAGAGAGAGGCAGCTGCCAGTGGAGAGTCCCAGTGCTTCTAGTAGAGGGATAAAGTTGAGATGAACACTGAAGATCTACAATACCTGTGAAAGAAAAGGCTGGAGCGGGAACAGAATGAACAAGAACTCTTAAATAGGAGAGGGACCAAACAAAAAGTCTAGTGTGTTTACAATGTAACTGGGATGAGAAACGCTACACAAAGTTCCCAAAGCAAATCTGGAACTAGAGGAATGAGCTTAGAAAAAGTATTGGTGGAAAAAAAAAAGTCTGAGGCAGGTCTAAGAGCCCAGGCAAGAGACAAAGGTGGCCTGGACCACATTCCAAATGAGGTGGCTATTCCCGGTCCACTCTAACAGCACTCCATCAAGCACAGATACAACTATGATTGGTGAAGCCAACACTCTGAAGACCAGTGGTAATGGCGGGACCTAAGACTACGCTTACAAGTAGCAAATAAAAAAAAAAAAAATCTAGTATTTACCTCCAGAGCTAATTTTCACTGTAATTATCTGTATCTATTAGGGCAAAAGTCTAACTTCAAGTACAAACACTTTGGTGCACCTTTTTTTAAAAGATATATTTATTATTATATGTAAGTACACTGTAGCTGTCTTCAGACACACCAGAAAGGGGCATCAGATCTCATTATGGATGGTTGTGAGCCACCACGTGGTTTCTGGGATTTGAACTCAGGACCTTTGGAAGAGCAGTCAGTGCTCTTAACCGCTGAGCTATGTCTCCAGCCCTGGTGCACATTTTTAATCCCAGTATTTGAGAAGCAGAGGCAGAGTTTGGTCAGCCTGGTCTCCATAGCGAGTTCGAGGACAGCCAGAGCTACCCGGTCCATTCCCTAGCATCGCTACCAAATTCCTTAACCAATCCTCATAAAGATGATCTTACACTCCCTACCATACAGATCACTATTTACCGAGAACCTGTTTGCTCACAATCAAATACTTGTAGAGCCAGTACAGAATACGAACAACCACCAAGTAAGAGTATGTAAGCAGCCAGAGCTGAAAACTATATGCAAATCAAGTCTGTAGTGGTGGGCTTGAAAAACCTCCATTTAAGTCGGGCTGTGGTGGCGGCACACGCCTGTAATCCTAGCACTTGGGAGGCAGAGGCAGGCGGATTTCTGAGTTCGAGCTCAGGCGGGTCTACAGAGTGAGTTCCAGGACTGCCAGGACTACACAGAGAAACCCTGTCTCGGAAAACAAAAAAACAAAAATCTCCATTTAGGAGTTCATCTCCACACCTTCCCATTTCAATAGCCATTACAACAAGTATTTACTAAATCTAAAACCATACAAGTGTGCGAAACCGGCTTTGCAGTCCTGAGGATCTAAACACACACAGTAAGTTGGCTCCGCAGTCAATGCTGCCTTCATTCGTGAATACGGTAGCCCCAGAAAGCCAGCCACCTAAAACCTAACTTCGGACTTGCAGGAGAAGATATCTCATGCCCGAGGCAGAAGCACTTAGTGTTAGCAGTTAGGCTGCCCTGCCAGGTCAGGAGCTGCTATAAGATGCTTACGATGGCACCGGACCCATCCCAAACCGAAACACCTGCGGGGAAGGACTGGGGGGTCACTCGACCAAGAAGCAGACATAGAATAAAGGTTCAGTGGCTGCCCAGGAGCCCGGTCCGGTCTTCGCACGGGGGTGTGGCTGGAGACGGACGCCCAGGTGGCTACCTGTCCTATTCCTACGAACCCAAGGGGCCTGCAGTGGCCTGGCCGGTTTCCCAGCCCTTGATCCCCGAGGTGGGCCTGGGGCAGAGGGGCGGCGCAGGCCGGCGCTCGACCCGGAGGTGCCCAGTCACCCGCCCTGACTCAGCTAAACGCCGGCGCGGCGGCGGCTCCTCAGTGGAGCGCCTGCTCCCGGCCGCACTCACCGGCTGAAGTGATCATGGCTGCGCCCTGCACTCACGACCCGCTCGTCCACAGTCCTGGCCAAGCCCTGGATCTGTCAGCTCAGGGCCCGCTTGCTCTACCGCACCTCCAGGTTCCCGGGTGCGCTGCTCAGTCAGTCCCTTCCACAGGCCGCCGGCTCGCTTCTAGCCAAGGACCCCGTCCGCCCTAGGGCTGTCCACACCTCCGCCTGAAGCTTGGCGCAAATTCACCTCCTCGCCAGTGTCTTTTGTGCAGCTTTCGCCTCTCGAGATTAAGCAACAAGGTAAAAACCATAGTGTTGCTTTGTATAACTCTCCGCGAGGTCAGAGATCTTGCCGGCTGCGAACGAACATTCATTTGCACTTGCCATCAGGCTTCAAAGTAGACACCCTTGCAAAGAGAGGCCCACTCGTCACCCGCCATTGCTAAGAGAAAGAGTGTTAGGGGAGGTATAAGCAGTGCTCGCAGCGCCACCTAATGACATGGAGGTCTCACTGCAATAATGCCCATCAACCCAAGTCTATTGGGAATACAGGGAAGTGTTTTAGAAAATCAACTAAAAAGGCAGAAGGATCTTGAATTCAGGGACAGCCTGTAAAAGATCTGCTATCAAGTGGGGGAAGGTGGTGGTGGGATACTGCTGGAGGGACGACTTGGTCGCTTAAATGGTTGCCATAAAAACATGAAGACCTGAGGTTGAGTATGGATTCCCAGCGGCGGATGTAAACCCAGTGCGGAAGGCGGTGAAGACAGGTGGATGGATATCTGGGTTTTGCTGGCCGTCGTGTCTAGCCAGGTGGTGAGCTCCAGGTCTAGTAAGAGACTGTTTCAAAAATAAAGTGGCTGGGTGTACACACCTTTAATCACAGCACTCGGGAAGCAGAGGCAAAGGCAGGAAGAGCTCGGTGGTTTTAAGGCCAGCCTGGCCTACAAGTGGGTTGGTTCCAGGACAGCCAGAGCTACGAAGTGAGACCTTGGGGTGGGTGGGGTAGGGAAGGGTGGAAGAGCAATTGAGGAAGACACCCAAGGTCAACCTCCAGCCTACTTGCATACACACACACACACACACACACACACACACAAATAAATAATAAATGCATCTTTAAAAAAAGAAAACATGCCTCTAGAATACAAAAACTTCACAGTACTTTATTATGATAATGAAATAATTAGCCTATTATAGATAAACAATAAGAATGGGGGGCAGGAATCTTATGTAATAGCCCAGGTTGTCTTCAAACTTTCTTTGTAGCTGAGGAGGGCCTTGAACTTCTGATCAGGGTCTGATTGGGGAATGCAGGGATTACAGCTGTGCACCATAACATCTGCCTTAAGCCGTGCTGGAGATTGAACCAGGGCCTTAGGCGTACTAGGTAAGCATTTTGCCTACTGAACTCCATCTATAACCCCCCATAAGACTTTTAAAACTTTACTTCTGGAACAGCTAATACTGGTTGTTTTACAAGTTTCAAAAGGCGGAAGTATGGCTGGGTGTGGTCACTCATTCAGAAGGCAGAGGCAGGGGAGCTCTGTAAATTCAAGGTCATCCTATAGTGCATTCCAGGACAGCCAGTGCTATGTAGAGAGACTCTGTCTCTAAAAAGCAGAACAAGGGGCTGGTGAGATGGCTTAGTGGTTAAGAGCACTGGCTGTGCTAGGTAGTTGGCGCACGCCTTTAATCCCAGCACTTGGGAGGCAGAGGCAGGTGAATTTCTGAGTTTGAGGCCAGCCTGTTCTGCAGAATGAGTTCCAGGAAAGCCGGAACTACACTGAGAAACCCTGTCTTGAAACAAAACAAAACAAAACAAAACAAAACAAAACAAACAAAAAAAGAGCACTGGCTGCTCTTCTGGAGGTCGTGAGTTCGATTCCCACAACCACAAGGTGGCTCACAACCATCTATGAGGGGGATCTGATGCCCTCTTCTGGCATGCAGGTGTACATGCACATTCATACATTAAGCAAATATATAAATTAAAAAACACAGAAATATTCAAAACAAAACAAAAATCAGAAGTATATGTGATGATATATAGGAAAAAAATGTCGAAGGAGGAAACAATGCCCTGAATTCTGTTCTCCTTTCTAGCAAGTGCTAGAAACCTCCTGGCAAAAAGTTCCTGATATATAGAATTTTGAAATGGCAGTTGTGACTTTTACTTACTTTCTTTTTTAACTAAAAAACTATGTATATGGATGGTGTGTGTTTGTGTGTGTGTGTACAGTGTCAGATCCCTTCGAGCTGGCATTACTGATGGCTGTAAGCCACCTTGTGGGTGCTGGGAATCAAACCTTAGTCCTCTGAAGAGCAGCCAGTGCTCTCAACCACTGATCCATCTCTTCAGTCACTTCCTCTCATACAGAAGTTTACTTTACTAGGCAATGCTGGGAGAACTTTGAGGAAGAGTAGTGGTAAACAGTGATTTGTGTATTGTGGGGAGTTGCCAGGGGCCGAATCCAAGGTCATGTTTTTTGTTTTTTTTTTAAGATGTATTTATTATTATATGTGAGTACACTGTAGCATCTTCAGACACTCCAGAAGAGGGAGTCAGATCTTGTTATAGATGGTTGTGAGCCACCATGTGGTTACTGGGATTTGAACTCAGGACCTTTTGAAGAGCAGTCAGTGCTCTTAACCACTGAGCCATCTCTCCATCCCCCAGGGTCATGGTTCTTATCCACCTTACCATCTAGTCTCATCCGTGGCCAACAGCACTGTTGAGTCATTAGCTTCTCACCACCGAACCACCGTTTGGATGACAGTGACTGAAGCCTATTTCTATGGCTTTCTCAAAACACTCTAACATAGTGAGACAAATAAGTGTTTTGAAGTTGCCAGCCAATTAAATGTGATTGGTGACATACTTGAGTGTGTGTGTGTGTGTGTGTGTGTGAGTGAACTCTTAATTCTTTAGTATTTTGAAGCCATACTTGCCCAAAACAAACTCCTTTGAAGGAGTTGAGCCTATGCCTCAAATGGCAAGGGGCTGACCAAAGAAGTGTGCATAACAGATGAGCAGACTGAGTGTCGGGGTACACTTCTACAGAGACACCGCCACTTAAAGGCCCCTAGAGAAGTCACAAATGAGTGCCACAGAATAGCACAGGAGTGAAGGGAAGAACCAGCCTGCCTCCATCTTAGGCTTACAAGCCTTCTTATAGTAAAGATAAACTAGATTCATTCCTGTATAAACATCATAATCATATGAATCATAAGATTAAACCTGTTTCTCAAGGCTATGCCCCACTTGTAATCTTAACTACAAAGGGTTCTGTAACACAAGTTCCTCTTGTATGGCCCTGGACAGGCAATCATGTCTTTGTTTCAAAGAGTTGTTTATAACCATCTTGAAACCCTACCTTTGTCTCAAAAAGTTATCTGACCACCTATGAGTACCTTGTTATGACTAGCTGTTGCTATGAGTACCTTGTTATGACGAGCTGTTGCTGTGACTACCTTGATCTGCCCACCTTTGCAACCCTGTCTGTTTCTGAGGAGATCATCAGGATTAACACCTTACCCTCTTGTTCTGCTCCTGTGACCCCCTCTTATTTTGCTCACTAAGTCCCCCCACCCCTGCACTGTAGCAGCCTTGTCTTCCTTCCAGCCAATGCTGACCTCTCAAACCCTGCCTTAGGGGGAGGTAGCCTCTGCATACAAATGGAGAGAGCCTTATTGGGGTACCGCACTGCCTGGCAGGAACTTGACATTGGCCAAGGACAAGGGCTTCAAGCAGGAATCTGACATTAGGCTATAATAGGGAAGTAGGCGTGGTGGCGCACGCCTGCAATTCCAGTACTTGGGAGGCAGAGGCAGGTGGATTTCTGAGTTCAAGGCCAGTCTGTCTACAGAGTGAGTTCCAGGACAACCAGGGCTACACAGAGAAACCCTGTCTCGGAAAACAAACCAATAAACAAACAAACAAACAAACAAATAAAGGAAGGAAGTAGTTTACGGCAGGAATTTTAATCTTAGGGTGGAATGAGAGATGCAAGCTTCAAGCAAGATTTTGAGCCTGTACAAAGAAGTGGGCTCAAGTATCTTGGTCTTTCTGACAAGCCCTTGGAAACAACTATCTCCTAATCGTGGGACTTTGCTTATTGCCTTGACAATTTTGTGTTTACTGTCTTGCTTGTTCCTCATTGTACTACTATTGATCTTAATTCCTGCATGTAATTAAATTGGTATAAAAGTGGACTGGAAATTATTAAGCCCACCTTCAGTCTCAGAACCGACTTGGCTCATACTGCAGTTTTGGCTAATTGTCTCTTTCTTTTCAATCCTCCCTCCTGCGCTGGAGAACCTGTTGACTGACTGAGCAGGCTTGGTCATACAAATAAAGAAGCTTGCTGTAATTAATTGCTTGCTTTAGTTAATTTGGTCATGGTGATTTGGGTCAGTGGTCTTTCTCCTCCCATCCTCGGGATTAACAAAAGCTCTATGTACAAAGGAAAAAAGAAATACTAGCTCAAAGGCCGGCGATACAGTCAGAGAAAGTCAGAGCTCAGGCGCAGCTCAGGGAGGGTGCCCTGGCTTAGCGCGCTCGCTCAAGGCCCTATGTTAGATCCCTAGCACCACAGAGGAGAAGGTGAGAGGGAGAATGAGACTCCTGTGTAAGGTTGGTGATAGAAGACACGAGGGGCCCCTGGCAAATGAAGGCCGAATGGCCGCATTCAGGTGAGCGGCGGCTAAGGGGCTTCTACGAATGCCGGATGCCGCCGGCGCGAATGCAGGCGAACATTGTGAAGCTGGTGCTCTCCCCAGGAAAAGCCAGAAATGAGAATTTCAACTTCCACCCTGCCCCCATCCTGTGCTCTTCCCTTCCCCCAGCCTCCCATTCTTACATAACCCTGTTGGTTTGGCCAAGTGCTCTCTTGGTCCCCTCTTGCCTCTCTCTCTTGTCCTGTTCCCCCTCTCCTCCGTCCCCCTTCCCGTTTCCGTCTAGTACTTTCTCTCCTTGCTCTGGACTCCTTTGATGCCTCTGGCTATAGTCTGCCTTATAACCGTCCCCTCTGTTGGTTGCTAGTGTTGGTTGCTGTGCTCACTCGAATGTCCTGTCTGCTCCCTGCATTGCGGCTGCCGCTGCTCACCGTGCCCACAAGTGCACACCCCGTGCACCGGGCCGGGGGCCGCGGTGGAACTGTGAACCACAATGAGACACCCTAGACCAGATAGCTCCACGTGGGCTTTATTTAAGAAGGGGAAGGGGAAGGAAAGGGGGAAGAGAAAGAGAGAGAGAGAGAGAGAGAGAGAGAGAGAGAGAGAGGAGGCCGGCCATGACCACGTGGATGGGGGGTGGGGGGGTGGGGGGGGAAGAGCCCCAGGGGCAGAGAGGTGAGAGAGTATGGGAGAGTGGAGAGCAAAGAGGGAGAGGAGGAGCAAGTAGCCCCTCTTATGGTGGGCCAGATCTCTGGGGCGGGGCATACCTGGCTATTGCCAGGTAGGTGTGGGGTGGAGCTTAGACAAAACCCCAACACCCTCCACCACACCTTAGGGCAGCCCTATCTTTATATACAGTTAGTTATTTGTTTCTGCAATGTTTGCAGGGGCTTCATGGCCCCTTGCACAGTAAAAGTAGATAATATTGACAACAATGTGAATAATCATAGTCCCAGCTCTGGAATTTGATATGTTGACAACTAATTAAAACTCTTTTTGTCTGGGTGCTGGTGGTGCATGCCTGTAATCCCAGCATTTGGGAGGCAGAGGTAGGCGGATTTCTGAGTTCGAGGCCAGCCTGGTTTACAGAGTGAGTTTCAGGACAGCCAGGGTTACACAGAGAAACCCTGCCTCGAAAAAAAAAAAAATCTCTTTTTGAAGCTTAGTGTGTAGCTCCACGCTAGTGTATTTGCTTAGCATGGGTGAAGCCATGGGTTTAATTCTCAGCACACACACACACACACACACACACACACTTTGAAAACAGAAGGTGGCAAGGTGGCTAGTTTGCGACTGCTGCCCTGTGTGGGAGAAGCGTTGTGTCTCCAGTTTGCATGGTGTGCTTGTCATTGTCACAAAGTTATCTGAGCTTTGTACAGCTATCCTGTCCTTTCCCGGATTCAGATGAGCTCTGCTTCTGAGGATATAGTGGAATAACAGAAATGATTCCTGCAGGGTGCGCTCTGTTCTTAAGGAGCGATCAAAATTTAGGAGAATCATAAAACATCTCACAGCCCACTCCCGGTTCCCTGTGGCCTTGCCGGCATAGGGGCTGGGTGGCAGGACTGGTCAGCAGGAAGGCAGGAGATTGGCTGGTCTTACAGCGCCCTCTGGTGGTTTCAAGGCCCCCCTGGTGGAGGATTCGAGTGGGAGCTCCGCCCAGATTTCCCAGCCAATGGTCCCCGCTGCAGAGTTAGGCCGGAACCACCGACCTAGCAAACCTAGCCAAGCCGTCTCAGCAGTGGAGTGATTCAATGGCTGGCGTCACCTCAGCCCCGGGGCTCCTGCTCTCTACTGCCGAATGGTGGTGTCTCGTGGCCACTACAGATATCGAAGCAACTCAACTTCTCTGCTAGGGTTGACGACCAGCGCCACGTGTTTTTAGAGATACAGTTTTTCCTGGGAACAGAACCGTGACCGGCAGCTGATGGCATGAATCTCTCCACGTGGTTGCTTGATCAAAGACCTCTCCGTGGCTAAAATTGGCGTGGGTAGACTGAGACACCAAAAGATCATTGAAGACAGGGGACAGGAGTTGGAGGGCACAGGGTTCTGGTAGAGGAATGTCCAAGTGCTTCCTGAATTTGCTAGAAGCTACTCCCTGGCCCTCTCTCTGGGATGGCCAACCACCTCTCAGCAAGTGGGGATTAAGAATCACCTCTAGCTGGGCGGTGGTGGCGCATGCCTTTAATCCTAGCACTTGGGAGTCAGAGGTAGGTGAATTTCTGAGTTCGAGGCCAGCCTGGTCTACAGAGTGAGTTCCAGGACAGCCAGGGCTACACAGAGAAACCCTGTTTCAAAAAATCAAAAAAAAAAAAAAAAAATCACCTCGAACTTGTTTAGTCACTAGTATTTTCCTGGTGTGCATCACTGTTTACAAAAGCAGTTACACTGCATTTTGTACATGGTAGGCAGGCAGGCGCTTTTCCACTGAGTTACTTTTATGTCATGTTGACCTCTCCAAAAGTGAGCTAATGCCAGGAAGGAGCTAAACTGCAAGTTGTACTTAACTTGAATCAGTTGACATTACAATTTTATATTGAAGTAAAAAACTTTGGAATTAACGTAATCAACTGGTATGTCAAATGAATTTCAGTTCACTGAATTTCTTTCCAGTTGAACAAATACTCAGTTCAGTTACTGAAAAGCTTCATGCACAGAACAATTTGAGGATGTAAATATCCTTATGACTAAATTTAATGAACTCTATATACCAATCAAGGGTTTTCCATGCTACATCGGGCTTGTGAAGTCAGAGGATAACTCACAGGAGCTGCTTATTTCTCTTTCTGAAAATAAATACATACGTTAAATATTTATTTTATTTCATACATAGAATGCTTTATCTGAATGCACATATGTATGTGTACTAAATAAATACATATGCTAAATATTTTATTTCACATGTAGAATGCTTTGTCTGAATGCACATACGTATGTGTACTACATATATGCCTGCTGCCGGTAGAGGACATCAGATTCTCGGAGCTGGACTTATGAGTAGTTGTGAACCATCATGTGGGCACTGGGAACTGAGCTGGGTCTTCTATGAGAGCAGGCAGTGCTCTTAACTGCTCAGCCATTTCTCCAGCCCCAGGTTCTGTCTCTACCTAGCACGTCCTACAGACCCACCTCAGACACGAAGGCTTGGCAGCATCACTTTTACCTGCTGAGACATCTCCATGGCCCTGAACTAAGCTGTAGACTTCTTACAGGAACCAGAAATTTGACAAAACAGAATGGAAACCGCAGTGGAGACCACGTGGGGGCTCACAATTGGAAGGCTGAGGCAGGAGCTTCATGAATTCAAGGTCAACCTGAGCTACATAGCCAAGTTCAAGGTTAGCTTGGGCTAAAGAGTAAGCCTTCGATTGTAGAAATGTAAAATGCTTTATTAGTAATTTCCAACTGAAACACAATTTTGGTCTTAGTAAAGTACACACGGGATGCGGGTGTAGTTAAGCTGGTCGTCTGCTCGCCTAGTTTGTGCGAAGTCCTAGGTTTGGTCCCCAGCACTGCCAAAATCAGGCGTAGGCTAGGGAGATGGCTCAGTGTGTAGGAGAGCTTGCTGTCCGAGCATAACAGCCTGAGTTCAGATCTCTCAAACCCACACAGCGAGGAAGGAGAGAGGAGAATCCCTTGGGCCTGCTGGCCACCAGCCTAGGTGAGAGCTGGGGAGTTTCAGCTTCCTTCCTTCCTTCCTTCCTTCCTTCCTTCCTTCCTTCCTTCCTTCCTTCCTTCCTTCCTTCCTCCCTTTCTTTTGTTTTTTCGAGACAGGGTTTCTCTGTGTAGCTCTGGCTGTCCTGGAACTCACTCTGTAGACCAGGCTGGCCTCGAATTCAGAAATCCACCTGCCTCTGCCTCCCAAGTGCTGGGACTAAAGGTGTGAGCCACCACCACCCGGCATGGCCTTCCCCCCACTCCCCCAACTTGAAGACCTCCTTAATTGTCAAGGAAGAGAAAGAGCTTGGGGCTAAGAGACAGACCCAGTTTCTGAAACTAGACCCCAAAATGAGGGCTTGGTCACAGGACTAATTAATTAAGCAGGGTGCTCCAAGCCCAGCTGAACTTTTGGGCAAGAGAAGTCATGGCTAGAGAGCCCAGAAGGAAGGTAGACAGGGCTCTCAACTTTGCCAGAGCCACACAGCCCCTCTTAGGGGACGCCCTCCCGACACCTTGGTCTCCCTTCCTTCTCACCCCTGTGCACTTCCTGTGACTCTGTGAGCCGCAGCACTGCCTCACAGGGAGCCACGTTCTTCTCCCCGTTAGCTGCCCTGAGTGTAAGGCTAGTAAAAGACTTGGGCTCCAGGTTGAAGGCAGAGAACGATGTGTGGAAGGTTCCTGGTGGTCTAGTACCAACACCCTCCCTTAACCCCAGCACCAAGGTTACCAAGTGGTCAGCTGCTCTGGCCAAATCCCAGACAAATCTGTCCCAATGCTTGACCCACTAACTCACCAAAAAAGGTCAGAGTGCCTGTGCAGTCTTCAATAATGCCAGCCTCCGCCACTCACAGTGTTTACCATGCAAACAGGACAAAGTGACAAAGTCCGGGCTACCTGTCCCTATGAAGCAAGCCTTGTCACTGCTCCTGCCACCCCACCCCTTGAGAGAGGATTTCTCTCAGTAGACCAGGCTGGCCTGGAACTCAGAGATCTGCCTCCAGCGGTCCGTGGTCATCATCCTCTTGGTGAAATTTGGTCCTTGCTTCTGGCAACAAAAAGGGACTCGTGACATTCATTCATTGCTGGCCCAGGGCTTGTGTGTGTGTCTGTCTGTCTGTCTGTGTTTTAGAAGCTCTTTTCAAAGCCAGGAACTTCATGAAGACAAACACTTGAACAGGGGAGAAACCGTAACACAAATTTTACAAAGATTTGTCTGTAAGTCAACAAAGGTCTGGCTTTGCTCTGCACACATACACATACATGCCCACAGCATCTATTGTGTATCAAATCCCATGCTATCTTTAAATGAAAAGAAAGAAATCTCCTTTTAAATATTTACTTCTGGGACTGTAATGGCTCAGTGGGCAAAGGTATTTGCTACCAAACCAGATGACCTAAGTTTGTTTCCCTTGGTCCGCATGGTGGAAGGAAAGACAGTCCCACAAGCTGTCCTGACCTCATGTGTGTGCTGTGGGATTTATGTCCCTTCCATAAGTAAAGTGTAAAAACAAATAAATAAACAAATCAACTTAATACCTGCTTCTACTTCCCAGTTATGCATTTTCCAGTCCTGGCCACAGGGCTGTGGAGAAATCATCTGGGCCTGGAGGACTTTTAGGGACATTTCATTTGTTCAGACCCCCTCCCCCTCGCCGGGGTCCTGTGAGGATGGTGTTTGAGAAAAAAAGAAAGACCCATTCTGCTCCTATCCAATACAGTGGATACAGTGAGGCACTGTCTGGTTTATTAGATGTAAGGAACCAGCATTCATGTCCGAAGCAGGGGGACCTCTGGCACATTACAGGTTAGAACCCCAGGACCCAGATTGGGGCCTGGCTGGGCAGTTCCTCACACTGGGCCCCCAGGGACCCCTGGTGTCCTCCAGGTCTCCAGCCTTCCCTCAGGCCACTGTAACCTCCATGTCTTTCTAAAGTCCCCTGGAAGGCCCCACATGACCATCCTTGGGGACACCCAGGTCTTTCCGTCTGCTGAGAGCCACAGGACACTGTTTGCTGCCCCCGTTTTACTGTCTGGGAAGCAGAAGCCAGACTCAGTACAAAGACCTTTTCGACCAGCCACGAGACCTGCAGTTGGTGATTAAAACCACAACAACCAAAGTGAATGGTGTGTAAGTCACACTTTAGACCGGAGTCTTCAGACTCAAATGTCCCCGTGAGGAAAGTACAGCAGGGACAGAAACTCCAAGTGAGGACTGGAGAGGAATCGCCACAGGCGTGTTCTCCTTCACCCAGGGAACGACATCGATTTAAATGTGCAGTTTCCTAAGTTTCAACATGGGTAACAGATACAAAAACTTTTTAACCCTTGTAACTTAGACAAATTCCCAACCTAAATTTCTAGCCCCTTTCCTTGATTAAATAATAACACTCAAAGTGAATGATTACACAGGATTGCATAGGTCAATACTGTAACAAAAATATAGCAGCTTGAAATATACCACTCTCCCCATTTAAAAACAAAATCAAGTCAAATGGATAATTCAAAGTTGCTTTTTTTTTTTTTTTTGGAGACAGGGTCTCATGTAGCCCAGGCTAGCCTCCAATTCTCATTGTAGCTGAGGGTGGATTTGAACTTCTGATCCTCCTATCTCTACTTCCAAAGTACTGGGGTTATAGGCATGTGCACTTCATCCGGTTTATACAATGATGGGGATCAAACTAGCATGCTAGGATAGCCCTCTACTAACTGAACTACATCCTGGCCTGGAGTTCATTCTTGAATAAAAGATGCTAGTCGGGGCTATTTCCTATGGTACACTAGGAAATTGTACCATAGGAAGGAGTAGGATTAGGCTGTGGATCACCAAGAGAAAATTGAGGCAAAGAGCAGGGAGGGTTCTCTCCCTTGGTATCATCATCGTGGAAAGAGTCATGACTCAAAGGTATGCAGTTCCTCACAGGGACAAAACATGGCACAACTGGGTATCTGCAGAGCTCTCCCAGATGAACACATGGATTTACCCATTTCCCTGACAGTCCTTTCCCTACATCAGGGAAACCAGTAAGGGCCTTTGTCCTTCTAAAGACTGATTTGTCTAGGGGCAGGCAGGGGCAGGAGAGGTAGTACCCATTCGTCTCTGCATGAGTGGATACTCAGGCAGGCTCTGTGGGAGATATTTACCCACCCTAAGTGACTCACAGACTCAGAGAGAAGATGTCAGAACCCCCCAGGATACTCGGGCTAGGACCTGAGTTCTAGTACAAGTCGGGCAGGGGGCCTGAGCACCCCAACACCCTGGCTTTCCCTCTCCTTGGTGCTATAGGTAGCTCCCAGCAAACTTCTCCACAAAGGATTTGGCACAGCAATCAGTGTCAACATGAGAAAGACAGAGGCCCCTTTTTCTCACAGCATGCAAGACGCTTTTGGTCCTGGCCCTGTGATACACAAGCCATCTTGGCTCTGGCCTGACAGGCTTCCTCATGGCAACAGTCAGGTCTTTATTTTGGCTTGTTCTGGGAGCCAAGATCCCAGGAAACTTAAGAGGATCTCTTCCGAGAATGACAGGGAGAAGGGATTGGCCCTTCTATTTCTCAAAACTGTCACATCCTGAGTAAACTAATTATTTGTAGCTGGTCCACCTTACACACTTGTGAGATGCCACTAATTGCTTTTCACACAGGTTTCCAGTGTTGCCCGGAGGTGCAGCGTGGCTCCTGGGGGAAAGCCACTGGGTTGGCAGCCCTTCAGTCATTTGGGAAACAAGCCCAGAGACTGAGTGACAAGACTGCAGAGCTGTTACAGAGGCTCCTTGGCTCAAAGAAATGAAGGCACAGAGAGACAAGATCAACCCACTATGGCCACAGAGGAAAGGAACACTAAGTGTGGAGCAGGTTCCACAGGCCTTGCCGCAGAGCTGGTGATGGTGAAACGGCAGCCCCCAAGCACAGGGGTCTTTATAGTGAGTCAGTCACCATCTGCTGAGGTAACACTGTGACATGGAGACTCACTGAGAGGGGTCAGAGCCCAGCGTGCAGGTTAGGGTCAGTCCAGGGGTCCAGCCTTCATCTTGTGTCCTCCGAGGGGTCAGGTGGCGGCACGTGGACAACTCCATCCCGGGTTCTAGATTCATTTCCACGATCTTCACAGTCTCCATTGGGAAATACAGGTGTCAGTGCAAGCTCCTCTTCTGAGACCTGGAGGTGTTCTGGAACATTCAAGGATGAAAAGATCATGTTTATGAGTCAATATCGAAGCATTTAAAGGGAGGAAGTGGCCCACGATCTACTTTTAAAGCATGTAAAAGTTCTTGCTGTCAAGCCCAACACCCTGAGTTTGGTTCCCAGGACCCTCATGGTGGAAGGAGAGAACCACTCCCTCAAGAGGTCCTCTGATGTCCATGTGCACACTATGGTGTGTGCACATCAGAGATTCAAAGAGCCAAGCAAAATACAGATCTAAAATCATATTTTTTTTTAAAAAAAAATATGGCTCACGCCCTTTGACCCAGCAACCCCACTTCCAGATGTTTTTGCAAGGACATACTTAGGAGTGAGCTCATTACCAGTCTAAGGATGAAGCCAGCTCAGGATGGGCCAGCAGAGAGAAGGATAGTCCCAGGTCCTTGAGGGGGTCTGTGAGCTCCTGAGTTGATGCTGACCAACCATAAAGCCAACTCCACTATTTCCACGGGAGATAATGAGTTTCCTTACAGCTTATAGTGAGTGGCCGAGTCTTGGCTTCCTCGCCTGCAGCTGAAAGGGTGGCAGCTGACCCTCAGGCAGCATTCGGAGAAGGCACAAGGCAAACAATCCATGGTTTTTATATATGTGGGGGCTCTGCATTGAGAATGGGTTTAGGGCTGGGCAGTGGTGGCACACACCTTCAATCCCAGCATTTGAGAGGCAGAGGCAGGCGGATTTCTGAGTTTGAGGCCAGCCTGGTCTACAGAGTGAGTTCCAGGACAGCCAGGACTACACAGAGAAACCCTGTCTTGAAAAACAACAACAACAAAATACAGTACAAGGGAGTCTGGAGAGGTGGCACAGCAGCTAAAAGTATTATTTTACTTTATTATTAAAATATTATCAAATAATAAATTAAATAATAGTATTAAAATAAGTATTATTTTAATAGTAGCAGTTAAAAGTATCTGTTACTATTGCAGAGGATTGGGTTCAGATCCCAGTACCCACATGGTGGCTGGGTCACAACCATAAATAACTAGAATTCCAGGAGATCTGATCTCTCTTCTGGCCTGCGTATACATGGGCACATACATACCTGGAGGCAAATATTTATACTCATAAATAGAAAAATAAATATCTTGGGGCTGAAGAGATGGATCAGCAGTTAAGAGCACTGGCTGCTCTTCCAGAGGACCTGGGTTCAATTCCTAGCACCCAGATGGCAGCTCACAACTGTCACCAATGCACAAAAAATAAAAATAAAACAATTAACAAATAAATATAGCTATAAATATTTAAATGCATTTTTTTTCGAGACAGGGTTTCTCTGTGTAGCCCTGGCTGTCCTGGAACTCACTTTGTAGACCAGGCTGGCCTCTGCCTCCCAAGTGCGGGGATTAAAAGCATACACCACCACTGCCCAGCTTTAAATGCATTCTAACAATACTCTCCTGGTGTTTACCTTGTGTTCAAGATTGTAAATAATTCAGAGATAACTAAAATGTACAGCAGGATGTGCACAAGTTATACATACTGTGGGGGTTTTTCTTGTGTGGCATGTACATGTTTGTATGTCTTTGCATGTATTTGGGTGCACTTGTGTGGGTGCCAGTGCATGTGTGAGTGTGAGTGTGAGTGTGTGTGTGTATGTGGGTGGGTCTCTGTGTGTATGTGTGTGTTTGTGTATGTGTGTGAGTATGTGGGTCTGTGTGTGTGTGTTTGTATATGTGTGTGAGTGTGTGGGTCTGTGCATATGTGTGTAGGTCAAAGAATCACTTGTGGGTGTTAGTCTTCTCCTTTCACAATACGGATTCGGGGAGTCGAACTCAGGTCTTCAGTCTTGGTGGCAAGCACCGTTACCCATTGAGCCATCCTACCAGCCCAGTGCATATTCTTTTAAGCCGTTGTTTGTCTCATTTATTAGGCAGTGCAGAAGGCTTCTAGATCAGTGAATGGTCGGCGGTTTTAAATAAGGGACACACTAAAAGCTTATCTTACACCTCTGCTCCTTATTTGTCCCCTACCCTTGCTTCACCTCCATTTACCAGCAAGAAGGTTCCATCTTGGAAGCCACTCTTTCTTGGCTCACTGCCTTTCTGGGACAAAGTAAGCCAGCATTCCTCCAGGGGCTGCAGTGGTCCCGTCTAGCTGAGACCTGCCTCTGATCACTGTGTCTCCACAGGTTGCCATCTTTCTGCTTGCATTTTAGACCCTGCACCTTTAAGGGCCTTCTGTTCCCCATGTAGCCCAGCTCCCCATTCCAAGGTCTTTCATTTTCATCCGCACCTCAGCCCTGAGCACCCTTGAGGGCTCTTCCTTTTTCTGAGAATGATATCTGCTGAAAATACTCTGGATGCTTTCTGAGCCCCTCTGTCTGCCAATGGGAAGCCCTGTATCCCAGCTCAATGCCACTAGCTCCTCAACGGTCCATGTCTCCTCAGAGGGCCCTGGCCTGCCGCCTTCCCCCATGCACGTGGAACTCCTGTACTACAGCTCTCTTCATGTTTTCACCAGGTTGGAGAACTTCCAGGGCAGGCTCTCCGCCTGACCCAACCTGAGGCCTGCTTAACAGGGCAGGCACCCTGAAAGTTCATGCTAGTCTCGGTTTGGAGACAGTGCTCCACGTTCATCTGATGTCCTTAAGGCCCCTGAATTCACTCAGGATCTAGGCAGCCAAGGTGCTTACCTTGAGCTGGGCCTGGAGAGGAGGTGACACCTCGGTTCTTCCCCTGCCTCCGAGGACCGCAGGAAAAGCAAGTGAGGAGGCCAGAGAGGCCTGGTCTTTCCCAGGAACCTTCTGCTAGAAAGAGAGAGGCCAAATAAATCCCCAAGGCAGAGGTCAGCTAACGCCTGCTTCCCAAGCCAAGAGCCTCCCTCAGCAGCCCACAAATCTCCACTTTCTACTGCCCTGGTTTCATCTATCTGGTTGTCTCACTTCAGCATTGCAAATTTCTGTTATGTGCACATGCTAGAGAAACCAGAGCAGCAGAATGACATCAAATTAACCACAATTTCGTGCCACTAAAGAAAACACTCACAGGGCAGTGACAGCATTCTGATTTAGTTCAAATTCCCTCCACGCTCCCTTCCTCACCTCTTCATTTCTTTATTCTTTTGCTTTTGAGACAGGGTCTCACTATGAACCCTAGGAGAGCCTTGAACTTTCCATCCTCCTGAATTACAGATGCGTATCATCGTGCCTTGCTTCAAACTATTTCTGAACACCAATAAATTAAATGCTTTTTTTTTTTTTTTTTTTTTTTTTTTTTTGAGACAGGGTCTCATTGTGCAGTCCTGGCTGGCCTGGAACTCACTATGTAGATCAGGCTAGCCTCTGCATACAGAGTACTGGGATTAAAAGTATGGGTTTGTTTCCTTGCAGCCAATGCTGCAACAAGAAATCATAGTTTGTTTGTTTGTCTGTTTTTAAAAGTTATAGTTAATTCATGACCTTGAATTAGTAAAATTCATTAGTAAAGTTTTTGTTTTTCTCAGAGTGCTTTATAAAAGTTGGCACGTGTTTAATATAATAGAGGATGATGCATCTGCAACCGTCCCATTTTCCAGAGTGGTAGGGGTTATTTCAAAGCAAGGATTTGGTCGTCCATCTTGGGTGCCCGGGTGTGGGGGCTAAGAGAAGGAAGGCTTAAAGAATTCTCTAGGCACTAGCTCTTTAGTCAGGGGAGAATTTGTGTGAATTGCCTTCTTTCCCCCAAGGCTAGGTAAAGCAGCCGATGATCCGATATTATCAGAACAGGAATGTGCATGACGTACTTATTTGCCTAATCTTTCAGGATCCTGGAGGTTGCTCAGCCTCCACAGAAGGGAGGTTGGCGGGAGAACTACTTTGGTCAAGCTGGGATGGGGGTGGGGTAGCAGGTGCAAGTGTGACATTTATAACATCAGATAATGTCTCCTGGTGTGAAAGGTCTGACATCTCCCAGTGGCTGGCTAATGCCCAATAGCTGATGCCCGGAAAGTCACTCTGTAGCTCAAAAGCTTACTATGGTCAAAGGTCAAAGTGAAGTGAGTTGACCGGTGGAAAGATTCCCCCCCGCCCCGTCCCGCCACGCCCCGCCCCCCCAACCCTCGCGCCCCTCCCCCCTCAGTCCCCCGGCGTCTAACAAGGCTCCATTTAGAGCCCTCTTTTTAATCCCAGTGCAAAACAAGCTGCCTTGGGACGTGTGGCCCTTCGGTGGCGGGGCGGAGCAGTCTCCGGCTAGGAGAAGCTCTCACAACCACTTCTCTACACTTTAGGACTGAGTGTGAAGGAAAAGTGGCCCCACACCTGGCGGAAGCAGCCAGCAATCAGTGGCTACCAGGAATGACTGAGGTCGTCATGGCCTCGGTCCCTCACACCCTTCCGGACACCTGACAAGTCCCTGGCACCTATTCTGCGTCTTTGCTAGGAACTTCGAGATTGCCTTCCTCTCTCTTCCACACGGAGCCTCCGCTATAGCTCACCCTCTCCTAAAGCTCCTGCGTCAACCCTACCAGGATAAACTTGTTCAAAAGCTACAGTCACCCCACCCCCAGTCTCAGTTCTTCCCATGCACACACACCACCCAAACTTTTGCATCTCCTTCTTCTATCCCTAGTCCCCAACTCATACATTGTTGTTGTTGTTTAGGGCAGTTCAACCCTTCTTACCCACTTCCTCATCAGTGGTACCCTCAGATCCTTACCTCCTACCCCCGATGTCATGTGCAGTTGGGATCTGCCAGACAGACTCAATTCCTTTTCCAGGGCATGTCCACCTTAGGCTGAGAGGCCTTGTGCTGGGGACTTCCCAGCACCGGGCCTCAGTTTACCTCGGTGTACAACAGAGTTGGGTGCCTAAGGGGGTTCAACCGGTCTAAAGGGACTGGAGGCTTCCCCAGACGCCTTCACCAGTACCCAGCTGAGCCCACGCAGCCTCACCTGGTCGTCCCGGCCCGGCAGCTTGCAGGGCCCTGCAGGCCGCCTCCTGGACCGCCAGGCTGGAGGCCGGGCAGCTGGGACGGAAGACTGCAGCCTGCACCGGGCCCCCGACCTGGTGGCGGAACACCGTGCGCAGCAGCGTCTCCAGCAGCTGCAGTTCGTGGGACCCCGAGTCCTCCGCACCGGCATCGGCCACCAGGACCCCGACCAGCGCGGCGCCCTCCCGCCTCCGGCCGCGCACGTCCCGCAACATCTCCCGCAGGCGGCGCCGCGGCTCCCGGGAGGTCAGCGATCCGGCGCGGCACAGCACGAAGATGAGCGGCGAGCGGATGGCGCGCTCCGCCTTCGCCCGCGGAGCCCCGTGTGGCTCGGGGGCCGCCGCGGTGCCGGCGCTCTCGGCCTCTGCGCAGTCCGGCTTGCCCGGCGCGGGCTCCGGAGGGAACACCGCACGGGCGAAGTCCCGCAGCAACGCGCGGCTCTGCTCGCGCTCCCACAGCTCGCCCACCAGCAGCACCTGCCCGCGGCCTCCCGCCGCCTCCACCAGCGCCTGGAAGGGCGGCTCCGCCGGGCTCGCGGGCCGCGGGGCCAGCGCTTCCAGCTCGCTCTCCATGCTGGCCGCCGCCTCCTGCACCCGAGCTGGGAGCTCTGCTGCCGCCTCGGCCGACACGCCCCCGAGGGCCGAGCCGCATGGACCCCCTGGCCGCCAACGGCGCCCTGAGCGCTCCTGTCCCGCCACACTGACTATATCATTCACTCACTCATTCATTTAGACACCCAGTAACAGTAGATAACTTGCGGAGCATCTAGGACATCTAGAAAGTATAGGTTCTTGGGGGAGCTGAGGATGAATGGACGTTAACCCGATAAACTTACCCTCTCAGGATAAGATTGTTTTGAACCCTGGAGCAGATTAATTAATTAAATTGATTGATTAAAACGTTTTATTTATTTTATGCATATGGATATTTTGCTTAAATGTATCTGCACTAGTATCAGCGCCTGTTCTCCTGGAACTGGAATTGTGGGTGGTTATAATCAACTACATGGATCATGGGTGCTGGGAACCCAATTCAGGTCCTCTGCAAAAGCAGTAAGTGCTCTTAATCTCTGCAGTCTCAGATTTCTTTCTTTTCTTTTTTCTTTTTTTTTTCTCCTGAGACATGATCTCACCATCCTCGCCTAGAATCTGGAGACCCTTGAGTCCGAGTTTAGGATTACAGTCTGTACACCATTCCCAGCTTCTGGAGCTATTTTGGAGGAGTCCTGTAGGGCTTGGGGTCAGGGCCTGCTTTTGCAGTGGTGTAAGCTTTGGAGCCGAGATGGCGCAGAAGAGTGGGTGAGAACGGGAGAGAGAAGAAAAGGGTGACATCCTAGCTTCATCTCTATTGCTGTGATAAAAATACCTTAACCGCAAACAATTGAGATAAGAAGAAATGGTTTATTTTAGCTCACAGTTCCTGGTTGTAGCCCGTCACTGCAGGAAAGTTACAGAGGCTCCAGGCAGCTGGCCACAACACACCCACACCCATCAGTGAAGAGATAGGAATATTTTTGTGCAATCACACCAACAAACGGTGTCATCCACTTTCAGGCTGGGTCTTCCCACATCAATTAAGGCAAACAAGATAATCCTGGCCATCCCCAGACCTGCTCACAGGGCGACCTGACCTGGACAGCCCCTCTTTGAGACTCGCTTCCCAGGTGAGTCTAGGTTGTGTTCCGGTGACAATTAGAATTAACCATGGCAGAGGGGACCTCCTCTACAAGTTCTCTTCCCCAACCTCCAATACGTCCTCCAAATGGATCAAGGTCATCCTTTCCACAAACACTTGTTGCATTTGGGTACTGCCTGATGTAATATAGGACTGTTGTTCCCCATGGACCAGAACCTACAGCAGGGGTATAGAGCAACTTGTCCCTTGTGACCCCTTTAGGAGGTCAAATGACCCTTTCACAGGGGCTACCCAAGACCTTCAGAAAACATAGTTACAGTGTGATCCACAATAGTAGCAGAGTTTAGCTATGAGGCAGCAATGAAACTAACTTTTTGGTTGGGAGTCACCACAACATGAGGTCCTGTATTAAAAGGCTTGCAGCATTAGGAAGGTTGAGAGCCACTGATCTAAAGGCAGATGTAGGATGCTGGCCTGCTCTGGTGTTGGGCTATGTGTGTAGGTGTGTACATGTATGTGCATCCATGACGGTTTGTCTGTCTAAAACCCAGGTCAGAAACGGGAACATATGTCCTACCATTCTCATGGACCAGTTTTGTACAAAAGAACATTCTTCAAATTGTTTTTCCTGCCCTGCGCCAATGCAATTGCCCTGAAGCATGTGTGGCTATTACTGTGCACTGGAGCTGATGCAAATGATTTTCACATGCTATTTAACATGAAGTTAAATTCAAATAGCCTCTGGGGCTTGTATCTTGTCTCTTTATTTCCCCATCCATTTGCTACATAGTAATTGGCCCAAAGGCTGTTGCTGTCAAGACATTTTAATGCCCAGCCCCAGCTGTACCATATAACCCCAATCCTCTCCTTTAGATACCTTGTTCCTACCCATTTACAATTATGCTCCAGCATCATGGAGGGATTTGCACATCCATAACATGACTCTTTCTTGGGTCCCTACTGTATGCATGAAGCAGTCAAAAGATGACTAGTAGTTGTCTTCCCAGTACTTGGAGGAAGGCACCATATGGTTTGTCTGGTTCTCAGTAAGGGGACTTGTGTCTGATTGTGAACTGATTCTTGAGTTCCCTGGAAGGGTGCTGGGTTGTTGGAAGCAGAGGTTAGGACCTGGATGGGAAAAGCCTCTGTTTAGAGATGGCTAGGGATGGAGTTCCATCACCAGGCCAGGGATGTTTACCTGTGCAGACTGGGCACCTCCAGCTTCCCCTGAGCCCAGGGCTTGGGAGCAGCTGTGAGGGAGCAAGCTCACCTCCATAGAGATGACAGCTAGTGAGCATTGTGTGGGGGCAGAGGCAATAAACAAGTAAACACACAACAGACAGCTTCGGATGCTGGTCTGTGTTGTGGGAAAAATAATGTTTAGCTGAGACGAGTTTGCAGTCCTGGGCTCTTCTGTGTGCATAGCTCTCACCATACCCCAGAAGCCAGGGGCAAGGGAATATGTAAAGACAATGGAAAGCCCCACATGTCCTCTATCCTGGCAATAAAAGGCACTGTGTACCTGGTGACAGAACAGAGCTGTACCATCCAGGAAAAGGATTAGAAACACATGACAATGACACTTTGTATCTTCTCCTCCCATTGCAGCTAGCTCATGTGAAGAATAGTGGCCAGGGAGAAGGCGCAAGATTTACTGAAATGAACGTCTCTAGATACAGGAGGGTGGCACAGGAGGTGTGGCCAGGACCACATTATAATGCCATAGCAGCTGCTTCCATTCCTTAGGCTCCCAAAAGTGATACAAGGTGATGTGGACTTTAGTCTCTTCCAGGTGCAACAGTTGCTAGCCTAGGCAGGTGAAACATAAACTCATGGAAACAAGAATTAGCTCTCTAAAAAGTCTAAAATGTAGAGTAGACTTATAAGGCACAGAAATTAAATCTCACCTTAGTTAGTGCTAAGACCACACTGTAACAGTGACATACACACATGAGAGTATGTTTTCTTTTCTTTTCTTTTTTTTTTTGTTTTTTTTTTTTTTTGTCTTGTGGGTAATTGGTAACGTATAGTAAGTGGCTAATAGAGAAGATCTCTTTTCCTAGATCTTTGGGGACTCATCATACCACCAAAATGGCAGCTGAAGCTCCAGTCATCAGCTCTCCCTCTGACAAGCTTGACTGTAGTACCGGAGGAAGAACAAAAATCAAACACTCCATTAAGAGACTAGGGGCTGACAGTATAGCTCAGTGCTGGCGTACCAGCACGTGCAGAGTCCTACAGGCCGGGAGATGGGCGCCTAGGTGTACTCTGCAGCAGCAGAGTTGTGGTTAGTTTCCGTTGTCAACTAGATTTCAAATCACCAGAGACAGACCTCTGGGCATGTCTGTGAGGGTGTGTCCAGAGAGGTTTAAGACAGTAAAGGCCAATCCTGAACGTGGATAGACACACACGCACACACACACACACACACACACACACACACACAGGCTGAGTCCCAGACTGAATAAAAAGGGGGAAAGAGAAATGGAGCCGAGCACCAGCAGTCATTTCTTTGCCTCTGCCCTGGAAGCAGTGTGAGCAGCTGCCTCAGGCTCCTGTCACTACAGCCGAACTGCTCGCTGTCGGGTCTTCCAGGCTGTGAGGGACTACACCCCAGACTGTGATCGGGTATAAACATGTTATTAAGTTGCTTTCGTCAGGTAGTTTGCCAAGCAACTAGAAAAACAACGAGTATGGAACATTGTTACCCAGAAGGGCTGCTCCTGTGATAAACCTGACATGTGGTTTGTAGATGGCTGGGATTGATTTTGGGAAGGGATGTGGAAGAATCTAGGGCTGTGTGCTAGAGATGCCCAAAAATACTCTGATCAAGCTTAATGGGCCATTCTGGTGGGTGAGCATCAGACCAGATCACCGTAAAGGAAGAGAGTAAAGATTGTTCTCGAGGGGAACAGGAACTCTGCCAGGAGCTGGAGGAGGGGCTATTCAGGGGTGATTCTGTGAAAGGCTACGACTGCCTTGTGCGCATGCCCTGAAAACTTGTGCGAGGCTGATTTCAAAAGTAATGGACTGGTTTGTTTGACCACGAGCATTTTAAGACAATCTAGTGTTTGGACTGTGCCACAATTACTGATCATTGCTCTTCTCTGGGTTCACAGCAAGAAGGAGCAGCAAGTGGGAAGCAAGATAGGAAAAACACATCACTTGGTGAGGGCGGGAATGTGAATGAGTTTGGAAGCCGCAGACAAGAAGGGTGCAGAGAAAGTAGCTATGGTCGTGGGAGAGTTAGCAGGACTAAGACGACACAAAATGTCGATATGATAATAGGAATGATAGGAATGACTCCATTGATCAAGGATTCTAACTACAGACTGCATAGGTAACTCAGCAGTTAAGAGCATTGGCTTTTCTTTCAGAGGTCTTGAGTTCAATTCCTAGCAAGCACCCGCAACTCACGACCTAACTGTAGCCCCACAGGATTTTATGCCTTCCTCTGGCTGCAGACCGTCATGTAGACAAAACACCCAGCTACATAAACCAATGCTTTAAAAAAGTATTCTAACTTGTGAAAGTGCAAATTCATTTGAAAGGAGGGAGACTCAACTTAGGATGTAACTAAGAGGATTCCAAGCTGGGAGATAACCCCCTGTGGCGTGGGTGCCCAGGTGCCCAGAGGGCACTATAGCCATGGTAGACTACCTCTCCCTGTGGCATCAGACCTTGACATAGCCATCCGTGTGGTGCAGGTTTTACAGGCCGGGAAAATGCAAGGGTTAAATAATAGAGGCTTACACCAAAGTTAATATACAAAGTTAATATACAAAGTTAAATACACAGGGCCAGGCAGGGTGTGTGGCAGGGTCATATTCCCTGCAAGGGGACCCTGAGAGGTCATTTCACAACACTGTGAGGGCAAAGCCATGGTTGCAAGGGGGAGCACATCTTGGCAATGCCAGGACTTTGGGATATCCACCCAAAAAGCTGCAAGCAGAGAGTGGAACGGTGGAGAGGCTGTGCGTGCTGCAGTCAGCAAAACTGGAGAGAAGGGGCTACCTATGCCTGTAGGGACCAGACGCTGCTATTTAGGGCGTGGAGTTGAAGAACTTGGTATTTTTCCTAGTGGGTTTTCTTTTAACTTAGCCTGATTTTTCTTTGCTATGCCCCATCTCTCTCTCTCTCTCTCTCTCTCTCTCTCTCTCTCTCTCTCAGAATGAGAATGTTCATTTTGCATCATCATATATTGGGAATATATATTGAGGTTTAAGATCATAAATTACTATATGTAGTAATATATAATATATACATATATATGTTTTATACACACACACACACACACACACACACATATAGTAATTTTTCTTTTACAGGGTCTCAGAGTTAAGAGATTATGTGAATCTTGGAAGAGACCCTGCTCTTACACTTTTGAATAATTTGGAACTGTCAAGACTATGGGAATGGGAATATGGGCTTTTTGTTAGTAGATAGTCATGTGTCTGCAAAGCCTCGGGGATGGGGTGCTATGACTTTAAAATGATGTGTTTGGGGTGGAAAGGTGGTCCAGTGGGTAGAGGCCTTACTTGCAGGCTTGATGGTTTAAGTTGGATCTTTAGATCCCACCAGATTCTTCCACCCAGCCCCATGCTCCCACAAATAAGACTTAGACATAAAATATCTTTACAACTACCTTGGCCATAAAGCTAGGCTCTTCGCTGACTAGATTATAACTTAAAACATCCATTTAGCCGGGTGGTGGTGGCACACACCTATAATCCCAGCACTCTGGGAGGGAGAGGCAGGCAGATTTCTGAGTTAGAGGCCAGCCTGGTCTACAGAGTGAGTTCCAGGTCAGTCAGGGCTATACAGAGAAACCCTGTCTCAAAAAAAAAAAAAAAAAAAAATCCAAAAATCCAACCCCCCCCCCAAACCCCCATCCATTTATTCTAATCTGCATTCTGCTTGCCTGTGTGTGATGTCTGTCTCATCACATCTTCCCGGGTGAATCTCCCTCACCTGGCACTATCCCAGAATCTTTTCTGCTTACAGGACGTTGCACCTCCTATTTCCTATAGGCAATCGGTTTTATTACTGACGGGTGCCACATTTATACAGACACAAGATATTTTCTCTACATAAGGTGGCAGGAGACACCTCTGATCTCCATGTGTGTGAGATGCATGTATGCGCATGCATAGCGTATACGTGCTTATGTCTGCATGGACACACACACAAATATAAAATAAATTAAATAGCATTAAAAATAATGTGTTTAGGTATAAAACTGACAATGCATGAACTTGTAGTGATTAGTTTACTGTCAATTGATCACCTAGGAGACATGTCTGGGTATAACTCTGAGAGTGTTTCTAGAGAGATTTAAGACAAAAGACCCATCCTGAATGTGAGTGGTACCTTCTTACTGGCTGAAGTCCTACACAGAATAAAAAAAGGAAAAATGAGAGAATGAACTGAGTGCTGCCAGCTACCTCTCTTTTCTTCAAAAAATAGAGTTTTTGTAAACTTTATTATGAAAAAAACCTTGCAACTAAAAAATGAATCATCTAAATGAACTTCTATACAGCTAGAAAGGCCATTCTGAAGCCATAGAGCTTCATACTGGATTTTCCACTATCTGTTTTTGAAGCGTGGTGACAATGTGACCTCATGTCCCTGCTGTCCTCTCTCTTGCTACCTGGCTTTCCCATCACAGATGGACTGTGCTCTCAATCCGAGAGCCAAGATAAACTCTTTCATCTTTACGTTACTTTTGTCAGTGCAACAAGAAGGGTAATTGGGTGTGCTGGCTACGTTTTCATCATCCCAATACACTCAAGGGGCATCTGGGAAGAGGAACCTTGGCTAAGTAAACCTTTCCATCAGATTGGTCCGTAGACAAGACTGTGGGGCCTCTTTCCTTTCCTTTCCTTTCCTTTCCTTTCCTTTCCTTTCCTTTCCTTTCCTTTCCTTTCCTTTCTCTCTCTCTCTCTCTCTCTCTCTCTCTCTCTCTCTCTCTCTCTCTTCTTTCTTTCTTTCTCTCTTTCTCTCTCTCTCTTTCTTTCTTTTTTAAAGATTTATTTATTTATTATATATAAGTACATTGTAGCTGTCTTCAGACACACCAGAAGAAGGCATCAGATCTCATTACGGATGGTTGTGAGCCACCATGTGGTTTCTGGGATTTGAACTCAGGACCTTCAAAAGAGCAGTCAGTGCTCTTAACCGCTGAGCCATCTCTCCAGCCCCGGGACCATTTTTCTTGATTAATGATTAATATGGGAGGGTGCAGCTCACTGTGGGTGGCGCCACCCTGGGTAGATGGTCCTGGGTAGTCTAAGGAGGAAGGATGAGGAACCCACGTCCTGGAGCAAGCCAGTCATCCGCACCTCTCCACGGCCTCTGCTTTTATATCGGCCTCCAGGTTCCTGCCTTGAGTTCCTGCCCTCACTTTCCCTTGGTGAAGTTTTGTAACCTGTGAGATGGAAGAAATTCTTTTCTCTGAAAGTTGCTTTTGCTCATGGTGTTGATTACAGCAATATAAACCTAACCAGGACATACAGCAAGCACACCACAAGAGATACCATCTTTTGTCAAAAGCGAGTGCCCGGCCCCTTGGCTCTCTCCTGGCCTCTGTTCTTTTCTAGAGCTAGAATCCTACCCCTGCAAGGAGGAGAAGGGAGTGCCAGACTCCTCCATTGTGTTTCTCACCTCACTCCAGGCTAGCACCCTGCTTTGCCCACCAGTACCATGCACAGGGACGGGCAGGGCTCCCCAGACACCAGAGCAGTACTGCCTGAGGTGTTAACTTGGCCCTGGAGCCCTCTCTCTCTCTCTCTCTCTCTCTCTCTCTCTCTCTCTCTCTGCATTGAAGTAGAGGCCATGTAGGTGCTTCTCCTGTTTTTACATTAGCTTCTTAGCATTCTTTTTAATCCTCTCATCCTCTGTAGGACATTACCTCCTTGAAAGTGGACACAAGCTAAGAGAATGGTAGGGCCAGGGCAAGTCAGGTGAACAGGAAAGGAATTGATCCCCCGTCTTTAAGGAGTCTGGGCAGATGATTGATGGATCACTTCCTGGTTAGGTTGGGCTACCCGAATGTTCTCTCTCTCTCTCTCTCTCTCTCTCTCTCTCTCTCTGGTTCTCCCACTCTCTTTCTCCCCACCCCCCACCCCCCAATCCCAAACTTTCAAGAGGTAGGATAGGATTTGAGGTAGAAGAGATAGAGGAGGGACTGTTGAACAAGGGTTGGAGTCCAGGGCCATCGAGTTTATCTTTACCCGTGTTATTTACACAGCAAAGGTTCTGGTATGAAATTAACAGGAGATTACAAAGACCTTTAAAAAAAAAAAACAGGCAGCCAGCCAAGAATCTTTCTTCTTCCTGTCATCCACACCCTAGGAAGCCACGTAAAACAAAGGTAGCTCTTCCTTCTGGTGTTCGATGGCTGTAACCAGAGACTGGGATTTCTGAAACCATTTGCCTTTCTTGGCTACTTAAGACACATTTAAGTGGGGATCAAGGGCGTCAAGAAAGGGCTAGTTTGGAAAACAAAGGGCGCAATTTTGACCCCTTTGTTTGCTAACTCCTTCTTAGCTGCTTTGGCCACTTTCTGCCTGTTTTCACTTTGTGGAGTGAAGGTGGGGGTGGGGACAGGGTTTCTCGAGGCTGTCCTGGACTTTGTAGACCAGGCTGGCTTCAAACTCATAGAGATCCGCCTGCCCCTGCCTCCTGAGTGCTGGGATTAAAGGCGTGCGCTAACCAATGGCGTCCACCGTCCTTTCTTCCTGCCTCTCCTCCTCCAAGCAGTCTCTTCTGTTATGAGCCAGGCAGTAGTAGGTGAGAACTGGGAGACAGGAGCTTCCTGAGGAGTACACAGGACCTCAGTCCCAGAAGAATAAAGTCAGCAGGAAGAAAGTACAAACCGAAAACATCCTGGCAGGGACGGCAAGCACTCTGTGGCTAGCCCCGGGCTGTGTTCCTGCCGCTGCACTGCCGGACTGAAGACCAGTATTGGAAGTATTCGTTTCTTCATCTACTCAGCTAGGGCTGGTTTCAACGTGGCAGCAGGAAAACATATTTCCATGCCAGCTGGCATCCATACAGGGGCAATCCTCTCAGCTTTACTTGATGGAGGTGTGTAAAGAAGCCTTGGGGCGGGGCTGGAGAGATGGCGTGGCTCTTCCGAGGACGTGGGTTTCATTCCCAGGTCTCACGTGGCAGCTCACAACTATCTATAACTCCAGTTCTAGGGGGATCCAATGTTCCCTTCTAGACTCTGCAGGCACTAGACATGCATATAGCATACAGACATACGTGCAGGCAAAATATATATACAAAACAAAACCTTGAAACATTAAAAAAAATCAATAAAACAGAACAAAACAAAATGCTGTAAGACAGAACCCTGGTTCAGGGAAGCCCCTACTGTGTTCTCGCTGGGCCCAGGAATAGTATCAGGAAGAAGGGCAGATGGAGGCCTGCACCACCTGTGAGAGCTAGAGGATATAGACTACCCTATATGCAGAGACACTCGGCATGCAGTGACAGAGTGTGTCAGCAGCTCCTGCCACTCTGACGTCCAGCCCACAGTCCCAAGTAGACTGCATGGGAATCTGTCTGTATCTGACTCCTTAAAGAGGTACAGATGGCTTGTTCCGTAGTATCATCGTGACTCCAAAGCCACTGGGTTTGGCCAGACACAGGCCAGTGACGCACACTGTACACTTTCAAAGGCAAAGGCATGTTGTCTTGTGTGGAGTGCTAGGAAGCCAGTGTCCACACGTAGTGTCACAGCTCTGACCTTGGCCTCCTTGGTCCTTGGCTCCTAGCTCCTCTGGTTGACTCGGGAGCTTTCTAGAACTCTCCAGTCACTTGTGTTTGCAGCTCCGCACAGACCCTTGCTTCCACAGTCTCCATTCACTTCAGTCCCTACACTCAGCTACTGTCTGGAATTTTCTTTCCTTCCAGATGCTGCTGGGTTGTCTGGGGCTAGAAGTTCTGGGAGCTGCCCATTCTCTGTGGAGACAGTTGAGTCTACCCAGAGGAAAGGTCAGATATAGGCAATGGGCTTTATGGGGGCCTGTGCTTACCGCACAGGGAAGAAGATGGGAGGGAGTTCTCCAGGGCTGCTGCCCTAAGGCTGAGAGGAACATTGCTCAAATAAGCAGAACTTCCTGCATTCTGTAGCTGTTCGTGTGTGTGTGTGTGTGTGTGTGTGTGTGTGTGTGTGTGTGTGTGTATGTGTGTGTGTGTGTGTGTGTGTGGTTGGTGAACAAAGTGCTAGGAAACCAGGTATCTTCCAGTACTAGAGAGATCGAGTAGGTGAGGAACAGATCTCTCAGAGATAGAAGGAAATGAGGGCTGGGGGAGGTGGGCCGGGCTGGAGTTCAACAGCCTGGATAAATGAAAGATGCCTATCCTGGATCCTAGAAAAAATACTGGAACTAACACCCAGAGGCTTAGTTAAAAAGCTAGCCGAGGCCTGGCAGTAGTGACACCTCCCTTTAATCCCAGCAGAGGCCTTGAGAGGCAGAGGCAGGTGGATCTCTGTGAGTTCAAGGTCAGCCTGGTCTACAGAGCCAATTCCAAAACTACATAGAGAAACCCTGTCTGAAAAAAACCAACAACAACAACCAAATAAGTTTACTCTCTTTCTCCTTCCAGTCCCTTCCCACAACCTCCCTCCCCCACCACCGTCCCCATCCCTGACCCCTAATCCACTCCTCCTCTGTTTTTCTTCAGAAACAGACAGGCATTGCATGGCTATCAACCAGCCAGGGCATATCAAGTTGTAGTAAGAGTAGGCACCTCCTCTCCTATTAGGCCTAGATGAGGCACCTCCGTAGGAGGAAAGGGTCCTTAAAAGGCAGGTGACAGCCCCTGCTCCCACTGTGAGGAGTCCCACAAGAAGGCCATGCTACACAACTGTAACCTATGGGCAGAGGGCCTGGGTCAGTCCCCTGCCTGAGCCACCAACTAAGGAAAAGATTTTTAGATTTTTTTTAGATTTGCCATGGACTAATGGTCATAACAAACCTCCTTGTCTTCACTCAGTCATTTTGAACTAGAGCATCCTGAAGTATTTTCCTGTCTCTGTCCCGCCTACTGTTTTTCCTTTGTGTGCTGGGGGAGATCATCAGTCTCTGTAGCTGTTTAACCAGGAATAGCCCTTGAAATACCTCACCTGAATCACCTTCCAATGGTGACTCTTTGGACTTCAAACCTGCATCTGACTGTTTTAAAAGGATTCCCTAGAAGTCCAGTCTTGCTCTAGGGGTGACTCATTTTGCAAGTACATAATAGATCACCCAGAGAGTCCGAAGGCAGATTGTGACAGATGACTGAGCTGGTGGCCCCTGGGGAAGAATATTCCTGAGCAGTTCCCTATGGGACTCCGGGCACGGCTAACAGGATGTTAGCCAAAATAAGGCAAGCCAGCTTCAAACATGGATGTATACTGCGGTGCGTGCAGCTGAAACACTCTCAGAATTCAGCTGCTGCGTGTAAAGAGATACTGGTCAATGCAGACACTGTGGAAAGAAACCACAAGGCTGAGAGACAACTCTGGGTTCTTGTGGGAAATAACACATTGTCACTTAAAGTTGCTAACCTTGGGGGTGGAATTTTATTGATTGGTTGGTTGGTTGGTTGGTTGGTTGGTTGGTTGGTCGGTTGGTTATTTGGTTGTTTGGTTGTTTGGTTGGTTGTTTGTTTGGTTGGTCGGTTGGTTATTTGGAACTCTCATGCCATACATGATCCATCCCCCTACCCACCATGTATGGCCTGGTTCAGTCTGGACCCTTCCAGATGCTTCTGGCTGTGTACTTCCTCATCTCTACAATATTCTCTTCCATTACTATACCTAGGGGCTCTCGTGTCCTCATTTTTTTTTTCATTCATTTGGGACAGTTTTCCAGAATTATCCTCCACTGAGGCTCTCATCAAGGTTTGTTTTTAGCTATACATGTACTCGTTCTTCAGCCTACCTTACCTTTTGGGAAATAGTCTGATCTTGGGTAAGGCAGCTTTCTTTAGTTAGAACAATACGCAGACAGAGGTATAGATGTAAATGGCTAGCAGTGACTACACCAGCTTCCGGGAGAGCCAGCTCATCCCTGGACAGCACACTGCAGTATCCATCCCAGTCAGGTTTCTACAGACTTCCGGGTTTTCCAATTGCATGAATACCAGAAGGGGAATACTTGATCACCAGACAAATTTCTATCAAGAATGTGCTTGGCTTAAAGTGATTAGAAAGAATTATATTAAAAACACAAGGCAGGTGGGTCAATCTAATTAGGGTTTCTGATTTAATGTGACTAAATCTCCAGCACAGTTGACTGTCATGGGACGGGAAGGAAGTTTTCTAACCTCAGAAAGCCATCTGGACCAGCCTGGCTAGGTAATGACCATGAAGGTGTGAGATAGCCTGCTTGTGTGTGTGAGAGAGAGACCTAGAATGTATGGAGAAGGGGGTAAGGCAATCTTGTTGCACAAACGGGAAAGATCTAGAGCCCAGAGGGCAACAGAGTTGAGAAGGAACTTTTGCCAACATATCTATTGGAGGATACCTGCTGTGCTATTTACAAAAGGGAAGCTCTGGAGAAGCCTGTAGGTCCCTCGAAAAGAATGTTTCAATTGGAAAAAAAAATAATAATGATACTTAGCATGTTAAAGCCCTCAGTATTTCATGGCTTTTACTAAAATAGCTGGATTTTCACTCTGATTCTGCCTTCTCTTGTGCAGCCTACTTGCTCCAAGGATAGATGATTCTAACTTAACTTAGGTGGGCCAACTGAGTCACTCCAGTTCCCTGGTCCCAGCCATCAGTGTTCGTGGGACATGCTGATCCGAGAAGATGGAAGCATGGGACTTTGGCTTTTGGATTTGGTTTTCCCGAGACAGGGTTTCTCTGTGTAGCCCTGGCTGTCCTGGAACTCACTCTGTAGACCAGGCTGGCCTCGAACTCAGAAATCCGCCTGCCTCTGCCTCCCAAGTGCTGGGATTACAAACGTGTGCCACCACCGCCTGGCAGGACTTTGGCTTGGGATGCTCAGTGATTGACAGGTTGACAGGCTCGTAGGACAAAGATCTATTGTAACCTTAGGTACTGCTGGCCGCTGTTGGGGCTCAGAAGACAAAACTCCAAAGTGTGGCGCTTTGGCATACTCTCTTGAACTAAATAAAAGGATGTCAGAAGGTCTCAGAAGCAAAGCATCTCTGACTTTCTGTCATTTTGGTCTCCTGTTTGCCTTTCCCTCCTGAAGAGTCATAGAAACCTGAATTTGTCTTCCCCAAGAACCTTTTTTCTAAGTCATAAAAATCTAAAAGTCAGTAAATCTCTCTTGAGGGTTATCATTCCAGATGGTTCTGTCCCATAGCCAGGAGGGAACGATTCTACCCTGAGGTCACCAAGAATCTGAAGACAGGTCCTCCTGGGTCTTTAGGCTGTTAGCTCTATGCTGTCCAGTCACATGTCTGTGTGGCCGTCTATGCTTCATCAAACCTAAGTCTAGAAACAGCATTTCCTGGGGCTTGGCTATTTATTATTTACTGTTTTCGAGACAGGGTCTCACTGTGTAGCCTTGGCTGGCCTGGAACTCACTCTGTACCCCAGGCTGGACTTGAACTCAGAAATCTGCCTCCTCTGCCTCCCAAGTGCTGGGATTAAAGGCTGCCTGCCTCTGCCTCCCAAGTGCTGGGCCACCACTGCCCAGCTAGAACTCTTTCATGTAAAACAATCTATTCTCCTCTGCCTCCCTAATGGTGGGATTAAAGCTATGGGGCTCTTAAGTACTAAAGGACTTGAGTGCTAAATAAAACAGACTCAGTAAATGTGGTATGCTTTTGTTAACCTGCCTTTTGTTGTAGGACAGGCCCCATATGATGAGTGAGGAGGGAATTACAGATCTCTGCCCCAACACAACCACCATAACCACAGGATGAAACTAATTCCACAGAGGGCAAAATGGGGAGTAGAGAGGGAAAAGTTTTGAATAAAATCTACCCAAAGCCTACTACCTGTGGATTGTACAGTTACATAAACCACCAGACTCCCCTTGTCCGAGGCAGATGGCCGTGGTTTCCTCTTTATGTGTGACCATAACTGGCACCATAGACAGGATTCAGTGATTGATACGGCAAGCCAGATACTAATGTAAGTTTGGATGACTTATACTTGATCCATTATAAACCAGGCATATGCGGGAACATCACACAACCATGAGAAATTGTCCGGGTATGGTGTCATACAGCTGTTATCCCAGTGCTACTGGAGGTGCCAAGACCAGAGGATCATGAGTTCTAGGCCAGTCCAGGCTACATAGTAAGACCTTATCTTAAAGAAAGCTAGGCATGTTGATACACATCCAAAACTCAGGAGACAGAGGCAGGATGATCACTGTGGGTGTGAGTCCTCCTTGCTGTATATAGTGTGTTTCAGGCTAGCCAAGGCTACATGGTGAGAACCTGTCAAAAGAAAACAAAAACAAAAACAAAAACAAAAACATCCCTCCACTACCACCACCAAACAGATAACGTGAAAAGATTCTCTTGGAAAGTGGAAACAGGTTACATACAAATCTTTGGTATGAAAGTATACAGAATTCAGAGGATAAATACTGATTTTAACCAAGTGAGGTTTTTGTTTTTGTTTTGTTTTGTTTTGTTTTTGTTGTGTTTTGTTTGGCGGAGAATGGGAAGCTTGGAGAGAAGAACCTGTTCTCTTCAGTTACCTCAGGCCCAGTGGCTCCTGTTTGACACCTGAGAAGAACACCTCACTCCCAGGGAGAGCCTTGGGGAAGGAGGGGACCCCGGGACCCTGGGTAAGGGCTGTCAGGAGCACCAGTGGTAGGGGCATAGTCAGCTATCCTCATGCTGACTGAGAGTTACCCTCAGTCTGGGGTGGGAGACTGTACCCAGAGTCTTTGGGTTCTTAGAGTCGAGGGGAACGATTGGCTCACATAGCTGCTTATCCTGCTCTCTGGATTTGAACTGTGGTTCTGCAGCAATGCTGTTGAGTCCTTAGTCACCTATGATTAATGTGGCACTCCAACGAAGGGACAAGAGAGGCAAGCCTGGGGTCACGATGGGGCAGTGTCTCCAAAAAGAGCAAGAGGCCAGACACCTGCAGAAGCCCCAGAGAATGGGGTGTCTGGCTTGGCTGCCAGCTCCACGCTCTGCTTCCTTTAACCGCAGACTTTAGTTCTTCGGGAGCCTCCTGCTTTGGGATGCCTGTCCAGCTTAGCAGCTCTCATCAGGAGTGTGCAGCGTTGGTGTTTGAAAAGAAGAATCGCTGCTGAGCGATTTGCATTTCCAGCAAGCTTTCAATAGCCGCCCGTGAATGAGGTCTGTGTTTGTGAGCAGTCCAGGGGCAAGGAAAGAAAGCAGCTACACTGCACCTCCCAGGCAGCGCCAGGCTGGGGGGGCAAGAAGCTGCCTTTGCCAAGAGCAGTGGATGCTGGGATGTGTGTGAGTCGCTTCTCCCTGGAGGTTTCCAGGGAGCAGAGCTTTGGGAGGTAAACTCGCAGCCAAGGCCCAGGAAGGCCTCTTTCCCCAGCTTCTAGCCTCCTCCTGCTTAAGGATGCAGCTTTGTAGAGAGGGCTGAGCACCCCCGGTGTGGGGGGCCTGCCTGCTCCTGTTTGAATAGGGTTCACCCTCTCTTCATAAGGGTTTCATTTACATCCCTTTCGTCTTAGGAGTCACCTGTGGGGTTTATAAATGAGGTCTTGAACAAATCTCCAGGCTCATCTTTGCTCTCGAGACAACCTGAAGAAGGATGATGCTTAGCTCCAAGTATTCCCCAGAGGCTTTGGTCCCAGTCCAAGAGCCCATGGTAGGTCCTTGACCCACCACAGACAACCCCTGGGAGACCACTGTGAGAAAGGTGGAGGTCCTTAGCGTGTGTCTCTTTATCCATGACTCCTCAGGACAGAGGTCCTCCCCTCTGTAGTTTGTGGTCATCCTGTTGAAGTAACTCCTAGGAAGAGCTAAGCCAAGCATCTCAGGGCTCACCAGGACTGCTGTCCTAGGTCCTGCTGCATGTACATGAAATCTCCGTAAAAATCCAAGGATGGGGCTGTCCTAGGTAGCTGACCAAGTGACAGTTCAGAAATGATGGTGCACTAAGAGAGGACAGGGACATTCCTGGTCCCACCCCCTCTGTAGATCTTTATAAGCTAAGAACGATGTTTCCCTGGGTCCTAGAGCGAGTTTACCAAACCCAACCTTGAGAGCTGGGAGAAACCACAGTTTAGGCCAGTGGGTCAGAAGCACGGGGCCTGCCTGGGTCTACAGCCTGCGAATGGGAGCAGTCTTGCCATCTGAACTCTCAATAGGATCTGTCTCCAGACAGGTTGTGCTAGCACTGGATTGGAGAGACCCAGAGGAGTCAACCTCAGTGTTGCTTTCTGTGGGAGAGAAGTGTCCCCTCCTCATGAGGTCACAGAAATCTTAGGTGCTGTGAGGCAGGAGAGCAGAGGAGAAAACTCTCTTTAGAGATACAACTGGGCTTGAGACAGGGTTTCATGTAGCCCAGGCTGATCTTGAATTTGCTGTGTAGTGGAGGCTGGTTTTGAATTTGTAATCCTCCTGTTTCTGTGTAGAGTACTGGGTGTACAGGTGCATGCCAAAACCTTTGGTCTAGCTGTGCTGATGGTTAAACCCAGGGCTTGGGACGTGCTCGGCAAACACTCTACTTCCTGAACTACATCCCGGTCCTCTGAGATCTTTTGCTTTTGTTTTAATATGTGATCTAAACTCATTTATGAGGATACCACCTTTGTGACCTAATCATGTTCCAAAGGCCCCACCTTTTGATACTGACACATTGGGCATTGGTTTAGGTTTTAACATACAGATTTTGGGGTGGGGTTGGGGTTGAAAACCTTCCTATTTAATATGGAGGGAGAAATACTTTTTCATTTACCCATGTTAGGTTTGTTGACTGTGCCCTCCAAATGAGACTGACAAAGGGCAGATTAGCAAGAGAAAAACAAGTTATGAACGAGGCAGTGCCTGTGCACAGAGAAAAGACACAAAGGGAGGATGTTCAGAGCATTCCCAAGAATTTTGTAGGGAAGCTATAAAAGGTTTGAGCGTGAACAGTGACCAACTGTGGAAGGACACTAGTATGGGGACAAGGCCGACTTTGCGTGGGATGCTTTTCCTGGGAGCTGCATTCAGGGACAAGACTGTTTATCCTTGGGGTGGGGTCACCTCATTATAATAGTAGAAATTATGCTGCTTTCAGGTAGATCAGAGAGGGCGGAGGCGAGCTTCTATTTCTCATGGCTTTCTACTTAGACTAATCCTTATGGAGAGCGGCATATTTGGGGTGCCATGAACGGCCTAAGTAAAAATGACCGTCGTCAGGAACTCATCTTTCTGGCTAGAATCCCCCCCTTGACAATTTGTAAAGAAACAGCAGGTTTTTAGCCCACCTCTATCTGTCCCATACTCCTTGGGGACAGCTTTCTCTGATACCTGCTGTTCGATGCTTACAGGTTTCCTCTCCAGAGGACAGACATACAGGCACTTCCCTCCTAGCAGGCCTCCAGCTACAGTAGACAGGAGTGGCTGTGCAATGCTTAGCTTCTGTTGGGTGGGATTACTCTGATGGTGTGTTGTGCCATCTTCCAGGGTGGCACAGCAGGGTCTGGGCATCAGTGGGTACCCAGGACTGCCCATTCATAATCAATTCCTTCATAATCAATTCCTTGTGACCTATCTCAACAGTTTTCCACGCTACAGTCTTACCTGTGAGGGTTCAATAGCTAAACACTTTTTATAAAAAGGTACATTATTTTAGAATTCAAATTCCTTCTATTTGGCTTTCTTTCTTTCTTTCCTTACCTTTTCCCTTCCTTACCATGATCCTCTCTTCCAGGAGTATTTGCTGAGATTTCTATAGACTAAGATTCTACCTGGATATTTAAGGGTTAGAAGAAAAAAGTCCACTCAGCACTGGGCAGAAATAGCCACAGGGTGCAAACAGGTCAGGACTCCATTACAAGTGATACCAAGAGGAGACATTTCCTAGAGATACCCCCCTTTTGTGTCCAGAGCCCTCACGTCTGAGAATGCAGACTTCATGTTAGCTTATTCCTCTTGTTCCTACTAACTGGCCTGAGGTGTGGCTGACTAATTAAAGTAGGCACTGAATGGAGCCTTGAAATTCTTGCTTGAAAAGTGAAAATACATTGTCTCACTGAGTGTGTTCCAACTGTGGCCCCACCTGGTTGAGAAGCCGAGCCTAGAAATGGTAGGTACTTAGGCTGACACCGAACCTCAAGGCACTTACCTTCCTGACTCTGTGCAGGATCCAACTTTTATGTTTTGGAGTAAGACACATTGAAGACAGATTTCTAGCTGGGTGTGGTGGCACGTACCTGTTACTCTAGCATTCTGAAGGATCTGGTGGAAGGATTGTGAGTTTAAGGCTAGCCTGGGCTACATAACAAACCCTTGTCTCAAAAAAAATGAAGAAAAGAGACAAGATAGTTTCTCTCTGTCTATTTTGGTGACAAGTGAGATCCTTTGATGGAAACTGGATCTGTAGGGAAAAATAAATGATAATGACAGAGTTGTTAGCTTCATAATCAATTCCTTGTGACCTATCTCAACAGCTTTCCACTCTACAGTATTACCTGTGAGGGTTCAATAGCTAAACACTTTTTGTAAAAAGGTACATTATTTTAGAATTCAAATTCCTTCTATTTGGCTCTTTCTTTCTTTTCTCTTTCTTTCTTCTTTTTCTTTTCTCCTCCTGCTCCTCTTCCTTCTTCACTGATCTTTTCCTTTCTTCTTCTTTGCTTCTTCAAAGTCAGCCACATTGCTTTGCCCCAAGGCCATGGCACTATTTGTAAAGTCCTAGAGCATCTCCTGGGCTCAGCCATTGCCAGCACCTGCCCTGGTAACTCCCATTCCCGAGAGACCCGAGCAGCTGAGTTGGAACCTCCCTCCCCCGAGAAGTTGGCTATGGTGTTGAGTTTGACCATATTCAATGTCCCAAAGGAACCTTTCGCTTTTGTTGCTTCATTATCTGCTAAGGAAAAATGCTATGGGAGAGGTTCCCAAAATTTGGGAAAGAAAATTCTGGAAGTGTCTTTCTCTAAGAGGAGGCAGCTTTGCCACTTTCATTAGATGAAGGTTCACTTTGGACAGAGAAAGACACCCTTTCCTTTTGTAGGGACTAAGGGCTGAGCCTCAAAGCTCACTGTACCTGCAAAGTCCTTCTCTAGGGTATATGTTTTAGAGTGGTACTTCTCTGGGCTCTGCACCTACAGGTTTATCTACGAACCCATCCTACCATAGAACCTTCTGGAAACACCCTTGCCCATGGCAGTGGGAACTTTGGGATGCTCCACACCATCTGACCTCCACCTCACTTCTTCCTGGCTGGCAGGATCCTCTTCTGGTTTGAATGCTATGCCATCAGCCTGTGTGCTGTACTGTTACTCCATATTATATATGGCAACAACTTCCGAGCTGTGCCTTAACCCGAGGTAGACAACCCAGGTCTGTTCAACATTTACCATGAGGCACAGATTGATAGCTCATTTATGCAAATAAAGTACCACTACCTATGCACTTACCAAATTAAGCCAGGAAAACACATATGTGCACCAAAATCAGATCAGAAAAAGGCCTATGAATATACTGAATACACCAGACCACAAATAATGCAGTGTTCTCAGTAGGCTCCCATAAAAGGAAGGCTTGCTACCACTGGGGTACAGAAGCACCCATCAGCGTGCCATTGGACCATCTGGTGCATACATCATTGGATTCGTAGAGACAATGAACGCCTAATTCAGTCTCTGGGACTTCAACTCCTAATATCTCTGAGTTCTCATGGCCATCGTCTTTGGAGAGAGCTTACTCTCCACTAGACATGACATGGACAGTCATTCCCCTAACACCGAGATCCCAAGTGGCACAGTCTAGAGATTGCCAGTTTAAATCCAGAGCCAGCATCTTCTCTGCTACCATACTGAGATGATAGCATGATGACATGGTAGCAAATATCCCACTACTCCCAGCAAGTCCAGGCAGAGGGCAGACAAGGCTCTTAAGTGCTGTGCTGTTTCCTGGAGGTCAGGGTGGTATAATATTATTCCTCAAATGATCTTTGAATAGTCACCAGGGGCTCCAGGAATGATGCTGAACTCTCACCGGGTTTGGATGTTTGTATATTTTAAGCGTTGATTCCCAGACCCATGTTTGACTACAACCATCCCCTGTCTGATCCCATGTGTGGATGACAGAGGGCGAACGGGTGGGCTGAAATGTCTCCCTTGACTCTCACTCCCCTACCTCAAGCATCACTTTTTAAGCATTCAGCCATTTGAAGAAGACCTAGCTGTTGGGATGTCTGCGCTTGGTGACCACCTTTCCCCAGTCCCCTTTCCTGACTGATCCATTGGCTCTTTGAATGATAACTTTTGGAACTAACCTCTACCCCACTCCTCCCCCACTTCTTCCCATCTAGGACAAGGGAAGCCACAGCAGCCCCGGGACAGGGCTGTATGAAGGCCTTTTCGCCCTGATGGTTCTAATCAAAGGTCTCCAGAGAAGCTTGAAAGAGGCCTGACTTGACACAGGGATGATCACGAGCTTTCCTGGACAGGCTGAAGGCCTAAAGGCCTAGTCCGCCTAGAGATAGTCTTCTCTAGCAAGAGAAAAGGGACAAGGTGATCCTCCTACCTGCCGGACTGTGGGCCTGGGGTCCAGTTCACAAGGATTCAGCCATGAAGTAGGCAACTCCCAAGGCCCCCAGAGCCACAGCAACAGTTCCGAGAGCTTGCAGCACGATAGTTACGGGGAGTGCAGTATTTCCTTGAAGGTTTTCTGCAAAGCAAAGCAGAAAGGGGGTGGGGGTTGGGGAGAAAGGCTTCAGTGTCTGTGTCCTGGAAGGAATATGGTGGAACTTAGAGTCCCCTCCTGATCGTTCTCCTAAAGGGACACGTTGCTCTCACCTCTCTCCACAAAACGTCCTACAAGACCCCTGGGGCACGAGGGTTGGTAGCCTGTGACTGGCGCCCAGAGGGGCGGTGGGGTAGGAAGGTGGTCCAGACCACCATGTGCCGGGCCTTGCACCAAACACCTCCCACCCCTCTCAATGCCCTCTTTAAGCTTCACAACAACTCTCTGAGGCAGTGTAGAGATGTTCAGATATCAGGAACTAACATAGTTATACCCTCTACAAAGACTGGGACAGCAAATGAGTGGAGCAGTGTATCCGAGGAAGCCCTTCAGAAAGCGCGGTATCTAGTCTGATAAAAAGCCAACTAAAGGAGGGATTCTTGTCTCCACGGACGCCTACTGTAAGTCCTCTGAGAAGGCAGAGACTACAGAAGCAGGGGCTCGCAGGGGCTCACAGGGGAAAACAAATAAACGTGCATCTTGCCCTGGCCATGGGGTTCTGTGGCTCCTTTGCTTTCCTGACTCTGAACCGTGATGTGGCTTTTCCTACAGCCTAGAACACCCCTCCCTTCCATTCTAAGCCAGAGAGGGACCCAAGGGTACTTTTGGAGTTGACTCACACAACGCTGTGGACCCTGAGATGGTCCTGTCTTACTCCGATACTCCCAGAAGTCCACCTGTACCACACACTACCTGCTTTGTGCACAGACTTCTAAATGCACAGATCTTAATTAGCTCCACAGGCTGAGCACATCACACGGGAAGGTGAAGATCTTGTTTAGGTGTCCCTCACAGCATTTGGCATCCTCCCAGCGTAGGATTTGATTTTTCACCCAGGGGAACACACAGTACCGTCTGGCAGCGGATGAATGGACAGACACACTGTGTGGGTGAGTGGTGGGCGGGACTCTTCCTGGCTGGGACTCTTTAGATGGTATCTCTGATTCTAGGTATGCTCTCTTCCCCAAATCTATCTGTGTGGGTATTATTATCATCATTATTATTATTCAAGGATGGTGGGCTGCGTTCCTGATGTAGGGATATGGGATCTCCAAGTGGAAGGGCGTCTTCCGGGGCATTTTGTGAAGTTCTGAGTATTATTAGGAGGATGGCTCATTGGGGTAGAGGCTCCTCTCCTGGCCTCAACACATAACCCGGCAAGCCCTGCAAGAGTGAGGACTTTCTCAGTCTGTTCTTAACAGGACAGGGACCTTCCCATGGGTGCCAATGGGCAAATGACATACGACATCTCTCTGGAGGCGCTGTGGAAGAGGAACAGTAGGACCGAGGCTGGGTGATGTCATAATGAAGGAAGGGCTACCACTAACAGACAGGTCTGGAAAACATGGCCCCTGTGAGGACTCTTGATAACAGCACGGCATATTCTGAGTTGGGGCAGGTTTTGCTATTATTGGCAGAAGGGACCTATGAATTTCGATCAGGTTTATCAATGAGTTCTAGATATATATATGTTTTTTGGATTTGTTTTTTTTTGAGACAGGGTTTCTCTGTATAGCCCTGGCTGTCCTGGAACTCACTCTGTAGACCAGGCTGGCCTCGAACTCAGAAATCCTCCTGCCTCTGCCTCCCAGAGTGCTGGGATTACAGGCGTGCGCCACCACTGTCCAGCTGAGTTCCAGGGATAATTAATGTGCCATTAATAAGTAGATGCTCACTGTGTATGGTATGGGTCAAAAAAAAAAAAAAAGAAAATTAGAGAATGGCCAACCATTGTGTAATTACACAGCTCCTGAGTTTACAATGGGCCAGGTGGGAGGGTGCTCTCAGGGAGGACGGTTTCTCAGGGATGACAGTTTCTTAGGGATGACGTTTCTCAGGGATGACGGTTTCTCAGGGATGGCGGTTTCGTGGGAAAAAAGGAAGAAAAGGTACAACAAAGAGCCTGCCCACCGAACCAGAGACATTGTTATTTAGAAGGGAAGGCTTTGCTTTTGAAAGGCCTGTGATGGTTGGAGGAAGTTATACACAATTGCCAAGTTGTGAGGACAGAGCCTGGCCCTGGGGATTATACACCCGAGGCTTCAGCCCTCCCGCCCATTCGGGAACCTGTAGAAGGTGAGAAGGTTTGGGAATCCTCTCCCCGGCATGGATGACCAGTCCCGAGGCAGAAGGACATCAAAGATTCGGCTATGGCAAAGCCCCAGACGACGCCAGCAAGCGGAGCTGCCCGGGCAGATCACACAGGGGCAGGAGCGTGGGGCCACGTAGGTCAAAGGCACTACTGGATAGAGAGAAGGAGAGAAATGAGGTCTATACCTGGTTCTTGGGAGTGGGACACAGTCTCCAGGACAGTTCTAGGAGTCATATTATTGGGAGTTGGTAAATGCTAAGAGGTGGATGCTAGCGGGTGTAGGGTATCAGTGGTACATCTTTGCAGATTATCTCTAGCCTTGGGCCCTTCATGCAATCCCTTTCTCCACTTCCTAGTTGCGTCATTGTGAGCTGCATCTTTGCTACAACACATGGCTATCCTTAAAACAGCAAACCAATATGAATAAGTCACTCTTTCCATTATTTTCACAGTGATGAGAAAGCTAACAAGCTCAATAGGCCATGGGCAGTCCTTGCTTTGCCTCTTCAATACCCTATCGTTTTCTAAGTGAGCACAGGAAGGTTTAAAAGATTTGGTACAGGGCAGTTTTGCTTTCCGCTGACACCAGCTCTGAGGCTATCACCCAGAAATGCTCGTCTCCATGGTTGAAGCTCACGTAGCACACAGACACCATATGTCAAGGACAGGTTGGCCCTTAGTCACAGAGTCCCCATTGTTGTGGTAATTCCTTGGATATAGAGCTCTAGTGTTTTTTTTCTACTCAGACAGTCTTAGGATTGCTGTGCCTCAGAGGGTGTGGCTCGCTCAAGGACATAGAGCAACTTGGTCATGGTTCAAGGAAAGGTCAAGAAAGACGTCCTCCTCCTCCTCCTTGGGAGACTAGAGCCGGCCTCTTAGAATTGGAAGGTCAGCTGTGGTCAAGGGTGGGGAATCTAAAATCAGAATAGGCTGAAGTTCCCCTTTCAACCATACCAAGGGCTGCTCTCCAGAGGACAAAGGAATAGTTCCTCCCTGCAATATTGTCAGATACGATTAATGTAGACAGCTGAATGCAGGGCTAGGTGTGGAAAGAATGGTCAGTGGCCACTTGGCTATCTTCGTTATCCTTAGCAGTTGGAAGCATTCCACTTCCCAACTCCACCTGAGTCCCCTTGATACTGTCCAAAATTTGTCTCTTGTCAGCTATCCAAGAAGATGGAGACCACTTTTTGACAGCTGACCAGCCATTTAATTTTAGACAGAGCTAAATTAAATTAAAAGAATGGCTATAATTTTTTTTTTCATTTTTGGTTTGTTTTATACCTTGAGCAGATCCTTTTCTAGTATCTTCTGTGGGAAAGAATGACAATTTAGCAAACGGAAATATAGGATGCCTATTTGAAATGGATACTAAGAATTATAACATTATTTTTGGTTTATCTGAAGCCAAAAATAGGAGTTAGTCGGGGGTTCTATATTTGATCTAGCCATCCTCTCTGCGGTCCAAGGTCAGACCTCTTGGGATAATAAGGAAAACCAAAACAAAATTCCTATCTTCCATCTGACAAACAGAACCCCCCAATTCTCTCACAGCCAGCCAGCCAGCCAATCACCCTGAACTATCTTCTTTGGAGCAGTGAGGCCTCTGGTGAGAATAGCCAGATAAAAAGTAGCCAGAAGGTATATATATCACTGCTTACTTTCTTTTAAACCATATTTGCTTTTAATTTCTGAATGGTTGCTAACTGACTCCTAATGAGAGGGTCTCCCCATGCAGCCATAAATGTTAGTATGTATCCATGGCTGTTTCCAGTGAGACCTGGGATGCTATAGAATGACAAAACCTAGGAATTCTACTCTCGTAAAAATCACCGCCCTCCCCAGTTCATAAACTTGTCCCCGGGCAAGTATGTATGCTGACCATACACCACCACCTGACAGGAGCCCGCCTCTGGTGGCTCTGGGACTCTCTATCAGCGAAAGTCTAGAACTGCTCTAAAGCAGGAAGTCTGCCCACCTGCTTTCCTGCATGGAGAAGTTGGTTTAGGTTCCGTGGGTACCAGGCACGGAGATGAAGCACGTTTTTCTGGAGGCGGGAGGGGCTGTGGTGTAGGCTGTTGCGGTTTAGGCTCAGGGTTAACTTGGTGTGGTGGGGCGGACTCCTGGCAAGGCTGTGGCTGCGGTGGTGGCGAGGCAGGCTCTGGACATGACGGCGGGGTTTCCGAGCTGGGCTGCTGTGAGGAGTCGGAGCTAGTCTGCGGTGAAATGGAATTCCTGCGGCGCCTGGAATCAGACTTTTTCTTTTTGACCTTCTTCATGGTGATCCTTCTAGAGTAACACCGTGGAGCTACATGGAACTGTGAATTTCCTGGCTCCCTCCCTAGGGAGGTAGTCTCCCCTGTGGGTATGTCTCTGATCTTTGACAACAGCAAGGCCCCACAGACAAGAGTCACCCATACCTCCTGTGAGGTCACAAAAGCCAGGCTGGCCCATGTGGCTAGCTAGGGCTCTGGCACTGGTTTCCTCTTCCAGGGCTTCCTGCTTGAACCGGCAGGGGGCAGCAGCTGCCTTGTCCCTCCATGGTCTGACTGAGACAATCTCTTGGGCCTGTGACAACTGGATCCATGGTTCCGTGACCAGAGCTTCGGTTTCAGGCACCTTTGGGCTGCATTCCTAGGTCCGTGAGAGCTACCTTTTATTCGAAGACATCCTATATAGGACTCTCAGCTCCGTTTCTGGTTTCTGCATGTCTACTCCCAAACACAAACATTATGGCTACCGTATATTTAATAAGTTTTTAGGGAATTTTCCGGGAGATTTGACTTTTTTTTTTCCATTTTACCTCCCACGGCCCACTGTCTCTGTCATCTCTGAATATGTGTGAACACGGGTGTCGGGTGTCTGTTTGTATGAGTGTGTGTCTGTCTGAACTTTTATAAGAACCCTTGAATTTGGCCAAGAATTCTACCTTAAGCCATTTCTCAGAAAACGAAAGAATTCTCAAACTCATTACATTGGTGAAACAGACTTATCACCTCCCCCAAACACTGGTTAGGTCAAACGGACGATGAATCTCTTAACAATTTGACTTTGATTTTAGGGTGGAAAAGTGAAAAGCATTTTGAAAATAAAGCCTAAATGTCACACATCACGAAGAAAAGTGTGTTCCCAGCAAGAGACAGAACTTCTCTGCGAACTAGGTAAGCTGCGTGGGTAAGTGCACCTGTCCTACTCAGACTCCTGAAGCCGAGGGCAGGGCGGAGCGGGAGGCCTAGCAAGCCCGAAAGGTCCTAGAGCGGCCACACACAAGGCTAGACCACACGTCAACAGTGAAGTGAGAAGATCTATTTTCAGGCTTTTGGAGCCAAAAAGACTTTGATGATTTTAATAATAATAATAAATAATAATAATAATAATAATTCTTCCAAAAAGGATATCGATGTTCAGAGAAGTTCAATTATGTAAGTACCTCTCAGACTAAATCCCCGCCCCTAGTTGATTGGTGGCACAATCCACCAATCCAGTTAAAGGTTCTTTTTCTTTATGACCCCAGTAGGCAGTTGGGGAATCAGATTATACAGGCTTTGAAATGAAAGGATTGGAAACAATTCAAGTTTCTTGCATGAGAAGATTGGAGAAAGGTATGGGCCTGGGGGGTGCAGCTCAGATGGGTCACGTGGGTCAGGCTGTGTCTGGCTGGGTTGGAGTAAGGCGGTTCAGGGGCAGGTGAGGCTGCAAGAAGCTGGCCGTTTCCTCAGGTCAGGAGCTATGGACCATTTACGGGGAAGCATTCAGAAACAGGCTGGGGCCTTTTCAGTGACTGCTAGACTTTTTCTGAGTGGATTGAAATCAGTTTCTCAATCTCAGTCCTGATTAACACTATGGACTGGATAATATTTTCTGGGGGAGGCTGTTCTGTACGTTATAGGGAGCTCTGCAGCCTCTCTGGCCTTGACTGGCCAGCGCCCCATCAGCATAACTAAAAAACAAAACAAAAAAAAAACCCTCCAGATGTGGCTAAATATGCCCAGAGCTTGGAGAAGGTGTTAATATTCTTCCGGGTTGAAAACAACTGGTTTAAATGAGTCTGATGGGACAGGGACATATTCGGGTAGAATTTCCTAATAGCCATGAAATAGCTATTCAATTTCACCTTAAAGAGACGCAACAGGGTATGGAACACACAGGCTTGTGTTCCTGGGAGATAGCTGACAGAATACAGGTTGAGGAGTGTTTGTACCATTAAGGAGACCATATGTGGTTCACAAGCAGGGAGAAGTCCTCCTGAGAGGTCCCTGACAAGAGCCTGGCTCCTCTACATCACAGTCATAGTGCGCTTAACTTAGGCTAACTTCCAGATCTTAGCTTTCATTCCCCTCGCCCAGCGAGCAGGTTCCAGAACCGAGAGTGGAAGGGGCAGGCTGGAGCACTGCAGAAGACTCTAGGCAGAGCTGCGAACTTTTCTTACTAAGAGGCTGTTGCCGAAGACGGGCTAGGATTTTTGCAGTTCCGGAGGAGAATCACAATTGGATGGGCCCATCAGTGGGAACTTTTTAAACCAGAGGCAATGCCATGTGGTAGTGAGTTTAAAAGGTTGGAGGTTAGGTAGCGAGGATACTTTGTGGTAATACTGTGCCCGGCCAACAGTCCCTAAGGGTCTGGCCTTTCAGTGTGTTCTGCGCACTAGAGTAAGCAGGCTACCATTTCTCCAGAAGCTAGACTCTGGGCTGAGTCTGACCCCAAGCATCCTTCATCCTTGCCTGTCATGTGATAGGGAAATGGGTCTAACGAGGGAGTGGTTGCTATGGCCACTAGCTAAACGGAGGCAGTTTCTGTAATGGGGCATCGAGGGGCTTGTGTCCAGAACACTTCTCTGGTTTCTATGCTGTCCCAGGAAGGGGCTTCTGGAAACAGAAAGCGCCAGAAGCCCATGTTAAGAGTTTTCTGCTCAATGACTCTAGGCTACAAAGTAGCCCTCCCCGGCCACAAGTTTACTAGGGGCTTTGAATAAAACCGCTAGTAGTCGACTCTCTTGAAGTCCCAACCTTAGAGAGTTGCTGTGAAGACTGGAGGTGAAGAGCCCTGAGCACAATGACTGGCTCACAATAGGCGGCTTTTATTGTCGTTTTTATCCCCTGGAGGAGTAACAGACTAGGGAGCCCGCTAAAGAACCTGGGAAGGCGTTAGTGCATTTGGAGAGGAGGGCGGGCTGTTACAGGCCCTACAACATCCATCAGGACGTTATAAAAGCACGATTTGTCTCCTACACTGTGGGCAGGGCAGATGGGCGGGAGACGTAACCCTTTGGGTTAATTCGAACACTTTCAGATTGTCCTAGCCCACACATCTTGGAGAAAGGATGCTGATTCATTACCATTCAGATCGTACCCCAAACGTCTGGAAGCACCAACACAGGGGCTGTGAGGTCAGGGCTTTGCCCTCTTCTCAGGGGAAACAACAGTCCCAATCTCCACCCTCAGGCCCCTCACCATCCGTTTGGGTCTGGCGATCCACTAGAGGGACCGTGTGCGCTTGTCTGTCAGCGCGCTGGACGTCCAGGACACCCTGGGGGCGACTGGGACAGAACACTGCTGTGTGCACCTCGACCCCTGGGTTCTCTGAAGAGAAGACGCTGTACAGCAGGTCCCCCAGACGGCGGCGCGACTCGGTCTCTTCATCCGGCCGTGGTTGCACCAGGATCCCGACGAGCGCGGCTGGCGGGCGACGCTCCTGGACCCGTACCTGCTGCAGGAGCAGCTGAAGTCGCGGCAGCTGCGTGTCCAGCGCCGACGCGTGGCACAGCACCAGGAGCAGCTGCTTGCCGGGCTCCGAGCTTAGCTCGGCGATCTCAGCCACCTCCGAGCCGGGCTTCCCTTGTGGAGCCCAAGGTGCCTTGCAATCCAACAAGTCCTTTTCCTTGAGACACGAGAACTGCGACATCTCTGCTCGCCGCTTGGCGGCCGGGGCTTCAGGGTTGTCCGCCAAGCTGTCGCCGGGGCGCTTGAGTCGCCTGACATTGCTGCAAAGGCTTTGACAATCTGTTGTTTGGGTGTCAGGCAGGGTCGTGCAGCTTTCTTCCTGGTTGAAGAACTCTCTTATTAACAGCACCCGACCGCGGCCTGAGATGGACTGACTTGGGGTCTCCGGCTGATCCTCGATCCTTTCCGTCTTTGGGGCCGTTGAGGGCTGCTCCTCAGGCCTCTGTTCCATGTCTGTCCGGCTCCCTTGTCCCAATGGCCTGGGACCTCCGTTAGCCAAAGGAAAGACTGCCTTTCCCCAGAGCATGTCACAATACCCCTCGGCCTTACAGCCTCTTGCCACAAGCAGCTGAAGGCCTTTATGTTGGATGCTGGAATAACATTCTCCCCCCTCCCCTTTCCCTCTCCTCCCCCTCTTAAAAGGCACATTTTTCCAGACCATACCTCTTATACTAAAGCCGCAAAGAAAAAAAAAAAGACATTTTAAAAACAGTGGACCGGATGTGGTCTGCACAGGACACGACCAGAGTCTGGGATTCTGATAGTTGGATAATTTGTTCCTTTTGCTGATTTTCTTTTTAAAATGAGTTTTGTACCGTGGATGGTGGTAGTACACACCTTCAATTCCAACACTCAGAAGGCAGAGGCAGACAGATCTCTCTGTCAGTTTGAGGCCACCCTGGTCTACAGAGTGAGTTCCAGAACAGCCAGGGCTACACAGAGAAACCCCAACTCAAAAAACAAAACAGAAACACACAGAAAAGAGTCTTGACAGTTTCTAAGTTATTGTTTAATATAAAAATAACAAACATGAAGGCAAGCTGTTAGCCAGAAAACCGTGAGCTGAACTCCCACTAAAACCTTCAAAGCCAAGGGAAGTACTGGCAAAGGCAGAAGGGCCCATCTTGGCAGACCCAGACTGGACAGTGATGTCTGTTCCATCCTGTTTTCAGCCTTTGTCCAGAGACTCAGCTACCTCTAGCCAGCCCTGAGGGAGAGGGGAGACAGAGCTTACCACCGGCAGCAAGCAAGAAGTCTTGCTTAGATCTTGACCCCTTTGCTTTCTAATCCAACTTGTGTGAAAATGTCCTAAACTGGGGAGGAGTTTCAGACGCTCCAGATGTGACCTCTGTCCCCTCCACAGCTGTTCATCCGGTCAGCTCCATTCGGAGCTGTCCGAGCTTTCTTGTACAGGAACTGTACAAGGCTGGTCATGGGCACACTCTTCATCAGCCCATGGCACACTGAAGCACGGTGAGGCAGAGAGGTGGCAGGCCTGCCAGACTCTGTGAGGCCTTTGTGAGGTGGACAGATCATCAGAAGAAAGTCAACTGGGCCATAGGGTTCTCAGGCCCTACCTATCCCTTAAGGAGAGAGGGAGACTCTGGCAAGAAGCAACATTAAAGACGTGTCAGCTGGTGTTAAATAATGAATACTGGGCTTCATTAATGGAGTCTTTAAACTCCCTGATTGCATTTAAGTTGATGTAGTTGCGAGATCCAAACACATGGCTTAGAAATGGTTCTTCATTTCCTGTCAGCGATTGGGACCCTTTGCTGTCTTCAACAGGGACTACTCTTTCCTGCCTTCAGGGCTGCTGGTCCAGGGCTCCCTAGCTCCTGGCTAGCAGGAAGATGAGTAAGAAGGGAGAGGAAGTCAGTTTTTTTGGCTCAGTTCTTAGAAAGTGGACGAATCATTTCCATGCATTTTCCCTGGGCAACCGGGGCTGGGAAATAGCCTCCTGGCTGGGCAGACACCGACTCCATCCTTGGTGGTTTTTCTCGATTCCTGGGAGGAGTGAGGAAAAAAAAATCAAAGGACATTTAGGAAGCTCTTCCGTTTCTAAAAATTGCACTAGTGATGTGGGGGTCTTCCTGTGTGCTGGGCGTGGCTGCAGAGATCATCACCCTTTCAAGTTACAATGGCAGAAACAGAAGGCTCAGGCAGGTTAAATAGTCAGTTTACTCAGCAAGAGGTAGGTCTGGGATCTGGATACAGACAGGACGAGCTGAAAATGCCACAGTACTGTGGCTCCTTGAGACAGAAATGGGGCTGACCCCATGTTGCACAGCTTTCTGGAGGTCAATACTGATGAAGGTCGAGGGCACCCGCAGGAGGAGGGGCTATTGGGTGGCAAAGCCTCTTCAGCTTCAGTTTTGAGGACACAGTAAAGGGTCATTTAAAAAAACATAAGAGAATGGGGGGAAAGCTCTTTTACTACATCAAGTTTTATAAAAGTAATGTTTTCTAGGTTTTAGAACGTCAATGAAGCCCTGCTTAGATTAAAAAGTTGAATTAAGACAATTCATAAGCGGAGGAGTGAGAGGCCTTGATTATGTTTGAGACACCTTGCCTGATATTGGGTGGACATCTTGGCATCCCCTATGACATTTAACTTGAGGAAGAATTGTCTTTAACTAATAGCATTTATATGTATGTGTATGCACTGTGTATGCAGTACCCGTGGAATCCAGAAGAGGGCAGTAGATCTCCCAGAGCTAGGGTTATAGTTGGTTGTGAGCTACTACTGAATGTAGTTGGGAATTGAACCTGGGTGTGGCTACCACTGCTAAACCATCTCTCTGGCCCCAAAAAAGGATCTTGATAATAGTCCGATACTGCTGAGTAACGTCATAGCTATTTTTTATTATTTCTGAATTATTTCAGATAATAAAAAATATACCTGGCTATATTAAAAACAAAAAGGCACTCTGGTTTATGTTTTTTTTGGGGGGGAGGGTGGATCAGTAATCTCGGGGATGTCACCTGCTCATATTGTGAGGACACTCTTGCAACCCCATGGAGAGGAAAGAGAATGAAGCCTTCCCTACCAGCACCTGTTAAAGTCACCATCTTGGAAGTGTTCAGCCTTAGTCAAACTTAAATGACTTCGTATATATCTTTGTGACTTTGGAAAGGACATCAACTAGAATCACTGACCTGAGCTGCACTGTCATTTGATTCCCACAGGGTTGAGAAGGCATTGGTTTAGTCCATTAAGTTCTGAGGTAAATGATACATAATAAGACAATTGTCTATTCCTAACCTATACTTTCTGCAGGAGCTCCATTTTACAAACACAGCCTGTCAGAGGTTCTGCCATTGCCACAGTTCTGTGGTAGGCAGTCTGTCAGCCCCACGAGAATGCCCCCTTCTAACCTATGATGAATATGTTAGGTTACCCAAAGAAGGGGATGAAAAGTTACATGTGGTTTTAAAGCAGATTTGTCTTAGTGAAGGTTTCTATTCCTGCACAAACATCATGACCAAGAAGCAAGTCTGGGAGGAAAGGGTTTATTCAACTTACACTTCTACACTGCTGCTCATCACCAAAGGAAGTCAGGACTGGAACTCAAGCAGAAGGGAGGACTCAGAAGCTGATGCAGAGGCCATGGAGGGATGTTCCTTACTGGCTTGCTTCCTCTGCCTTGCTCAGCCTGCTCTCTTACAGAACCCAAGACTACCAGTCCAGGGACAGCACCACCCACAAGGTGCTATGCCCTCCCCCCTTGATCACTCCTTGAGAAAATGCCTTACAGCTGGAACTCATGGAGGCATTTCCTCAAGGGAGGCTCCCTTCTCTGTGATAACTCCAGCTTGGGTCAAGTTGACACACGAAACCAGTCAGTACAATATTCTGAATTTCCCCAGGTGGGTCTATTCTAACCCCAAAGATCCTCAAAAGAGAGGCAGAGGAAATAAATTCAGAACGTTGGCTTTGAAGGTTAGATGGGGGGTGGAAGGACTGGGGTAGCCTTAGAGGTTGGAAAGATAAAGAGATGGCTTCTCCCCAGCTCCTAAAAGGTACAGTAGCTCAGTTAAAGTCAACCACCAGAACCGGAAGATGGCAAGGATGTACTGGTTTAAGCCAGTGGGGTTGTGGTGTATTATACCATGGGAAGATCAAATCATATAACCAGAAAATGGCAGGGCAAGAAACCAAGTTCAGTATGTCTGACCCAAAGTTGTCTTTCTCTCTACAGAGACCCCAACCCCTCACTTTCCCCCTGCCTCTGTCCCTGAACCTCAGCTATGGGAGACTCTTACCTTTTCTGGGGTATAGTTTTCGTCATGAAGTTGTTGAATGCTTGTCATGTACAAGGAATGTGCGCATTTCCTATAAAAATGGGACAGAAATGCTAATGGACATGAGAAGTGTTCTGACTGTGTGGAGGTTGTCATCCAGTGGGAGAAGACAGGCTGGACCCCACAATGGTTGCCATGGTTACTATTACCCTGTGTCACAATCAAAGCTTGACTGAGCAGTTCCAGGCAACACACAAGACAAAAGAACTGACTGGGATTAGATCCACAGTCTGAATCCGGAGGTTGAGGTGTTAGTTTGAGGAAAGTTCTACCTGTGCTTATTTGTGTGACAATCGGTGCGTCCTCAGAAGGGTCACTGTCGAGGAATGAACAGAACAGATTCTTGGGTCTGGGTAAAAGAAGAGCTTGAGAGACTACAGTCATCTTCAGATATCTAAGAGTCCAGGTCATTAAACACTGGGGACAAGGAGAGAGGTTTATGGCAAGCTGTTAAACAGGGAAATTAAGTTGCTGAACAGTTTGCCTTATGAGCACCACCCTTTTGTTTAGTAAAATCCTCCATCAAGAAAGGGAAAACTATGTTAAAGGTATGGAGTACCCAGATTCAGCAAGTGAAAATACAAAAGACACTTAAGACTTGAATTTTAGATCAGTTATAAAATAATTGCCCATGCAATTATCTTTTGTGGTTCTTAAATCCAAATTTAACTGTACACCCTGAATTTTTATCTGGCAAAACTGATATAGAATTTTCTTTGTGTCTCTAAAAAAATAAGTGTATGGTACTTTAATTTTTAGAACTTGTAATATACATAATACAGAAATTGTACATATTTCTTGAGTCACATGAAAACGGAAAAGAGAAAGGACCTCAAGTTCTAAGGAGGAATTAGATGTCCTCTGCCCAGTTAGGGAACCCAAAAGAGACCTCTACCACCAGGAGGCGCTGCATGGCTGCAGGTTAGACGAGCAGAGGCACTGTTGCCAGTTCTTTGATCTAGGTGGCCCTGGGGAGTCCCCAGGGGTGGGACCGGTGCCGGAAGAGTTGTATGCAAACTTGGAACTCTCTTCAAAGTTTGTCCTCGGCCTTCGTCTTCAAAGCCTCAGGACCATTGTCGCTGGAGAAGTGCACAGGATTGGAACTGAGAGATCAGCCCATTGCCGGGGGGTGGGGGGGGATGGGGGGGGTGGGGGGTGGGGGGGGTGGGGGGGGTGGGGGGGGTGGGGGTGGTCCCATTCTCAGGAGGCTCCTCCCCCCGCCCCCACCCCCACCCCGTTTCATTCCTCCTGGGGACCCAGTCCCAGTCCTGGAACCCTGAATTCTCAGCTGACTCCATAGATTGAAGGGACTGCGATTCTTGCCTTCAGGGAAGAGGGGAGGGAGATAAGATAGAAAGGAGAGCTGCAGTGGGTGTGAAAGGAGACATTGTGACTTTCCTATAAAGCTTGAGTTTGTGCCCATACCTTTGGCCTAGTATGTCCTGAGTAAGAGATGTTCAGCGAATTATATATATATATAAAACACAGGGTTTCTCTGTGTAGCCCTGGCTGTCCTGGAACTCACTCTGTAGACCAGGCTGGCTACTTCAAACTCAGAAATCCACCTGCCTCTGCCTCCCAAGTGCTGGTATTAAAGGTGTGCGCCACCACTGCCCAGCTCAGCGAATATTTTTAATTCATCCAACACTTGGAGGCCCCTAGTGAGTTGCTAGGGCTTAGCAGGGAGGCAGTTTAAAAAGCAGGCCAATGTTGCAATCTCCAAAGCTGCTGAATTCTAGATGGAAGGAAGGCAAGGTGTCCACTTCATAACTAGTGTCCACCCTTCTTAGGACAGTGATGCTCGCTGAAGGGAGAGGCCAGCTGCTGGCATGGAGCCCCTTGCCTACCCCCCAGGCACAAACTACAACCCTGGGCTGCTTTGGGAGGGGCCGTGAGGGTTGTGGGAGATGAGGTTGGAGGTGTCTGAGGAGGTGAGAGGTTGTGGGGTGGAGGGAGTATGATATAGATCCAGGAATCCTGGGAATGAAAAAATCCCTGTGGCTGTGAGAACCATTGCCCAGGAAGGAGGAGCCAAGTCTTTGGGACTTTTTAGTCAAGGAAGAGTCTCAGCTTGGAAGACCAGAAAACAGGACAAAGAGGTGATTTAGCTCAGTGTTAAGTTTTCCCCGTAATCCCCTTCGTGGAAAGGGTCTCTGAATGTGGAGGGGTCTCTGAATGAATCCCGTGGAATCGTAAGACTCATCTCCTGTCCCCTTTTCTCACCTGGTGGTGACTTGAACTCAGCACCTGCCCTGCTCCGTGGCCCAAACAGCTCATCTACAAACACGGCATGCTGTGAATTTCTCCCGGCAGTGTAAGGAAGTCAACTACAAAATCTGGGCGTGGAGGAGAAAGATGTCTTAAGCATATTTCTTCTTTGCTATTTCCCATCCATACCTCAAACTACACCTGCCCCGGGTGCAGGAGCCCCACCTGCCACGTGTGGTGGCTGGTTGGTTTTTCTCTGAAACATGGAGGTGCCAGATCCTTTGGTTTACAATTTAAACTTTAAAGGATGACTTGGACCACAGGCATTTTAGTTTCCAGTACGGATTTTTGTGGCTCTCACTCCCTAACTCCTAGGCATCGTGGACAGAACAGGTCGAAATCTGGTATACAAAAGCCATCGCAGGGCCCACTCCGGGATCATTGTGAAAGGATCATTTGCATAAGGCTGGAGCTGGTTGGACAAGCAAAACCAACGCCCGAAGCTGCAGGTTACATGAAAGGCAGACCCTTTGGGTTCTTGGTTAATGAGCAGAGTGCTTTAGAGCAGGGAACGTGGGAACAGCCATTAAAGAGAGGACCATTTGCATAGATGGAGTCCACCAGCCTTTCCCAGAATGCTCTGTGTTTTCTTCAGCGGTGAGAACTTGTGGCAGGGCTGGGTTTCTCAGTGTAGTCCCAGAATGAGTGGTCCTTGCCACAAGACGCCATCACCAAGTCAGAAAGCCAGCAAGCTTAACCGCTGCCTCCCATACTCGATGGTTTGATAACACAGTCTCATGTCCAGATTATAATTCTTAGGAAGGTGGCCTTATTTGGAAACAGGGTCTGCGCAAATATTAAAAAAAAAGCCTTGAGAGGAAATGATTGATAGGATCACCATCCAAAGACATGTGTCCTTCTCAAAGAGGCTCAGAGGAGAGGGACACACAGGAAGAGGGGTAGGCAAAGGCAGAGATTAGAACGGTACAGTTACAAGCCAAGGTCTCTGGAAGCAGTCCGGAAGAGACCGGCTGTCCTCTAGAGCCTCTGAGGGAATGTGGCCCTGCTGACACCTTTGTTTTGAAGTTCTAGTCTTCAAAGATGAAAGTTTTTGTTTTAAGTTACCGAGTTTGTGGTCTTGTGTTGCAGAAGCTGATTCCTGGGGTGTTTGCTCTGTCCTTCCCCCCACCTTTCTTCCATATATGGCCTGGTTCGCCCCTCCTTTGGGGTATCCACCTGGAAGGGAGATTCCATCTCATTGCTACATTTCCCACACATCACATTCCTTGCAGGGAGAATTTCTTAGTGTTGGGGAAACTCAATCAGCGTTTGGAACTAAGGTTCCATTCTCCAGCACAATCCCTGGGATTTCTTTTCCTCGATCAAATATGAATGGCATGAACCACTGTGAACCTTTGCGGGGCTGATCAGACATCTTCGTACTAGCAAATCCCCAGAGAATCGTGCTTGGGTGAATGCGTGCGCCCACAGCCCTGCGTGTTCCCGAGCTTCCCCTCCACACGCATCTTGCTTTCAGGAGAGAGGCCGCAGAGCCCGTCCAATCACAGCTCCTGTCAGAATTGCCCTTCAACAAGGAAGAACTCTGAGTTGAGAGGACTCTGAGATATTTCCCTGAGGAGAGTAGTCATTTCTAGAAGAGGTACAAGACGGGTTCCTTGGGGCTAGAGAGATGGCTCAGTGGTTAAGAGCACTGGCTGTTCTTCTGGAGGTCCTGTGTTCCATTCCCAGCATGCAACTCACAGCGGTCTAAAATTGTGGTCCCATGAAGTCTGTTGCCTTTTTCTTATGTATAGACATACATTCAGACAAAACACCCATATACATACATAAATAAAATTTTAAAAAAGACATCCTGCCACACAGAGCTCTGATGGCCACTAGTTCATGAGCAGTTCACATACTCACAGCAAAGTGTGAGCTGCTCCAGTGTGTGTTCAGTGACCAGTGTGGACATCCTTCTACTCCAATTCTCCTGTGTGTCCTGAAGAAAGCTATCATTATCTGGTCAGTTTTATAAGCTATGTCCCTGAAATTATTCCTCAATAGTTTATCATTCCCAAATCTACCCCATCTATATAGATGTATTTGCACACGCGACCCCCCCCCCCACATGAACAAAAACAACAGTTGGAGATTACTTTCCTATTGTATTTGTTTGGTTTTGCATTGTGTCTTAGGGTTTTACTACTGTGAACAGATACTATGACTAAGGCAACTCTTATAAGGACAACATTTAATTGGAGTTGGCTTACAGGTTCAGAGGTTCAGTCCATTATTGTCAAGGCAAGAACATGACAGCATCCAGGCAGGCATGGCACAGGTGGAGCTGAGAGAGTTCTACATCTTCATCTGAAGGCTGCTAGCAGAATACTGGCTTCCACACAGCTAGGAGGATAGCCCTCACCCACAGTGACACGCCTACTCCAACAGGGCCACACTTACTCCAACAAGGCCACACCTTGTAATAGAACCACTCCCTGGACTGAGCATGTACAAACCATCACACCTTGCTATTATAAAAACACCTGTACTTATTAAAGTTTTATTTATCTCATATTTCTGTAGATTTGAGGGCGCAACACCAGCATGTACTCGGCTCTGGTGAGAGCCCTCCTGCTAGATCACAATATGGCTGACAGCAAGATGCAAGAGGAGACAGTCACTTAGAGAAACTCAGAATCCAAGTTTACTCTCTGGTAACAATTCACTGGTGCATGCCGGGTGGTGGTGGTGCACGCCTTTAATCTGAGAACTTGGGAGGCAGAGGCAGGTAGATCTCAGAGTTTGAGGCCAGCCTGGTCTACAGAGTGAGTTCCAGGACAGCCAGGGCTACACAGAGAAACCCTGTCCCTGAAAAAACAAACAACATCACCCCTACAAAAGACGCCCCCCCCCCCCAAGAACTGAAAATAAATTCGGTCTTGCAGGACTTAACCAGGACCCCTCAAGTCCCTCAAGAACGATATGGAGTCCTTCAATGCCTGACTCTCCCATGCCTGCCATCTTCCATGAGACTCTGCCTGTTAAAGGGTGCATCCCCTCCCAGGACTGCCATGCTGCCGACCAAGCTTCCAGTCTTTGGAGGCTACACAGGAAAATCACATTCAAACCAGGACACTGCACTGCCTGTCACTCAAATGTCAGTTCAGATAGCTCCTCCCACCACCATCTCTGATGGGCCCTCCCTTCCCCTCTCTCATCAATTTTTCTGTGAGAGCAAAGACCACAGTTATTTGCTCTTTGTTGTCTCCCGTGGTTCCAGACTGCCTAGGCATTGCTGGTGCTGCAGGAATACTGGTCAGATAATTGAATAAATAGATGAATGAATGTACTTCTAATTTTTAAAATACAGTGCCTGTGCATATGCATCTGTCCCATAGTGCACACATGGCAGGACTGTTTTGTGGAGTCCGGTCTCTTATGTGAGTTCTAGGATTGAACTCACACCATCGGGCCCACAAAGTGTGTTCCTTTACCCACTTAGCACCTCACCAGCCCTGGATGCTATTTGGAGCCACAGCTGTGTTCTGAAGTATAGGCTTCCTTTGCAGAGCCCAGGGGCCACATAGTAACAGGTATCCCAGACAAGAGCACTGGGCTGGAACCTGCCAGGGCCTTCAGAAATTGTTGTGCTGCAGAGATTCCCCACCAGTGCCCTGGGCATGGGACTCTCTATCTATACTGTCTGCCATGGGTGTCTCCTAAACATGCACAGTGCCCTCGGGGGTCAGTATCCACATGGGTTAGGGATTTTGCCAGGTGCTGAATTGGAGGTAGGGATGGGAAGAGGTTCAAGGAACCCGAAGGGAAGACTTTCTGTTTTCAAGGCGACTTCATAAAGGGGATCAGCCTGTTGTAATTCAGAGAGCCAGTCTCACCACCGTGGTGACAGGAGCCTTGGGTCTGTGACAGCTTTCTCTGTGTGCCTTGCCATTTCCCACGGCACGAGTGCTTTGGGAAATCCAAGCCTGTGGATTTGAAAGAAGAGTACAAGGATTTACTAATCCTGCCATTGTTAACATATTCTCTCTCTCTCTCTTTCCAAATACATCTATTTGCAAGCAAACTGCTGACATCTTGAGACCTCACTTCCAAATAGACCAACATCTCCTAATAAGGCCACTCTGCTACAAAACCACAACGCCACGATCGAAGCCATAGCAGCACACAGCACACCACCTGCATTTGGAGCTCTGCAGATGTCCCCCAGATGTCTTTCATAGGGGGAGCATTTCCCCCTACCCAGCATGCAACCAGAATTCATGTCTAAACATGGCTGTTTAGTCTTTAATCTAGAATAGTTCTTTCCTTGCCTTGTTATCATTACTTCTTGTTTGCTTTTGTGGCATGACCTTTTTGGAAGCATCCGCTCTGACTGTAGACCTGTCATTACTAACATGATTATCAGTGTAGAGTTTGGGGCACGGGTCCCACATCTGTGATTCACTCCCTGCATGTAATTGAGATCAAATGATGGCACATGGGCTGCTGATATGAAGTTGATCACCAAGCCTCTCTCCAGTTTTGTTTGTAATCAGTACTTTGTGGGATCCTCGCATGGCGAAAGCTTTAGTGGGGTACCAGGTTCACCCAGGAACTGATGGATCTTGTCTGGAGAAAATCCTGGCGGCTGCAGAATAGTTATTTTAAAGTTTTTACTTCCCTTATATCTACTACTTGGTTATTTGTTTCTGCAATAATTCCAATAAAAAAAAATAACCGGGGAGTTGGGGAGGTGAGTGAGCAGCTGAGAGCATTTGTGCTCTTGCCGAAGACCTGGGGTTAGCCCCCAACACCCGAGGGGTAGTTCAAAACCATCTGAAACTTCAGATCCGGGGACTCGATGCCTTATCTCGCCTCTGAGTATGCCGGCATGTTGTGTAGTGCCCGGAAGTCCTTGCTCATTTTGACATTCAGATTGTTGCACCTTTGAGCAGCCTGAGGTCAGCTTTTGAATTCATTTGGCAAGATTGCAACTTAAAAAACAGCAGTTCAGGAGCTGGGAAGGTGGATGGGCAGCTAAGAGCATTTACAGCTCCTGCAGAGCACCCGGAGTTAGAGCCCAGGACATTTATCATTGAGTCCTGTCTCACTTTCTCATCAGACATGGCGTTCCAGGCTTGTGACACATTCTTAGCCCCAGACCTGGAATCAGTCACTGTTTCAAGCAGCCCTGACTTCTGAACTAGTGTGCTGTAGAGGACTTGGTGGCGCCTGTGGCCGTGGCTACTGGCTTGTCAGGGCTTCTGTGTCCATCAGTGGATGGAAGTAGGAAATTCTTCTGGCTTGAATCACGAATCCAAACTGGTCTCTCCATCTCAAAGGTAACGTTGTAGGGTTTCTCTTTAACTTTTACTTATTGCTAGAGCCCTTCATCCTTTTCCAGTAAAGAACATATGTGTGTGTTTGTTTTCTATGATATCGTGTGGAGAAGAGTTTCAGAATGATAAGAGCAGTATCAGTAAGTCTACTAAACACCAGATATTCTCAGAACAAACCCGTTGTGTGCAATCAGAGTGCGCCAATTGATTCCTGGCTCTGTGTGGTTGTCAGTTCAACATAATACCAGGCTGGTTTGTGTCTGTTTGCATTACTCTGACCTTTCAAATTTCAATCTTAGATTTTGAATATGCTAAACATACATTTATGTCTGATAGCGTGTGTGTCCATGTGTGTGTGTGTGCGCGTGTGTGTGACTCTGAAGTGAAATTGAGATACAGTACACAAGCCTCACCGCCCCGCCTTCCCCTCCCACTGCCACGGTTTCTCTTTTGTATCTCTGTACTTCTTTTCGTGTAACCGACACACCCACACACTCTGATTTTTCTCTTTTCAATATTTCTTCCTTTGCTTCTTACCCTAAACTTTAGTATCTACTGACAGCCGCCTACTCCCCACTTTCATTCCTTCTAGGGCTAGAGCATCCTTCTGTCACGTGGAACCTTTCTGTGGTCGACTTCTGTGGAATCTAGCCTACTGAAGTAGGGTTTTTTATTTTTCGTGGCGGGTACCTGGGAAGACCGTGTGACATGTCTTGTTGCTGGACCACGAGGAATGCAGAGTTCCTTCTGGATCTTGCACATCCTCCAGATCCTGAGGTTTCTGAGAAAGTACAAGGACAAAGCCCAGAGTGGAGTGAGGTTATCCCGAGGTGGGCCCCTCCTGCCTGCCTCTTAGGGAAACTGGAGCTTTGAGGGTATCTTTCGAGCGAGGGAGTTTGTCTTTGGCAGACTATGAAATGCTGCAATTAGAGAGCTTCAGTCACAGTGCATGCTTTTAGACAGTGTGTGGTGTTTCACACACAATCCCAGAACTTAGAAGGCCGAGGCAGGAGGATCAGAGCTCAGGGCCATCTATGGATATGCAGTGAGACAGTATCTCAAAGAAAACAGTGGGATGCACGGGACTGGAGGCTGCAGTGATGAAGGCTCAGCAGTTAAGAGCGCTCACAGCTTTTGCAGTGAGTTCTGTTCCCAGGACCTCGGGGGTGGCTCACAACCCTCTGTGACACAAATTCTGGAGGATCCGACACCCTGTTCTGATCTCCGAGGGAACCAGGTACACATGTGGTACCCAGACATACAGGCAGGCAAAACATCCATACACATAAACAAATATTAAATATGTATTTTAAAAAGAGAGAGTATATGCTCTTTAAAAACTGAGGCAAAATTCATGCAATATACAATGTACTTTAAAGTGTGCATTCCACAACTTTTGGGACATTCACTAGGTTATGTATGAATTGCCCAAGTAGAAACCTCATTCCTGGTACTTGGTCCCTTCCTGTTTCCCTTCCACAGCCCTGGCAACCATGGAATGTTTCGTGTCTGTGGATCTGCCCATTCCGGATGCTTCCTGCATATAGAGTTGTACAGTACAGAGCCTTCTCGTCCAGATTCATCCATTCTCAGAGCCGCTCAGTACCGATTGCCTTTTTAGAATTAAATATCCATCCTATGGGTTTTCTGCAGCCTGTTTGTTCGTCTTCTGGTCTTGTGAACAGTGCAGTTGATGCTCATATGCAGATCTTCGTTTGAGTGTCCGTTCCTCACTCTTTGAGGGTGTCCCTAGGAATGGGTGACACATTTATTTATTTATTTATTTATTTATTTTGAGAATGCTGGAGAGCGAACCTTGGGCCTTGCACATGGCAAGCATGTGCTCTAATGTGCTTTTCTAGTAGAACTGCTTACTAATCGGCCACATCATTTTACACCACCAGTGTCCAGTGCAGGAGCACGGCAGGCTCTCCACCTGCTCCTTAACATTAGAGATGACGTCTCTCAATGTAGGAGAGGCTTTCCCAGAACTTGGAATCCTCCTGGTTCTGCCTCTCTGGTGTTAGCCTCCCTCCCTCCCTTCCTCCCTCCCTCCTTCCCTCCTCCCCTCCCTCCTTCTTTCCCTCCCTCCCCTTCCCTCCTTCCCTCTGTCCCTCCCTCCCTTCTTTTCTTCTTTCCTTCCTTTTCCCTTTCTTTTCTTTCTCCCTCCCTTCTTTGGATTGCAGCTGTCCTAGTGGTAATGGACTGACCAAAACTTCTTTCGGTACAGGCTGGAGATGTCCCCACTTTTGGCTTCTGAGGCTGCAGTGGAAGTCCTAATCACCTATAAAGGAGATTAGTCTCCCGTTAGTGGTCTACTTAGTTGCTGACTAGAGGGATTTTTAAGTACAGACTGGAATCCTGTTAGAAGCTAAGTGTGGTTTCAGCTGATTGCAGAGTCTCAACACTTCCTAGCTCTCCCCCACTCACAGAGGTGGGAGGATATTGTTGACTGAAGTGAAGGTGTGAAGTAGCTATGGGGACAGGTGACATTTAAGGCCCTTTAAAAAATGCTTAATGTGATCGACATAACCCAGCCCAAGCCTGCGACTCCAGACATTTTGACAGAAGCCACATGAATGAGGACAGCAGCCGTCAGACCACAAGACCTTCAGGGGACTTTTTAAGTAAGGCATTCTATAGCATAATTTGGGCTTCCAGGGCTGGTGAGCTCAGGCCTTGAGGCCCCCAAGGTAAGAATTACCACATCCTGTAAAAAGTCACCTGAGCCTTGGTCCCCACTGTGGCCAGAAGTCAAACCAGACTCTTCATGTCTCACCCCCAGGCCTGCCACAGACGAAATACTTGTAGACAAGCACTCGTACACAAAAAATAAAGTATTTTTAAATGAAATAAAGAATAAAATCCAAGTCCCCACTTGTATTGGCTGGTTTTATATGTCAACTTGACACAAGCTGGAGTTATCACAGAGAAAGGAACCTCCCTTGAGGAAATGCCTCCATGAGATCCAGCTGTAAGGCATTTTCTCAATTAGTGATCAAGGGTGGATGGGCTCCTTGTAGGTGGTGTCATCCCTGGGCTGGTAGTCCTGGGTTCTAAAAGAGAGCAAGCTGAGCAAGCCAGGGGAAGCAAGCCAGTAAGAAACATCTCTCCATGGCCTCTGCATCAGCTCCTGCTTCCTGACCTGCTTGAGTTCCAGTCCTGACTTCCTTTGGTGATGAACAGCAATGTGGAAGTGTAAGCTCAATAAACCCTTTCCTCCCCAACTTGCTTCTTGGTCATGATGTTTGTGCAAGAACAGAAATCCCAACTAAGACAGTGGGGGTATGGAATAACGCAGGTAGTGGAGGGATGGGGTGGGGTGAAGAATGGAGGTGAGATTGGAGTAGGGGGATGAGGTAGGGGGTGGGGATGGGGGATAGGATGAGGAGATGGAGTAGAGGGATGGAGATGGAGTGGAAGAGGGGGTGTGGTGGGAGTGAGGAATGGGGATGGGAGTAGAGGATGAGATGGAGGGACAGGGATGGAGATGGGAGTGGAGAGGAGGGATAGGGATAGAGGTGGGAGGAGGGGGATGAGATAGAGGGATAGGGATGAGATGGGAGTGGGGGTTGGGAATGGGGTTGGGAGTGGCAGTAGGAATGTGTGCAAGGAATGTGTGGCAATCCTGCATGGCTGGGTGATTTTAACTGGAGTATTGTTTAGGGTTAAGGATCAGGTTGTGTTAGCCAGCTTTTCTTTGCTGTGACACAATAACTTGCTTAAAGGAGAAACCCCTCATTTGGCTCACTGGTCCTGAGGCTGCTTCATGGTTGGCCCAGTCACTTCTGGCCTGTGGTGGGAACACAGCAGAGGAAGTTGTTCACCTCAGGTGCTATGAAAGAAAAAGGTAAGGAAGGGGAGAAGGAAAGGAAGGAAAGAGACAGGATCCCAATAGCCTTCCACTTTAAACATGAGACAAGACAGTTTACCTCCTCATTTTGTAAGCATGGTGGCAGGTGAAGGCGGCACGGCACATGAGTGGAAGTCAGAAGACAGAGTGCTCAGGTCGCATCTTTGCTTCCGTCACATGTGTCCCAGGACTCGAACTTGGGACTTCAGGCTTGGCAGCAAGTGCCCTTACCTGCTGAACCATCTTGCCTAGCTCTACATCCCCATCAGGGCCACACCCTCAGCTATATACTCTGCTTCTATGCTGTTTCACCTCCTGATGTTTCTACCACCAGCAAAGATGTCTAATGGCCACACCAGTCCACACTTGAGGTGCTGGTACAAGATTTAGGTTTAATTCGTGTATTAGTGTTAAATTGCCGTGCAAAGACACCATGACCACAGCAACTCTTAGAGTGGAAAACATTTTACTGGGGCTGGCTTACAGTTTCAGAGGTTCAGGCATGGCAGCATGCAGGCAGACATGATGCTGGAGAGTAGCTGAGTTCTACATCCTGTTCTGCAGGCAGCAGGAAGAAAGAGATACTGTGCCTGCCTTGGGCTTTTGAAACCTCAAAGCACATCTCCCCCAATGATGTACTTCCTCCAACAAGGCCACACCTACTCCAAAAGGCCACACCCACCCAACAAGGCCACACCCACCCCAACAAGGCCACACCTACCCCAACGAGGCCACACCTACTCCAAAAGGCCACACCCACCCAACAAGGCCATACCCACCCCAACAAGGCCACACCTACCCCAACAAGGCCACACCTACTCCAAAAGGCCACACCTACTCCAACAAGGCCACACCTCCTAATCCTCCCAAGTAGTACCTCTTCAGCATGGGTCACCTTCCAGAGTGGCTCGTGGCCCAGTGACTGACAGATATAACCGATGAGCTCTTAAGGGAGGAGGAGATAACAATGTGTCTCCGCCCAGAGTCAGAGACTCTACTTTTATCTTACTGGAGCACAACTAGAATACCTCTGAAGGGGAGGCTTTTTTGGGAACTGGGTCTTTACGCATATAATTAGTGAGGCTAGAATTGCAACAGCATCATTAAAGGCCTAGTCAGGGAAAATCACTTCCTTTTAGCCAAGAGAATGGAACCTTTGGCCTGGGTGAAGACCCAGTTCTCCATGTGTATGTGTGTGTGTGTGTATGCATATGTATATATGTATACACACACACACATATTAGGACAGGATTTCATATAGTTCAGGCTAGCCTTCAATTTACTATGTAGCTTAAGATAACCCTGAGTTTCTGAGCTTTCTGCCTCCATCTCTTAAGCACTAGAATCGCAGGCATATGCCACCACGTCTAGGTTTGTGTTCTGATGAAGCAGGACCCAGGGCTTTGTGTGTAACGGACAAGTATTCTGTCAATAGAGCCACACCTCCACTCCCAGTGGTATATCTTTATAAGAAAATATACAGCCGGGTGGTGGTGGCGCATCCTGTAATCCCAGCACTCTGGGGCAGAGGCAGGCGGATTTCTGAGTTTGAGGACAGCCTGGTCTATAGAATGAGTTCCAGGAGAAACCCTGTCTCGAAAAACAAACGAACGAACAAACGAAAGAAAGAAAGAAAGAAAGAAAGAAAGAAAGAAAGAAAGAAAGAAAGAAAGAAAGAAAGAAAGAAAGAAAGAATATACAGGAACAGAGATAAAGAGATGAAGGAACTTAGCACTTGGTAAGTTCCTACTTTCGGTATGTGCTACTACTTTGACATAAGGACTCTACTTAATTAAAGGCCCTTGGGAAGAATGGCAGATGTCTGAAAGATGACCCAGAATTCCCAGCCTATCTCTGAAGACAAGAAATAAAAGCTGCCCTCCCTACGTGGACACTGTTCTGCCCATATCAGGAGAAAAGTGACATTCTTATATCAAGGATATAAGAATCAGAGCTGAGAGAATTCTGGACAAACAAACCTTATTCATCTAACCGTATCTGTCTCCTCGAGTTCCCATTCAATTAACTCCCCCCCACCCCGTTTTTTATTTATTCTTCTCTCATCCAATACATCCTGACCGGTTTTTCCTCTCTCTACTCCTCCTAGCCCTTCCCACCTTCTCTCTCCCCCAGATCCACTCCTCCCCTGTCTTCCTTCAGAAAAGAGTTGGCTTCCCAGGAATATTACCTGAACAAGGTTTATTGAGTTACAATAAGACTAGACACAGGGCCTCACGTCAGGACTGGGGTAGGCAGCCCAGTAGGAGGAAAAGGGTCCCAAAAGCAGGTAAGAGAGTCAGAGACACCCCTCCTCCCGCTGTTAGGAGCCCCACAAAAACACCAAGCTAACACCAAACATATTTGCTGAGGACCTGACACAGACCTCCTAGCTCCAGGCTCTGCCTGTGTTACTTCTCTGGGAAACTGAGGACAAATGGCTAACTGAGGTATCCATTGACATATCAAAGCAGATGCTGCAGCTCCTCCTCACGCTTCTCACACTGCCCCTATCCCTAAACCTTTCCAGCCCAGGGACCGGACTTCTCCTCCCTCCCTCCCTCCGGCGGCTCCTTTTTCTACATAACCCAGACCTTTTGGCCACAGTGTCTCTTGATCTCTTGGGTCTCCTGGCTTCTTGGTCTGCAGCTCTTTCCTTGCTCTGCTTCTCTTTCTCTCTTGCTCGCACGCTCTCTCCTCTCATGGCCCTGTTCAGTCTGGACTCCTCCCGGTGCCTCTGGCTGGGCTCTCCCTCATAGCTGCAATAAAAGCCTTCTCTGCAACCATACCCAGGAGCAGTCATGCCCTCATTTTCATTCAGCCTAATCATCTTTGGATGATTTTCTATCTATTCTTGGCCCCAGTCAGGACGTGACTGCCAACGTCTAATTGCCTCTTTGGGTCCTGTTGCAGTTTGAATGTGTCCTCAAATTCATGTGTTGGGATCTGAATGTCCAGGGCAGCCCCAGTCTTATGAGGTGGGCTCTAGTGGGTCAGGCTTGGGTTCTGAGGGCTTCACTCTCATGGTCTGATTAATGCTAATGTTGAAGCGATGGGGGGGGGCTTCTTTTGAAGCTTCTGTTATGAAAGAACCTCAAATGTCAGGGCATCATCTTGGATGCAGAATGGACCCTCAGCAGACTACAAACCCATCAACACTTTGATCTTGGACTTCCTAGCCTCCAGAAGTATAAGAAATAAATTCTGATGCTCCAACAATTACCCAGTGTATGGTATTTAATTGTTATCAGCAAACAAAATGGACCCAGACAATTTCCTTCTAAGATTCTTGTTTTATTTGTTTTGTTGTTGTGGTGGTGGTAGTGGTGGCGGTGGTTTTTTGTTTTGTTTTGTTTTTTTGTTTTTTGTTTTGTTTTTTTTTTTTCGAGACAGGATCTCTCTGTGTTGCCCTGGCTATCCTGGAACTCACGCTGTAGACCAGGCTGGCCTTGAACTTAGAGATCTGCCTTCCCCTGCCTCCCAGGTGCTGGGATTAAAATCGTACACCAATACCAATTGTTTACATAGGTTGTTTTCTTGTCAATCTATTCGTGTCAGTTTAAATCCGGGGTTCAGCTGAGAACCCTGAGCTGTGACGTTATTTTTTTCTGTTGCTGAGATAAACTATCCTGAACAAAGTGACTGGAGGAAGGAGGGGCTTCTTTTGGGTCGCAGTTCAGCAGGAAAGTGAAGGCAGCGGAGGGCTGAAGGGCCAGGTCAGACGGCTCTGTGGTCAGGGCGGAGAGGTGAGGATGCTGGAGCTCAGCTTTCTGCTGTGTGCGCAGTCCAACGCGCAGACCTGGGAGAGACACGGCAGACTTTCAGACTGACTCTCCTCACCTCAGTGAACCCAATCAAGACAATCCCTCACAGCCATGCCCAGAGGCTAATCAATATCTCACAGATATGCCTGGACGCTTGTTTCCTGGGTCAAATCCAGATTCTGTCAGGTTGGCAATTAACATTAACTAGTACCAGTGTAGGGGATGGAGAGGTGGCTCAGTGGTTAAAAGTACTGACTGATCTTCCAGAGGTCCTGAGTTCAAATCCCAGTAACCACATGTGGCTCACAACCATCTGTAATGGGATCCGGTGCTCTCTTCTTGATGTCCCTGGAGACAATGACAGTGTACTCACATAGATAAAATAAATAAATCTTTAAAAAAAACTATCACAAGGGTAGAGGTAAAATTTTGTCTCTTCTTTGGTAAAAACCAAGAAATATTGCAGACGGTCAGGTTGTTCCCAAACCCAGGTGAAGGTGAAGACTTCCTGCTAGGTATCTCAGAGAATGTGGCCTTGGCAATGCCCTGGTTTCGAACCCTCAACTCCAATGCTGTGAGAATAAATCTCTATCGTTGAAGCTACCAGTTTTTGGTGGTTATGATGGTGGCCTAAAAGGAGCCGACACTTTAAGGCAATGCTCTGGAGCCTTCTGGTAACTCTCAGGGGCCTTGGGCCCTTGGGATGTGACCCTCCGAAGCAGCTCTTAGCCTTTCTTTTCCTGCTCCGATGTGAGAATGGGAAGCTGAAGAGGTTGGAGCTGTGGTTTGCCCTGACCTCCTTGGGAAGATAAGGCCCTTGTCAAGTAGTGTGTCTTCATAGCAGGCCTCTGTTGGGAGCACAGAATGTACTGGGATTTGAAAATGGTTACTTTTCCCTGGGCTTATTGTGAAAGAAAGGGTTACTTTTTCCCTCCCCTTGCCTGAAGCCTGAAGCCTCCCGTCTTCAGAGCCAGTCTGATCTGGCTTCTGGAGTAAAGGCTGGGAAGTGTAGGCTTGGATCCCAGGCCGGCTCAGTTCTCCCTCTGGCCCATACTCAGTCTCCAGTGACTGCCCTCTTTCCAGGTGAGAGTTTCACCCGTTCTTGGCTCCAGTGAGGCCTCTCCTCTGGGTAAGTTGTAAGCGTCTGTACTCCTGTCTCCCATCGGCAGATCTTCTCCTTAGTTCCCTGAGGGAATCCCAGGGAAATGTTTGGGTTTTCAATTGGCTTTATTTCTTTTCTTTCTTCTGAAGAGAGTAGAAACCAATGGCTTCCTGGCTTTTTGCTGTTTGTTTGTTTTGGTTTTTTTTGTCAGAATTCTACATGGCTTCTTTTTTTTTGGTTTTTCAAGACAGGGTTTCTCTATGTAGCCCTGGCTGTCCTGGAACTCACTCTGTAGACCAGGCTGGCCTCAAACTCAGAAATCCACCTGCCTCTGCCTCCCAAGTGCTGGGATTAAAGGCGTGCGCCACCACGCCCGGCTCTACATGGCTTCTTAAGGAGACTGTATCCTTGCTTTATAGTTCCAGTTTTTTTTCTTTTTTTCTTTTTGTTGTTGTTTTGTTTTGTTTTCTGGGTTTTTTGGATTTGTTTTTTTCCAGACAGGGTTTCTCTGTATAGCCCTGGCTTTCCTGGAACTCACTCTATAGATCAGGCTAGCCTTGAACTCAGAAATTCGCCTGCCTCTGCCTCCCAGAGTGCTGGGATTACAGGCATGTGCTACCACCACCTGGCTTATAGTTTGGGTTTTAAGAGACAGTTTTTTGCTTCTGTCTGACACAAGTTATGTAGATACAGATACGGAGTAGAAAAGTAAGAAATACTAGAAAATTTCAAAGGGCCAGAACTTTATACAGTCGTAGAGCAGTGATTCTCTGGTCTATAATTTTGACTTTCCTCCTAGAATTTTTGTTTTCTTTTTCTTGTTGTTGTTATTTTGTAATAAGGATCTCAATATATAGCCAATGCTAGCCTCAAACTCATGATCCTCCTGCCTCATCCTCCCATGGAATTTTCTTGAATTCCCAGTAGCCTGTACTGCATCGGACCACCCTGGCTGGTGGCTACCCATCCTTCTCTTCCACCCAGAATATTTTTATCTCATCCTCAACACTTGCTTCCTGTATGTTTCCCAGTCTCGTTCTGACTTTGTAAACAATCTGTTATTCAGAGCTCGGACTGTGACCTTGATGGTTGCCTAGAGCCCATGGAGACCCAGTTCAAGAGTAGAGCTGGGGGGAAAAGGGCCATCTGTAAACCTTTCCTCTCCAGTTTGCAACCCCATTGGCATGGTTTAGCTGAGCTTGCTAACCCATGAGCTCCACTCCTCAGTGATTTTGGCTCTCACAGTGATAGATAACACTATGATAACTCCCAGAAGAGCTGCGTCCTGAACTTCACATCTAAGAATTTCCCAGTCTCCCTTTGCTCTTTGAATAGCATCTTGTAGACCTTCATCATGAGACCAGTAGGGAAGCACAGGGAAGTCAAACGGGATCCCCAGCCTCCAACACTGCCTTGTCACACGCTTGGATTTTTAAATTTGCATGTTGCTAAAACTCAGGGGGGAAGGACAAAGAGTTCATTAGCTGTCCATTGAAATTGCTGGGGTCACTATGAAAATGATACTTGAGAGGTTTAGGGGTCTGGCTGGTCAGGAGCATGGCCTCTCAGGTCAAGAGGATCTGAGTGACGTTGGGCAAGCTGCCTTTCTGTGTGTTCCAGTCTTCCCTTCAATCGACACTGATATCTACCTCAGGCTAGTTGGGAGTAACTAGATGAGCTGATTGATGATCGTGGAACTCTTTAACCCAGGGCTAGGAGCAGCATTCAGTAGACAGGGTGGGAGACAAAGCCTGGAAGAGTTCGAGGCCAGCTTGGTCTACACAGTCAGACCCTGTCTCAAAATGAAAGACCACCAGTGGTATGGCCATGGCAAATTCCTGGGCCGTGCAAGTAATAGTGTTGTGGTTATCATACATGTAATTCTTATGTCATATACACGCATGCACACACATGCAATTTGTTAAAAAAAAAAGTAAATAAGCACTCATTTGTTTCTTATCTCTTCTGTGGTAGTGAATACCTTTAGTCCCAGAGGCAGGCAGATCTCTGTGAGTTCAAGGTCAGCCTAGTCTACGGAGCCAGTTCCAGGACAGCCAGGGCTACCTAATAGAGACATTCCGTCTTGAAAACCAAGACAAGATAAAACAAAACAAAACATAAAAACCAAAACCAAACAAAATAAAGTTGGGAGATGGTTCAAAGGCTAAGTGTACTTCTGTCCCCAGAGCCCCACATGGTGGCAGGAGGGAACTGATTCCCCAGGTTAGTCTCTGACCTCTGTACCCAGCCCATGGCATATGTACCATCTCCCTCTCTCTGGTACACACACACACACACACTCACACACACACACACACCCCAAATGAAAAGTAATTTTAAAAGAGTAAAAAAATTGAAAGTGAAGCCTTACTTTCAGATGACTTCTAGGAAGAGAGCTGGCCTTGGCTTTGCCCTTAGGCTTCCTTTAGGAGAATCCGGAAACTTCTGGTTTAAAGATGCTGTTTAACCTTTTTGCCCATGCTTCCTATAGGAAACTCCTTTATGGACTCTATACTTGAACTGCATTTGGCTTTGCTTGATAGTTGGAAGGACAGCATATTGAGCCAGCGATGAATAGATTCCCAAATATTGACACTAACTGAAGAAAATATGTATCAAGAGTCAATGTTTAGGTTGTGGGAATTTCACGTGTATATGAAACCAGGAGATCGTGTGAAAGCCTTTTTTTTTTTTTTTTTTTTTTTTTTTTTTTGCTAAGAGCATCTGATTAACTGTCGCACCTACTCATAATGATGCTGTGGAGTGGTTGTCACATTAAGGAACCACAGAAAGCAGGAAGTTAAGACCTATCTACTGGGCCGTCTCTGAAAATAACACAAAATTACTGAGAGTATAGAGCTGTTTATATTATTTCCCATATTCTCAGTGGTGTGCTGGAAATTAATCCTTGCCACTCAAAGTACACAGAGATGATCATTTTATGGAAAGGAGAAGTGAGGTAGGTTATCAGCTCTTAATGACAGGAGAAATGGCTGTCACATAATGAAGGGCTATAAATGATAGGAGAAATCTAAAGATGAATCCATGTGTAATGGCAGCTCTAACAGCAAGAGGCCTCTGACCAGCACGGTGAGTGGCACGTGGCACTTAGCAGGCTAAAGCAGGGGGGATGACAAGTTCAAGGCTAGACTGACTTCATAAGTGAGTTCCAGGACAGCTTGGGATACGCAGCAAGACTCTATCTTAAAAGATAAAACAGACAAAAAGAGACCAAAAGAAACAAAAGCCCTGCGTTTCTTCTCACTTGCCGTTGAAATCGTTGGATGGAGACTGTGTAAGGGATAAGAAGGTCTCCCTGAGCATTCCAGATTCAGGAAAAAGGAATGCGGAGACTGCATTTGTTTGTCTGTAAGAGTGCTGTGCTACATATACACTATTTTCCAACTCTGAAGTTCCAACACAAAGCATTTGGGAAACTTGAAAAACACTAAAGCTTTCATAAAAAAACCATCAAGGTATAGCCATTTGTCAGGGTTCTTCAGAGGAACAGAACTAATAGAATGGATATAAATGTGTATACATATCTTAATATGAATATTTAAATATCCACGAATTAAATAGTTATGAATTAAATATTCAAGAATTAAATATGAATAAACATGAGCACTAAATATATGTGAATATAAATGTATATAGTGTTTACTAAGTCAGCTGATATTGAAAGAGAGATGACAAGTGCCCCACCTGGGAAACTAGGAATCCTGGGATTGCTAGGTCCTTGAGGCCGGGTACCTCAGCAGTCCCAGTTTGGCACCAAAAACATGGAGGGGACCTGGGGAGTTGCTGGTCTTTGGTTCAGGACAGCTTAGAAATGCTGGTTCTGATTCAAGAGAGGCAAGAGGGAAGGCCAAGGAACAGAGGCAAGTGATCTGCCTTCTACCTTGTCCTTTTGACATCTGAGCAGTTACCAGAGGGTGCCCCACTTCGGGGTGGGTCTCCCCACATCAATCGAAGCTATCAGGATTGCTCTTCAGGTAATTCTTCTCTGTGGCAAGTTGACACTGAAACCCAGCAGCAAATCTTAAGTAAGTGCTTCCACAGCGCTCTGGGTGCCGTGCCTTTTCTATATCGACCCACTGACTCCTCCTAACAGCTCCTTGATGCAGAGCCTGTCCCTTTCCATGGGTCTAAAAAGGGAAGGGGAGTTACTTTCTGCAGGTGTGTGCTTGCCTTCAGCATTTGGTTGGTTCTGACTATTGCACTTTGTCTGTTGCTCTCAGACCCCTTGTTTGTTTTTTGTTTTGTTTCGGCCCTGGGCACCTGTTACCAGCAACACGTCTATGACAAGAGTGATCTCTCTCTCTCTCTCTCTCTCTCTCTCTCTCTCTCTCTCTGATATTTATATTTACAGCCTTCTGAAAAAGTCTGCTTCTTAGAAAGAACCCTAGAGCCGCCAAGGGACAGGGCTGGCCACAGCTAAATTTCAGGGTCCAGGATTTTTTGACCTAGGAACTAACTGGTTCCCTCATGTAGCTTGCTTAACCTACTTTCTTATAGAACCCAGGACAACCAGCCAGGGTAGCACCATCCACAATTGGGCTGCCCCCTCCCCACCCCTAATTAAGAAAACACCTTTCAGGGTTGTCTGCAGCCCCATCTTATGGAGACACTTTCTTCAACTGAGGCTCCCTCCTCTCTGATGACCCCTAACTTGTGTCAAGTTGACATAGAGCCAACCAGTATACCATTGCAGAAGTCTGTGAAAGACTGCCCTGGGCAGGACACTCGCCATGTAGACTGCACTCTGCTAGGGATAAGACTATGGGATCTGGTCCAAAGATGCTTGCAGGTTGCCTGATGCCAGAAGGAAGGACTTTTTGACTTGCCTAAAGCACTGTTCAGGAGGTTTGGGGCTGCACAGCAGAGTCTGTGAAACTCTTGAGTCACGGAACTTGCTTCTCAGCCTTCTGGTTATGATTTGGCTTCCTGGGCACCTTGGCTTGTGGGAGACAAAGCCCTGTTGATCAGAAGCTGGTGAGTTGGCAGCTTTGGAAGCCGAGGTTCTCAGAATGAGTTCAGCTGACATGACTTGTTCGTCCAGGCTGGTGTATCATGCCTGCCTCTGGGGGCCCCCCCAAGTCTGATGACTCTCCTTGGGATTCCCCTGGGGCAGGAAGTTTCAGAAGCCCTGGGGAACAACCAGTCTCTCTCCCTGGTTATTTGCAGACTCAAGCTCACGGTCTTTAATCGAGCTCCTGCGGCCATTGCTTACAACTACCCGTGTCTCTTAAGGCTTTCACTGCAGTCTGCTGAGCTCCAGGTTCTCTTCTGATGGGGAACAAATGAACAAATCAGTTCATTTTCAATCCAAAGGCTGGACAAGCCAGGGCCGGGGCCACAACTCAGGGCCATCCACTGCCCGGAGGGAGGTAAAAGGGCTGGGGTCAGGGAGGCCATGGGCCATTTTGACAATGGAGATGTCTGTCTGACAAACCAAAGCACATGCTTCTGCTGTGTGACCTCTCTGTCTCTCTGTGGCTCCCAAACAGCAGAAATGCCCATGACCTGTGTAGCTGCCAGTGGACTGTAGATTTGATGGGACTCTGAGAGGGCAGGGAGGGGTGAAGAACCATGGGAAAAGCAGAGGGCTGTACTCAAAGTGGACCTCATGCAGAAAGCTTGTAATGACTGCAAACATCCCTGGGTCATACAACAGTTCCCTGTGGACCATTAAAAACGGGCACTCACACATATGCCTGCACACGGAAGCCAGAAATTGTCGGTTGTCTTTCTCCCGTTGCACAACACTTTTTTTTCTTTTTCGTTTGTTTGTTTTTGTTTTGTTTGATTTTTGAGACTAAACTCTTACTAAGCCCAGAGCTCACCAATTTAACTCAGTGTGCTGGCCAGCAAACTCCAGGAATCCTCCTGTCTCTAACCTCCCTAGTACTGGGAATGTAGATTCTGCTCTAGCATATTTTTTCTTTTACAAGGGTCCTAGGAACCTGCACTCACATCCTCATCTTTGCGCAACGACTTTACAGGCTGAGCCACCTCACCTCTCTGGAAGGCTGCACGCTTAAGGATCCTCATGTTATTACTGAAGGCTTGGGAAAGGCATGGTTACCAAGGATGCAGCTCTGGGCACCATAGCTGGTCACAGTATGGGATTTTCTTTCCCTATGGGCCATAGCCTTCTGTCTTCATCCATGGGTCTCAATGGGGGTTCCTCTGCCTGAGGTCTGGGAGGCCTGTCTGTCCTCTAACACAGTCTTCTGTGGGCCTGATGAAAGGGAGGGGCGTTACCTTATTGTCAGGTCTCAGGAGGCCAGTCAACTCTTAAGTTCTAATTGGTACTGAGCAAGAACGCTCCTCTGTAGCAAGGCCCAGGCTGTTTCCGGAGGCTCTCCGTCCAGGTTATCAGATCGCCTTCTAGAAACCACACAGAGCCTAAAGCTGGCAGGCGCCCACTTGATAAATCTCTGCCAACTTGATATGGAAAAGAAATCTTTCGTTTTCACTTCTATGATTACGTGTAAGATATGTTCTTAAAAAAACACACATATTATGAACTGCGAATGGGGTTAGTAATCATGAAAATGATTTCAAATGCCACCCCGTTTCTGTTTAGTTGTGAGAAAACAATTCGGTTCAGAGGAAGAAGGGAATGTTTTGTTATCTGCGTGGCTTTTGTTATGAGAGTTGAAAGACCAAAGGGAGAGAAAAAAAGAAAGAGTGTGTGTGTGTGTGTGTGTGTGTGAGAGAGAGAGAGAGAGAGAGAGAGAGAGAGAGAGAGAGAGAAGCGAGGAGCTAGGAAGAGGGGTGCGAGGTGGGAGAAAAATAAACACGGACCAGAGAGCAGTGCAGAGTCGCTGTGCATCTTGTCTGAGACTCCTGATGTCACATGTCACACAGCCTTCGGAAAACCCCACTCATATGTGTCCAGGTGAACCCTCCTTCACACATTCCATCATAGGACCCCCGAGCCAGTGGTCCTCAAACGGTGTGCTCTCCAGACCCCTTAAACTACAGAAAAGGCTCAAGGATGCCTAACACCTCTCCTTATGCAGTCTAGCTAGCAGTGTTTCTATATTAGAAATAAAACCAGAATAATTTGCATATTTACCTAAATGATAGTTTTTAATTTAAAAAAAGGTTTGTTTATTTTATTTTTATGTGTATGAGTGTTTTGCTTGCATGAATGTATGTGGCTCCCCTGTGTGTCTGGGGCCCAAGGAAGTCAGAGAAGGGATTCAGACCCTCCAGAACCAGAGCTATAGATGTTTGTGAGCCGTCATGGAGTGCTGGGAACTGAACCTGTGTCCTCTGCAAGAGCAGCAGTGTTCTTTGTCACTCAGCCAGATGGTAGTTTTTTTTTTTAGTGAAAAATAATTACAAATTCCAAAGCAAAAAAAAAGGGGGGGGCATGCATTTTTATCTGTTGTGATGTCATAAGTCATGTGGCCTTTGGGAAATCCCACTCAGAAGAGGAAGAGAGTGGGAAAGGCCAATGCTGTCTTAGTACTGTTATACACATGATTTTAACCTTGTGGATCTCCTAATGTGTCCCAGGACTGCCCTGTGGGGACCTGGGTCACACTTTGAGAAACAATGATAGAAGAAGAGGGAATTGGGGAAGAATTTTTTCCTTCTTCCAAAGAAGGAACTGGTTTTTTTGTTTGTTTGTTTGTTTGGTTGGTTGGTTTGGTTTGGTTTGGTTTGGTTTGGTTTGGTTTGGTTTGGTTTTTTTGGATTTGGTTTTTTTCGAGACAGGGTTTCTCTGTGTAGCCCTGGCTGTCCTGGAGCTCACTCTGTAGACCATACTGGCCTCGAACTCAGAAATCGGCCTGCCTCTGCCTCCCAGAGTGCTGGGATTACAGGGGTGCACCACCGCTGCCTAGCTAAGAAGGAACTCTTATGGTATGTAAAGTCTCAAAACACTTGTGTCTATTAACACAAGAATTCCCCTTCAAGGAATACATTCAAAACAATAATTCCAGGGGGAAGCAAAATGATTTATAACTGGTTAATGGCTACTACAGACCTGTATACCAGGCAGACTGAATATGTATATAACCTCAGGTGAAAAGAGGCGGGTGTAAGGCTGTCTCTTCATGTGCCTGCCAGCATCTCTGTATACTTAAAGACTAACCCAAAGGCTCTAGAAAGTGGGCTCTATTTGATATGTGGGGGTCTGAAATTATGGAGGATTGTTTCCTCATCTTTGTGGTTTATTGTCAGTGCTTCCCCTTCCCCCTTCTTTTTTCCCTTGGTGTTTTGAAACAGTTAAATGCGGCCTCAGGCTGGCCTTGAAACTACTGATCCCTCTGCCTGTATTTCCCAAGTGCTTGAATTACCGACTTGTATCATTGTACCTGGGTGATCAATTTTAAGAAATTATTTTGCCATAATTAAAAGCAATCTTAAAGGCCCTCCAATTTGTCTTGCTACTCCTAGGTTGTGTGATTATGGAGCAGAGGAGGCTTGGGTGTATTGTGGGGAGGGCAATGTAAAAAGTGTTAGGTTAGTTAGGCAGGTTGATGTCCAGATCGGTTGGTGGTTCCTTGTGTTCCCTGGTGATAGGCCCAACATTTGATAACCGGCAGATATCAAGCCTGGCAGAGAGAAGACAGAAGACCCTGGTAGGGAGCAGAAGCTAGTGAGGGAAGCCAGAGAGCTCTTGAAGACACCACTGTCAGGGGTCACACCTCCCACTGCTCAGCACAGGAAAGAGCAAACGGCACAGGGGGAGCCTGGGCCATCAGTGCCGTGCCGCCTGTTAGGTGAACTGCAGAGAATTCTTGCCTAGGCCTGCTTAGAACTAGGTTTGAGTTTCTGCAAGCTTGGCTTGTAGCTTGTTCACACTTCTTTAGAGAGGGCTTGGGAACGACAAGTTAAAGCTGACCACAGCAGGACTCTGAACACAAGGCTCAGCTTTATCCGGCAAGGGGCAGGGCATATGAAATGGTCGTATTCCCCATCCAGCTAAAAAGACAATTACATCCCTTATTACACTTGCAACTTGGATACAGTGTTCTAGATTAACAGTGAGCTCTTTAGTTACATTCTTGCTCCTCGCTTGGGAGCTCCCAGTTGACTGGCTGCAGTTCAAGAGGGAGTGGCTAGAGGTTTGCTGTCTCAGCACATCTAAAGATGCTCTCTGCCTTTGTCTGGCCTCCGCCAAGGTTATCTGTTGTCACTGATAGCAGTAATTACACCCCGTACAACTGCCATTTCCTATTCACATACCTAAAACAAGAGACCTACCTCAATAAAATAGACCCACACCACAAAATAACCGTGGTTCAGGCTAAGAGGAAGTGACTGGAAAATTGAGGTCTTGACCAGGTAGGTGCTTCTACTTGGCAGCCAATGACGAGGTGGTAATGACAGCTGACTGGTCTCTGGCAATGGGTATGAAAGGATAGAGCAGGAAGCTGGGCCGGGTGGACCCAGGTTCAGCACAAAGCTGCGAACATTCTTATCTACTTGGGGGGTTCACTAACAGGCTATTGCTATGATTTTTCTCTCACTTTGGAGGAGCGTCCCAAAGAACACTCGCAGTGGAGTCCCAGAGAATCACAGTGTCTATAGTGCGGGCTCTGTCCTGTAGCCCCCCAAGGGCCCTAGGGTTTGGTAGACCAGTTTTTCCTGCCTCCCTTTCCTCCCAACTTGGGCTGCTCTGTGTGGGGGGCTGTGATGGGACCTTGCCTGCATGTTGGGGACCCCCCCCCACCTCATACCCTTGGCTCAGCCTCCTTGACCATCAGTTTTGGGGAGCCTTGTTTCATTAGTCTCTACCACACACCCACTCTTACATCCCTCCAGGCATCCAAGGCTCGCACACGCAGGCCCGCCTTCTTCTCCACCTTGAGCCCAGCTGCGCATGCTTATAGTGCACCACAGTGGAACTGTGATGCATGTACGCCCACCATGAGATGCTCAAACGAAGCCAATTCACACTCCTGCCAACTCACAAGCTTGTTTCCCCCTACTGAAGACTATTGGGAGCTGCTCTGAACAACTGTCAGATCCACAGACTTACTGTTAATGGCTTTCACCGTTCAGTTCAATAGATCTCTAGAACTTTCTATTCTGATGTGAGCCCTTTTCCATTTTGAACATCACAGCCCCCAACCTTCCACCCTCCTCCCCGATTCCTTTTCTTTTCATTGCATTGTGCTGTTGTTTTTGTTTTTGTTTTCCAAAGAAATGAAGTCATTTATCTCTGTTTGTCATTTGTTTGTTATTGTTAATATCCTAGAGTGCTGGGATTACAGGCCTGCGCCTCTACCGCCCGGCCATGTCCTGTTATCTTAAAGGGACATCAACAAGGCCTGAGCCACAGAGCCAGGCAGCTGGTTCCTGTTGCAGGAAGGCTGTGGGCACTCGGTTTCTTCACTATCTGTCACCTGGAGCTGATTCTTGGCTCATTGTCATTGTCACATCTGCAAGGCCCAGTGCAGCGTCTGTCCTGTCCCCTGTATGCATCATGAAGGACTTCTGGTCATCACGAGGGAAGGTGTGAGCCCCTTCTCTGGGATCTTTGGCACAATGTCCTGGGCCCAGGGAGTTGTGATGAAGAAGTTTCCTCTCTCTCTGTGACAAAGCCTTCAAAAACCCTCAGGTTTTATAATCCCCAGCTGAAACCATCATGACGGGAGAGGGAGGGAGCCATCTTGCTTTCACCCTGACAATCTTCTCCTGTGACAAGTCACAGTCATCCCTGCTGAGAGTGTCCCCTGCACTGACCCTTGATAGTTACTGGAATCAGAGTCCCTCCTGTCCCCCTCTGCTGGCTCTCTCTCTCCCTTTCTGCCTTTTTTTTTGGTGCCTGTGGGCTGGTCCATATGTCAGTTCACAGACTCCACGTGAAGGAAAGAGCTGTTTTGTGGATTCTGTTTTATCGAAGTCCCAAAAAACTGCATCAGGTCACTGCAGGCAGATGAGGATTTGCCCCTTGCCTGTCCCATCTGCAGCCCTGAGTGATTTCCCATCATCTTTTCTAGCTTCTTCCTAGGACCCAGTAGCCTTGGGTGCTGCTGTGACCAATGGTAACAGAAGGTGTCTTTTCTGAGCACACTCACCCATGTCACCGGTCTCAGGCCAAAGAGGACAGGAACAGCCCTGGGAAGTCCTCATTCGTGGCTTATCCTTCCTGGGACAGACCCTTGCAGGAACTTCCTGAGCCTAGGCATCTCCCAAACACTCAAGCTATGGATGGGCCTTGGGAGAGGTGAGGCTGGATCCCTCAACCCACTCCAGAAGGCAGCAGTCGACCAAGCTCCCAGGGAAGTCTAAAACGCGATCCATCCATAAACTCTCGTGGGCCAAGACAGGGCCTGACATAGTCTGACTCAGGTTGTACTGGGGCCGGGTTGTGACTCTGGACTGAGCACTGACCATGCTCAACTTCAGCAGGAACTTTAGTGTTCCCATCTCTATAATGGGTACAGCTGTGCTACAGAAAGAATTTTTTATTTTTTGACTCTTATTGTCTCTTCTCTCTTTTCCTTCCTCTCCTCCCCTCCCCTCTCAGTCTTTTTTCTTTCATCTTTCTCTCTCTTCCTCTCATTCTCTCTCTCTTCTCTCTTTTCCTTTCCCTTGTTTCCTTCCCCAGAATTTGGTCCCCCTCTCCCCACCGCTTTCCTGTTTCCCCTCTTCAATGCATAACCCCCTCCTCGCAAAGCCTTACGGGAAACAGAACCAGAATCATGTGCCCTGCCTGGAGCTCTGCCCTTCCTTCCTAGCCCTCTGCTCTGCAATCTTCCTTTGCCCTTCCCTTCCCTTGGGTACTTTCTTGGTTCACCTGCCTACCTTCCCCCTCTCTGGGACCCCGGGTATGTCCCACCAGTGGACACTTGGGTTTCTAGATGCTGTGGGAGCGATGTGCCTACTGAGCCCTGGCATTGGCACATGGTGGGTTGCTACCATGTAGACACCCGGGGACTTGAGGCAGCCCCTTCCCCAAGTGAGTTTTCTACAACTGAGGGTCTAGCCTGGTTACTAGGCAGGTGATATTTTTGAGTCTTATCCATAGACTGAGAAAAATTGAGTAACTTCTTTTTGGGGGGCTCTTCTTAGGTTCCCAGAAAAGCTGTTAGGGCCCTCCTTTCTTCAGCCCCCCTTCTACCTAGAAAGGGCAGTAACCCCTGTATCTATGCATTCCCTGTTCCCCAAAACCAGCTTCCTGGGGCTCCCTTTCCAGATCATAGGCTTCATGGGCAACTGACACAAGGAGTTGGGGGTGGAGGCTGGGGACTTGCCACCCCTAAAATGCCAGACTTCCGGTAGACCAAAGGCCGTCTTTTTATGGCCAACTAAGTATGCTCTAAGCTCATTTCCATATTTATTAAGCAAGAAAGATGAGAGCTATTGGAGTGTGTCTCCACAGCGTAGAGACACAAATCAGATTAATCAAGTCCTCGACATTTTGTATGAGGATGAAGGTGGGCTATGAAGTGATAGCAGGGATCGCCCGACTTGGGCTGGGGCCGGGGAGGCCTTCTGGGGACAGATATTCAACCTGAGACCTGCAGGACAGGGAGGGGACAGATGCATGACTCAGAGTGGGCAGGGGACTGCAACCACATCTGTCCCTGAGCTTTCCCTGGTCACAGTCCAGTTCCTCTTTGTGAGACATTTACCCACAGGGGAAGGCCATGAAGTGTAAGGCCCTGGTGCTCCCAGAGAGAAGTGATGGGCACACAGCGTGCAGGGGCAGAGGGCCCCGGAAACACCTGGGGACACAGGCGAGTCCAGGGTGGGTGCTGGGGCCAGGGGAGTGGACAGGACGGTCTGATGACAGACCTGTGTTCAGCCTGGCAAGAGGATTCTTGCTCATTGGGGCTTCCAGGCTCAGATGACAATAGTGGCCGGCTATAGCATCCAGTCAGCTCTGGGTGGGGTTTCTGCTTCCTTGGAGTGGCTGCAGAAAGTTTCAGGAGAAAGTTCTAAGCCTTAGGTACACCACACGATCGTCACTCCATTCCCTGGGGAAGTCCCCTATACAACCTAGGCCTGAAGTCCCCCAGCGCTCCCTAGAACAGAAGCAGGGGAGGACAGTTGGCCAAAGGACCACATTTCTGCTCTTCTGTGTGCCAGACACACACCTCAGGAGTGTCACCCTGTAAGGACGAACCCTGGGAACCTTGGCTGACCCTTCGGAACTTGCCCTCAGGCACAGGGTGCTGTCATTTTGTGTGTCTAGGCTTTGCGTGCATTACAACTTGTATATGCTGTGTGAGTTACAACTTGTGTGTTCTGTGTGTGTTACAACTCATGTGTGCTGTGTGCATTACTACTTGTGGGTGCTGTGTGTGTATCAACTTGACCCCAGACCTCTGTGTGCCAGAGTCCACATCTGCTTCCTTTTAGTTCCTGTACACATACACGTCTCAGTGTTGAAAACCACCTGTCTGAGAGCTAAAAGCCAGTGCCCTGAAGACACAGCCGACCATTCTGGCTCTTCCTCAGAATTTATAGCGTCTACAGCTAACAACCTTTGAACCCACTGACTGATGGCCTTGAGTTTGCTATTGAGTCCTGAAGTGAGTACAGTCTGTCAGGAAATACCAACCATGAGCTCTGTACTCTCTCTCTCTCTCTCTCTCTCTCTCTCTCTCTCTGTCTCTGTCTCTCTGTCTTTGAATATGCACATCTGTGTTCATACATGTGTTCGTAGTGTGCATGAATGTGTGCTTGCATGTGGAAACAGGAGGTTGACACTGGATCTCTTCCTCAACTGCCTTCCTCTTTCTTCTTTGAGACTGGGTCCCTGCTGAAACAGGGCCTCATCGATCCAGCAGACCTGGGGCGCCAGGAAGCACCAGGGATCTGTTTGTCTCTGCCCTCCCAGTGCTAGGCTTACAGATGCAGGCTGCCATCCATGGCATTTTACACGGGGCCTGGGGGTCTGAACTCACATCCTCATGTTAGCATGACAAGCTTTGAACTGGCAGAGTCACATCCCTAACCCCAAACTTGGAGTCGTAATGTCAAGCCAGGATGCAAAAAGGAGGTGTGCAGAGTGTAGGAGCCGCTCCCTCCTGCCAACAGACCCAGGTTAGGTAGTTAGACCCTTTTTTCTCTTTATTTCATCTGGCCGCAGGGCCCTTGTCTAGGCCAAGACCAAGGAGCAAGCCCCTGGGAGGCTGTGTCTGCTCCAGGCCATTGGCATCCACCGGTCACAATGTGACATCACAGGATTTACGCGGGGACCATCAGCTCAAGAGAACTGGCTTTTTCTGGAGTCTGCAATGATACTTTGGCTCTGGATCTCCTGGTTACATTGACGAGTAACAGCCCCTCTTCACCCATTTCTGCCCCCACCTAAGGGTGGGGTACCATTTGAGCAAATGCACTTTTTGTGTTTTGTTTTGTTTTGTTTTGTTTTGTTTTAGGCAGGATTTCTCAATGTAGCCCTGGCTATCCTGGAACTCACTCTGTAGACCAGGCTGACCTTGAACTTACAGAGATCCACCTGCCTCTGCCTCTGAGTGCTGGGATTGAAGTCACCACTACCCAGCTTAAATGAGCAGGTTCTACTGCTCAGTCTGGGAGCTGCTGGGCGCAGTGATGGTGTCAGGATGTGTCCTTTCATAGTGAGGACTTCCCCTTGGTGTCCCCCATGTCCTCAGTGAGGTGGGCTGGGCCGCCATGTTCGGCTCACCGGTCGCACCACCTGTGTGACTGCACTCCTCGTCTCTCTTTTCTCAGGTAAAGGAACAGGTGTAGACTTCTTTGTTTGGGGGTCGGTATTGGTTGCTTTTCTTATCGCTGTCAGAAAATACGTGACTGAATCTGTTGAAGGATGGAAGGGTTGGCTTTGGTTCACAGTTTGAGGGTGTAGTGCAGGGTGGCAGGGAATGGTAGCTGGTGTGTGTGTGTGTGTGTGTGTGTGTGTGTGTGTGTGTGTGAGAGAGAGAGAGAGAGAGAGAGAGAGAGAGAGAGAGAGCATGTGCTCTGATGCATCTGTGTTCAACGCAGCACTAGTCACAGTGTAGACATGGAATCCACCTAAGTGTCCATCAACAGATGTGTAGATAAGAAAACATGGCTCATACATGAAATGGAAAACTACTGACCTTAACAAAGGGCAGAATCCTGCCAAGGACGGTGGTGCGAGCCTGGAATCCTAGCACGCAGGAGGTAGAGGGGGAAAAGGTTAAGAGATCAAAGTCACCCTTGGCTACTAACATATTTGAGACTAGCCTGAGCTACATGAGCCCCTGCCAGAGAGCTTTGTGGGTTTTGGGGCATCTAATTTTGAATGAACCATCTTTCCAGCCTCCTCTCCTCTCCTCTCCTCTCCTCCCCTCCCCTCCCCTCCCCTCCCCTCTCCTCTCCTCTCTTCTCCTCTCCTCTCTTCCCTTTCCCCTCTTCTCCCTTCCCTTTCCCCTCCCCTCCCCTTCCCTCCCTTCTCTGACCCTCCCCTCCCTTTCCCTTCCCTCCTCTCCCCTTCTCTCCCTTTCACTCCTCTCCCCTCTGCTCCCCTCCCCTCCTCTCCCCTCCTCTCCTCTCCTCTCCTCTGCTCCCCTTCTCTCTGGTCATACTGCATCCTGTCAGAAAGCAGAGAGGAGTGAATTCTGGTACTCAGCTCACTTTCCGACTTTCATTTTGTCTGGAACTCCAGTGTATGAGAAGTGCCTCCACAGTTTGGGTACGTCTTCCCGCTTCATTTACACAGGCTGGAAACTCCCTCACAGTCATGCCTGTAGACATCAAAGATACCCTGCCACTCAGTGCCCAGGTCCCCCACCCTCACTCCAGGCCTGGGGACAAAGGTAAGCCCTGGGTTTGCAGAAGCTCGGGGAGATCCAAGGGCTGCTGTAGAGAGAAAAGAGAAGTGTGTGTGTCTGGGGGGGAGTGCTCGTACCACAAAGTCTCCCTGTGGTTCTCCATCTCAAAACCTTGGCATCCGAATAGAGCTCACTACTGGGAAGGCAGGGATAACATTTAGTGTCTGACTTCTCAAAGGGAACTTAGGCACAGTGTGTGTGTGTGTGTGTGTGTGTGTGTGTATGTGCATGTAAAGGCAAGGGGTCATAAATTTGGCTAGCTTAGATATTCAGTGAGCTCTCCTGTCTCATCCTTCACTCTTCATGTTGGGATTACACACACACACACACACACACACACACACACACCGTGTCTGGTTTTTATGTAGGTACTAGGGGTTCAAACTCAGATCCTCATGCACTTCACCAATTGAATTATCCTCCCAATCCAGAAACAATGTTTAAAGAACTGGAAGAAGCCATGGGTCCCCTGGAGTTTTCTACAAGACTTCAGAGTGATCTGGCTCCGGTGAATCAGGCTCTTGGGAACAAGTCATACAACCGAGAGCTTTGTTTTCTTTCATTCCCAAGTGGCATCCTTCCAAAGTCCAAAGAGAACAGGAGGGAGTGCCAGGCAATGCCAAACAGCCCACGGGTGCCCAGGGTACAGTGGAGGCTGGATGGGAAAGCTCCGGACTCCGTGAGCCTCCTAGGAGTTCTGGAGAGAATCACCTATTTTCTAGACCCTCCAAGAGAGCACCCGGAACCTTCATTCCCTGACTACAGTGGCCTCAGCCCCCTGCCTCTCCGTCAAGTGAATAACCACGGGGAAATAACGACAGCTCTCTGCGCGATCTGAGAGTGAGTCCAGCCACGTTATTTTGGTCATCTCACATATTTGAGAAGGGCCAGAAGACATTAGATTGTCTTGTTTCATCTTTCACAGATGGAGTCTCGTGTCTCAGGCTGGCCTCGAGCTCATTCTGTAGCTGAGGATATTTTCGGACCCTTGACCTCTTGCTTCTAACTCCTGAGTGCTGGAATTACAAGTGTGGAGCTCTGTGCCTAGTTGTGGGTTGCTGGGGATTGAACCCATGGCTTCACATATTGTAGGCCAGCACTCTACTGTCAAAGCCTCATCACTGCCCCCTCATAATCTTAGTACATTATATTATAAACAGTTTGTGTGTGTATGTGTGTGTGTGTGTGAGTGAGTGTATTGTGTACTCTATGTATGTGCAGGGCTATCAGAGGTCAGAGTGGGTACTAGAGTCTCTGGAACTGGAGTTAATACGTGGTTGTGAGCCACATGTGGGGGCTGGGAACTGAAACCAGGTCTTCTGCAACAGAAGTAAGTACTCTTAGCTGCTGAGCCATCTCCACCCTCACTACATAGTCTTTTAAAGAAAACATGTTCCATGGCAGCAAAAAGACCAGCTGTGTGTATGTGTGTGTGTGTGTGTGATGTTTTACACAGCCCCCAACTATTAGTACAAGAGTGAGTCTAACCAAATTTTAAAGAAAGTATTTCCATCATCCTATTGAGTCAAATTTTCCCCATTTTCTTTGGTGGTTTTGGTGAAACCCATTTTCATAGCTGACACAATTCAAGAAATGCATATTAATGTCCTTAGAGGAGGTGTACTGGCTGGCTTTGTGCCAACTTGACACAAGCTGGAGTTATCACACAGAAAGGAGCTTCAGGTGGGGAAATGCCCTCATGAGATCCAGCTGTAAGGCATCTTCTCAATTAGCGATCAAGGGAGGGAGGGCCCCTTGTGGGTGGTACCAGCTCTGGCCACGGGAAGCAAGCCAGTAAGTAACATCCCTCCATGGCCTCTGCATCAGCTCTCGCTTCCTGACCTGTTTGAGTTCCAGTCCTGACTTCCTTTGGTGATGAACAGCAGTGTGGAAGTGTAAGCTGAATAAACCCTTTCCTCCGCAACTTGCTTCTTGGTCATGATGTTTGTGCAGGAATAGAAACCCTGACTAAGACAGGAGGTGAGGTCTTTGCTGCATGATAGTGCTCTGAATACCTCATATGGGACTTGTTCAGTGGCTCACGTGCTTACCCAGTACCAGATAAAACACTGCCATCCTAATTTATTATGGGACATGCTTTCATATTTCCATTCATCAGACCCAACTCAAATACAGGATCATTTTATTTAAAGAAGTTGGTTGTATTTTCAAGTGTATTGATATACTTCTTAGAAGACTAAGAAGAGATGAGGAAGTCTGGACAAACAATACATGGCTTAGGAAATCTGGTTCAATTTAGAGTGAATCAGGCCAGTTTCGTTCACACACTAGCAGTGGCAACATTCTAAGAATTGCCCACTTCCCACCTGGCATCCAGTCCAGCATCTTAGCAGCCTTGGAAGGCATGAGGAGGATCAAATGGCGTTCCAGCGACTCAGTTCTGATCAGTAACTTAACAAACACACCCAGGGAGCAGCCTGGCCTTAAGCGCTCTCAAAGGTGAGGTTTTGTGGGCTGACATACACATTTTTGCTGTTCTCCCTGGTCTTTGATGCAGTCTTGAATTCTGAACCTGTGTGTAGGGTGCAGAAATCAATATGATGTCTCTCCAGTCCCCTCCCAGGTGCAGCAGGTCCACTGGTTCACTTTTGAGTTGTTCCTCAGATTAGATGGTTCTGGCTCCCTCTCACACCTGACAACCTCCTCAACCTGGACTCTCCCTGTACTGGATGGTTTTGTGTGTCAAGTTAGAGTCTTCAGAGAGGAAGGAGCCTCTGTTGAGAAAATGCCTGTATGAGATCCAGCTGTAAGGCGTTTTCTCAATTAGTGACCAATGTGGGAGGGCCCAGCATTGGTGGGTGGTGCCATCCCCAGGATGGTATCCTGAGTTCTATAAGAAAGCAGGCTGAGCAAGCCATGAGAAGCAATAATCAGTGCATATTGGATAGTTATCTTCGGCTAGAAATGGAACCTGAGGCCTTGAGTGTGTTAAGCACTCAAAACACCTCTGAGCTAAACACACCTCAGGCCTTTTATTGGTTTCATCAGAACCGAAACCTAAAGCTGAAAGTTGACTTTGTCAAAATGGCAGCGAAGAAACCCAAGCCAGTAAGCAGCACCCCTCCATGGACTCTGCATCAGCTCCTGCCTCCAGGTTCCAGCCCTGTTTGGCTTCCTGTCCTGACTTCCTCCAACGATGTGCTATGGTCTGGAATTGCAATAAACCCTTTCCTTCCAACTTGCTTTTTTGTTGTTGTTGTTCACGGTCTTTCATCTCAGCAATAGAAACCCAGACTAAGACACTCCCTGTGACCTTGGTGAATTGTAGTTCTCCTGTGATCCATGCCTTTCCATCTCAATGATTATAACATCTCTGTCAAATCTCTTTAATGGTGGTCTTTTCTAGAGTTTATTATCCATTTTCTCCATCTTCACCAGCAATGGAACTCAGGGTCTAATGCTTGTTAGTCAAACGCTTCACCTCTGAGCCACAGTCTCAGAACCCAGGTTTTTGCCACTTAAAAATTTAAGGTTACTGGGTAATGGTGTTTAATGCCTGTAATCCTAACTCTCGGGAGGCAGAGGCTAGCCTGGTCTACCAAGTGAGTTCGGCACATCCAGGACTACATAGAGAAACCCTGTCTCCCCTCCCCCCAAAAGCATTTATTTATTTACTGTGTATGTTCACAGCACAGTGGCATGTGGAGGTGAGAGGCTAGCCTGTGGACCATGTGGGCTCTGGTGATCTAGCTCAGGCTAGGCAACAAGCACCTTCATCCATTAAGCCATTTCCCTGCCCCAGAGTTTGCTTCATGGCTGCTTTTCACACACACATTTCCTGAGCTTTTCCTCCTCTCCTTATAGTGGCAACTTCCAAGCCGTTCTGCATCCCACGGTCTCACTGTATGGGTGGAACATCTTTAGGAACTTTAAATCCTTGCAGCTACTCTCTTCCCAGGCCAGTCCAGGACCCTGGGCCCCTTCTCCTGATTTCCCACACAGCCCACCTGGTCCTTGCATCAGAACATAGATTGTCACAGCAGTCTTGGTCCTGCCATGCCTCAGTGGGGTGCTTGGCCCCTGATTCTCAGAATCACTCCTGGAACCCACACCTTCTCCTCCTGCACATTGAGTCCAGGTGACATCCTTCTAAGAAGACTCAGTATGAAGACGGTTTCCTTTGAGTCCCAGATGCTGGGCACAGAGTAGCGCCTCGATAAGTGTGTTCATTTGTTATTTTAGCTTTTTAGTGCTAGAAACAGAACCTGAGGCCTTGTGTGTGCTAAGTATTCAAAATACCACCAAGCTAAGCACACCTCAGGCCTTCTACTGTTGTAGTTTTTTTGTTGTTGTTGTTTTGTTTTTGTTTTTTAAATCTGAACTGAAACCTAAAGCTGAATGTTGGCTTTGGTAATGTCCTCTGTGACAAATTCAGTCAGTCTGGCTCCTTTTGCTTCTACCAAATTCCATTCCTCTTCTAGGAAGACATTCAGCAAGAGAGGTGGTAACTTTATCCTCTGGGTCTTGGTAGGTTTCTATTGCATCATGCTATTTGCCTGCTATATAGAAATAGGGGTGGGTAAACAAAATAGTACCATAATTTGTTCTTCTCAGCACTAGCATTTCCCCTTGTGGACTTTCCATATGTCTGTCAAGTACTTATATAATCTAGCAAGTGCTTATTTATTTGCGCCGTTGCAATCATAATAAAAATTCTACTTAAGTATGTTTTATTTTACATTATTATTTATGGCTAAAATCCTAATAAAGTTATACAAAAGCCCCATCCAAATTAACCCAAGTGGGGTTTTTCACTCCTTGTAGACTATAGCCCATAAGGCTCCTTTCTTAGCTGCTTTTATGGGGTCTGTGACTCTTTGGAAGCCTTAGAGGCTAAAGACTTTCCAAGCACCCTCAGGAAGAATGCCTTCAGCTTGTCTAGCTGTATCGTGAAGTAGTCTCCAGGTTTTGGGTCACACCATAGCATTGACTGCTGTGAGTGTCATTGTGCCACACGCTAGCAGGGCATTTGCTGGCCCTTGCCGCTGGCTCAGGTCAAGGTGCCAAGACTCTGACTCCAACCCCTTTGGCTGTGTCTTGAACAATGCGCTCCTTTTCTCCCATGGAGTGCCTTGATGAGGAGGGTTTGGGAGATGCAGGGTCGAGAGGGCCCAGGAGCTCAGCAATAGGATAGGGGTTAATTAGCTGCATGAGGCTCATGAGTTGGGGAGTGGGTTCAGGGTGTGCCTTACTGAGGGCGTGTGTAACTTTCTGACTTTCTGTCTCCCTGATGACTGCTGTGGTTGTACAGGTCTTGCATGCCTGGGTATGTCTGCAGGAGCATGAGTATGTGTCTTAGTCAGGGTTTCTATTCCTGCACAAACATCATGACCAAGAAGCAAATTGGGGAGGAAAGGGTTTATTGAGCTTACACTTCCTTGTTGCAGTTCATCACTAAAGGAAGTCAGGACTGGAACTCAAGCAGGTCAGGAAGCAGGAGCTGATGCAGAGGCCCTGGAGGGATGTTTCTTACTGGCTTGCTTCCCCTGGCTTGCTCAGCCTGCTCTCTTATGGAACCCAAGAGCACCAGCCCAAAGGTGGTACCACCCACAAGGGGCCCTCCCCACTTGATCACCAGTTGAGAAAATGCCCCACAACTGGATCTCATGGAGGCACTTCCCCAACTGAAGCTCCCTCTCTGTGATAACTCCAGCCTGTGTCAAGTTGACACACAAAACCAGCCAGTACAATTGACCCCTTGTCAACTTGACACACAAACACATCACTATTAAGCCTCAACCCTTACTTTCTTATTCATCCCCAAGATCTAAATTACTTTAAAAGTCCCACAGTCTTTACACATTAAAAGTTCAATCACTTCAAAATGTCCAATATCTTTAAAATTCAAAGTCTTTTAAAAATTCAAAGTCTCTCAACTGTGGCTCCACTAAAACACTTTCTTCCTTCAAGAGGGAAACATATCAGGGCACAGTCACAACCAAAAGCAAAACTCAAACTCCAATGGTTCAATGTCTGGGATCCAACTCACGATCTTCCGGGTTCCTCCAAGGGCTTGGGTCACTTTTCCAGCTCTGCCCTTTATAGCACACAGCTTGTCTTCTAGGCTCCAGCTGCCAGGACTCCACTGCTGCTGCTGTTCTTGGTGGTCCTTGCATGGTACTGGCATCTCCAAAACGCTGCTATCTTCCACTGTAATTAGGCTTCACCAATAGCTTCTCATAGGCTCTCTTCATGGTGACAAGCCTCTGCTCCTATGCATGACCTCTTCAAGTCCTGGGCCATCAATTGCAACTGAGGCTGCACCTTCACCAATGGCCTTCTGTGGCCTTTCACTGTACCAAGAGCCTCAGCTGCTCTTCGTGACCCATTCATGCCTTCAAAATCAGTACCATCTGGGTGACTCTTAACACAGTACCAAGTCCAGCCACAGCACAAAATACAACTGTGGCTATCTCTGGAATACTCTCACACACTCTCTGTGCTCTCAGAAAACACTTCCCAGAAGATTTCATCTCAGTGATGCTGGTCGCTTCTTAATCACTGCTAATTTCTTAGCTCCAGCTAACCAGCATCAATAGTCCCAGTAACACAAAGGTTTGCTTTAGTGGTTCTGGTATCTTGTTACTCACAGCTGATTCTTCAGCCCCAGCTAACCAAAACCACAGAATCTTCACAATCAAAACATGGCCACTTTAAGAGTCTTTAATCTTCCCTCTGAAATTTCACAAGCCAGGCCTCCATCTTCTGCACTGTTTGTAACATTGTCTTCCAAGCTCCTATAGAACTTTCCACAGCTTTTCTAGCTTAAAGTTCCAAAGTCCTTCCACAATCCTCCCCAAAACATGGTCAGGTTGTCAGAGGAATACCCCACTTCTGGTACCAATTTGTCTTAGTCAGGGTTTCTATTCCTGCACAATCATCATGACCAAGAAGCAGGTTGGGGAGGAAAGGGTTTATTGAGCTTACACTTCCATGTTGCAGTTCATCACTAAAGGAAGTCAGGACTGGAACTCAAGCAGGTCAGGAAGCAGGAGCTGATGCAGAGGCCCTGGAGGGATGTTTCTTACTGGCTTGCTTCCCCTGGCTTGCTCAGCTTGCTCTCTTATAGAACCCAAGAGCACCAGCCCAAAGGTGGTACCACCCACAAGGGGCCCTCCCCACTTGATCACCAGTTGAGAAAATGCTCCACAGCTGGATCTCATGGAGGCACTTCCCCAACTGAAGCTCCCTTCTCTGTGATAACTCCAGCCTGTGTCAAGTTGACACACAAAACCAGCCAGTACAGTATGTCTGTGTATGAGTTCATGTGCCTTTGTATGTGTTTTATTTCATTCATGTGTATACATGAACATGTATGTATTTGTGTGTGTGTCTGTCTGTCTCTGTGTATATGTTTGATTCTAAGAGTGTGTTTCTGGGCTAAGATGTGTTCCTGGGCTAAGATATGTTATGTCTTTGTATATGGTTACATTTGTGTGATTGTGTGTCTCTGTGTGTGCACATCTGAGCACCTATGTGATTCTAGCTATGGGCCTGGGAACCTTAAAGGATAACTGTAATGTGTAGCACAGCTGTTTTGGATGCAGGATGGAACAAAGGAGACAAATTATCTTAACAATTGGAACAGATGACCCAGCGGAGATCCCCTGGAATCCAGTTTATAGTTTGTGCCCACCCATTGCGGATCTCTCTGGGCTTGGATCTGTGCTGGGATGGGGTGGCCTCTGGGCTCCGGACTTCACACTCTGATTTCCTGAGTGGGCCTACCTCTGTGTAATATGAGGCCCATTCTCTGATGTATTCCAGACATGTCTGTGTTCTGGCAACAGGCCCAGCCTGAGTTCACACACAGCCTCTTTGTTTAAGCATGTCAACCAGGAGCCATTTCTTGGGTGGTCATGTGGTCATGTGATGCAGAAATTTGGGTACCAGCCAGTTGTTTCTGAGGAAGAGTAGAAAAGGATCCCCTGCCCCAGGTTCCAGAAACCCATAGTATTTGGCCTGAAGGTATCTATCTTAGTTAGGGTTTCCATTGCTGAGAAGAGACATCATGACCAAGGCAACTCTTATAAGCGACAACATTTAATTGAGGCTGACTTACAGGTTCAGAGGTTTGGTCCATTATCATCACAGTGGGAAGCATGCCAGCATCCAAGCAGACATGATGCTGGAAAAGGGGCTGAGAGTTCTATAACTTGGTTGGAAGGCAAGCCAGCCGGAGACTGGTTTCAGAAGGCAAACAAGAGGAAGATCTCTCCCACACTGGGAGGAGCCCGAGCAAAGGACCTCAAAGCCCACCCCCACGGTGACACACTTCCTCCAACAAGGCCACACCTACTAATAGTGTCTCTCCCTGGGCCAAGCATATTCAAACCACCACAGTGCCTGAGTATGCTTTCTGGCAGGTTGATGAGAAGTGGGGTCCCTGTGCTTTCTGGGAGCTAAGACTGTTTGGGCTCAGACAACTTGGAACCACAATCTTAGGTAGGGGCTGAGAATTTTATGGGCAGGGTCAGGGTGAGAAATTCTCAGACTAAAGAGAGGGACCTGTCCTCAAGTTCCCTCAATGACCTGTGATGACCAGCTCATCTTCTGTTTTTTGGGTTTTTGTTGTTGTTTGTTTTTTGTTTTTTGCTTTTTGTTTGTTTTACTTATTCACTTTACATCTCACTCACTGCTCCCCTCCCGGTCGCCCCCTCCCACCATCCTTCCCCCAGCCCCCTTCCCTTATCCTCTGAGTGGGTGGGGGCCCCTTGGTTATCCCCCTAACCCTGGCACTTCAAGTCTCTGCAAGGCTAGGGCTTCCTCTCTCACTGAGGACAGACAAGGCAGCCCAGCTAGAATATATCCTATGGACAGGCTCTGGGATAGCCTGCTCTAGATGTTCAGGACCCACAATGAAGGTCAAGCTGCACATCTGCTACACATATGCAGCAGGCCTAGGTATATGTTCTTTGGTTGATGGCTCAGACTATGAGAGCCCCAAGGGTCAGGTTAGTTGTTTCTGCTGGTCTTCCTGTGGAGTTCCTATCCCCTATAATCTTCCTCTTATTCTTCCATAAGGGTCCCCAAGCTCCATCCACTGTTTGGCTGTGAGTGTCTGCCTCTGTCTGAGTCAGTTGGTGGGTGGGACCTCACAGAGGACAACCATGGTAAACTCCTGTCTGTGAGCATAACAGAATATCACTAATAGTGTCAGGGGTGGTGCTTGCCCATATGATGGCTCTCTAGTTGGGCTGGTTATTGCTCTATCTCCCCTCCCTGCATTTCTTGTAGACAGAATTTGGGGTTGAAAGTTTTGTGTGTAGGTTTGTGTTCCTATCACTCCACCAGGGCTCCTGACTGGACACAGGAGTCAGACTCCCCAGGCTCCGTATCCTCAATGCTGTGAGTTGCAGCTAAGGACACCCCCACTGCTTCTTGGGCACCTCCCCTATCTCTGGTTTCTGTCTCTTCCAGGAGATGCCCCCTACCTCATCCGCTGCCCATTGGTTGCAGATTTCCATTCATTCTCATGGCCATCCAGTCATCCTTCCTGCCCCTCCTCATGTCTGACCCTGAATCCCCACTCCCTTCCTCCTCCCCTCTCCCTCCCAGCTCCCTCCATCTGCCTTCCACTACCATCCCATTCCCCATTCCAAGCGAGACTCAAGCATCCTTGCCTGTGCCTTCCTTCCTGTCCAGCCTCCTTGGGTCTGTGGAGTATAACATGGTACCTGTGTTTTATGGCTAATATCCACTTATAAGTGAATACATAGCATGCATGTCCTTTTGGAAATGGGTTACCTCACTTAGGATGATATTCTCAAGATCCATCCATTTGCTTGCAAAATTCACAATGTCTTCTTCATTTTTCATAGTGGAATAGCATTCCATTGTGTAGATGTACCACATTTTCTGTATTCATTCTTCAGTGGAGGGACATCTAGGTTGTTTCTAGTTTCTGGTTATTATGAATAAAGCTGCTATGAACATAGTTGAAGAAATATCTTTGTGGGATGGTGGAGCATCTTTTGGGTATATGCCCAGGAGTGATATAGCTGGGTCTTGAGGTAGAACTATTCCCAGTTTTCTGAGAAACTGCCAAATTGATTTCTAAAGTGGTTGTACAAGTTTTCGCTCCTACCAACAGTGGAGAAGTGTTCCAGGGGAAGGGTCTTAGTTAGGGTTTCATTGCGTTGAAGAGACATCAAGACCAAAGCAATTCTTATAAAGGATAACATTTAATTGGGGTGGCTTACACTTTCAGAGGTTCAGTCCATTATCATCATGGTGGGCAGCATGGCAGCATGTGGACACATGGGACTAGAGGAGCTAAGAGTTCTATGTCATGATCCAAAGGCAGCCAGGAGAAGACTGTCTCCTGAGGGGGGCAGAGCTTGAGCACAAGGAGTCTTCAAAGCCCACCCCCACAGTGATGCACTTCCTACAACAAGGCCACACCTACTCGTACAAGGCCACACCTCCCAACAGTACCATTTCCCAAGGGCCAAGCATAGTCAAACCACCACAGAAAGTTACTGCAATGATAGAGACTGAGACCCAGAGTGAGTCATCTCTTGGCTTCTCGTGGTCACCTGGGGATGAGGAGCCCCAGAACAGAGACAAAAGGAGAGATTTTTCTGTTTTCTTTGTCCTGAAGATGAAGTGATCAGGATCAGACCCTCAACACCTAGGGGCGGGCTCATTGTGAACTGCGGGTTTCCTAAAGCTTCCAGGACCTCAGCAGGCTACACGGAAGCTGCCCACTGTGTGTTCTGCCCTGTGCCCTGCAGACTTTTGACTCCTTCAGCTTCCAGAGGCCCAAATACCCACTGTCATGGGCCCCTGGGCCTGTGGGCAGGAAGCCCTGGGGAGGGGACAGGAAGAGGCAAGTGGTCAAGAGAAAAGTGGAGCAGCCCAGCTCAGGGGACAAGAGGCCAGAGAAGGGCCAGGGAGAGGTGGGAGGCCAAAGAAGAGTACAGAGCAGGGAGGAGGCAGGAAGGAGGGCACTGAAGAGCCTATGGGCTCCAACAAGGGAGGGGGGGCTGACTGGTGGGAGTTAGAAGCTAGCCGAATGGGGTAGGCAGTCAAGAAGAGGGGCCGTATAAGCAAGCAGTGATGGGTGGTCAGAGTGCAAATGGAGACCCGAGGCTCTGGAACCTGAAACTGTTCTGGACTCAGTTCTTTTAGGATTTCACAAGGAGGTAGCCGACAGACAGAGACTTGCCTGTAGTGTATAGCTGTGCCCATGGTACAAGTGTGGGAACTGAGTCTCTAGGGAACCAGGAAGTCATTGGGCAAATGCTTGGGTGTGGGATTGTTGCAAGAGGCCAGAAAGTGATGGGCCCAGGGATGGGGAGAGGCGGGCCTAGCACAGAGGGAGCAGGTAGCTGGCTGGGCACAGGACATTCAAACCTCGACAACTGCCCCTCCCCCCAGGACTCAGCATGGGTGGGGGTGGGGCAGTGGAGACTGTCCTCATATGTCACCCCCTCTCTAGTTCAGTGCTCTGGGGGTGCTCAGTCAAGAGGCTCCTGAGCTTCGCCTTATAAATATTCCTTCCCAGGCTCTTTTCATTTAGAAGTGTAGATTCAATTATTTTAATGAACACTGAAAAACTTTCTCTCCCATAATAGCTTTCTCTTCACATAATAGTGTGTGCCTTATGTAACAAAATTGGGTGTTCCTTTGTAGATGTCTCTTGAAATGTAAGAATTACATAACTTAGAAGTCAAGACTTCCGGTCACCCGAAGTCCTAGAGCACGGAGAACATACTTCCCAGGAAGCCCTTTGTCCTCTGGTGACATCCCTCCCAGTGCCTCTGCTCTCTGGCCCATGCTGAGAACAGCAACTGCTTCCTGATGGAGCAGGTGCCCTGGAGGTAGGTGGAGGGGTTTCTTTAAGCAGCAGGTGCCCTGGCTGGGGGGGGGGAGGGGAGAGAGGGGGCTAGCTCTAGCTCCATGCAGATACCGGCTAGGCTGTAGGACAAAGGGCCAGAGCCTCACCTGGGAAACCAGGTTTGCTTGGTGAGGTCAGAAGGCGAAAGTGTCTATAGATGGTCTGTCAGATGAGGAGATCCCTAGGCTGGGATGGGGTCGGACTAATCCCAGGAAATGGTACTGGGACCAAGACTCATTTTGACAGGCTGCAGTCGTCTTGGAGTGTGCTGGTCTGTGGGTGGAGTAGAGGGGGGCTGGGGTGTTAACCTGGACTCAGGACCACCTTCGCAGTCATGGAGGCCCTCTGAGCCAGAGAGACTCCACTGTGTTGTGCCTAGGGTGAGGAACTGAACTGCAAAGGTGAGCATAGATGTCACAAAGCCAGTGTGTGAGAGACAGGGATTTTGTGGACCTAGAAAAGTGGGTTAGAGTCAGAGCTTCGACAACAAGCGACAACAAGCGGTTTGGGCTGGAGCTCATCTTCTTCAACAGTGTGCAGCTGGCACGCCAGTCCTGTGCAGACGTGTGGGGAGATATGTGACCCCTCAGTATAGGTTCATAATGATCAAGGCTCATCCATCACACTGGTTCCTTGTGATAAAACACTGAGAGATCTCTTTTCCCTGTCTAGAAATATGCAGTAGTGCTGAGAATGTGGCGTGGTGATGGGAATGGGCTTCGTATGGGGGACACCAAGGCTTCCATGCTCAGTGCCAGGGGTGGGGATGGGAGGGCCGAACACAAACACACAGTGATGGGCTGGGGCAAAGCAGCACACACCTTCAATCACAGCACTTGGGGATAGAGTTGGTAGCAGTACGATCTCTATGGTTCAAGGCCAGCCTGCCCTATGGAATGAGTTCCAGGCCAGTCAAGGCTGCATAGTAAGACTCTGTCCTTGTCAGTGTTCTATCGCTGAGAAGAGACCTTGACCATGGGAGCTCTTATAAAGGAAAGCATTTAACTGAGGCTGGCTTAACGTTCAGAGGATTAGCCTATTGTGCGTCAGGAATCATGGCTGCACAAACAGACGTGGCACTGGAGAGATTATTGAGAGTTCTACATCTGGATCAGCAGGCAGCACGAAGAGTGACACTGGGCCTGGTTTGAGCATTTGAAACCACCAAACCAGCCGGGCGGCGGCGGCGGTGGTGGCGCACGCCTTTAATCCCAGCACTTGGGAGGCAGAGGCAGGCAGAGTTTTGAGTTCGAGGCCAGCCTGGTCTACAAAGTGAGTTCCAGGACAGCCCGAACTACACAGAGAAACCCTATCTCGAAAAACCAAATACAACAACAGCAACAAAACAAACAACCCCCCCTTAAAAAAACAAAAAAACAAACAAAAGAAACCACCAAACCCACTCCCAGTGATAGACTTCCTTTAATAAGACCACGCCTCTTAATAGTGCCACTCCCTGGTGATCAATCATTCAAATCTGAGTCTATGGGGCCATTTCTATTTAAACCACCATGGACTCTGTCCCCCCAACAAAACAAAACAAAACACAACAAACAAACAAACAATAGATGTAATCTTTACTCTTCAACCAGCCTCTCCCCATCCCCGCTCCTCATCCACACCAGCCCCTGGGAATGCCCTTTTCTCTGCTTCCAGGAAGTGACCTGTGAGTGGGATCACGTGATGCTTGTCTTTCCGTGCCCTTAACCGTCATGTTTCAGCTACTGTGATGATCTTCCGGTCCACTCACAGTAATGTAAATCACAAGGCTCTCTCCCTCCTTCCTTTCTTCTCTCTTCCTGTGTTACCAAGTCAGTATGTTTCTGTGTGTGTGCTCCTGTGTGAACATCGTATGGAGGTCATAGGTCAATCTCAGGAGCCTTCTGCAGTCACTCTCTGTTCTCTGAGTTTGTGAGGCAGAATCTCTCACTAAGCCTGAAGCTCACTGACTGGCTCACCAGCCAGCTCCAGGGCCTCTGCCTCTTCTCCCCAGGGCTCTGGTGCAGGTGCACATGGCATGCCATTCATTCATTCGTTCATTCATTCATTTATATATTTAATTAATTAATTATTAACGTGGCTTTTGGGGCATCTAACTCTTATCTGCCGGCTTAGATGGCAAGCACTTTATTGAATGAGCCATTTTTCCAGCTTCCCCTTCCCTCCCCTTCCTTCTTCTCCCCTCCCCCCTCCTCTCCACCCTTGCTCACTGGCAGGGTCTCCTGTAGCCCAGGTTGGTCTCAAATGTGTTAGTAACCAAGGGTGACTTTGATCTCTTAACCTTTTTCCCCTCTATCTCCTGCGTGCTAGGATTCCAGGCTTGCACCACCGCCCTTGGCAGGATTCTGCCCTGTGTTAAGGGTCAGTAGTTTTCCATTTCATGTATGAGCCATGTTTTCTTATCTACCCATCTGTTGATGGACACTTAGGTGGATTCTACGTGTACACTGTGACTAGTGCTGTGTTGAACACAGATGCATCAGAGCACATGCTCTCTCTCTCTCTCTCTCTCTCTCTCTCTCTCTCTCTCTCTCTCTCACACACACACACACACTCACACACATACACACACCCCTCTTTGTTGCAGAAACCTCACTTCCTTCAGCTTACAACCTAGTAGAGTGCTTGGTTTTTTAAGGGACCATTGTAGGCAGCTGAACCTCAGGGTGTGGATTGTGACATTTACAGAGTGGGACACACTCATCAGCCCTGCTTCCTGGGGCTTGGGAAGGATTAAGTACAGGGCATTGCTGACAGACACAGTTCTAGGCTCTCAGGCACCATTACCTGAGAAGGTCCAAAGCCCAGCTCTGCATCCATCACGTGGACGATATGCAGCTAAGGCACGTCACTTGAGCTCTCTGCCTCAGTTTCCTTCTCTATAAATGAAGCCACTTGTAGTGTTCCTGTCCTAGATAGCATAGAGAATTAACTGACTTCCCCGCCCCCCCTCCAAGTCATAGCCTATTGGCTAATCCCTACATATAAAGTGTAGGGGGGAAGATGTCACCCTCAATGGCGTCTCCTTAAGCAGTCAAGGTGACTTAGTAAAGCTAAGATTGACAATAAAGATTAAATAACATGTTAGAGTAAGGTGTGATTGGGAAGATACTTGATGACATCAGAGAGACCAGAAGTGGGCACATCTGGGACAGAGAACAAGTACTGGCATACTGAACCCACATTTGCGGCAAAGAACCTTCCCCATAACACTAACCGTCCTGTTCTCGGTATTGGAGAAGGACTCGTACTCTCCACCTCAAGATTAAAAAAAAAAGTCAAGATTACATCAAAGACACCCAAGAAGGAAGTGAATAACTGAGTTTCTATATCCGTGGAGGGTTTGTTAGCGTTGGGTGGGGGGACGCTTGGTCCCCAGATGGTGGTACTATTTTAGGATGTGGAGCTTAGGTAGAGGAAGTGGTGCCCTGTGATGTGCCTTTGAAAGTTGTATGGTGGCCTGGGTCCCTTCTTCTCTGTGCTTTCTGTCCACTGTGAGGTGAAAAGCTTACGCCAGAGAGTCCCACTATCATATTTATTCTGCCGTATGGTCCAGAAACATAGAGACAAGTGCTTGTGGACTGGGCCATCAGAGAGTGAGTTCTTTTCACCAAAGATGCCTTTCTTGGTATTTGCTTACAGAAAAGCTAAGATTGAAGATGTTCTCATTGTTAAAGAGCCCGGGGAATAAAACCTTTGTGAGAGCAAGAATATAAGGTATTGTAACAGAATCAGTGATTTCCATGCAACAGAGCCAAGGGAAAAATGTGCTTGCATAGAGGAGGGGTAGGAAGGGATGGAGGGGGAAGAGAAGGCCTGCATAACCAAAGATAGAAATTTAGCAGCGGAAGCATGGAGGAGCACGGCTCTGACAAACACGCGGGGAGAGGACACGGTCTGCTTTAGGCACCAGAAACACAGAGAGAAAATCTATCTTTTGAAGGGGCTCTCTGTCTGCTCCATCTTCCATGTCCATAAGAAATAAACAAGAATGACTAGGCTAGCTGGGCATGGTGACACACACCCTTAATCCTAGCACTTGGGAAACTGAAGCAGATAGATCTCTGTGAGTTCAAAGTCAGGCTGGTATAAAGAGCCAGTTCCAGAACAGCCAGGGCTACACAGAGACTCTGTCTTAAAAATAGACAGACAGATAGACAGACAGGTGGATAGGTATGTAGGTAGGTAGGTAGGTAGGTAGGTAGATAGATAGATAGGTAGGTAGGTAGATAGATGAATGAATGATGGATGAATGGATAGATAGATAGATAGATAGATAGATAGACAGACAGATGAAAGAAAACTACAATTAAATTTCCTTTAAAAAGTGAGCTGGTGGCTGTGACTTTGGGCAGTGTTAAGGGGATCAGAGGTGGCATCAGAGATGAGAAACTGTGCTGGATTTAGATAGGAGCAAAGTCACTGGTTCAGCCCAGGATTCTTCTCCTTCCACCTCAGGTCAGACCTCCCTCAGCTCCAGAAGAAGCTGAAGAAGATGAAGCCAGTGGTGTTAACACAGGAGCATTGATTTAGTGTATGCAAGATATTTGGAGGCTTCATGTAGTGGGTAGGGTGGGGGTGCCAAAGTGCCCAGTGGGCTTCGCTCCTGTGGAGAGGATCTTGTTAATATAAAACAGTCTTTTCTCCTACTATGAATTCAGCAGCAGGAAAAGCCTTCACAACCATAGCCAGGAGCAGTAATAGGCAGAATATCAAAAGAAGAAGTCAGGAGCCTGAGAGAATCCGTCACCATCGTGACACAAGAGCAGGCAGGTCTCACACAGCTGTCTGAGCACCTAGAACTTCCTCCTTTGAGCTCTCAGTCAGCTTTCCAGGAAGGGAGAGATGGGGAGGGGCATTCTAAGCAGCTGTTGTCCCTGCCTTGACATGAAATATCCAACACCTTGCTCTCTGTAAGCTGCGCATGTGACTGCTCTCAAGGAGGCCGGACATCTTCAGCCTCCGTTGGTGGCTAATGTGGTCCACTTAGAAGGGGACTTCCCTCGGAGACTTGGCCAAGACTCCAAGGCTGGGGACTCATTGGTACCCCTAAGCTGTCTGACCACTCATGGGAATCATCTGGGCTTGGGGACAGAAGTGTGACCAAACCTAGGATTTGGAGCAGAGGTGAGACATGCAGCTACTGTGTGGATGTAAAAGTCCTAACCCACTTCCTCCCCTCGCTTCTCCTGCCTCAGTTTATCCTGCCTTCCCTTTGCTGTTGAGCTCCCTCTTAGTACCCTGCGGCTTTCTTTACTCAGGATGATGCTGTTCTCAACACCAGCCTTTTCCCTCCCTCAGACACAATCTGTAAAGAAGACCATGGCAGACTTACATATATCCACGGGGAGGAAGAGTCTGACTTTTGAGCTGAGTTGCTGGGTGTTCTCTGTCTGTCCTCTTACTTCATCTGCTCCTCACTGGTTCTGAGGAAGGTGCTGCAGTCTGTCTTGAGCAGACTGTATACAAGCTGCAGAGTAGGGAATCCGCAAGCGCTTATTGATCAAATGAACTTCTGACCCCAGGTTGAGGATGAGGAAGTTGGCTAGGAGAAATTACAGAGCCTCGTCAAAGGGGTGGGGCTACTCTCTTGGCTTGCTGGGCTTTCTTAGGAATCAGGGTGCCACTGGTGACCCTACGACCTTCTCTCAGACACCCCATTCCCACTTCCTGTCCCAATTCCTTCTCAGCAGGACTGTTTCTCTTAATCTGGCCTTCCTTCTGCCCCGTGGCGAGCAGGACCCGTGTCCAGTCCCCACGCTGCCCCATCCACTGATTTGATCTGGATTTAGAGAAGAGCTAGAGGAACATCCAAGGTTTCCTTTTTACTGGTCAACTTCCAAAATGATGTTCCCATTCATCGTGTTTGTTCAAGGTGACCTTTGAGCAGCTCCTGCTGCTAGGCTGACTGGTTGCAAGTCTCTGTTCTTGGTGCCTGCAATCCTTAGACCTCAGATACACAGAGGCAACCCACCCCTGTCCTCAGAGACACTCCTATGCTTGGTCTTTCTGAATGCCTAGCAACCGTTGTGTGTGAGAAGACCTCCTGAACTGATCTGTGTACCTCTGGCCTCTCTCTGCTCCCAGCCTCTATGACTGGCCCAGCTTAGGGTTAGCTTCTAAGCCTATATCCCTTAGATTAACCCTTAACCCTTAGGTTAAACCCCTACCGGAGCAAGTCTGTAGGTGCCACCGGACCTTGATGGCTGAAGGGGTGAATGGAGTATTGGCGGGAGAGGATGTGGTGGTGAAGCTTAGGTAAGCAGTCAGAAGGGCTTGCTTTGCACCCGAGAAGGAACTGCTTCCTGGAGCTCTCTTGATGCCTGGTGCACTTGACAAAGTTGGAGGTATGTGCTTCAGTCTCATCTCTCTAGAGACCCCACCCCACCCCAACAGGAGGCAGGGACCCAGCCCAGCTGCCAAAGCTTCTAGCTTTCTCTTAAGGAAGAGGGTAGGACGGATCAAGGCAGTGATCCCAGGTATAGGAAACCCCCAAGAGATATTTTTATTCATTCTTTTTCATATTCCAAAGGGTTGTGGGGAGCTAAAGAGAAGGCTGTGAACCACGGGCAGGTCTCTGCCTGACTGCTACAGAGATATTCCATCTTTGCAGGCTTTATAGGGCCCTTGGGGTAGGTGGGGCAGTGATAGTTTACATAGCTTTACTAAATTAATGTCTTCCTGTGTGTATTTGACTCATGATCAAGCATTTAAGCTTTTAAAGAGCAAGCGACAGCAAGGCATATTCTTCTTGAGAAAGAATATGTGAAGCAGGATGGTACACACCCATAATCTCATCTGTATGGTGAACCTGAGGGCAGCCTGGGATACATGAAACCTTATTCCCCAGCCCATTCCCCCATGAACAAAGAAAAAGAAAGTAGCGAAAGCCAAAGGAGCGTGAATTCCCTTTGAGTAGCGGCAGGACCTTTGAACCCCTTGCTGGGTTTCCAGACCCATGCTCTGGGTAACATGGTGGGTATGGGACACCTGTGTGCCTCCTGCCTGCCAAGCTTCCAGCTGCCCTGATCTTATGCCCGGGTCCAGATGTGCTGCCTTACCCTGTAGCCAGGCTCTGACTAGGGTGTGGCTGGGAACCTGAAGGTACCTCATGTAAGGAAAGTCTGCCCAGGGACAGCCTAGTCTCCTAGGACAGCTTAGTCTATCTGTCCTGGTACAGAGCATGTGCGTGGTGTTACCCCATCACACAACCCGGGAGCGATCAGAATGAAAGACAGTGAGGGCTGGAATGGCTGCCACAGATCTGCCATCTGTGACACTGAACACTGGGAACGTGAGCTCTGGAGGACCGCTGCTTCCCACAGAAGCCGATATGTATGCAGGGAGCAACCTGTGTACCCGTATGAATCACTCAGGCCCACCTTAGGGAGTTTCTATTCCTGTAGACACATGAAAGTCACAGCATGCATGATCTATAAAAATAGCCTTGCCTTGATACTCAGAGAGGCCCTCCTGGCTCCTCCTGGCACAAGGGCTGCAGTCAGCCCAACTTTCCTAATTGCTCGGAATGTATGAGGGCTCCTTGCCAAGTACCCTGCAGGGGCTGCCTCAGTTCTCCTTTGAAGAAGGGCCTCAGGGAGACATCTGCTCCCCATCTTTGCAGACACCTGCGTGGGTCCGACATCAGCCCAGACTGGATCACGGGGACTTGATCATACTCATGCTCTAAATATGAAGTTTTCCAGTAACCACTGTCCTCTCTGGCCAGGGGTTCCCTGTCCTGAACCAAATGTGCCAAATATCCTGGTGATACTGCTATCTGTTCTTGAGTGATGCTCTCGTGAGAGAAGACAGCTTCTCACACCTGACAGCCCACACTCCTCATCCTCCACCCTCACTCTCATCCATGCCCTGCCCCATTCTTGACTTATTTTTTGGGTGGGTGTGCATCTGAGGGCACGGAAGAGAGTGGACCCCCTCTGCAGACACTCACTGTCCTTGCCTAGCATTTTAGTTCTGCTCAGAGGGGTGTGGACCTTAAGCCAAGCAGGTTAACTTTGGAGCTGCCTGGGAGTCTCTGGCCCCACCCCTGCACCCACCCCCAACCCCCAAGGAAGTTCAGGCCCAAAGAAGGGAAGTGGCTTTGCCTAGAGCTTGCAGGTGGCTGAGTCCTGAAGGAGAAATGACACCCCAAAACTTAATCAGCTGCTCTGGATTGCCTACAGGTAACAGTCTCTCGGCCATTTAGAGAAACCGAGGCCCAGTGCCTCTGACCTGACCTTGTTTTCCTCAAGGTTGGGGCTCTGTCCATACCTGTCCAAAATCAGTGGGCTTCCCTGTGCAGCAGGCCAGCCATGAGTGCTCTCTGTAACAGCCGCAGCAGGCAGCCCTGGTTTGTCCCTGACAAAGGGTGACATTTTTCTATGAAGCCTCAACTTCCTCCTGATCTGAGTCAAGATTGTAGGGTGGGGGAAGCTCCCCGTAGGCAGTGAGGGAGCCCTCCCCAGCCATCTTGGCTTGCGTGCCACCAACCTCCACGGGCCCACAGTCCACTCCCCCGAAATCTTGCTGGGAAATCACCAAGTACCAGAGACTACATATTCTCAGGTCCTACTAACCAACCCCCATGAGTGGGTGCGGGAGCCCAAACCCTGCTGCTTACCTGCCTCATCATTTGCTTGCCTCAGTTTACCTCTCTTGAGGTAGAGAGGTATTAGTCTCTCTACCGGGCTCTTGAGGGCAGTAACTGATGGATGGGGCCTGCATATACCTGGCAATCAGGTGGTCAGCTCAGACTGCTGTCCTAGAAAGGGATTATTTTTGAACTCCAGCCCAGCATCTCCTGGAGAATCTGGGGGGAGAAAACACCCCAGCATTTAGAGCCTCGATGATTCTATATTCTTCCTTGCCTGTAAGGTCAAGTCAGAAAAATGTCTGCTGGTCTGTCCTGGACTGGGCTTTGTGCTATTCAAGGTAGGGTGGGGTGGGGCAGGGGTGTGCAAAGGACCACCCGAACTTCATAGAAGGTTCTTCTCATCTCTAGTTTGCTTTCCTAAGGAGTCACTAGTCACTGCAACCGATCAGCCTGCCTGCCTGCCTGCCTTTTATTAATAAGACCCTCTCAAGGACCAGTTTTTATGTGGGATGGCGATATAAATGCAAAGAAGGCAGGGTTCTCTCATCATGGCATCATTACTAGACAGCAGGACACCTGCCCTGCTGCACAGACATGATTCCTAACAGCCCCGCTTGACCTCAGAGGGCACCAACTGTGGGATGACCGGGGATGTGGCTGTTTGATGTGAGGCCCAGTTGCTCCCTCTGCCTGCTGACCCTCTACTTTTAGCACTTACTCTGAGCCCCAGACTGTCCTAGAACTTACTGGGTTGCCCAGGCTGGCCTTGGACTCGTGGTTATTCTCCTGCTTCATCTGCTTCTCCTACCCTGAGATTACAGGCCTGAGTGCTTGAGTGTGAATGTATATATTTATGTACATGTTCATGGATGTGTGTGTGTGTCTGTGTGTCTGTGTCTGTGTCTGTGTCTGTGTAGAGGCCAGAGGTCAATGTTGAGTGTCTAATAGCTTTCTACCGTAATTTTTGAGTCAGGGTCTCCCACTGAGTTTGAAGATTGCTGACTTGACCAGATTGGTCAGCAAGCCCCAGGAGGCTTCCTGTCTCTGTCTTTCCAGACCTGGGATTACAGAGGTCTATCTAGTTTTATGTGGGTGCTGAGGCTCAAACTTGAAACCTCTTGCTTGTAAAACGAGCATTTTACTGACCATCTTGACGCCTTGCACTCTGATTTGCAGAGGCCCGGCATAGGCAGTCATTTCTGCTGCTTTTGGTTTGGTGTTTACATTCTAACTTGGGAATCCCAAGAACACCAGGGCTCCAAGCAAGAAAAATGGACTAAGGAGTGCTTGGATGCCCTCCAGCTGAATTCCTGAAGCCACATCAGCTCTGCTCTCTCGTGATCTAGGGCACTGTCTCAGTCTAGAGCCCCGGAGGTCTAGAGCAGTGGGTGGGACTGAGGATCTTGAGGTGGTATGGGGTAGGGGACATCCTCTTGGCCTGTAAACATTCGTGTGTGTGTGTGCGTGTGTGTGTGTGTGTGTGTGTGTGTGTATGTGTGTGTATGTGTGTATGTGTGTGTGTGTGTGTTTGTGTGCGTGCGTTATTCCTTTACCGGTGATATTTGGGAAATATGGGCCACTTTAGGGAGAGGAGAGCTTGCTGCTGTTAAGCCTTACAGCTTGGATTCACAGTCTCGGCTGAGAAGATGCACCTTCTGCTTGCCCTAGTGTGGCAGATGGGGACACCCTGGGCTATCTGGAGGAGTGTGGTGAGGCTGACTCCAAAGGTCCAGGACTGAGCAAGGTTTTAAGGATAGGCAAGACCTGGGAAATAAAGCCAAGTCTCCTGACAGATCCAGGAGTGAACAAGAGCCCCAGGGCCGGTGCTTCTCGTGTGGTGGGTACTCATGAACACTAAGTTGAGAGAAGATTTCATTTCGAGGCTACAAACAAACAAAAACATCCTGCAAGGAGGCCATAGTGTGTGCGTGGGTGTGTACACGTGTGTGTGTGTGTGTGTGTGCATTTTCTCTAGAATATTCTGGATAAGTCCTCTTGTTTTTGCTTGCATATCAGCAATGACAGGGAGCTCACTCACAGCGAGGCCTCTTTGCTCTCAGAAGCCACTTACAGGGAACTAGGCTGGCTCCCTGGCACCAGGTGGCTACTCTTCCTATGAGCCCACCTCTCCACTCCCAATACCCATGCCCCCTCCTGCGGCACTGTGCAACTTGTCCTGAGCCCCGAAGGATGCTCTCTCCCCTCAATCCTATCTGCTTCTTCTCTGGTTCTGTAGCTCTTCACCCGCAGCCCCTGCAACCAGGCAGCCTTGGGGCCCAGGGTAATGAAAGCCCTGACTGCTACTGCAGCCTGTCTCCTAACTTGTATCAGGGTAGTCTTGGTTCACGCCCTTTCCTATGGTCCTAGATGTGGAAAGAATACCTAGAAATTCTCAGTTGCTGCAACTCCATCTGTGTCTTTGGGTCTCTGTTCCTTTCCAACAGTTCGGTAATGCGCTTCTGGATTTTTATCTCTGACTCCAGTTATCTAGGAGACTATGCTAGCCGTAATCGAGAATGCATAGAAGCCATTTCCACATCAGTTAAGGGACTGTGGCTGTGCCGGGTTCAGCTCCTCCAATAACTTGTTCTCGGTCCAAGCAGGAGTGTGAACCGCTTTGGTCTTCAGTGCGTCCTGGACTCAGAAGTGGTACAGATGTTGCATGAGACCCGCCTGTCCACAGAGACCCCCTTGATGGGAGCTTTGCTCTCCCATCTGTGCAGGCAGCTCTCCTGCGAGTGGGGCTGTTCAGAACTCTGCCTTCTTTATTTGATTAACGGTATTTTTAGGGTCAATCACCACGGTCGCTAACTACAGTTACTTTTCCATTTCTCTTACTTTGCTTTGCATTTTCTGGCACATTCCCAGCATGTATTTCTTCACCGTGTTCACTGGAACATAACTCAGTGTTTCAGATTTCATTATTGGTCATAGCTATTATCCCGATAGGGTCTCTGCTACTGTAGCAATTCTTTTGACTAGGAAAAAAACTTTTTCCATTTCCCATTTCTTCTTTCCCATTTAACATACCACAAGCCTGATGAATTAATCTGAAGCCATCATCTTAGCATCCCCCTGCCTCTTTCTTTTCTCTGTTTCTTATCCATGAAATATATTTGGATTTTTAAAAATTATATCACTTATTTATTTTTATTTATATGAGTACACCATAGCTGTCTTCAGACAGACACCAGAAGAGTGTGTCAGATCCCATTACAGATGGTTCTGAGCCACCATATGGAGGTTTGAAATTGAACTCAGGATCGCTGGAAGAGCAGTCAGTGCTCTTAACCACTGAGCTGTCTCTTCAGCCTATATATTTGGATTTTTAAGTGGATGCTCTTTTTCATAGAAAACATTGATATTAAGTTTCTTTATTGTGTTTGCATTAACTTGAGAAGAGTTACCGCCCCCATGTTGAGACTGGTTCTTTTCTTTCAATTTCTATCATAAAATTTCTCTTCCTTTTGTCATTTCAAACAAGATAAGATCATTTAGCTTAAATATCAAATCAGAAAAAAAAAGCCCAACATCTGCATTTATGTCTTTTAGTAGCTCACCAAACTTTGAGAGAATTATATATCAGGTATCATTCTTCTATTCACTTTATTTATTTATTTTGAGATTGAGTCTCAAATAGCCCAAGTTGGCCCAAATTGAGACTCTTCAGAGAATCTTCTTGATTCAGTTTCAGAAGTGTTGGGATTACAGATGTGAATCCTTCCTCCTGGCTATTAAAAAAGAAGAAGAAAAGAAAAGTTTAAAATGGTGGCTAAATGTGGAACTTGGTGAGTTTGGAGCCAGCTTGGTCTACAACTTGGGCCAGCCAGAGCAACACAATCTCACAAAGGGGAAGATGAGACCCCTCAGCTGAGCTGGGGTAGCTCAATGCATCTCTTTCATCTTATGTGACCCTGGCTGCCTTGCCCCGGCTCGAGTTCATCCACACCACACTTTGTTTCAAAAGCTATTTTTACCATTTTCCTTCCGTTCCTGGCACTTGATATAGCTTTAAAGTATCTTACATTGCTTCCATGTTTTCCTGTATTATTGGGGTAAGAATATATGTAAAAATAAATAAATAAAAAGACAGTAGTTTAAAAACCACCTACCATCCAACTGCTAGAGTATAACACTGTCCGGCATATGAAAATTTTTTTCTAGGGTTTTTTTTTCCCTCTGTGTGTGGGTTTTTAAAAAAATCACACTTGCAATCATTCTGAATGTATAATTTCATAGATTGTGGGTTTTTATGCAACCCAGTCAGCATAAACATAGCATCAAAAATTTTTCCATTGAGTGAATTTACTGTAGTCAATTTAACCATTGCTTAGTGTGTTAATGTGTGTATTCTTTTATTATTAGAAAAAATGCCCAAAGAACGCATTTCTCTACATAATTTTCTTCTTTTACGTGGTTTGCTTAAAGTCTACGAGTTACTAAATAGAAAGCTAATACGAGTTTTGTGGCTAAGATGAACCAAGCACTCTAGCTCATGTGCCGTGTATTCACGGGCTTGCATATTCATTTGAGTATTGGTGAGTCCTTGCTGGCTTCTCGCGCCTAATAAACACTTTATCCCTCAGTAAATCCTTTCTGCGTCCTTTGTTTCTGGAGCTTCTCCTCAGAGAGAAAGCTATTGCTCACCTAAAACATTTGCTGCACTTTGTTCTATCCAGGATATTATTTTATCTTAACTTTTTAAAAAGAGATTTTTCTATTCTACAAAGCTGGACTGTTTTCTTTTTCTTTAAAAATTAAAAAAAAATAATTTATTGGGTGTGCCTGAGTGTGTCTCTCCGTGTGTGTTTGTACAATGTGTGCCATGTGTTCACAGCATGCAGAAGAGGGTTACAGATGCTCTGGGACTGCAGTTACAGATGAGCAGGGTCTGACATGGCGGTCCTGGGGATCAAACCTGGGTCTCTCGGAAGACCAACAAGTGTTCTTAACCACTGTGGCAACTCTCCAGACCCTCCTCTCTCTCTCTCTCTCTCTCTCTCTCTCTCTCTCTCTCTCTCTCTCTCTCTGTGTGTGTGTGTGTGTGTGTGTGTGTGTGTGTTTTGAGGACTATACCTTGGCCTTGTCTTTTCCTTTTAAATTATTCTAATAAAACAGGCCGTCACATGTTAAATTTTCAGCTGACTTTTTCCCCTGGTTTGAATTTTGTCAAATGAAATTTCTTGATGAGTCTGAGTATCTTCAGCTGCCTGTCATCAGATAAAGGCCTAAGTTAGTTCTTACCGATAGAATCTAATAGTCTCAACTCACTGACTGTGCTCATATTATTGATTTGGGGGCGTGGGGGACGTGGTGGGAGCAGCACCTCATTTTATCTTATTTCTGTTAGATGTCTTGGTATATCTGGGATATCTGAATGCTGGTGTCTGCGTTCAGTAAGAATGCTTTTATTATTTTACCATTAAACACAAAGTTGCTATGGAATCAGCAAGTTACTTCTTATCAATCTAAGAAGCCCTTTCTATCCCTTCATTTAAATAACTGTCAGGAAAAACTAGTTATATAAGCTGGTGGCTTCTCATTTTCCCTTAAAATGTAGATGTGTCCCTTGAAACTAGTTTGTGTTACAGATCTGACTTAGCCACAGTGTTTATTACCTGTAATCTAAATTCTACCTGGCAACCTCTCAATTAGGATGGCTGCATGTATAAACCGAGCACTGGTTCTTCTCTTTTGTGCTTCACATATCATGACTGGTACTTGTGTGAGCTTTGCGGCAGATGCTCATTAAAAATTATCTCGTGTTCTGACATCGTTCATAGCATCTGGGAATCACCAGTTGTTTAAAACCCTGAAAAAGGCATCTGCTTGTTTAAAACCCTGAAAAAGGCGTCTGCTTGTTTAAAACCCTGAAAAAGGCGTCTGCTTGTTTAAAACCCTGAAAAAGGCGTCTGCTTGATTAAAACCCTGAAAAAGGCGCCTCCTTGATTCATGAGCAATCTTTAATGGTGCACTGTTTCTTTCATGATTACTAGTCTAATGGATGCTTCTCCATTTGGTAATTGGTGTTTCGTGCTGTGAGTCTTCAGCCGTGTGAAGGTTTTGTGTGGCCCCACACAGGGGGCAGCGTCTCTTGCTACAGTTATCTCCTGCCTCTCGGGGCTTGATGCCTCCTACTTCTGAATGAACATTTCAGTTTGCTTTCTTGATCACGGCCAAGGATTGCTTTAGAAAATGGCTCGGCTGGCCTAGTGCAGTGCCTCCCCCACCCCACCCCCACCCCACACCAGGTACACTTCTGGTTTCTGTTTTTTCTGTTTTTAATCTTTATTTTTCTCCTATTTTTCCTGGGACTCTTCCCCACCCCAATTCTAAACGTTCAAATGGGTTGCTTAATTCACTTGTTAAGTTTTCTTCTCCCTTTCTTCTCTTAAAAAAAAAAAACATAAATTACGACAGCCAGGGCTATATGTTTGTCTCCAAATGGTTTAGGCTGCATCCAGCAAGTTGGTTTTTTTAAAACGACAAATCAAAAACTTTTTGCATTCTTGACTACATCACAATCATTTTATTTTCTTCTATACTTTTATATGTGGTCAGAGAATATAGACAGCACAGTTTCTGCCTAGGGTTCGTTTGTTTGTCTTGTTTTCTTTCTGTTTTGTTTTTTGTTTTGTTTTGTTTTGTTTTTAAGACAGTGTCTCACTATGTATGGCTGGCTTGAAACTCTATGTAGACCAGCTGGCCTCAACCTTAGAAATTCTCCTGCCTCTACCTCCTCAATGCCAGGCTTAAAGGCCTACACTACCATGCCCCGGCCTACCTTGTGTTTTTGATGTGTGTTTTATTCTCTCTAGATAGATAATTCATTTTGGCAAATGTTTCTTTGCTATATAAAGATAAAACTAGGTTACTTATTTGCTTAAAACCAGACTCAAGAACTATTGAGTAATATCAATTATAGTTTGTTTAATTCTGTTCTAATGTGTGTTTTTCTGCATGTGTGTTTTTCTGCTTGATCTGTTTGACTCTGTTAAAGTCTCCGACACCATTCGCCTTGGTCGGCAGATTTTGAAATTCTGTCTTTGTATGCTTCTGTACTGTGCTGTCCGTGCATGAGGCTGTGGCAGCAGCCTTCATGGTTTTACCTCCCTTTCCTTCTTTATTTTTTGTATTGCTGGAGCACCTAGGACCCGTGCATCCCAGGCCAGTGCTTTACCACTGAGCGGCGCTCCCAGACTCTATTTTCCCTTTATTAGTAGAAAATAACCCTTTCCCCTTTCTGTTTATTATATTTTTATTAGCATGTATTTGTTGTGCAGAGTCGTAGGTTTCATTATTGCCAGTGGCACACATGGGTAGAGAGTCTTGTAGTTCCACCAAGCCCCCACCAGCTCCCCTGCCGCACCCACTGCTCCCTCAGAAGACAACCTTCCCAATGCCGAGTGACCTTATTGCTGAGGCTTGGCGCTGGTTCTGCTGTTGGCTATCGGAGCTTGCTTCTGTTCCTGTTTTCTCTGTTGTCATGAGATAGTCACACTGAAGACTAGGTCACTTGTGCGTCCTTGATAAGAGTAGAGTCCGATAATATTTCTGGTTTGTTGCTGTTTGTTTTACAGGATTTCACTATGAAGCCCTGGCTGGCTTAGAACTATGTAGACCAGGCTGGCCTTGAACTCAATGCCTGCTTCCGCCTCCGAAGTGCTACGGTCAAAAGGGGTGCTTCAGTACACCCGGCTTGAATAATATTTCATATTTACTATCATTTCTATGCTTAGTTTCTTTTCCGGTTATAGTTATTCTGTGCTGCATAGTCCGATGATTTTGTTTCTTTATCTTCTTCGGTGATCTTGAAGATAGATGTTCTGTTCTAGCCACGGAATTTATCAAATACCAATCATACGTGATAGTGGGTTTCACTATGATGACATTCTCGTATATATTTGTGTATTTTGACCATATATCCATTCCCTCACATATTCTACTTGTTCCCGTCCTCTTCTCAGTTACTCCCCCATCTGCTCTCACAGATGCACACCCATTTTTAATAGTTACCGGTTACTTTAAGGTTCTTTTATAAAAAGAAAGACATCTGGTTTAGCGAGATGGCTCAGCCAGTAAAGGCCCTTGCAGGCAAGCCTGAGAACCTGCAGTCCCAGGGACCCTCAGGGTGGAAGAGAAGAGCCAGTTGTATAAGTTACCTTCTAACCTCCATAGTCTAGCTGTGGCACATGTACACACAAACACACACATGTATACACACACACACACTCATGCACACACACATGTACACACACAGAGTAAATGCAATAAAAACTAAAATATCACGCTTAAATTTCTGTAATTAACAAATTTTTTTTTAAAATTACAAAACCATTTTAAGTTCTAATATTCTGTAGTTTTAATGGTGGCTGTGGCCCACAATGGCTGATCCTATGTTTGATGAAGATCTGCAAGAGAGGAACTTGAAGGCAGCAGACATGAAAACAACAACATCAACAACAAAACACCAAGAGAGGAAATGCTTTCAGCTCCGGTGTGACCAAAGCATCACACCACACCCTAATATGCACAATTATTACATGTTAATCACAAATTTAATTTAATTTATAAAGATGGAGGTTAAATAGATAAAAACAGAGGCATTGGCTCTTTTGTGGAATATTAGCAAATACCTGCTTTGTGCTAGGTACTGTCTGTCACTCATTGACCACAGATCTTACAACCCAAACTCTGTCTTCCTTCCTTGTTAATTTGCATGTCCTTATCTTGGGCTTGTGTTCCAAGACACCCCCCCCCCAAGAAATGCCTGAAACTATAGCTGTGACTAGAACTGAACCTCACAAACAAATTTTCTGCTCTTGCTACTGCTACCTCTTCCCCTCCCCTTCCCCTCCTCCCCCCAACTCTGCTGGTGCTCAGGTCTCTGAAAGATACCCCAGTCTTTTGTAAGATCATCTCTTACTGCCATGATTTCTTGTCACTACCATATTCATTCCAAAGGCCCCTTCTATAATTTCTGCTGCCCACACTTGGTTCCAAGGAGTCCCACCTGATAATCCACTCTAAATTCTCTTGTTAACTCTCAGAATCGGGCAACTTGGAAGCGGTATTTGGGAGAGGGGGCACACTTGAGAGAGGCCTTCTGTGCTCTTCACTCCTGAGTGACAATTTGGCTGGCTAGGAGAGTCTTCTTTCCAAATGTTCTTCCTCAGATCTCTGCTGATATTAAGTGTTTCCAAAGAGGTGCACAAGAAACACGGTTGGTTTATTAATGCATGTCTGTGGCAGTAAAGACTCTCTGCAAAATGAATATATCAGTGTATAAATAATTAGCAAGATAAAATAAAGGTATCAGCAGAACACCGGGGCATGATTCTGTTAAGGTTTTGCATGGATACTGGCTTCTAGCCGCTCAGCAGTTTTTGTTTTCTGTCTGTTTAAGTCAGTGTCACTTCTTAGGACTCACACAGTTGCAGGAAGCAAAGGACACAAAGCCACCTCCACCCCTCAGCTCTAACTCGGGCTCTGTTTTTTGGCCCCTGACCTTTCCCCCTTTTAATTCTTCCATCTTCCCGGTAGGAGGCTGAAATTACCCCCTATTCAAATTCTTCTAGAATTAAGGGAGCCCAGCAATCCCAGCTTGAAGACAGGTAGCCCACAACTGGATGCTGCTGCCCGGATAGAAGCTAGGACAGTCCCACTGCTATCCTTGGGATGCTAGCCAGTGTCTCATATCTAGGCAGCATCAGGACCACTTTGCTGGTGCTTCTGTCTGCTCTGACTGCCCTTCCAGAAGCCCTGCTGCTCAGAGCCCTGGTGACAAGATGCATAGCCTAGCAGCCCCCTGAGGTCCACTGTGAAGTCCTCCCAGGCCTTTCCCAGCCAGCAGAGATGACAGCACCAGGCGATTCCCACTCTTTTTATAAGAATGTATCTTAATTAGGGTGTCTATTGCTGTGAAGACACACCATGATCCCAACAATTCTTATAATGGAAAAACATTTAATTTGGGCTCGCTTACAGTTCAGAGGCTTAGTCTCTTATCATCTCACTGAGAAGCATGGCGGCATGCAGGCAGACATGGTGCTGGAGGGGTAGCTAAGAGATCTACAGCCAGACTGGCAGGCAGCAGGAAGAGAGTGACACCGGGCCTGGCTTGGGCTTCTGAAACCTCAAAGAGGTTTTATTCTCTTCCATTCTCAGTGATACATTTCCTCCCACAAGGCTACACCTGCTCCCACAAGGCCACACTTCCCAATAATGCTACTCCCTTTGAGCCTGGTGGCCATTTTCATTCACACCACTACAGGATTCCTCCTACAGACCCCTGGGCTTAGGGCAGCCTCATGGCCATGGCCACGCTACTCTCATGCTGACTGTGGATAGGAAGCCTGTCCTACCTGCTTCCTTCCTCCCTCCGTTCCGCCATGTGAGGAATTGAATGCCCACCCTCTTCCTGCTTTGGTATCATCAGTCAGCTTCTCAGATGTCTAGCTATGTCTTAGCTTCTGACTTGAAGGGACTCAAGCGTTAGCTACAGTGTTATCTGTAGATGGTTGCAGGCCTGGGTTGACAACAGAAGGTGCTGCAGTTCCTGCCTTAGGTTGAATATGGACTGGTCCTTATTATAAGTAGCTTGGGCTTTTCTACGGATGTCTGTTTCTTCTCTTTACAGAGTATAGTTATGCCTTCTTACCTTATTCCTGTGACAATCCAGACTTTAAAAAATAGATTTGTTTTTATTTTATGTGTATGAGAGCTTGCTGCTTGTGTATGCGTACCACAGGCCAGGAGAGGGGGCCAGATCCCCAAGGGAGTTATAGACCTTCGTGAATGTCCACGTGGGTGCTATAAGTGAACCCCGGTCCTCTGTAAAAGTAGCAAGTGCTCTTCACCACTGAGCCGTGACTTCAGATCCCCTTCAGATCAGGCAGCAGAGTGGTCCTGATGCTGCCTAGATAGGAGACACTGGCTAGCATCCCAAGGATAGCAGTGGGACTGTCCTAGCTTCTATCCTGGCAGCAGCATTTGAAGACTCTTTAAAAGATGATTCCCCTAGACCCTCAGAGAGACGTGAGAATATTAATATTTTAGACCCTCTAATAACCCTGCCATTAGCTGGAAGAAACTTTTTCAGTTTCTGATTGTTTTACGCCTGTCTGTAGAGTGCATCTTCTGGCTTCAAAGATCACCTTCTGAGAAGGCTCTATTTGATGCCTTTCAGGAATTTAAATGGGACCTTTAAGGTAGTTCTTCTGGGGATGCCAACAGAGCTGAATCCTGTCTCTCTTCTCTCTCTCTCTCTCTCTCTCTCTCTCTCTCTGAGTAGACTTATCCCAGCAGCTTAGATCATCACTTCTGCTCAGACCAGTTTTCTCTCTCTCTCTGTTGTTTCTCTCTTTCTTCCCTCCCTCCTTCCCTTCTGTCTTAGTTAGGGAAATTTCATTGCTGTGAAGAGACACCACGACTATATAACTCTTATGAAGGAAAACACTTAATTGAGGCTGGCTTACAGTTCAGAGGTTGGGTCCATTATCATCATGGTGGGAAGCACGGCCACATGCAGGCAGACATGATGCTGGAGGAGCTGAGCGTTCTACATCTGGAGTCACAGGCAACAGGAAAAGAGAGCGAGCCTCTAGAGCTGGCTTGAGCTTCTGAGACCTCAAAACCCACCCCCAATGACAAGCTTCCTCCAACAGGTCACACCTACTCCAAAAAGGCCACACCTCCTAATAGTACCACTTCCTGTGAACCTGGGGGGGGGGGGAGGGGAAAGGGAGATTTTGATTCAAGCCACCACACCTTTCAACCTTCTTTCCCTTTTGTTGGTAGCCTCACTGTGTTATACAATCCAGTCTTGAATGCCTGAGCTCAAGTGGTCCTCCTGCCTCCACTTCCAGGTGTCGAGTTTACAAGTGTATCCTACCATGTCCAGCTAATGCACAAATGTTTCTGTGTGTGCTTGTGTATGTGTGTGTGTGTGGGCACATGCATACACTCTGATACACATATGTGTAGGTCCTAGATCAGTGTTAGCTGTTTTCTCGAACTTTCTGTACCTTTATGTTTTGAGACAAGGTCTCCCACTGAAACAGAAGCTCATGGATACAGTCTGCCTAGCCAATGAGTTTCAAGGATCCAGCTGGGGTTACAGGCACATACCGCTATTTTGGATTTTTTTTTTTTTGATGGGTTCTGAGGATCTGACCTCAGGTCCTGTACTTGTGTGGCAGGCAAATACGCCAAAGTTTACCTGGTGCCTTCTGAGTCACAGTAGCTGTTTCTGAGATTGGCCTGGGGTGCTCTGCATATTTGTGTCAGGAGAAATCAGCCTGTCATTTTGCATTTCTTTTAAGCCTCCTGCAGCAGGACTCTTCCACCATCCTACCCTTAGCAGAGTTACTTGGGAGCCCTGAGTTTGAGACCCTTGCCAGAGGTTCCTCAGCACAGCCTTAGGAGGCACTTACCACAGCACAGGGGGCTTGTCTTATTGAGGTTACTATTGCCGTGATGAAACACCCTAACCAAAAGCAACTTGGGAGAGAAAGGGTTTATTTCACTCACACATCCAAATAATGTGTTGGTCATCATCAGAAGTAGTGAGTTCCCGTCCTGACTTCCTTTGATGATGAACAGCAATATGGAAGTATAAAGTCCAGGAGGCAGGAGTTGATACAGAAGCCATGGAGAGGTGATGCTTCATGGCTTGCCCCCCCCCCTTGTCTTGCTCAGCCTGCTTTCTTATAGAACCCAGGACCACCAGCCCAGGGGAGGCACCACTCACAATGGGCTGGGCATTTCCCCATCAATCACTAATTAAGAAAAAGCCCAACAGCTGGATCTTTTTTTTTAAAAGATTGATTTATTATATGTGAGTACACTGTAGCTGTCTTCAGACACATGTCGGATCTTATTATGAATGGTTGTGAGCTACCATGTAGTTGCTGGGATTTGAACTCAGGACCTTCGGAAGAGCAGTCAGTACTCTGAACCACTGAGCCATCTCTCAGCCCCTTACAGCTAGATCTTATGGAGGCATTTTCTCAATTGAAGGTCCGTCCTCTAAGATAAATTCTCCTTGTATCAAGTTGACATAAAACTAGCCAGCACATGTCTAAAGTACTTGTCATGGGAGAGGTGCTTTCATGAGCCTAAGAAAGGTCACACACAGGAAAGCACAGACTCGTAGGAAGCCATCTGGATCAAGTGATGGACCTTAAGTGTTTAACAGATAACACCCAAAAAAGGGTCTGTCTGTCTATAAATATGTCTATATGTCTATTTTATCCTCTCCTTTCCCCCCTTTTAAACAGGAGTTACAAAGAGTTTAGGAATGGTACCCCACTTAGGATCTTTAAAATACCTACTGGGGCTGGACTGGGCTGGGCTGGGGGGCTCAATGGGTAAAGTGGGTGCAAACTCGAGGATCTGAGTTTGGATCCCCAACACATAAAGCCAAGCACTGTGGAGAAGACCTGTAGTCCCACTGGGCAGTGAGGTCCAGGTTCAGTAAGAGACCCTGTCCCAGAAAACAAACAAAGGGGGGGGGAAGGTGGAGCATGACAGATAAGGACCCCAAAACTGACCGACCTCTGCTTCTACACACGCGCACACCTCCACCACTCCCCATCCCAAATATCCAAATCTTTTCTCCTCATGTGCTGTATGCAATGAGAGACATCGAGGAATGTGAATTCTCTCCACAGTGTCGACATAGCAGAGAAACAAGCCACAATGAGGAGGGGGGTATGTGGGATTCGCTGTTACCCAGGAAGACAGTTGGAAGCCTAAACGTTTGTTACTAAGCTTCTGGTCCAGTGAGCGATGTTCCGTCCACAAAATGACTCCAGGGAGGCTGTCAGAGAGAGCCGAGCACGTGCACTCATGGAGAACAATGGCTAAGAAACACTGTTCACTGAAAAGGCAAGGGACAGAACTGTAGGTATAGTTATTTGTTTTTTATTTCAAAAATACCATTCTTATGTATATGTTTTTGAAAGTATGATTATAACTAGAAACTCCTGGAGAAAATCTGCGGTCATGCATGGTTGGCTCTGGAAAGTACAACCAAGGCCCCAGGGCGCAGTGGCAGCGTGTGTTTTTGTATCCTCCAGATGTTTTTATTGAATTCCCAAATTGCACTTTTATCTTAAAAAAAAAAAATCCAGTATACTAGCCTAAGCGAAAAGCAACACCCCAACCGCTGGCACAGCCTCCCTGGTGACAGGCTATGTTGACACCCCTTCTCTGCATCTTCGAGTCCCTCCCTCAGGGAGGGTGAAGGAGGAACAAAAAAAGAGAGATGGAGCAGGCTTTGGCTGTACCTGTTCCCCAGGTGCCTGGTGTTGAGGTGGCTAGAGAAGGGGCCAGGTGGAAACCACCTCTGCGCTGGTGAACACCGCCGCCCAGTGTCTAGGGCCTGGTGCATTGGCAGCTTGTCCTCACTTGAGGGAAGTAGAGGAAAGGATGAGAGACAGAGAGACATACATACATACAGACAGACAGACAGACAGAGACAGAGTCAGAGACAGAAGAGGGAAAAGACGGCAGAGGTGGGTGACTAATTCCATTATTTTTCTAGAAGTCTAGTTCTGGAGGCATGGGCTGACTATCCCCTTAGTCTGTTCCAAGCACCCATTCCTTTATACTAAACCCAACAATGACAGTCTTACCCTCCTAAAGTGGCCAGACCCATTAGTCAGACCTGCTCGGAGCCTGCCCAAGGTCCTGTCCCTGGGAAGGCACACCCCCAGCCCTGGCCCTTCTGTCCTTCTCCTCTGTTTGTCTAAAGGCCTTTCTTGGTCCTAGACAGATCTCAGTCTCCCACTTCATTCCCTCTGGAAATGTCCCTTCTTCCACGAAGACTCATTTTCTGCCTGGATTTCTCCTCAAGCTGCAGAGGCTGCAGCTGCTCCAGACTTCTCATCTCAAGCCACCCAGAAAGCACCCAGGCATGGATCTGATTGCTTTTCATTGTCCCTTGACCCAGTGGATAAATCAGTTCCTGTGTCCAGGGAGGGAATGTGATGTGCTGGTCAGGATCATCCCTGCAGTCAGGGGTGGAGTCATCTGTTTAAACATCAAGAAAAGTGGGTGAAGGAGCTCAGAGGGCCCCATACTTAAAGAGAGGCTGGAGCCTGCGAACAGTGCCTGAAACCCGGATCCAGCTGCACCCCAATTCTTTCCCTTTCCTTCCTTCCCCTCCTCTTCTCTCCTACCCTTCCTGCCACTGCCCACCCCTCTCTTCTCCTATGTGTGTTGCTAGAGACCCAATCAGAGGTGTTGTATGTGTTAGGCTGGGGCGGGGGGGGGGGGGGGGGGCTCCATCCCGGAGTCCTATCCCTAGGCCTCTTCCTACTTTTTCTAAAGTTTGAGTCAGGGCCTCTCTAGGTTGTCAAAGCAAGCCTTCAATGCGAGATTCTCTTGCCTCTCAGTGCTACCCCCTAGCAGTTTCTGGATGACAGGCTCACCACAGACACACACCACCAGGCCTGGCAGTTTTCAACAGTGTGAAAATCTGTCTTCGCTTAAACTGGCATGATTCAGAGTTTGTGCTGTTAGTCCTTTCAATAAGAGCTTTGATTTTTTTTTTTTTTTTAAGGAGAGAGGCTCATGCACAGAAGAGTCCAGTTTTCATGTGTGTGTGTGTGTGTGTGTGTGTGTGTGTGTGCACATGCCCTGGTCAAAAGTTGAAGGCAGGTGCCACCCTCAATCTCCTTCGCTTTATATACTGAGGCAGGATCTTTCTCTCATGAACTCACCATTTGGCTATTCTAGTTACCCACCTTGATTCAGGGATCTCAGTCTCCCCCTCCCCCCACGCAGCAGCATTATGAGTGGACCACCACGCCCGTCCACGTTCATGTCGGCTCTGGAGGTCTAAACTCCAGTCCTCACACTTGCACGGCTCCATCCCCAAGCCATCTCCCCAGCCCCTCGCTCAGTGTTTGCTGCTTGCAGGACACTAAGCGTGGGTCGCCAAGGGCTCCGCATCCTCTGCCAAGTTGTTTGGTTGTTCGTCAGCTCAAGGGAGTGAGAGGAACTCTGATCTATTGTTGGTGTTGCAGGCAAAACCATGAGCCGGTCGGAGAGGGACAACTGCTCCTTTGATTCCGTGGATAAGCTGACCAGTACCTTGCAGCTAGCAGTCCACATCCCCACCTTCCTCCTTGGCCTGGTCCTCAACCTCCTGGCCATCCGAGGCTTCGGGGCCTTCCTGAAGAAGAGGCAACTGGAATACGCCGCCACTTCTATCTACATGATCAACTTGGCTGTCTTCGACTTACTGCTGGTGCTCTCCCTCCCGTTCAAGATGGTCCTGCCGCAAGTGGAGTCCCCGTGGCTGGCCTTGTGCACTCTGGTGGAGTGCCTCTACTTCATCAGCATGTACGGGAGTGTCTTCACCATCTGCTTCATCAGCCTGGACAGGTTCCTGGCCATCCAGTACCCGATCCTGGCCAGCCACCTCCGGTCCCCCAGGAAGACCTTTGGGATCTGCTGCATCATCTGGACGCTGGTCTGGATCGGAAGCATCCCAATCTATACGTTCCACAGGGAAGTGGAGAAGTACAAGTGCTTCCACAACATGTCTGACGGCACCTGGAGTGCCAGGGTCTTCTTCCCCCTGGAGATCTTTGGCTTCCTCCTTCCCATGGGCATCATGGGCTTCTGTTCCTACAGGAGTATTCACATTCTGCTGCGCCGTCCAGACAACACTGAGGACTGGGTTCAAAAGAGAGCCTGCATCTGGACCATTGCTACCAATCTCATCATCTTCGTGGTCTCCTTTCTCCCAGTGCACTTGGGTTTGTTCCTGCAGTATCTGGTGAGGAACCGCTTTATCTTGGATTGCAGAGCGAAACAGGACATCAGCTTGTTCCTGCAGTTGTCTCTGTGTTTCTCCAACATCAACTGCTGCCTTGATGTTTTCTGCTACTACTTTGTCATCAAAGAATTTCGCATGGGCATCAAGGCCCACCTGCCTGTCGCGGTCCAGCTGGTCAGCCAGGATACCATGGTCTCCAGGGGTTAAGAGAAGGTACCCCTCTCAAGGGAAGGAAATCACACTCATAAATTCTCATAAAGACCCTCCCGGGCTTGTCTTTGGACAATCGCCGAGTGCCATCTTTGTTCTTTATACTCCTTTCACACCACCTGGACAGGTGACAGATGTCACGCTTGTTTTGAGTTTGCTAAAGAACCAGGTGAAGTCTTCATTTCTAAGTCTAAAATGTACGAAGCAGAAGAACCAAAAAAACAAAAACCCAAAATGTAGCTTGAAAAGTCTGTTCCTCAGCTTTTCTGTCTTCCTGTTCTGTTGGAGAGTCTAGAAAGGAAGAGAAAGGGCAGGAAACCTAGAGCTTCTTTTTCTGTGGCAATTCAGGGCTGGGGAAGAAATATGCCTTCAAGACGGAACAAGCTTGTACTATTTTTCCAGTCTCTTCTGAAGCTCTCTTGGCAACGACCTCACAGAAATGAGGACAAAGAGAGCTTTTTAAGGGCTGAGAAGGATTAGGTGGAGGGAGGGGGCTGTTTGAAACAGGTCGTGGGGAAACAGAAGACATGACAGGGCCAATGGGGACAGCAGCGTGCAAAGGGGCAGAGCAGCAAGGGGGCAGAGTATACCCAGGGAAGGAAAGAGACACGCCAGAGTCAGGACTGGAAGCCCCCTCTCCTATTGCCACCTGGTAGCAATGCTGTCCCAGGACTAAGCAAGATTCAGCCTAAAAAGAGGGCTCTTTTGAAGGGGACCAGCCTCCTGACTTGAACAGCCTGGGAAGGAGTTCATTACACCAGTATGAAAGGAATGATGAGAAAGAGTTGGCCATAACTTGGTTCAACCATAGCAGAATGAAGTTATCCTTATTGGGCGTGGTTGGGCAGCTGGCACTGGTGACATTATCTAGGAAGCTGGCCAGGGATTGGGGGTTGGGAGAAGGGCTATCTTCACCCCCCCCCAATGAAGCACAAAGGCCTGGATTTGAGGAAGGCAGTGAGGGGCTTACCAGTTCCTGAAGGGAAATGACAGACAGCTGCATCAGCATTGGAGCCTTCGTCAGCAACTCTGGCTCTGGAGAAGGAGCTCCCAGTGACAGCCGAAAGCCTCGTGTGCCATGACTCAGCCGTTTGAGAGAGTGAAATGATTAGAAGGATAAATTGTAGGGTGTTTTTGCAAGGCGGAAGGAGTGGGACGGGAAGAATCTCATGAGACTTCTCCTGCTTCAGGAGGAAAAGCTAACTAGGTAGATCCTCTAGGGTAAGAGGCTAGGGATGGGATGATCACGTGGGGAGGGGTAGGAGAAGAAGGAGCTGTAGCTAGAATCTGAGAGGTGCCCACAGAGAGAGGTGAGACAAGATGTAGGGGAAAGAAGGAATGGGAAGGGGAGGAAGAGGAGGCAGGGGAGGAAAGACAGAGGGAGGGAAAGAGGAGGGGCAAGAAGAGGAGGGGCAGGAGGAAGGCAGATGGGTAGGAAGGGTTGAGGTGTGGAGGGAGATAGGAAAGGTGAGTGGGGAGGGCAGAGGGAGGGCAGCTTCCTCCTGAGAGTCTACAGCTTCCGCTACACTAGAAGCCATTGAAGGGGAGGCACTTCCAGGCCATGGTGGCTGTGGAAGTGTTCAGTGTGGAGCCACCTGAAGGAATCTTTAAGGAAGAGAGAGTGACGGACCTTGGCAGTGGTTGTAGGGAAGTGAGGGGACCAGAGCCCATCTCAGGCCGGCACCTCCAGGAACCCATTGGTGGCGATTCAGTGCTATGTAGACTCAGAAATGAGGCTCCCAGCCTTGGATGCTGTTTTGTCCCATTGCTGTCTTGGACAGAAATAACACCTGTGACAGCTCCTTTAGTTAGATTCATTCATGCGTGGCTAGGTGTTGGGACCAGCTCCTCTGTGTTCTCTCCCTGTCATGAGCTATTCACCCATCCAACAGAGTCAAGTGGTCCCCTCAATGTACAAATGTGTCTGCCAGGCAAAATTCCCCAGGCTTTAGTAGGTTGAATACCCACCCTTCCCATCAAGACCAGAACTAAAACCTGGTGTGTATATAGCAATGCTCTATGGCGGGAAGGTCTCTAGGCCCCAGGAGTATTATTACCAAAGAGGGTGGGGAATCTAGAGCCATGAATGGGGAAAGGCAAGGACAGGGTTCCTGGAGGAGTACAGCTGTGTCAGACTGGTGACCCTGGACTGGGAGATTGGGGGGAGGGGGAATAGGGTTTGAGAACCCACTGAGTCATTCCAAAATAGCGAGTGAAGGACACTGACCTGGTGTATGTCACCAGTCCAATGGCTCCTCAAGTGACAGTTGGCTCAGCGGTACCAGAAATGGGGAGGGTCAGTGTTAGAGTTGAAGTACAGCAGAATGCAGCCAGTGAGGTTGGAAAACCCAGTACTCAGTTGTGAAAAAGGCCCAGATTCCTGTTACTAAAGCCAGTGGAGCTAGGAGCTATTGTTTAGCCTTAAGTGTGACCTTATTTGTACTCAGCCTAGGAGCACCTGACACATTGGCTACACGTACAGCTGCAAGACCTAGCAAAATTAATTAGAAAACCAATTCGATTAACATGATTGACCAAATAAATTCATATAATGTACTGTGACCTTGTCTTGGTCTTCAGTTTCTGGCTCCAGAGAAGAACTGGTCTTTAATGGTCCCCTGCCAAGCGATTCAACGGTGAGTTCCCTGTGTATCAGGTATGATGGGGGGTGCGGGGGGAGTGTCCTACCTGTAGCAGGTAGGTCACAGGTGGTCATCAGGTGCACAGCTGGTCTTCCCAGTTGGTCAGGATCCAGACCCTGTGCAGTCACGTGGGTGCTTAGTTGTCTGTGAAGCCACTGGGTCTCAAAGGCCACACACTTGGGCTCTGCCCCTTTCAGCTTGTTCCTCCATCTGTCCTACCATGACACTGGTTCTGTATCCATGAAAGGCCCAGTCCAAGAGGCCTGTTGACCACACATCCTCCACTGGTGATGCTTCCTTCTCTGACTAGTTATGGTGTAAAGCTATCTTTCTTTACAGGGAACTCCTCACCTACCAGAACACTTGACAGGCATGGCCTTATAGGCTTAGGTCTAAGTCACCCCTTTTTTTCCTGAGTACCTACGAGTCCCAAGGCATGACCTGGATGTGGAAGACTGATCAAGGACGTCCTTGTCCCTTAACAGACATTTTTTGGATAACCCCAGCTAACTTGTGGCTAGGTCCTATCCCCTCGGCTCCCAGAGGATTTGACTGGAGAGCGCCTATTCACAAACTGCATCCAGTCAGCTCTGTTACCCGCCCCCCAGTCCCATCCCTGTAGACCCTTTGAAGTTGGAGTCATTACAGTAACAGGGTGGAGATGCCTTGGGCTTCTGAGAACACCCACATAGAAAATTCTACCCTATAGGAAGTTACTGTGAATAACCAGTAATTTCAAAGATGCCTGAAATGACTGTAGGCCCCGTAGCAGCTGTGCAGAGACTCAAAAGGATTAGAAAGCACTCATTTAGGATGTCATGAGGAAAAGACAGGATAAGCTTTCTAATTTGGGATGAAAAGAGTGTTAACCAAGCTGGGGAAGACACACCCCTACCTGAGGACCCATGTGGAGATGCTATCTGCAAGATCCTTCACGGTCCTCTGAGGACCAGCTCCACTGCAGACAACATCCTTTTGGGGCAACAGAGTGGCTGGCTGAGGGCACGGTGAGAATCCCATTCTGAAGACAGGGACTAAAAGATTCATAAAGGTGTTGATTTGGAGGCGCATATCCCTGAAACTACTACCATAATACCTCTCACCTTCCCGGCTGTGCTTCTTGGTAAGGCCAGGGCAGAGCTGCCACAGGCACTGAAGGGACCTGGAGCGCAGTGGAGATGAGCAAAGCCAGTGCCTGTCCCCTCTTCCCTCCCTTTGTGAACAATGCTGTGTGTGTGTGTGTGTGTGTGTGTGTGTGTGAGCGCGTGCACTTGTGTAGGTGTGTGGGTGTGTGTTGGGGGGTGGGAGGTGGGGGAGGCAGGGGGCCTTCACTGTGAGCTACAGCAGAAGTGAGGCCTTCCATCCTTTGATGTCTGCAGAGGAAAGACTAGATGGTGTCACTTCAAAGGAATGCTTGTGGGATCAAGCCCCAGCTCACCTTGAGACCACAGGCAGTGCCTTTGCTCTGAGGCAGTCTCCTGAGAAACTACAACCAAAACTTGTCTGCACAGTGTGGGGGTGGGAGGAGGTGGGAGAGAGTGGGAGTGGTGTACACACACACACACACACACACACACACACACACACGATCTGAGCAGAGTGACTCACTAAAGAGCCCTTCTCTTCCAAGGATGTCTTTGGATGATGGTTCAGACACACTTGTATGTTGCTCGTTCAAGCTGCACCTTGGAAAAGGTTCATAGTGAGGATGGCTAGGACTATTGTGCAGCGATGAGCCGGCTCTGATTGAACCTGGGGATCCCAATATGGCTGGCTCTCAGAGGTAGCGCCTCTCACACAAGCTGGGCCTGCTTACAGATGGGACTGGTGTAAGAGACCCAGCGCTGGCAGCCAAGGTCCAGGGAGGACAGAGTTCTCCCCTTCCTTCTCCAGTAGAGGAGGCCGGGAAGCCAGGGGCCCTGGGATGGTCCAGGAAGACTCTAGATAAGCTTCAGGGCAGGGCATATTTGGGGTGTGACTCCAGTAGAATCTGGTAGATGGGGACACACACACACACACATACACACATACACACACACACACATACACACACACACCACTCGAATGTATGCACACACAATAGACTGATGCTCTTAGGCTGTGGGAAGGACTATCTCCATCCTGCAACAGGAAGCCCCTGCCATATTATTCGACACCCCCACCCCCACCCCCACCCCGCACCAACGATTCTCCCCTGAAGGAGCAGCTGAGGCTTTGCTTTCTCTGAAGGCTGGCAGGCACAATCAGTTGTGACCCAGTGGGGCAGGGACAGGTGCCAACACAGAGGCACTTGGTAGGCCTGCTTGCACCTGCTGGACCAGAGGGTGAGAAACCTTTCAGAAGCAAGCAGGCGAACGGACTTCTGGCATTCATAGAGGTGGCAACAGGCCAGCATCCCTTGAGTGTTAAAGACAATTTAACTGCAGAGGCTGGGACGTTTAAGTCATTTGGACAAACGCAGATGAAGTAGGTGGTTAATAGAGCTTAGAACTGTTGCTATTTCTTCCCTGGGACTTCACTCTGCAGAACAGTCAGATGTCAGAGGCACAGCCAGGGACTGATAGAGTGTGTGGGAGACAGCTTAAGGGGCGGAAAAACATTTCTCACCGTCCTGGACGCTGAATGCTCACGGTCTGGCCTGGCTCTGTGTCTGGTCCCTGGTGAGAACTCTTCTTCCTGGCTGCAAACGTTTGCTTTTTACTGTGTCCGCACATGGCAGAGAGAAAACAAGTTTTCTGATTCCTTCTGATGAGGACAGCCAACTGTCTGGATCAGAAAGTTAGCGTTTCATTTTACCTTAATTGCCCCCCTAAGACCCCAGGGTTGGGGTTTCAACGCCTGAATTTAAGTAGAAGCATCAAGTCCAGAAGGCCTTTACTCTGTGTACTTGAATAGAACATGTGTGTTTCCTCTAGTTCCTCAACTTAAATACACCCAGCTCTGAGCTCAGGAGATTTTACAGAGACATGCCAGCCCCATTGTTCCTGGACTTCCCTCTAGCTCCGGGATCTTGCGTGGATTCTAGCAAGAGAGGCTCCTCAAGGCCTACAGAGACAGCTCAGCAAGTAAAAGCTGCTCTTCCAGAAGACCTGGGGTCTATTCCCAGTGACCACACGGTGGGTCACAGCAGTCTGGAAGTCCAGTCTGAGGTGATCTAGTGCCCTCTTCTGGCCTTCTCAGGAACTGCAAGAACATAATGCAAAAGCACCCTGACACGTTATTACGAATAAAATGAAGTAATGAAATAAGAGTGTGTCCTTTATTTGTGAAATAAGGGGATGGGGGCCACAGATTCAGTGCCCAACAACCAGGCCTATGAATGCAGGCTCCCATGTTATATGAATACAAAGCTTTCTACAGTTCTCTCAACAGCTGCAAGCTGCCCCTCCCATCAGCTTCGGTGTCTCTTCCAGAGACGTATCAAACTCATGCTTTGGAGTCTAGCCACCTTCCCTGAACCACTGCCATGCCTTCCCCTCGTAGATCCTGCGGCACTTTCTCCATCTAGACCTGCCTGGGGCTCCAAAGCCTGCCTTTCCTTCAAGGCCGGGCGAAGCCTGGAGATGTTCAGAGTGATGCTTTCAGCATCCATCCTTGTAATCCTGATCATGCGGGAGAGACTCCTCGGTGTCAGGGTGACATGGAGACGCTCCAGCATCTTCAGTCGAAATCAGCAGGCGTTTGTGCTTCCTGGGTAAATGCTACGTACCCACTCTTGAGTGGGACAAGAAAGACAGAGAGGGCTTACAGCTCTCCTAGTTACCAGGACTTCCTGAAGAGGAGAGAGTAGGCTAATTAGGAGCCCGCACCTGCCCATCATCCTGGCTCGGCTGGAGGTGACTGCAATAGTATCCTGCCACCTTACATCAGTAGCTTAAGGCATCAGGAGGACATAGTGCTCTGGTGCTTTACAAGATGACAGAAGAGCAGCTGTGGGCGGTGGGTCTCAGCTCGCCTGCCCTGTGCTTCCTCAAAGAAGCCCCTCTCACTTGCCAGTAACACTGAGCTACGGTGGGTATCCGCAGGGATTCTGGGGTCTGTGGTGTGAGCAGTAGGACTGTGGGGTTCTGGCCTGAAGCCCTCGGCCCCTCCTGTTCCACACTATGGTCTAGTGTCCCTCTCTCCTGAAGGGATCCAGGCTGGAGCTGCAAGTGTGACAGCCTGGAGGAGTCACAGTTTGACCTTTCTCAGGGGTCAGCAAGCAAAGCTGACTTTCCCATTGGACTCTTTGGAGTAAGAATTTTGAATAATTTGGGGACCATCTTCCTGTCTGAAGAACACATTAAGGACCCAAGCAATGAATTTCGACAATACGAATAAGGTGAGGAGCTTTGTAATCTAGGTCAGTAAGCAGGTCTCACTAGCTACATTGTCATCGTTATTCGTGATATTTATGTCTTTGTCTCCTCCTAGGAGCTGATGTCATCAATTCCACCCTCCCAGGATGTCCTTATCTGACCTGCTGTGAAAACTCCTGGAGGCCCCTAATTGTGTCGGCCAGAGTATCTAATCTCCAAGGCCTTCCCACTCCCTGCAGACTGCCTTTGGCCCAACTGTGAATTCAGAGTGTCTCCCTTCCGGATTCCCTCCTTCACTCCTTCCTCCCTCACCACTCTCTCCTCTCCGTCCTCCCGTTGTCGTCCTCATGCTCTCTGTCACCAGCTTTTAGGAGAGGGTCCCAACCTGAGGGTCCCAACTTCTTGACCTCAGCTGTCCTTGCTCCTAGGGCTGTTTCCCTGGAAACCAGAAGCAAAGAGGTCATTCAAAGGAAAAACCAAGAGCAGACATCTAAGGAAGCCGCCCCCATCCCTCTGCAGTTTAACAAGCCGGCTGCACCGCCAGTGAAGAGCACCCTAGCTAGGCCGCAGCTGAAAAAACCAAGCACCAGAGGACAGCATGGGGGAGATCTGCCGGGGTGGGGGCAGGGGAGGCAAGAGTCCTCAGCAACCAGTGCAATCCGGATGCCTGTTACATTGTTATTCTTTAGAGCCCTTCCCATATCCTGCCTGCAGTAAATTCTCATGCTTTATAGCCTTGCTGCTTGTCCTTCCAGTGAGAGAATCTGGAGCGTGAGAGCCCAGCAAGCAGTACCCAAAGACCAAATCTCTGAGAGGCTGAGGGGTCCTACACGCCCCACACTCCCAGGTCCCTCTGACCTTGTGCTTTCATGATCTATGCGTGTGGCGGAATAGGCTTGTCACACACTGTGTCCTCCTTCAGTCCCACGGAGAATCATTCACAAACCACTGTCTATTTTATGGCCGGCAAGACTCTGTCCTGGGCTGTTGTAAATGTTCAAAGCTCATTAGGTCCCCCCCTCTAAGAGCCATGCACGAGTCATCTCAAAATTGTCTACATTCTCTCCTTCTCATCAGGAGTGGGGTGTGCCTTTTTTTGCACCCTACCGAGCTGGTGGGTGGCCACGCACTTGTAACTTTCCGTGCTCGGCTTTTTCCGTGTTTGTACCTTCACAGATCTGTATGCTTTTTCTCCGGTTTCGTTTGTCTTTGTCGGTTTGTTCAGGAGAATGTCCAGATATGATAGAGGGAAATGTCCTTTTGCTTCCTGGGGTCAGACGCAGGGGAGGAGAGGCAGATTTCTTTGACTTCGGTGAGAAACATAATTAGCCAGTTTTCCCCTTAGGGCTTGAGGGGGGTGAGGAAAGTGGTGTGTTATCTCAAGTCCTTCCGTGTAGAGACAAAGGAATGACCCCATAAAGCTGGCGGAGGTGGGGCTGGAAGCGGGCATGCAGCCGGACCTTGGTTTTGGAGAACAGTGAAGTTCATAGACCCTTGAGCACTGCCAGCTTCGCCCGAAGTGATACTGTGAAAGATCTCAGCGCTCTCTTGCCTGATTCCTGGCATATAATTCCTAAAACCCTGGAATGACTATGGTGGTGAGCAGTATATGCATACTAAGGAGATGACTGGTGGTGGTCGGGTCCAGGTGGCTTCTGGGGTGGGGCTGCTCACAGGGAGGCCTGAGCGGAAGTGAGGAGCTGGGTCTCTCAGATCCATCCTCAAACTTCTGGCAAGTAAGGGTCAAGTTCATCACCAGTGATCAATGATGATAATCAGCCATGTTCTGTAAGGAAGCCTCCATAGCCCCCCCCCTCTACCCCAGAGGGCAGGGCTTGGGCCTTTCATAGAGCTCACAGCAGGCAGGTTCCCTGAGGACCAGGCGCCCAGAAAGGGCGTGGCAGCCCGTCACCCCTTCCTTCCAACTTTATCTTGAGAATTTCTTCATCTGGTGTTCTTTGGTACCTTCTGTAGTATCTCTAATGTGAAATCTGTAAACTCATATTTTTCGGAGCTCTTCTCTGGCAAATTATTTGAACCTGAGGAGTGAGTTAGAGGAACCCCAGTTTAGAACTCTGGGGTCTGGAAGTTAGGTGGGACAGCCAGGGCTGGTGGCTGAAGGGGGTAGAGAGTTTGGGGGACCCAGCCCTCAGCCTATGAGTACTGTCAGAGCTGCACTGAATCAGAGGGCACCTAGCTGATGCCACTGAGGGCACACACATGGGCACAGAGAGAGAGAGAGAGACAGAGAGACAGAGAGAGAGAGAGAGAGAGAGAGAGAGAGAGAGAGAGAGAGAGATGTATGTTCATTGCTGAATAAATATATGATATATACCAGGTCTCTGTATCCTTATCCAATGTCTCTACTGCAAAATCCTCTTGGGTCTCCCCACAGGCCCTGAGCTACCCACAGCTACTCTGTGCCCCAACAGAGTTCAACACAACCTAACCTGGACGTAATTGGGATGCTTTTCTCAGCTGGTTCACCTTATTTAATTCCACCGCCCGGCTGACAAGTTTATCTCAAGCAATGGTATATTTTACATGCTCCTCATAACAGGATATAATGGTGGTTCCCGCGCCTGGTAGAGCATACAGGATTAGTGCCTAAGGTTAGGTGTTCAGCCAAGTTCGTATGCGTCACTTACCTCTAAGGAACACTGAGACACAGAGGTACTCCACTGCCTGAGAGCCCGCCTCAGGTTCTCAGGAACTGAAAGGCACACAGAGTGCCCCAGGAGCCATAAACTCAGTCTTTAATAACACCATGATGCACGCCTCTCAAGGCAGCCAGAGCAAGCCAACTCCATGATTCAGAGCACAGAACAGGCCTGCCTCCCAAGTTAGAAATAGTTCATCATCTCTCTCAAGGTCCTGCAGGCTCAGCTGTGCATGCCTGGCACGGCTTGGCTGCCAAGCAACAGCTCCAGGCCTCACTTCCAACCAGAAGGCATGGAAGGCTCAGCTCCCAGATCCTGGCAATAGAACCTACAGATGACAACAGGGAATGTGTCTTGTCCCAAGCCTCTCCCTTCTGTGTGTGGGCAGCCGTCACAGTCAGAGTGGGGAAAGATAGAGCCACATGCACCAGTTACCAGGGTGGTCATATTTTTCTTAAGGTTAAAATAACACCTCTGAAACCTTCTAACAACATTAAAGAGGGCTATCTGGATGATAGTGTCAATGATATATGGGGACTCAAAGAGGGGGTGCTGTATCTCTCTCCTGGGCTGGGGAAGGGAAGGGGAGGCCATGGAAGCCACTTCTGACTCAAACAGTGCCTCAGAATAATAAGAGACAGCTGTCAAGTTGCTAGAGACAAGTTGAGATTTTATATATATATATATATATATGCATATATACTATATATTTGACAAATATATATGACAATAATGTTATATACATGCACATATACATACATCATATACATATACAAAATTCTGAGCCAATGAGGTCCTATTTCAAACACAAAGTGAAAGGTACCTTAGGACCCACACCCAAGGTTGCACTCTGACTTTCACATGTGCATTGTATATGTATACACACCTGCACACACATGTGCTTCCATATACACAAATACCCCTTGCACCCCAAAAGTGTTCTATGAGCAAGGTTTGGTGGCACATCCCTGTAATTCCAGCACTTGTGACCACCAATCCCCGAGTACAAAACTCCACCAATCCCTGAACAGGAAAACCCATCAATCTCTGAGTTTCTCAAACTCAGGACTTGAAATCCCATCTATCCTCAATCTGGAATCTCTGCTCTGAAAAGCTCCACCCCTTAGGAAATCCTATATAAGGCCTGCCCTTTATCCGATTTCCAGCTACGCACTCCCAAGGAGCAGAGAAGGAAACTGTCCCTGAATTTATCCCTCCACTCCCTGGACCCTTCAATAAATCTCTTTCGTGGGATTTTCTACCTGGCGTGACTCTCCCATCGGAAGAGGACAAGAAGAAAAGAAGCTCTGAAGAGAAAAGAAGGAGCTGGACTGAGGCTCCTGCGCTCCTCGGTTCAGCCGCCGGGGATCCTCTCCCCTGGGAGTTGCAGCACCTCTGCTGAGGAGGCTTCCTCTCAGAGTTATGTGGTTCCTGTATCTCAGGATGCCCTTCTACTGGGACACTGCCCAGAGCTGTAAGGCTCCTTAGCTCCTGTGTCCCAGGATGCCCTTCCACTGGGATACCATCTCCCCTCAGAGCTAGGTGGCCCCTGGGCTTCTGAGTTCCCCGATGCCCCTCCAACAGAGTAGAAACACTTTCAGGCTCATTTCATGGTTGCTTGACTCTGTGCAGAACATCATGGTATTGGGATAGGTATAGAAGCTGTTTCCCTCTTGGCAAGACAGGAAGTAAAACCGAAACTAGAGACCAGAACCTTGGTGTTTCCCTTCAGTGACCTGTTTCCTCTAACTAGGGCTCACCTTCTAAAGTTTCCAGCACCTCCCCAAATAGCTTTACCAGATGGGGGCCAAGTGGTCCCCAGATCCTGTAGGAAATTTTATATTCAAACCATAATAGTATGGTATTTTCCAGAGACATGTCCCTCCTCCATGTCGATGCAGGACATAAAGGCCCAAAACTAGGGACCCTCAGCCCACACTGTGCCATCAGATGCTTTCCGCCAAGAAAGAGGCTGATGGAGGCCTAAGGCTGTTGGAAACACCTCAAGGCAGGGGCAGCAGTACTGGTTGCCTAGCAACAGCTTTGCAACTGCTAGCCGCTCCAGGTCCCCAGGAGGAGCCCCTATTTACTTGATTTAGTTCCAACTAGATCCTCCTGCAGGCAACAAAGAATCCTACTGTTAGTTAAAGATGAAATGACATTTCGACAGTGAGAATGGCTACGGAAAAAGAGAAAAGAGCTGGGGCCATGGGGCACCGGTAAGAGCGAAAGAGTTTTCTCCTATCGGAGAAACAGAGCGGGGAGAGACCAACTGTGGGGCCAGACCTCTTCCACAAACCTCAGAATGGCAGCTATCGGCCCCTCGTGACAGTTTCATCTCAGTGCCTTAGAAACCCTGCGATAGAAGTCTACTTGGCTGATACCTCTGAGGTAGAACTGGCTGCAAAGTCAGTTTCTGACTGACTGCCTTGGGGACAAGCTCAGACCCGTTCCCTTCCTATGGCAGGGACTAGAAATACCAAGGACTTTGAAGGTCCGGTACACAGACATCAGAAGCAGGCCAGTGGTCCATATCTGGTGGGAAGGAACATGGATGCTGCTGTGTGCATTAGGGGGCAGGTGGGGAAGGTTCCATCCTCCCTCAGCCCTTCATGAAGCACAAGTCTACTGGGGGGGGGAGTGCCAAGCCCAGATGTGGGCACCTGGCCACTGTCATTTAAAGGTCTAATAGATGAAGGAGATGTTCTTCTCATAGTTCCCAGGGGATTCTCCTATGTCACCATCCCTGGGTCTCTCTGGGGAGACCTTCTCCTAGGTGTAGCTGGAGGCCCATCCTGAATGCTTCTGGTATTCTTCCCACAGGGTAGTGGGGTGGATGAGCAGTTTTGATGACAAGAAACCCTCACCCACATTTCTTGGATAAAAGCAGGGTTTTGGACAGAGACGGATGGCCACCACCATTAGCTGTATAACTTAACAAGTTTGCTGGACTTAACAAGTTTGCCGGAAAAGATTGTTTTAAACAAGAAAGAAAGGAAATATTTTTTCCTGTGAGGATGTACAGTCATCATTCAAAACAATGGAGGTTCCACTTTCTTACAGGAATCAACATGGTATTTATGTAGGACCTATTTTCATGTCCCACATACCCTAAGGGTATTATTGTTATTGTTGTTATTATTATTATTATTATATGAAGTGAATGTACTCAGGACTCATGCTACCACATACGTGTGGAGGTCAGAGGTCAGCTCTGTAGAGTCAGTTTTCTTCTTCTACCTTTACACTGGTTCTGAGGACCAAACTCAAGTCCCCAGGTTTGTGTGCCAAGCACCATTACCCGCTGAGCATACCCCCATATACTTTAAATCATCTTTATGTTACTTAAGATAACGTGATACAATATAAATGCTAAATAAACAGCTTGTGCCCGATTGGAAACAAAGACAAGAAAAACTTCTGCAGGTGTTCTTTACAAATGCATTTTCCCCAGATTATTTTCAGACCTATCGATTGGCTCTTCAGATATGAAAACCATAAATACAGAAAGCCAACTATATGTGGGAAGAAAGAAAACAGGACACCTAGTTCCAAGGTAAGGCTGTCTGGGGCCATAGCCAGGCCTATTGTTTCAGCTGGATTCTGTTGCAAAGCAAACTCAGGAGACACTCTGCTCCTGCAGGAAACTGCAGATGAGGCAAGACTGGAGACTCCACCTAGGTTAGCTAGGTTGGGGGAAGACCAACTATGGCAAACAGTTAAGGTCTGTTTAGCCTGCTCAGGGCTGGGGGAAGGACACAGTCAATCCCAGAAGCACTAAGATTATTTGCATGACGCTCCTGAGACATATTCTATAATCAGGGGCCCAAGCATGACCGAGCAGGCTGAAGCATGTGATTATCTCAGAAGGGACCAAAGGACGCTGACTGTTGCCTGTAAGATTCTGTGGAAAGGGAAAGGAGCCCCAGAGGAAAACCAGGGTAGATCAGTTTGTGTCCCTTGGAAAGAAGAGTGTCGAGACAAGGGTACCATTCCTCTCTGTCAGGAGGAGTGGCTCAGGTCGCTCTGAAGGAGTGGGGAAGTCCAGCTGGAGAGGAGGGAGAGCCACTTCCACAGTGTTTGGGAGCTGGTTATGACTTGGTGATAGACACCACCGGTTGCTCCGCCTCACAGGGTCATCCTCTGACAGGTTACCGTTTCTTAGTCCAGTCCTTCAGGCAGACAGCAAAGAAACTACCATGGCATCTGCCTCACTTTGATTCATCCGTAGGCTGGCCGTTCCCTGGACTTGGTGTTGGTATGTGAGTGAATGCAATGTCTTGTTCTCAGATATCCAGCAAGGCCCCAGCGGTAAGGGCTACCCAGCTCAGAACTAAGGCCAGGAAGTGCTAGGTGTGGTGGCTAAGTCTGCAGGTTTCAGTCTACACAAAGGTATGGTCTCCGCGGTGGCCTCTGTCTGGAAGTGAGAGGGGTCTAGAGTGGTCTGTAAGGTGCGAAAGGTTTGTGGCTCAATTATACAAGTTCTAACATCGCCTTCAAGAAAGCCTTTAGTTTTTCTCTACAGACTCAGGGAAGGATCTATAAATACTGTTCAAAAAACATTTCATTGAGTTGAACAGAAATGGTAAAAGCAGTCTCCTGTTTTCTGGTCTGTAGAGAAAACCTCCAACAGTGGCTAGGATGTGGTGGTCAGTAGGATTCCAAACAACTAGAACTGCATGTTTTGCAATTTTTGGAGAGGGTAATGAGCAGATGGGCCACAGAGGAACATCCAAGAAGCAGGGTCGATTAGCTGCAGGCTGAGAAGGAAGGGTCTGGTCGGAGGCCACAAGGTGAGCAGCTGGCCACAAGGATCCCAGCCTTCCTCAGCTTGTAGTGCTAGTGCCACTCACCGGCACAGGGATGTGTTTCTTCTGTAGTCTGATGAGAACATTGTCGTGGTCAACAAGGAACACACAAGAACATCTTAAAACTGTGACCATGTGACCCTGATGACGTGGGGTGGTATTTAACACAGGTCCCTGTGCTAAGACAGGTCATCCAGGCGTGACTCCTCTCTCCGTGCCCCGGATTTATCACAATATTGCTCTTGGCATACTGCCTAATGGTTAGAGCTTGCGATCTGCAGTGCTGTCTACCCGAGTTTTACACCTTGATCTCCATCCGGATCTGCCAGATAAAGGGGTCACACAGTCCAGGCAATCAGCGGGGCACCAGGTCTGTGAGCTCTAAGAGGGCAGAGATGATGGATGCACCATGCGTTTTGTTCTGAGCCCGAGGTAGTGCTAAGGGGTTTGTATGCCTGCCGTACTGACTGGCCTTCTCTCCTTCCTTCCTGTGTTCCATTCCATCCGGATCTGCTGTCCTGCAGCCCAGGAGCGGAATACCTGGGGAAGGAATTTCTCAGAGCAGCTGAGAAGCCCTGGCAATGCCCTCTCCGTGCAGGGTGAGAGTTAGGCATTGGGGCGTCTTCTTCGCCTCCTGCCTCCCTTCTTGTGAGGGCCCATAGAGTGGGGTCTGTTTACCTGCTGTGCACCGATTCTCTGAAAAGGGACAGCAGCAGTTCTGCCAAGGCCTACCATGCAGGCACGTAGAACCAGTGGGACACAGCCCTCCTGAGCCAGGACATCAGATACCTACCTACTCTGTTGCTGCAGCGTGGGACCACATAAGTTCCAGGGCTTGGCTGGAGCCACTGAAATTGCTTTTCTTTCCACCCTGTGTTTGGTGCTATTTGGGTAAATGGGAGTTTTATTAGCAACGACAACGGCTACAAGACCAAGTTGGAGACGGTCCAAAGGTCTCTTAGGCATAGTCTCTGCCCAGCACATTTCAGCCCTGGAGCCTTGGGGGATGGTTTCCTTGGTAACGGTAACTGGCCTTAGGAGCTCCTGCCCTGCTGGGAGGTCTCTGCAGCCAGCTGGGTAGCCTCCATGGGCAGTACTGCTTGCACAGACAGAGGTTACCTAAGGCAGAAAGCGTCTGGAGGAGCCTGAGAGGTGGGTGCCACCATGGAGTGGCAGGGACCAGGATGCCCCCTTCCTTTCAAGGCCTGTTCTGTCCCCCATCTTCTGGATGCTAAGAACGGATAGACAATCACATTTCTCATCTCTTATTGAAATAGAAAGAAACGATGTTTGTGTCCCAGAGAGGTTAGAAGCTGCCCACTTTCCCAAGCCACACAAGACTCCACCAGATGGCTTGTAGCCACCTCTGACTGCCTCATTCCTGTGAGCCCTGAAGATGCCTTTGGGACCAGTCAGTTCCTCTCCCTGCTTCCTGCAGAGACTGCATTGTGAGTTAAGCTGGGCAGACCGCAGCATTGGCCCTAGGCCTGCGCAGGCCCTGCAGAGCATAATACACCAGTGTTTGTTGGTTCCAGGCTGGGGTGGGTGCAGCGTCGGGGGTGGGTGCAGCATGGCCTCTGTCCTTAAAGCCTGGGACTCTACACTTCTTTCTCTTCTTTTGCCTTCCTGCCCAGTTAAATTTTCTAAAAGGCAAAGCCTGTTGGAGTCACCCCAGAAATCAGCAATAGATTTACAATAATAAATGGCCAGCAAGTAGTGAGGGCCAGTGGAAAGAATACAGTTGCCTGTGTCCCTTGCCATGATGAAAGTGTGTCCAAAGCTGGGGAACTAGTGGCTCCCAATGCCACTCTGGAAGCCAAGGCTGGAGCCATGAGTGATTTTGTGTGCCCAGGATGAATTACAAAAGGTGACAGGCATAGGAGATATTGGGGTTCTTTAGTCATGAGGAGGAAACCAAAGAGAGGACTTGGCAGAGGCAGATGCCCAAAGGAATGGTGGTGAGCTACCTTTCCTGCTACCTTCTGAATGTTGGGTGTGTTCAGACACTGAGTTCTTCCTAGGTGTGAGTGGGACTTACCATACATTCTTGTAACATCTATCTATCTATCTATCTATCTATCTATCTATCTATCTTTCTATCTATCTATCTATCTATCTATCTATCATCTGTCTGTCTATCATCTTTTTTCTTTCTTCAGAATGGCTAGAAGGGGTTAAAGAAGCAGAATTTTAAAGCAGCCAAAGTAGGCAGAGCTTGGAACTGGATAGGAATGTAAGAGTCAGTGGGAGTGAAATAAACCAACCAGGCCATCTCTGCAGAAGCCCTTGGAGGTGGTGGTGTGTGCGGTATGCTGGCTGCTGCTAAGTGCGGCACAGAGGCGAAAGTGCAAGACTGAGTCCAGAAAAATGAACAGGGAGATGAGTGGACATCATGGTGGACAAACAGAGGAAGAGGATAGGCAGATGGCCTTTTGAGTAGATAGTGTCACTGGCAGGGACTAACCGGAGTTGAAGCAGAAGCCTCAGGGGCACTTGGGAGTTCTCTGCCTGTCAGTCTCTTGATATATACACCAGGTGGTCAGGTGACACACCAGGTGGTCAGGTGACACACCAGGTGGTCCGGTGACAGGTGACTGGGGATCATCTCAGGGTCAGGTGCCTAAATCTTTTCAGAGGTCTGGATGAAGGACGCCTTTTCATTTGTCTCCTGTACCCCATAAGTTCCTGAACTTGCTTTTTTAAAAATAAGGTTTTCATATGCCCATGTGCACCTAAAGTCGCAATACATTTATAAGGACCTCAAAATATTTATAGGGAACCCCCTTTACAGCTCCAGGAATGAGCCATTTATCAGTTTGTACTATGTGAGGGGCGCCAGACAGCGGATGCTGTTCACGTGTATACCAGGTTCAGCTGTCCTCCATCTCCAAACGGAGTCCGACACTGCTGCCTATAAAACGGGCAAGGCACGGTCTGAAAAACCTAACTGTCTTGTTAGGGGTCCTACTGCTGTGATAGACACTACAACCAAACACAACCTGGGGAGGAAAGGCTCATTTCAGCTTACAGCTGTAGTCTAGCCCACCATGAAGGGAAGTGGGGGTAGGGGAAGAGGATTCAAGGCAGGTCTTAGTCGGTGCTCTGTTCCTGTGAAGAGACACCATGACCATAGCAACTCTAGTAAAGCAAAACATTTCACTGGGGCTGGCTTATATGTTCAGAGGTTCAATCCATTCTCATGGCAGGGAGCACAGTAGCACGCAGTCAGGCATATTGCCGGAGAGGTAGCTGGGCATTCTACATCTAGATCTGTAGACAGCATGAAAAGAGAGACTCTGGACTCGGGATGGGCTTTTTGAAACCAACCTCAAAGCCTACCTCCACCCCCAAGTGACACACTTTCTCCAACATGGCCATACTTTCTGAAACCTTCTAATCCTTTCAAATAGTGCCACTCTCCAGTGACAAAGTTTTCAACTCTATGAGCCTGTAAGGGCCATTCTTATTCAAACTACCACAGGAAGGAACCTGAAGGCATGACCTGAAGCAGAGGCTATGGAAAACACACTGGCTTGCTCCCTAATGGCTCACTGAGTTTGCTTTCTTATACAACCCAGGACCACCAGCCCCGGGGGTGGCACTGCCCACAGTGAGCTGCCTCACCCATCACATCAATCTTTAATCAAGAAAATACCCTGGGCTGGAGAGATGGCTCAGTGGTTAAGAGAACCGACTGCTCTTCTAGAGGTCCTGAGTTCAATTCCCAGCAACCACATGGTGGCTCACAATCATCTGTAATGGGATCTGATGCCCTCTTCTGGTGTGTCTGAAGACAGCTACAGTGTACTCATGTACATAAAATAAATACATCAATCTTAAAAAACAAACAAAAACAAAGAAAATGCCCTGCAGACTTGCCTACGAGTTGGTCCTGTGGAGGCATTTGCTGAAGATCCCCCCTTTCCAGATGTGTCTAAGTTTGTACCAAGTTAACAGAAGCCAAGCAACATTATTGTATATAGATAGCATGGACTAGCTTAGGACAGGGCCTGGCCTGGTTTTTCACAGTCCTCACTACATCATCTATAAAGGAACCGTGAGGTATTCTGCAGGGAGCCATAAAGTTGTCCCAGCCCGGCTGCCTCAGAGAGTCAAGCGTCATAGGTTTCTCTGATAAGAATCCGTGGCTCCAGGCGTGCATTCCAGTTCCTGAGAGATCAATGCACTTCCTCAGGCAGTGAAGCGTCCAGGCCCCTTTGTGTTTCCCTGTACCTTCCCTTGGAAGTCAAGGAAGCGTAGAGGCTTGGTAGGGCAATTGATCTTAGACATTCATCTGTGTACCCTGTATAGCTTGCAGGCATCATCGGAACTCCTCCAACCTGGCCTGATTCAGTTCCTCGATGGCATAATCAGGTGATGTTGGCCAGGTAAGTGCAGGCACTTACAAGGAACAAGGCCCAGATGAGTGCTGGGGAGAGGGTGAGGACAGGGGCATCCCCTCAGTCATACTGATCCAGCAGGAGCCTTTACATAAGGCAAATTTAACTCGGGCTATTTGGAACTATTTAACATTTCTGGATATTTTTGGACTGAGGTTGGTTAAAACCCTAAATATGAATAGCTAGCTTACCATCTCCAGTTAATACAAAGGGAATCTGAGACTTAGAGAGAGCTCACAAATTGTTCAGTTAGCTATAGATGGGCCCAGATGTTTGGCCTCTGGCAGTGCACACATGTTGTTACTCTCCCGGGGGGGAAAAAAAAAGCGGAGCTCATGTCCCACCTTCTTGAACCTGGATTGAGTCCCAAACTGTTTTATCCAACAGATGTAAGAGGAGTGGCAGCGAGGCTGGGCCTCACTGCTGCCCGGGCACAGTGGTCCACACTTGGAATCCCAGGCCAAGAAAAAAGAATGGCGCCAAGTTCCAGGCTAGCCAGGGAGGGAGGGAGATACCCAAATATGGAAGGAAAGGAAGGAGGGAGGGAGGGAGGGAGGGAGGGAGGGAGGGAGGTAAGTAGATAGAAAGGTGGAGGAGATAAAGGAGCAGAAAGCTTGACAGCCCCTACTTCCTCATTTTGGAAGATGCCATGTTGGTGGGGTGGGAACCCTGTGCAGTAGGTTGGGAAGCCCATCTAGATGAGGACTGGGGCTTCCAGACTCACGGGGAGCATTTTAGAAGAGCTTTGTGCTACCACAAAGATGACCTAGCCAATGACTTACGCACAAAGACAGTTGTTGCCACCCAGCTGTGCAAACTGTGAAGTCCTGAGCATCGCATCGTGGCCAGGCGGGCACGGCTTTGCGATCCTTTCTTATATTACGCCCCGGGAAGCAGGAAGAGCAGAGACAGAAACTCAGGGGCGTTGAAAAGTGTGTACGATACAACTCTGGACTCTGGACGGAGGGGTGGGAGGATGCTGGTCAAAGCATCCCTGCTCTCAGCCTCCCTCTCTCTATTGCCACTTTCTCCCCCAGAGCCCTGGCTCCTAAAAATCAAGATGGGACAGTTTAGCTTCTGGTGACAGGCTAGATCTTTGACTCCCAGGTGGGAGACTGGAGCTGCCAATCTCACCTGAATTCCACCCTTGCTCTAATGGCTGGAGTCTGTAGCTAATGCCCCAATGCCCCAGGAATAGGGAGATGCCATGGTGGGCAGCAGCAACAGGGCAGAGCTGCCTAGGGTATCATTGCCTACGGCTGCCCTTCTGCATCGGAGGGTCCTAGGATGCACTACAATGCTGTGCCCTGTGTTGTCTGGCTCACGGAGGGTTCACTCCTCTTTTCTTTTGCATGTCCCTATCCAAGACCCCGCCCCCACCTCCATCTCCTGCCTCCTGGGGAAATTCCTCCCCAAAACCTTCAGAGTTCAGGGGAACCCCAGGAAGTCTGCTCTAGTTGCTGTTTGATCTCTCCTTCCTGGGAAGGCTAGCACACGTACAAATATTATTAAAGCTGGAAACGACCTTCAGAATAGCTTAGTCTAAAGCCCCCATTTTATAGAAGGGCAAATTGAGCTCAGACAGAGTACTAGCTCAGTACAGCTGTTCAGCCACACCAGGGTTTATAGGAGACTCTGGCCCCTGGCCTTCCAAATATAGAGTCTCTTCTCACCCAGGAAATAGCACAAATGCTGGCTCGGGTTTGTGCTATGCTTCTCTGCGGGAGTATAATGGCCTCATAGGAGGCTCGTCCCAGGCAGAAGACAGGTGGTATCTACAACAGGCAATCTTAGGGTGGGCAGGGACTATGCCACCCTCATTTCCTAAGAATTTATCAAGGATCTGAGGTCTCTGATAAGTAAGACTCCAGCACCAGTGGGTGGTAACTCCTTCAGGCAGAAGGCTGAGAATGGTTTCCATGGAGACCACCCAGGCTCTGGTTTCCAAGGTAACACTTACATGAGGTTACAGCAGCCTCCTATTTATGTCAACTTAACATTTCCAACTGCTCTATTCTTTTGGGCAAACCTAGGCTGAATGCAAGGCTTCCTTTCTGGGACAGTGGCAGAACTCAAGGGCCAGGGGAATATAGTGAGGTTTGCAGTGAGCTGAAAGGGAGGCTTCTCCAGTCAGGGGCAGGTGCACAGACGGAGACAAGCATGAAATTATAACAAGGTGTGGAGGGAGACGGAGTCCTACAACTCACTGTCAGCACTGTTCCCCAGAGGTCACTGGTGAATCTGAGCATTCAGTATGCATTCAGAAACAGCAGGTGCACATCTGTAAGGCTCGCTTTCTTAAAATTCACAAACAGGAGACACGGGCAGACCCAGGCACACACACCTGCCACCACTTCGTTCTAATAACCAGTTCTGGAGAAATCAGCAGAAATTAAGTCTACCTCGTTGTTTGTAACAGGAACAAAACCTCACACCTTTTGTGAAAACCTGGTTTCTAGACGAGGGGCTGTCTTCAATCTCTTGCCATTGCAAGATATTGAATTATCTTTAATTGCAATAAATACTCTTCTTGTGTGTATGTTTGCATATGCTTGTCAGGTTACAGCCATAGGATGCAGTGAACTTTCCCAGCTGTGAAATTTCTGGGTCAAAGGCATCACATTTGAGAACATTACGCTGTCGAATCATTCCTTTAGTGCGAGCGCTGGTCTAGGAGGGTTTGTGCATATGTGAGGAGACAGTGGTTTGTTTGTTTTTTCCCTCCTGTCAAAGAATCATAAAACCAATTCCCCCAACTCAGCCTATGAGACCAGCCCAACTTTAATACCAAACCCCAAAAAGGACTCTATGAGAAGAGGCAGTAATGAAGGACTCTATGTCAGGGGCAGTAATGAACTCACAGTTATAGCTCCTAAAGAAAGCACTGGAAATGGAATGTAATAGTTCAGAAGCATCCAGAATGCACAATGGCCAAATCAGTGATTTATATGCGAGTCAACAGAGTAAGTCAATAAATTGATATGGGAAAACAAACAGATAAAAATAACTCATTGCTAGCCACTGATTTAAAAAAAAAAAAAAAAACAGAAAACCAAAACACTTAGGAAAAAAAGAGCATTCTTCTAACATCTGAAAAACTATACCCAAGGTAAATACCTTTAAAGTCAAGAGCCACATTCTTGTGGCTGTTACCACGGTGCCTGAACTTCTGTTGGTGTGACAGGCCTAGGAAAAAGAAGTAAATCTTGGAGCTGAGGGTGTAGCCTGCCTCGCATGAGAGTGTTTGCCTAGCAAGCACAAGAATTTGATCTCTCCAAGTCCACAGTGAAATAAAATAAACTGCCCAAAAGAGAAATGAAAACAAAATGTATTCATTATCAAGAGAATGACATATATTTCTTAGGCTAAGAAACACAGCCAACTGGTGGGGGCACACACCTTTAATTTCAGCACTCAGGAGGCAGATGCAGGAAGATCTCACTGGAGGCTAGCCTGGTCTACAGAGTGAGAGCCAAGACAGACAGACCTATATAGAGAAATCCTGTCTCTGAAAACCAAAGAGAAGAAAGAAAAGAAAAATCCTGTCTCTGAAAACCAAAGAGAAGAAAGAAAAGAAAGGAAGGAAGGAAGAAAGAAAGAAGGAGAGAGAGAGAGAGAGAGAGAGAGAGAGAGAGAGAGAGAGAGAGAGAGAGATGCTTGCTGGGTCAATACTATAATACATATTATGTTTTATAAACCAAAACAATTATATATATATATATTAATAATAATATAAAAAAACTTAGAAATCAAGCTACTTAATGAAAACTTTGTTGGAACTCCACCCAGGAAAGTGGAAAACCATTCTGGAAAAATACAAAAGGCCCAAAAAATTAAAAAATTAAGTGCCCTGTTGATAATGAAATCACAATTTCAGTTCTCCCTCGGTAGAGTTATAGATGTAATACAAGCCCACTAGAGAAATGGAGAAATCTTGAAATTGGGTCTTTGATTTTAAATGTATAAGAAGATCAAAGTGCCACAAAAAGGCACTGGGGTGCTAAGGAAAGTCAATACCGGAAGCTCACCCAGCAGGAAGCCAGACTTGTCCTCAGCCTAGCTCATAGCTCAACGAGAGGCCCAGAGTAGAAAGCCCAGATTGGATCTTGTGCATATGGGGCCTTGACCCATTAGGACATATACTGAAGCTCTGTGGAGAAAGAAAACAGAGGAAAACTCAGAATACACCACTCAGGATAGCCAATAGCTTATCCCTGTGTACCATACCAAAGAATAAATTCCAGGGGACATGCTAGGTGTACGGAAGCCTGCAGAGGCCAGACATAGACTTAGGATCCCCTTGCAGTCAACAGGTGGTTGTGCTAGGATCTGAACTCAGGGCCTCTGGAAGAGCAACAAGTGCTCTCAACAGCTGAGCCATCTCTCCAGCCCATCCAGAGAGTCAAAGAGCTATGAAGTGTGGGGCTGCTGCGATGGCACAGTCAGTAGGATGGTTGCAGAGTGAACATGAGGACATGAGTTCGATTCCAGCATCTGGATAAAAATCTGGGCATGGTGGTACACACCTGCAACTTCACTGCTAGGGAGGCAGAGGCAGGAGCATCTTGGGGTGGTTACTGGCCAAGCTGCTCTATCTGAACTGGCAGGCTCCAGGGCTAACAAGAAATCCTGCCTCAAAAGATAAGGTGGAAGGCTGAGCATGTAGCTCATGTGTCAGGGTGCTTGTCTACCACGTACACAGATCTGGGTTCCATCCCCTGCATGATGTAAACGGATTTCTATAATCCCAACTCTTGAAAGATGAAGGCAGGAGGAGCCGAAGTCCAAGGTCATCCTCAGCTACATTGAAAATTGGAGACCAACCCTACATCATCATCATCATCATCATCACTATCACCATCATCATCATCCTCACCATCACCATCATCACTATCACTATCACCATCATCATCACCATCATCACTATCACTATCACCACCACCACAACAACAACGATAACACAGAAAGTGATTGAGGAACACACTTGGCATTAATCTTTGGCCTCTACATGTACCTGCAAGGTACATAAACGCACGTATATATAGAAAAAATAAAATAAAATACAGAACTCAAATGATCAAAAGCAAGCAGTAGGATTATGTCTGTTAATTTGGGAAAGGACTTCTGAAATGAGATGTCAGAAGTTTAAGTAGAATATGGATAAGTCTGACTGCAGTAAGGGGAATCATTTCTATTTACAGATGAGACCGCAAGGAAGGCAAGTGACAAACCGCAAACTGGGATGAGAGATTAAGCCACCCACTGATGACAGAATATAAAATGGCACAAACTCTATTAAGAACATCTTACCAGCTAACGAGAAAGCAAAACAGCCCATAGCATAGGCTGAGGAATGCAGACGTCTTATGGAAAAGGGAATCTGAGATGCAATAGTCACACCAAACTCTCCTGGTCATTAGAGAGAGAAACTTAAACTTATAATGACAAAACTCGTTTGCTCTCAAGGCATCAGCAAAATGGAAGATTGTCAGTGTTGATCCGTCTCAGCTGAGCAGCCATTAGTGCATGCCGGTGACTCCTACAAACAACCTGGGCAGGGTCTGTGTGAGCCAAGTATGTGCTCACGGGTGAGCCAGACTCCGCCTCTCACCAGAGTAAGAGAGAAGCCCTGACCTGACACACCAGAGGCTCCATCAAAAGGGTTCTCCAGGAAGCTGGTGAGGTGGCTCACTGAAATGCCAACTACTCTTCTGGAGGACCTGCGCTCAGTTCCTGGCAGCCATTTTGGGAGGCTCACATGACTTGTAACTCCAGCTAACTTTTGAAGGCTTTGGGCACCTGTACTCACATGAACAAACACACGCGCACGGACATTTTTAATAATAAAAGTGATATATATATATATATATATATATATATTTTTTTTTTTTTTTGGTTTTTCAAGACAGGATTTTCTCTGTGTAGCCTTGGCTGTCCTGGAACTCACTCTGTAGACCAGGCTGGCCTCAAACTCAGAAATCCACCTGCCTCTGCCTCCCAAGTGCTGAGATTAAAGGCATGCATCACAACTGCCTGGCTTAAAAAAATATTTATGAAGGCACTCTAGTAGTAAAAATTCAGAAAGAGTCCCAAAAATCATTGTTAAAGTTTAAGTTTTATATTCATATGGTAGACTCAATATAACACACTGTAGACTATATATATATAGACTATATATATATATTGAAGACTATATCTGTCAATATAGTTAGATCTGAAAAATATAGTATCAAGGGCACAATCTCATAAAAAAAACTGATGGTATTTTGTGGCTACTTGCATAATTTAAATTCAAATAAAACTGTAGTAAAGGCTCTTAGATAAGTGGTTCATTCATGAAGAAACTAAAAAAAAAGGACTTATCAGAACTGGTAAGTTTCTATAAAATAGTTATTTTATATGTGGGAAGTTGATGTATTTTCAAGACTGACTTTGGATTAAGTGTATTGTCGTTGGGGTTTTAGTTACTGTGATGAAACACCATGGTCAAAGCAAATTGAAGCGGAAAGTTTATTTTGCTTACACATCCTTCCTATCACTGTTTATCATCAAAGAAAGTCAGGACAGAACTCAAGCAGGACAGAAACCTGGGGGCAGGAGCTGATGCAGAGGTCATGGAGGGGTGTTGCTTACTGGCTTGCTTCCCATAGCTTGCTCAGCCTGCTATCTTACAGAACTCTGGACCACCAGGCAAAATGGACTGGGTCCTCACCCCATCAATCAGTAAGAAGAAAATGCTCTATAGGCCTGCCCACAACCCGATCTTATGGAAGCATCTCCTTAAGGTTTCCTCTCTCAGATGACTTTAGTGTGTGTCAGGTTGACACAAAGCTACCCAGTACATGTGCTTTTGTATTAGTTTACATCTTGAATAACCCCCACAGGGTCTTAAGATGTTGGTAGCATGGAGGACGGGGCTAAGGTGATAAGGGCATCTCCTAATATAGAACCACAATTTCTTGCCTCTCTGGCTCTTGGCCTGGATCCCTTTCCCGCCTCTAGAGGTGGACCGCTTCCACTGCCCTTGAACCTGAGGTTTTAGGACTTGCCTTTGTCAACAAAAACGCTATCAAGTAATAATCCGCAACTCCCGGCTGATAACTTCTGCTTCCATTCTCATAGCTAAACTAATGAACTACCAGGGTACCAGGGCAGAGTAGCAGTAATCAGGGGCCTGAAGCCCTTTGAGGCTGGATCCATCTTGGATGCCCAGCCCCAGCCAAGCTTCCTCAGTGGAACACAAAGCAACTGGTTACTGCACAGGGACGCAGTTCTTCAGCCCACCAGCTGACCTGGCAAGCCACATACATGACCAGACTCAGCTCTGTCAGCTTGGTCTCCAAAGCCTAGATCTAAGACCCCAATATCAACAGGAAAGAAAGTAAATGAAGTGCAGTCCTCGGAGCGCTATCTTGGAGAGCTGGGGTCCAGGGATTCCCATAGAGAGGAAAGGAGAGTGCAGTGTGTAGAACTGCATTGGTGAGCGTGGGGTAAGGTCCGGTGGGGTCTGTCACAGTCTTCCTCATCCGTGGTCAGAACATGACTCTTAGCCTTGACCTCCAGAGGCTAGATCCTCTGTATTTATTTATGTAAGCATAATTGATTTTCTGCAAGTTAAGCCTCAAAGTACTTTCTATGCTTTATTTAGGTGATGCATAAAACTGAAAAGGGGGGCTTGAGAGATGGCTCGACGGTTAAGTGTGCATTTGCTTTTGCAGAGGTCATGAGCTTGATTTTGAGCACCCACAGGAGACAGTCACGTCTGACTCCAGCTCTAGGGCATCTGATGTCCTCCTTTGCGCGCGAGTGCACACACACACACACACACACACACACACACACACACACACACTTAAAGATAAAGGAGACTTAGACATTCTGATGTTATGTAAAGGTCACTAAACATTCTGGGTTGTGGACATCTGAAGAAAAATGACCTAATAATTAGCATTAACATGTTCGTTGTTTGAGACTCGGTCTCTCTACATAGCCCTGGCTGTCCTGGAACTCACTATGTAGACCAGGCTGGTCTCAAACTTAAGGAGATCCTGCTGCCTCTGCCTCCCCAGTGCTGGAATTAAAGACCTGGGCCACCACAGCCTACTTAACCATTAGCTTGTTAATCGTTTAGGGGTGGTTAGGAAAGGGAGGGGAAGCCAATGTTCCCAAGGACAGCTTGCCGAGTGGCCATGTGACAGTCCTGCCTACTTAAGTCTGGTGGGTTTCTAAATGCACAGCACTCAGGAAGTTTCAGCACCAACCTCAGGCACTTTGTAATTCACAATACACTCGGCAACCCCAAAAGAAAACACCAACCCTGACTGCAAGTGTAACAATGTTCTCCCTAGTTTTGACCGTTCTTCACAGCTGTAAACTTCTCACCCTGTAAACTGCCTGCTTAGTCTTCACTATATCCCTATTGGCTATCTGAGAAAGAAAAAAAAAAAACAACTTTGAATATTAGGGAAAATAGCCCTTTTACATTTTACTTGATCATTATTTTCCCTTGAGATTGCCATTTATAAGCTGTAGTAGACTTTGTAATATATATAAAAAAAGAATTATTAATTCTAATGGGGGGTATGGTACTTACATCACATTTAATTGTTTTCTTCTCAAACACTGGCAATTATTTTATGTATAAAACCGGATTCATTCAGAATCAATTTTGTCCGGGGAGGTGGGATTCACGTTTGTTTGGTCGAAATGACTCATCAGTTGTTTTATTAAAAATAACCCACATGTCTCCACTAACTTGAGATGCCATGATAAACTGTGTATTAAATTTTTCTGTTATTTAAGCCAATTCTGGGCCCCGACTGATCTCGTCCCTTCCCATTCCGAACTCCTGAACAGCTGCCGTTGGTGGAGCTGTGGATGTGAAGGGCAGCTCTCTGGTATTTGCAGGATTTAGCCGTCTTTTTCCTTTGTTGACTTTCTCCCAAGAACTGAAGGGGTCAAGTTCAAGAACAAACCTGGCAAGCACTTAAGCAGATTGCATTACGTACGTATAGAAAAATGTAAGCAAAGCAATCTTGCAAGAGGTTCTGGGTCCAGATAAGGTGTGTCTGCACAAATCTGAGTCTCTTGTGTCTCTTGCTCCCACAGGCTGGGGCCTGCCCTACACGGGGGACATCACCGGGGGTGTGAGTCTCCACCTACACTCAATCTCAGGGAGTGACTGGACCTCCTGTGCCCACTTAACTAAGGTCCTAGCCTCCTTCCCTGAAGGACACGACCCTGTGACTATTTCTGATCCACCAAGAACAATTACTAATTGCCTAGACAGAGTAGCGAATATGAGGCTGTCCTTGTGCCTAAGGACACGTAATAATGATGTCATCTGTCACAAAGCATGCAGCAGAGTGCTTCCCCCACCCCCCAACTTAAAAGCGGCTTGACCTTGGGCAGTTTCCTGAATCTCTCTGCCACAGAATGCAAGCACTACTTGGCTCAGTCCAGGGGATCAAAGAAGGCAATGGAAGGGACACCCTACACTCCCCTAGTGACCTGCCATCCTCCACCATATACCCCCCACCCCCCGCAACCCATAAGATGCCCCTATTTAGCCACAACACCAGGGCCAAAGTAAGAGGGTTTTTTGTTTTTTTTTTTTTTAATTTTCTACAGACACTTCTGAAAAGAGATCTAATAGAGAAAATATACAAAGCATTTAAAGGGCTTCACCACCACAGAGCACCCAAGTCTGACCCGAGGCACCAAAGCCTCTCTCCCAGGCTCAGGGCTGAGGGCAGCCAGCACGAACATCAGTAAAAACATGCAGGAGAAACATCACACGCCCCTGGACAGAGGGGAGACATCCGGAACGGAAGAGGAGGCAGGGACGAAAGTACCAGGTGGCTCTCTCTCCCGCTTCCAGCGTTCACAGTAGCCCTGGTGTGCAGGGAGGCATGGGCTCCACCCGCCGCCCAGGGCCTGCAGCTCACAGCCGGTGACTTCTGTACCCACCTGCTCCTGTGTTCCCAGGGGCCAGGCCAGGGCGGCCCGGCTCCTCATTTCTTTGGTTCCACTCAGAGAACAATTGTGCTTGGCACATCCCTCCCACCTTCTAACTTCAGGCTCCTGCTGGTGGGCTGAAGGCACTGACAGGAGTCCCCGGGGAAACCCCAGGCTAGCCACCTTCTCTTGTGCTCTGATGGGTCCAACCCAGGACACATTTCCCCATCCTTAGTCCACACTTAGGCCTAAGAACCAGGAGGACAGGGGAAGTGTGCTGTGCAAGGAAAAAAAAAGGTCTTTTAGGACTTCCCCAAACGAGGGGGCTGTTTGTGACCCACGCGCCATACCCCATCCATGCCCCTGCCCCTGCCCCAGGCTTCCACACGTCCAGCCCCTCCCTTTAGTCCTTCCCCCTGGCCCAGCCACTGGGGAGCTGACTTAAAATAATGAGTTAGAGAAACCATCTTGGGCGACTGTCCCCTCCCGCCTCGCGCCTGAAAGATCTGCAGAGGCGGAGACCCCGAGAGTTCACGGCCCTGGTACAGGGAGGAGGGCGGGGCTGGGAAGGCGAGGTGAGACATGTCACATCTATGGAAAAGTGCCCAAGGTACAAGCTAAGCGAAGGGGAGGAGGAGGGCCAGAGAGCGGCCAGAGGGAGAAAGAAGAGGGCGGGGTGAGCCTGGGGGGGAGGCCTCACACCACCCTACAGATGAGCGTCTCCACCACAAATGTGTTCTCGAAGTGGCGGATGGAGTTGCAGTTCTTGGTCCCACGCTTGTTGATTCCTGGGGGGAAAACAAGAAAAGACAAGTCCAGGTCAGGCCTGCAATGCCTGAGAGGAACCTTGGGACCTGGCAAGGCAGTTGGGGGGGGGGGGGATCCAGGAGGTGACACCCAGAAACAACACTATAAGCTAGAGGGAGCTCCTAGGTCAGGCTCATACTGTGCCGTCATATCCCTGCAATAAAACCTGCAGGATGCTACTTTAGCCTCTCCGTGCCTCAGTTTCCCTTAAAACGCACAGTTAGGGAAAAAATGATAGCGATGACAGTGCTAAGTAAGGCACTTGGTGCCTGGCGAGTCTTAGTTCTTGGTTGACATTCACTATAATCAGGCTATAGCTGTGAGAAGGCCGGGCCAGGTACTGTCAAAGGCTGGCTGGGGTCTGAAGCCCGGGACAAATCCGTCACTCACGCCTCCGGGTAGCCCTGCGCCGCAGCCGGTAGGTGTCCTTTCCGTTGCATAGGTGGTAGATGAAGGAACCCAGAGCCTCCTTGTCACGGACATGCTCGGTCACTACCATCTCCTCCTGGATGATGTACGTCTGTGGGAGGTAGGTCCCTCTCTGCAAAGCGGGGGAGGGGAGGTTCAAAGCACAGGGTCAGCCCCCAGGGCCCTCCCACTGTCACACATCTCTGCTCTCTCTCTCTCTCTCTGAAATGACTATCTCCCCGACACACTACCTTCTCACTCCCAGAGGCCCTCTGATGCCTGAGGCCGGAGCCTGCCCTGCACTGTGATGAGCTTTGACATATGTGCATGTCTGCCCTCCCACACCCTGCACCCCCTCCCCTCACTACTGACCCAAAGCACGAACCTGCATGCTAAGGAAGCTTCATTTGGCATTCTGTGAGTTGGTGGGGGGAGGGGGAGGGAAAGAAGTGATTCTGGGGATGTGGATAAAGAATAGTGGCGAAGTAATCCTCTGGGGATGCGGGGACAATGTCTCCTGGGGGCGGGGATGGGTGGGGACAAGACGTGGCCCACCTTCACGTTCATGAGGAGCTCCCAGAAGTTTCGTGGGGGTAGCACAATGGTGGTGTTGAGCTCGATGACGTAGCACTTGTCCAGGGAGATGTCGTGGTAGGCAGTGAGACCCTGAGAGGAGGGGACATCCGTCAGTCTCTGTGGACCAGGCCACCTGATGAAGGCGTTCAGCCAGCAGAAGCCCTGATCCCGCCATGGGGCCTGGGACCTCAATAATAGTGCCCCCCCATCAGTTTCTGGACATCAGCACGCCCTCCTGCTCCTCTCCAGGTTGGTGGATGTACCACTAAACATGAGAGCACAGTAGTTTGTTCAATGCCTCCATTGCCACAGATGATCTCTCTGGGGTTTGCAGAGATAGGTAAGGAGAAAGACACATGATCAAATTCTGCTATGCTTTTCATCAAATTGGGGAGGCTTAGCTATCCTAGGGAAGAAATGGCCTTTATGGGACGAGGGGCAATGTTCCTGGCCACCCACGACCTCCCAGCAAGTTTCCTCAATTCAAATGTGGCCTCCTCAGGGAGGAATGCTACACCCCAGGTTTCAAGGGGCCACTGCTGCAGGTCGCCCATGAGAGATCAGGCTGCCCAAGGGAGAGCAGGCTAATAGAGACGCAGGCTGTGGAGGGCGACTGCCTAGAAAAGAAGGCTAGGACCCATGTCTCAGTGATCTTAGAGCAACCAGACAGTGGTGAGCTCATAGGGGAAAGGAACTGACTAGGAAAACAACAACAACAACAACAAAATGAGAAGGAACCTTCCAGAGTGCTGGCAGCGAGCCCAACTTCGACCTGGGTGGTGTTAGACAAACAAGACACCCACTCAGTTGCAGGCTCTGAGGGAGGGTGTACAAATGAGAGCAGACACAGGACCCTTGGCCACGCAGGGGCAGCCAAGCCCCCATAACAGTCAGACAGCCTAGGGCAAAGCAGTCTATCCCACCCCCATCCCACTCCATCCTTGACAATAACGAACAGCGCTGCCTGCATAATCAAAGGAGCATCTGAAGGCCCAGTCAACCCAAGGGTTCTCTGTGTTCTTGCTCCTTGCTCGCTCTGGGTCCCCAGAGCACTCTCAACTGCCCTGCTCCGGATCCCAGCCAGCTACTGGGACACTCCACATCAGCCTCACCCTCTGGAAGTCATGGATGATGTCTGCAGGGTCCCCGCCACCAAACTGGGGCACGGGGACATTGATACGTTCATAGTTCTCCTCCAGATAGATCTTCACGTCCTCCTCCAGCTCCAGCCGGGTCCGGATCTGGGAGGACAGGGAGTCTTCGTAGAGCACACCACAGTGGAAGAAGTTATCGCGGGCCAGCTGCACAGGGTGAGAGGAGAGACAGACGGTCACACGGGGCAGTGACATACACGGCCACATGGCTCTCTGCCGACTTCAGACCTGGGAAGCAGGAAGGGTGGGTGTTAGGACTTTCTCAGAGATGGAGAACAGAAAGGGGGGTAGACCAGAGCCCAGAGCTGCTAGTGGGGAGGTGAGCTGGGTCTTAGAAATGGTACTTCAGCCTTTAATCCCAGCACTTGGGAGGCAGAGGCAGGTGGATTTCTGAGTTCAAGGTGAGCCTGGTCTATAGAGTGAGTTCCAGGACAGCCAGGGCTACATAGAGAAACCCTGTCTCAGAAAAAAAAAAAGAAAGAAAGACATGGTACTTCAGCCTCACAAACAGACGGGATAAACACGTTCCCAGGTGAAAGGCCCCTCTGAGCCTCGGTTTTCCTATCTGTAATGTATAATGACCCCAAAGGGGTAGAAGAAAAGGCGGGAACCAGGAGGTGGTGGTGCATGCCTCAGCACTCAGGAGGCAGAGACAGGCAGATCTCTGAGTTTGAGGCCAGCCTGGTCTAAAGAGCTAGTTCAAGGACAGCCAGGGCTACCTAGGAAAAACCCTGTCTCAAAAAACAAAAATAGAAAAAAATAATAAGGTCAGAAGGCAAAGAACCACCCCCATTCTCCTCCCATGGATAAATCTCACACCACTCCGGGCATGGAGGCCCCGTACAACACTACCCACTGCCCACATCCGGTGGCCAGCTTCTTCACCCATCAACCAGGGAAACAAGGCAGTGCCACTGGTGAGACCTGAGCGATGGGGCCCCCACTGTGTCTTCCCCAGGGACTCAGAGGCTCACAAGGACTATAGGACGTGTAACAGACAGAACTCCCTCTTCTTAGTCCGAGGAGAAATTCTGTGAGATAATGAAACATCCTGGCCACACTGGGGCCTTGAGGGCTTGAGGAAGCCCAAGGGAGACCCGATGCCAGGACAGACCCGATGGGACTGTCAGACCGACTGCAGACCGGACTATTCACACTGTCCCAGGGACAGTCTGGGACACCCACACTGCCTGGGAAGGGTGAGGAACCCTACGAAAGCACAATTAGGGAAGAGAGGAGACGGAGCAGCATCACCACAGGAGAAGCCCAGGTAAGGGTCCTACACCACAGAGGGTGGAGATGCCTGGCAAAAGGCTAGCATGGAAGATGCAGTAAGCCTGCTTTCAGGGAAGTTCCTAAGGGGAGAAAAATGTGGGAGCTGCGGTCTGCAGGGGAAAGTCCCACCGGAGCACAACCTCTCAGGTAATTTCTACTGTGGAAAAAATGCTTAAGAGACGTAGGGGGTCAGTAGGGTCCACAATGACTGGAAACTCCGGCCTTTAGTCATCCTGAGATTCCCTGTTGATACGCTCATGTTTAATCTCTCAAGCTACGTATTTAACTGAACTCAGGACTCAAGTATGGTGATCCTCCCCTTCCCCCAGCTCTGGAAGGTCCAGCTTTGGGCCTAGCTCTCTAGCCGGTATATGTCAGGGAGACAAGTGAGCTCCTCTGTAGACCTACCATTCCTGGAAGCAGGTCACAGGAAACCAAGCAGAGCCTGCCCAGGCCTCAAACCCAAATGTCTACACAAGAAACAGTTAGGTCATCTTTGAAGTCTGAGCTCCAGAGGGGATCGTAAACTCCCAGCTTCTCTATTGGACCTAAGAGCTCCTGATGAAGATGCTTCAGAGTAGCACTGGCCACTGGCGGGGGGAGGGGTGGGGGTGCCTGGGTGCAGTCACCCAGATCCTTGCTTGGCTCTCCTGAGTAAGTGCTGAGGGTGAGGTAACCTGAGTCCAGGTGAGGGGACACTGGGAAGGAATGAGGGCTGTTCTCTGGGCATGCCTGGACCAGGGATTCTTACTGTCTCTCTTCATGGGGCCCTCAGGCTCTGGGTCTCCGCTGTTTCCACACCCTCAGCAGACCTCCTTTCCCCACGTCTTGGCGCTACCCCTTTCCCACCCATATCCTCACCTGAGCAAGGAAGAAGTATCTGTAGATGTAGACCGAGGCAAACACAAGGCCCATGAGCAGGACAACCACGCCCATGGACAGGTAGCACACGCCGCCCACGGAGCCCCCTTTCCTGGAGCGGTGGCGAGGGGGGCGTTCCTCCTGTCAACAGAAGTGCTCTGGTCAATGAGATGCCTCAGAGGGGACCACTCTTCTGAATTCCTCCTGCTCTAAGTAAATTTATCCCTCCAGCTGGATTAGACGCCCTGGGGTGGGGGTAGGGGGCCAGCAGGACAATACAGATTGTCTTGCCCAAGTTTCTGGACCACCCTTCCAGTTAGAGAGAAACGGAGATTTGTCTGGAAGCCCCCCAATCACCCTGGATTAAGCACACACATTTTTTAATTGCCTGAATTGAGATCCTGTTCTTGGTCCTCAATCCCTCTGGCAAACCTCTATCTCCAAAAAATATGTATATATCACAAATCATAGCAGTAGCGAAATTATAATTACGAAGTAGCAACAAAAATAATTTTATGGTTGGGGTCACCACAACTGGAGGAACTGACTTAAAGGATCACAACATTAGGAAGGTTTAGAACCACTGCTCTAGACATTTAAACATACAAGAGAGCATATGAGAAGGTCTGAGAGATTGTATTTGACCAAGTTCATGGGTACCATGGTAGGGAGGTGCCACTGTCCTAGGCAAAAGAAGGCAAGGAAGAGCAGAGCTAGAGAGAGGCGACCTAACCCTTCAGCTGGAGGTCCAGGAAAGACCCGGGTGAGGACAGGGTGATGAGGGCGTGTCTTAGATACAGTTCTCATTGCTGTGCCCCTGATAAGGCCAAGGAAGGGTTTGCTTTAGCTCACGGTACACGCCCACATGGGGAAACAAGTGTCAGGCTGATGGATGCTGGCACTAGGCCAGCTTCCTCCCTCCCTCTTTTTATTCAGTCTGGGCTGTCAGTCCAAAGGACAGTGCAGCCCACGTTCCCTCCGCTTTCCGTCCCTGGGAGAACCTTCACAAACACATGCAGAGATATGCTTTATTAATGCCCCAAGTGTGTCTTAATCTAATCAGGCTGACGGGGAAATTAGCCAAACACAGATGGGTGTGGAAGTTGCCGTGCTTGACCAGGCTGGTCACTGACTATGGGAGGCAGGGGCTCTGGGAAGCCCAGAGGGTGTGGGCCTGACGCTTATCTCTAACCAAGTGGCCCCTGGCCTGCTGTGTTCAACAGTTTCTCTGTACCGTCAGGCAGGCAGTCATAAGTCTACAAGATGGAGCTTGAAGCATCTAGAAGCTCTCACAGGAGGGAAACACCACTGTCTGGGAGGCTAGACCACTTGTTCCACAAAAGAACCTGCCTGGGTTCACTGGCCAGACCCTCCCTGCCAGGCCACACACACCTGGCTGGGTGGGTGGGTAGATGTTGCGTGAGCACTTTGCCTGGAACTGGACTTGAGGGTCACCTCTTGACTATCTCTCTGCATGACCTCCTTTCTCCTACCGTAGCCCAGGCTGGCCCTTATCTATTCTTGCTGATGTTACACAAGTCCCCAGGCCTGCTCCTTCCTCCATTCTAGTGCCCACCACTTTCCCTGTTTTTCTATGCTGTTCAGACAAGGCCAAGAGAGGTCAAATGTCAACGTCCACAGAATTTCCTAGCCCTGAGGAGATGAAGCACATTGGGGAATGAAGTTTCTCCAAAGGCCTTTCATAAGCAGGTGATTGACCATCTTTTTTTTCTAGAGGTGTTGGGAGCTCTGTCTAATTGCTCGAGACAAATGTTTATCTCAGCATAGCCAAGGGGTCTTTGTGGTGCAGGGATGGGCTTGGGCTTTGGGAGTAGGGGTGAACCCCCCCAGAGGGCCTGGTTCCCCACTGTTTGGCAATCTTCAACCCCAACCTCCTAGGAAAATGACAGAAAATGCCGTGGGTTCCCTCATTCACAGTAGAGACCCTCCCCCTGTCCCCCCAAGATCAAACCTTGGCCACCCAGCACTTAACCTCTAGGTTTGGCCTCCAGACAACTGGTCAAGGACCGCTGTCAACCAGAGGGGCAGGGGACTGCAATGGCTTTACAACTACTGCACGGCAATAGGTTCCGTGTGGTGACATCAATATCCAGGCTCCCTCCATGAGCAAGCCACACTGTATCTAGGGGTTGGTGAAACAGAGTAGAGATGGGCCACCCCCCACCCCCCAACATTCATCCTGAGGTCATCGGAGGTGACCAGCCTCCAGGAATTAAAAGAGACAATGAACCTGAAAGCCCTTTGTAGAGGACAAAGTATGGGATAAAAATAGCAGATCTGTGGGCCCGGGAGGGCTGTCACTGCCGCCAGCTGTTGAGGCTAAGAGCAGTGGCTATTCTTTTGCTCTTGTGCTTCTGGAAAACCAGAAAAGCTAGCTTGGGAGAGCCACTGAGGAAATCAAACAGGATCAGGGGAGGGAGCACCAGCCAACTGCAAGTCAGAGCCTGCAAGGCACTTAAAAACGCATTGACAAGCTGAGGCCTTCCAGCCTTGCACCTACGGCCAACTTCTGCTAGCCCTGGGAGCTCTGAGACGGGCATAGAAGCTTCTGGAAGGGTGGTGGGAAAGGCCAGCAAGGACATGGCAAACAGGAGTCAGGACTACAATGACCCTGGGTGCAGCAAAGAGGTCATGTATCGCTCTGGCTAGGACTCTTCTTGACTGTAAGGATTGGGGATCCCCTCACCTTAATCCAGCTTGGGTACTAACTGTACACACTGAGTAATTAGGGAGATCAAAATATTCCACTCTAAATATATTTCTTTGTTGGGTTCCCTGTTAGTTATAGAGAAAGTGAAGATCTGGGCAGAAGTGGGCTCCTTCTGAAAGCTGCTCTTTTGTGAAAGGAACTGACGTCCATCTGTATCTGAGGAATGCCCAGAGGGCCTGTCAGACACACAGCTTGCCCTGGGCAGCTTCCCCAGAGCTAATCATGAGCTGGGAAACTCTCTTTGCAGATGTTAACCTTGCCCTGCTATATCACCCCTCTACAATCAGCAGGGTGCCCTCAACAGCAGCCTCAAGTCCCCGTGTCTTCCACAGCTCATTCTAGGATGTAAGCTTCAGCTCTCTGGCCTTCTAAGTCTTAGATTTTGTATATGGCTGCTATGTTGATGTGAATACAAATTTTAGTTTGTTCTTCCTGTGACTCTGTCTCCTGTGAGCTCATTTCATGGTCTAGAAGTATCAAACTCTTCAGAGGGGAAGAAAGAAAATGTAAATCTCCCCCTAAGCTAACCACGGCTCTGGCTTGCCTCTACAGACACCCCCTGACCTCTACGGACACCCCTGACCTCTACGGACACCCCTGACCTGACAGACACCCCCTGGCAAAACGCTGGAGGCTCCATCAGCTTGCTGCCCAGCCAACACTCCAGCCTGCTGAACCAAACCCTCAGAAGCCTAGGGCAGCAAGGCTGGAAGTGAGGTTGGCAAGGAAATCTACGATGTCCCTGCTTGAGCACTGTTTTTGCCTGTGAGATATAGTCAAAGCCAAGGCTTACCTTCCAACCCTTACTGTCCCCCACTAGGGGATCATCACAGTCTCTGCTCTCTTGCAATCTGAGACCTTTGGAGTCTGAGGACTGTGGGGCAGCAGTTGGTAGTTTCCTATGCATTCTGCCCCTGGCTTCACTAATTATCTCATGAGCACCGTTGAGAGCCCTAGTAAAACCAGAAGGCCCTTGCAGGTCCCCAGATGTCTGCCTTGCATGCTTAACATGAGTGTGCAGAGAAGCGCTTTGCTCTGAGGGCCTGTTGCCTTGGAAACAGTATGCTCCATCCTCCCACTTTCTAAAGGGAAGTCCCCCCCCCCCAATCCCTGGCTGTTGGGAACTATTCCGTGGGGGAGCAGAATTTTCTGGTCTCCGGCAGGATGGGTAGTCAGCCTTCCTGAGGGTATAACTTCCACTCTGGCTGCTCCCTGTCCTGCTGGAGACCAGAAAAATTCTGCTCCCCCACGGAATAGTGACCACCAACTGAAATAAACAGCTCAGCTGAGACACAGCCCAAAGGACGATAGTTCTCTAGCTACGGTCCCTGATGCCAAAAAGAAAGAAAGAGAAAAAGAAATAAAGGGGGGATTATGCTACAATTGCAGGCTACTTAGTAGGAGGCAGGGAAGGACAAAGACACAGGCAGACTTCGAAGTGGTCCCCGCCCCATTCCTATCCTCTGCATCCTTTCTTTCCTTGGCTGCAGGATGCAATTCACATAGACAAGGATGCCAAAGGGTGTGTGTGTGTGTGTGTGTGTGTGTGTGTGAGAGAGAGAGAGAGAGAGAGAGAGAGAGAGAGAGAGAGAGAGAGAGATCTACAGATTGAGTAAGGCCTTGCTGTAGGTTCGAGGCTGGCAAATGCTTTCTGTCCCAGAATGATAGTGCACAGTGGCCAAAAAGCAAAGATATCACCTGAGTATGTGGCAGAGAGCTAAGACTCAGGGGTGCCCATTAGTGATCCTCCCGCCCTCACCTGTGCCAGCCCAAGGCAGCCTGGGGCAGGTCGTAGCTATGCAGATCTCTGTATTTGGCCGTACCCAGAATTCTCTCTCCTCCACCACCCAAGACAGCCCAGGCTCCTCTAGAAAACAAAGGCTCAGAAAGGATTTGAAGCAGAAAGAAACAAGACCAAGGCCTGGAAGAGCTCTCACTCAGTCAGAGAGAGAGAACTGGGCCTCCCAGGACAGAGGGGGAAAGCCCAGCTGTGGGGCTGAGCTTTTAATCATAAACATTTTTTCCTTGAGAAGAGAAACTCCTCCTCATTGGCAGTCTGCTGACAGCCTTGAAGAGTGGAGCCAGGAGAAAACAGAAAGGATAGAGAAATGGCGTGAGTCTCTCTCTCTCTCTCTCTCTCTCTCTCTCTCTCTCACTCTCTCTCTCTCTCTCTCTCTCTCTCACTCTCTCTCTCTCTCTCTCTCTCACACACACACACACACACACACACACAGCTAAGCTGCCTCTCTGAAGGTCATTATGGCCTCTCCAGGCAAACCAGCTCTCCCAGTTGACAAGAGACAGAGCCTCCCTTGCTGGTCCTCCTGGCAAGAGCCTGAGGACATGGACACAGGGAGACACACACACACACACACACACACAGAGAGTTGGGGGGAGAGAAATCTGATTTACAGGTATGTGGGCTGAGGGAGGGGGATACTCAAGACAAATATTAATCAAAGACAAATGACAATGAGAAAATGACAGAGCTGAGATTACTGAATTTAATGTGTTTGCTTCTTAAGGCCCTGCCCGCCCTCCGCCCCCACCCTGGGGCCTGTCTATGTAAACGTATGTGTGTGCAGACAGCAGGTGGAAGACGATGAGAATGAGGGGTGGCCACTTGGCTGCAGGCTGCAGTGGAGGGTGGGGGGATGCAGGGGTAGGAGAGGTGTTGAACTCAGGCTTTGGCGATTAGCTTCCTACCAGGGCCATGTCATGGCTGCAGGTTCCTCATTATGACCGTCTAATAGGTGGGATGCTGGGTAAGAACTGTAAGCCCAGCTGGCTCCCAAACTCTACCCGCTGCCCAGTTTTCCTAGGAACTTCCTTCTAGTGTCAGGTCTGGGGGACACATCTTATTTCAGTATTTGCCCAGAAGTAGGAGCAGACCCAGGGAGGTTGGCCAGCTGCAGACTTCCCTTACCCCACCCCCACCACACACACACACCACACACACACACCAGGACTGGACACACCCAACGCTGTCATGTGTCTGAGTGGTCCTTCTGGGGAATCACGGGTTAGTCAGACAGAACACCCAGGAGGAACTCCAGGGTCATTCCCAGTTAAAAGAGAACTTCTGAGCTGTCTCATGTCTTGTCATCAGTATGGGACAAAATCCAAGAGACCTGCATGAAACAGCTCCCAGGACTCCATATCCGCTGACCCGTCTGTCCCTCTAGCTTCCTGGCTCCTATCTCAGTGCCCTGACAGTGGCTGACGTTCTGTACTTGAATGACAGCTGTGTAACGGGTCTCTGCCTGCTCTTACTGTCATGCCAGGCACTGGGCAAGAGGAAATCAGCTGGCATTGTCGAGCAAGAAGAAGCTTGCAGAAGTGAACCGACGTACAAGGTCCCAGCTGCAGAGCCAGGCAAAGCCAGCCCGCACCACCAAAGGCCCCTTCCCTCCAGCTCAGACCTCGCTCGCTCGCTCGGGCAGGCTGTGGAGTGGGGGTTAACAGTTCTGAAGGTATTTCAATCCCTCCTCCTGACTGCCAAGTCGGCTTCCCTGAGCTCCTTACTGCCCAGTAGTGATAGGGGTGGCGGCTTCACAGGCCCCAGGCCATAACTAACAGCACACATGGCAAGGCAAAGTTGATATTTCCATTTCACGCTGGGTGAGGGCAGGATGAGCTGCTTAGCTTCAAGAGTCTGATAAAAGCAGGAAGTTGGACGATGGTTATCGCTAAACGGACCACAGTCGAACGTGCTGCCTATTCGGAAATGGCTACTGAGAAGGGGCAATGAATAGTACTGAAAAGTGTCCTCATGGGGGAGATCTGAATCGGTAAAAAATATATATATATAAATGGCTATTTCAGGGATATAGACAGGCAAGGCCCCCCCTCCGTAACTATGAAGGAAAAATCTCCTCAAAGGAAGAAGAGATTGAAGGCTGAGCACTTGGCCCACAGAGACAACCATTGGTCTTTAGAGGGCTCTTGCCAGGGAGGGTTATTTTTGCATAATAAAGTCTCTTTTGTTTCTGGGGCACCTCCCTTCCCCTCTGATCTCTTATACTACATAAAAATCAATTACCTGCTCCTTGGAGGCTCATAGTCTCTGAATGGTTTCTTCGTGATTAGTATGTGTTTTGTGTTCATTTGTACACTGTCACAGACTTACATAACCGAGTCTCCCAAGTCTAATGAGAAAAACTGCAATTTCTTCACCCTGGGCTCCACCGTTCCATCCAACGCCATCAGCGGGCTGCCCTAGCCGGTGCCCTGTGTTGACTCTACTGAGACCTCCTTCTCAAGGGGGTGATATTGGCTTGCCTCCTGTTCAAGTTAGTCCTTCCTGCTCCTTAGATCATCCTTAGATCCATGGCTTTAGGCAGTTGGGTTTCAGTTCTAGGTCTTCACTGGGTACCTGGGAACAATCTGCCACTTACCAGTTCCTGGGGCCCCATGTCCAGACTAAGAGGAAGAGAGGAGGGGCCTTCCTGGACGTAACAAAGGAAGCTTAATCCCAGGGCAAACTTAAAACTGCAAACCAAAATCAAGGATGGGGTGTCCCTCTCCAACTGAGCTTCAGGTGAAGAATCTGCTCACCACAGTGGGGGTGTCCGGAGACCCTTCAACCCTGGCCTGGGTGACCAATGAATTCTGGTTGGTGTGTGAACTGCTAGATGCTGTAGTGACTACAACAGAGGTGCCTGAGTCCCTGGCATTCCTCGGAGTCACAGTCTCTGCTCAGACTGGCCCACTGCATGACCCCCTCTTCTAGATCATTCCCCTCGGGTTCCTCATATATGCCCAGGCAAGGCAGAATCAGACCTTCAAAACTTCATCTGGGAGGAGGAAGTGGAAGGGCTTTTTTAGTTCTGCCTGGACAGAAAGGCTGGACCGCTGGGGGGCGTGTGCCTGGCCATGAAAACACCCTTACTGGAGCAAAATGAAACACGGCTGGGTACTGGGTCCGCTTTTCGATCCCAGTCCCTTCTAGTCAGTGACTGCCACGAGTCCTCCCCCTACACACTCCACATAGCAGAGTTTTCCATGGCGGAAATGACCTGGGTCCCCTCAGCCAGGGGAGGGCGGGGCACGCCGAGGCCAGTCCACACAAAGCCAGCTGGGTGACTAGGGATGTCTAGGGCACTGGGGCAGTGGGGAACCCACTCGGCGATGGTAACAACGCAACTGGAAGCCAGAGAAGGAGGCAAAGATGCAGGACCCGCAGGTGTGAAATGGGAGAAGGCTCATCACTTAGGATCCTCCACCCACCAAAGTCCCCCATTCCAGCACCCAAATAAAGGCACCTCCCTTTTGTTACTTACTAACCAGAGTTTCTCCGGCCAAATCCCCCAACCAATCAGGCCCCATCACCCCTCCCCCTCGGGGGAAACTACGTTCAACCCTCCTCCCCTCCCCCCACTCGAGGTCTGGCTTCCCGGCCCCTGCCCCTTGATTGGAACCAGACGCAAACCTTCACCAACATTCCCCAAACTTTCACGGGCCCGCCACATTCCCTTATCTTGGAACTGCGCACCCAGAAGCCCCCACATTTGGAACCCTTTGAGTTCTCACTAAGGACCCGTTCTGCTTTCGACTGTCGTTGTAGGGAAGGACCTGAGACCCTTTCCCAGATGGGGATGGAGCAGCCTTTCCAGACCTCTCATTCGGCTTCCGCTAGTGACTCCGAGGTCCCGCTGGCCATCGCAGTCACTAGGGAAGACCTAGGTCCCCTCCACGACCCCCATCGCCCCGCCCCGCCCCGCCCCACCTCCCATCTGAGACCCAGTGCCTCTCACCCTCGCCGGCGTCAGCAGGATCTCCGCGGCCGGGGCAGATGCTGAGGCCGGACCAGACGCCGCTGCTTTGTCCGCTTTATCAGCCTTGATGCCCGCTACCGCGGGCTGGAAACTGATCTTCACCATGGCAGCGTTGATCGGTGCCTGCTCCCTCCAGCCCCTGCTTGTGCAACCTCGATCGCAGTGCTAGCTTCTTGCTGCGCTGCAGGCACCGGAAGTTTGGATGGCTCGGGAGTCCTCGCCCCTATCCCCGCCCCGAACACGTCCCGCCCCGCCTTCCACGGAAGGGACTGACGCCTGCGCAGAGTCGCGCAGCGCAGCATTGTTGCTGAAGAATACTAAAGTTCCTTCCACCTCTTGCTCATATTCATTCATTCTGTCGTCGCACAGGAGCTTGGGCCCCTACCTTCTCCCTGCCCATGATTAGCATCCTCACCCATGATTAGCATCTTCACATTTCGTTTAACACGGCGTTGCCGGGCAACGTGCTTCTAACAAACTACATCCTCCCCCCCCCCCCCTCCTCGATCTAGCCTCCTCTTTGATTATGCTGAGAAGCTTTTCTCCTCCAACATGTGTTGGACTGGAAAGGGGCATCAAGTCTAGGTACCTAACTGCTTGCCTCTATCCTGAATTCTAAATCGTTGCCCGCCCCCTTCATCCTCCACCATGCTTCTTTCTCTATCCTTCATCCCACAAAACCTTCAGGGAGTGGGGGTGGGGAACTTGGTGGGGCACAAGACCTACGATACCTTGCAGGCATACCTTGCAGGCGGCGCAGAATCGTGACTGGAAAATAACGACAAGAATTACAGGGGCTGAGCCAGAGGTTTTAGGTTCCAGTCACGACTCTGCTCCTGCAAAGTATCACCGGTACAAGGAACAAGCCAAGGCTTATATTGCAGGGCCACCTCTTGACAACAAAGCCCTAGATCTCTGTTGGGCCTTATTTAGCCAGATTCTGAGGTGAGGGAGCCTGAGCTTTTGCTGGAGTTTAGAGACCGGTCTCGGTCACTTCTGTAATGGAGTGACTCAGCATGACCTGCGTAAGCCTGCCTTTGCCTAGCTACTGCTGATGTAGAATAACTGTTGACTCTGTCAGTCACCTCCAGACCCTCCAGTTACCATACCTCACCTTCCCCTGCTCCCTATGTCATTTCACCTCAGCAAAAATCTCCGCCTCCTCCCTCAACCCTATATAAACAAAAGACTGATACAATAAAATGAGTTCCAGTTTTGACAGACTCGCAGCTGGACGGCAGGACATCCAAGCTGAGACGCTAACCCTCCCAGCTCAGCGCTGAGGAGACCCGGCTGGACCGGGTTCTCTCCTCTGAACCTGCCGACAGAGAACCGACAGATCTCTCCTCGCTGTCCCTAGTCCAGGCTGTGATAGTCCCCAGCACACTGTACTTGGCATTGATTCTGCAATGGTGCTGATAATGGGAGGTGGGGCATTCTGCCAGCTTATTGAGGACAGTCCAGTAGGTTCTGCTGCCCTCTCCTACCTGCCAGGGCTTGGACAGAATTGCCTTAGGCATTAGGCCATTGTATCTTGGTTTAGATCTTGTATGAACCAGGTAGTCCAGGAGACACATAGCTTAAGGCAGTAGAATATAAATGGTAAAATGTGTAATGGTAAAAGATGTGAGTGGTGCTAATTCCACTGCAGGAACTGAGAGAGAGAATTGAGATATGCATTACATACAGGAAAAGCAAATCCATCACCAGAGTAAGCATCTGCTCCGGTAAGGTCTAAGCATTACCCTCTCCACTGAAAAGAAGTGATCCAGTGTAGTCAAGCTGCCATCAGGGTGCTGGCTGGGCGACCTAGGAAAGGGTGGTCAGTGTTGGTCACTGCTGGAATGGCAGATCTGGCGCTCAGTTGCAGCTATAGCCAGATTGCTTTGGTGAGTGGAATTTCATAATGCCAGTCCATGTACAACCTCCATCTCTATCACCATGGCCGCTTTGTTCACAGGCCCATTGGACAATGATAGCGATGGCTGGGGAAAGAGGCTGACTGTCCACAGAACGAACGGGTCATCTGTCTACTGGATTACCGAACTCTTGTGCTGAAGCCACCTTTTGATGAACATTACCCAGGACACAAGTATTTTACATCCTTGGCCTTTTTGTAGCGATCTAGCCACATACTTCTTCCCCAAATGCCTTTCTCGCTAATTTCCCATCATGCACTTCCCAAGTCCTTCACGGTCCAGACAATCCACTGGCTACGGCCCATGAGCCAGTGAACAATCACATATCTGGACATTTCTCTTCCCAAACAAAAGAAATGTGTGACTGTGTGCACTGCCTGAAGTTCTGCCCGCTGTGACAATTTCCCCTCCCTGGTGTCCTCCAGGGTTGTCCCAGAAAAAGGTTGTGATGGTGCAGCTACCCACATCTCGTGTCTGTTTTGTGGAGAATCCTCAGTAAACAAGGATTTACTCTTCTCCCACCTTCCCCCTCACCCCCCCACCCCTGAGTCTGCCACAGGCGCTGCTGTAATTTGAGTAAGTTCACCCTCTGAGGTTCACTTGAGGATGAAAATTCACTAGTGATACATTTTCCAGATGTTTCTGTTGCTGTGTGTGGCTTTCTGGGTTTCCTAGGGCTGTTTTAGCAAGGTACCTGATCAAGAGACAGGAGAACATTAACACACCTGTAAACCATCATCTTTCTTTCTGTCACAACTTGTGACCCAAGTATAACCACTATGCTCATTTCCTGTACATTATGAGCCTTGATTATTAAACGTGTGTGCGCGCACCCACACACCCACCCTTCAACACATGAATCCCATGGTATGTAGTTTTTGTGAGTGTGTTTGGATCCTGAATACTAGGATTATGGGAGTCTTTCACCTGGAGAGAATTGTAAGCCAGGTCATTCTCACTGTATAGTATTCTAGTGTGTTCTACAATTTGTTTCTAGATTCCAGAACAGGGATGTTTGGGTTGAGGCTACCACAGAGATGCCATCACAGACATTCTGGCCCCAGATGTTAGTCAACACCTGGACAAAATACTATGGGCCCTCTCTTGGGAACCTCTCACTTTGTGATATGTAGCATTCAATTTATTGACAGATTTCTGTGTTCTGGGCAAGTTTTCAGTCCCTGGCTGAAAAACTAGGCAACTCTAACTTTTTATTTGCCATCTGGTCTCAGTGCTAATCTGCAGAGGTTGCTGTGGGACTCTGAAGTATTTTAGTGAAAAGGCTTTAGAAAGGGGGATATGGTAACTGTCTGGAGATAGATCAAATCTCTACCTGCATCCATGTGGATGCAGGGTTCTCCTCACACAAGCATCTTAATGTCACCAGAAGGTGGGCTTGCAGCAGTGACAGGGGACAGTTACACGGACACCACTGCTTTGGCATATTCCTTCAGTACCAGAAAGCTGGAAAAACACAGGCGAACAGTTTGTTCCCTTTTCAATGGTGACTATGATGCAATGTTCCTTAGCATTTATTTTATTAATAAGTAAATGGTGTGTGTGTGTGTGTGTGTGTGTGTATGGGTATACAATTTGAGGGTGTACAGAGGCTAACAATTGAGGACATCCACTATTGTTCTTCCCTGTTCCTTTAAGATGGGATGTCTCACTAAGCCCGAAACTGGCTGGCTAGTGAGTTCTCCAGAGCCGCTGCCTCTGTCCCCTCCTCCATCCAAACACAGGGTTTACAAACACAGGCAGCATTTTACATGTGTTCTGGGGAATCTGAACTCAGGTTCTCTTGCTTTCACACCAAGCACTCTTAGCCACTGAGCGAGCTCCTTAGATCCGGGAATAAATTTTATAAGCCAAATTTTTAAAAGGCACAAAATTCCACCAAGGATTTATAATGCAAGTGAGTGGAGAGATACCGCATTCTTGGAAGAAAAGATTATAAAAAGTAAAGCAGATGTGATCAAAACCCTAAAAGATTAGGGGGTGGTGGTGGAAGTTCTGTCTTTAAAAGTTATACACTGCAGTCAGCAAGAACTGTGAAAAAGGAAGTTGTGATAGATGCTCTTGGTTGTCACTTAACTGCATCTGAGATTAACTAATACCCGAGTAACTGGGTTTGCCTGGGAGGGGTTTAATTGTCTTAATTAACTCATAAGAAGTGGGAAGACCCACTCTAAATCCTGATGTTTTGAAGAAGAAAAATCTACTTTTAATCTGGACCTTACCTTCAGCCTATATATAAAGGACATTAATGATGGAGACTTCCCCTGCTTGCCTTCATGCTGGCTGCAAAGTCCATTCCCTCACTGGCATTAGAGCCTGCTTTGGGATTCTGTCATGTATGGAAGACCAGCTGAGACAGACAGCCTTGTGGACTGAACAACAGCTGGATTATCAGACTGGTGGACAGCATTGTTGGACTCACTGAACTACATATAGTCTGTAAGCCATGCTAATAAATTATATATATATATATATATATATATATATATATATAATGAGACAAATAGCCATGCTAATAAATTATATATACACATATATAATGAGACAAATAGCTCTCCTATATTATATATTTACATTATCATATACCTCAAACACATATATACATACATAAAAACACGTGTGTGTGTGTGTGTGTATGTGTGTGTGTGTGTGTGTATTCTAATCCTCTACACAACCCTGATTAATGCAGAAGCATTAATGGCTGGAGATGCCGAGACAACCAAAACAACAGCTGAGAAGATAAAGTGCTGGGGACTTTCCAAGTTCACAGTAACTAGTGATAGACACTTTATATTTGAAGATACCATGAATAGCACTTGTACTCTGAAGGAATGTGATTGATAGGGTGTAGATATAGTTTAAAGGTTCATATGCTGAGGGTCAGGTCCTCAGTGTGACAGTGTTGGTGGGTAAGACTTTTAGAAGGCAGGGCCTGGTGGGAGGAATTGAAGTCCTAATTGGGGAAATTGCTCTTGAAGGCATTTAGATGTTTCTTTGGGGTCCTCATAAGAAGGTTGTCAAGGAACCTGAACCTGGCTCTCCTCAGCCTCTCTGGCTTTGGGTTTTACAAGATACCAAGGCACCGAGAAAGCCCTCACCATGAGAAATATCGAAGCCATGACCATTATCCTCCAAGAAAATGAGTTTGATAAGTCTTTCTTTATCAAGTTAGCCTGCCTCTGGTGTTTTGTTATAATAATAAAAAAACCAAGCAAAACAGACAAGAAAAAAAATGAAAAACTGGAAGAACTCATAAGTATGTTGAAGATGGGGTACTTTTGAAAGAATCAACAAAAAGAGATAATCTTTAGAAAATATAATTAATAACAAGGGAAAATGTAGATACAAGGAGAATGGTTTTAAACCATGGTATGGCAGATGATACCGATTATAAGGTCTTTTTACATATTATCCTTTCTAGTAGATATAAACATTGCAAAATGAAGTTTTTTTTTTTTCAGAAAAGTATAAATGGTCAAAATGGACTAGAGAAGAAGTAGAAAACCGTAATGGCCTATAATCTAGGAAATACTGAAAAACATTCTCAGGCAATTATGTCCCCCAAATGGTTCTCAACAGGCAAGCCATTTCGCTGGACGCCTGCCTCTCTCAGATGAAAGGAACCGCTATTTCTACTTGCATGTCAATTAATTTTAGGCAAAGATAAATTCTGACACAAAATTCTGACAAATGCCAAAGAAAACCAGCAACCTCACTGGGAATAGAGACATAGTCCTTGGAATAGGGAGGAGCGTTAGGCAGGTGCCCTCCCAAAACAGCCAGGCACCTCAGGTTTGAAAGGCTGAGGTGGGAGAAGTGGTTTTGTAATCCAACCATTTGACATAATAGTTATTCATCTTGAAAGGCATGAGAAAGTATAAAGGAAAAATATAGTAATTATAATAAAACCCATAGTAGCACTGTTTATAATACCTCATTATTTTCCAATTAAAATGAGAGAGAGGGGGGAGGGTTGCATGTGATCAAGCTGTCTTCAAACTTGCTAAATAGCATAGAATGATCATGAACTCAAAACATTTAAAAGATGTTGACTTTTTGATGTATATGGGATATATGGGTGTTTCTCTTGTGTATGTCTGTCCCTGAAGAGTCCAAAAGACGGAGCTGTATCTCCTGGAACTGGACTTACAGATAGATGCTGGGGGCCACCATGAAGTTGCTGAGAATCGAATCCCCTTCCTTTGAAGAGCAGCTGGTGCTCTTAACCACTGAGTTCTCTTTTCAGCCCAGACCTTGAACTGTTGATCCTTTTGCTTCTCTAACCCTTGAATGTTAGGCTGGCAGGCATGTGACAAAACGCTGGGTTTTCTGTGGTGCTAGGGTTAGAACTCTGGACCTCCCGCATGCTAAGCAAGCACTCTCCCCACCGAGCCACCTCCTCAGCCCTCTCCAATATTTTTAACTCTTTCTCTCCCCATCAGCCTGTGTTTGCAGAGTTTGTTTTTAGTAGAATTGGGTCTATACTGTGTGTGTGTGTGTGTGTGTGTGTGTGTGTGTGTGTGTGTGTGTGTGTGCATGCACACACGTCTATTTTTATCTCCCCCAAAGAGGCACTTGGCTATATTTAGACATTTCAGTGGTCTCAGCTAGGGCACAGTATGAATTACTTGCCTCTCATAGGTGGAGGCCAAGGACATTGCTGAGCCTCCCATAATGTACAGGACAGGCCCCAGAGCAAAGAATCATTCAGTCTAAAATGTCAATAGCTCCAAGGTCAAGGAACTTGGGTCAATATCTTGGTCCTTTCCTCTGGAAGGTGTCTCCTCATTGTCTGTGTCATTGTGACCACCGCCCCCCCACCCCCAGATCCCTGATGCTTGCCAGAGCCCCTTCCCTCTGCCAGGATGCGCATGCCACACTGCCACACTCTCTGGAGCTTGAGAACCGGTTACCTAACGTGGTTGAAATCTATGAATGACATTTGCTCGAGAAATTTAACAGGAGGAGAATACCCTACTCCAGACGTGTGTGTGTGTGTGTGTGTGTGTGTGTGTGTGTGTACTCACTCTTACCACATACACCCCTGAAGGCAGAGAGGCTTCTCTGGCTATACTGAAGGACAAGCCAGAAGGCAGAAGGCTCCGTGCTTCCTCGCCCACGTGGAGATGGGTCCAGCAGGTGAGAGGTTGGACACATGGTTATCCAAGTGTGGCCAGAGGCTACTCAACCGAATCCTGGGAAACTCGAGGCCCACACGGGCTTTTTAACAAACATTACCACATTTGCCTTCAGAAATCTTCCTTATTGCTGTCATCTCAGCTTATCCCCATAGTTGAGAGACCCAGCTCCTCCACGTCCTTATCAACAGGGAGTGACATAATTAAAACATGCTTTTTAGGCACAATGGGGGTCCCTGTAGTTCCACCACCTGAGAGGCTGAGTTGGGGAGGTTATTTGAGCCTTAGGCTCATGTATGAGGTCTTGTAGTTGGGCTTCTGGGGATCAAGGAGGGGTGACAGAAAAAGTCAGAACTAGGGCGGGTCAAAACTTACCCTTTAACTTGACAGGCTAAAATGTCCTTTGCTGTGGGAGGCTGAGGCAGAATTGAAAGTTCAAGGCCGGTCTGTCCTACAGAGTGAGTCCAGAGCCAGTCAAGGCAACTTAGTGACACCCTAGCTTGTACAAGCAACAAACACCCTTATCTGTGGTATCACTGCTACTTAGCAGTGTTTTGTTCTATTGTTGCTGTTGTTTTTGAAACAGGGTTTCTCTGTGTAGCTCTGACTATCCTGGAACTTACTGTCAAGTTAAGTTCAGGCTGGCCTTGACCTCACAAAGATTCACCTGCCTCTGCTGGGATCAAAGACGTGCACCACCACATCCAGCTGTACTTCAGGGTTTTTTTTGTTTGTTTGTTTTTTGTTTTTGTTTGTTTGTTTTGTTTTTTGAGACAGGGTTTCTCTGTGTAGCCCTGGCTGTTCTGGAACTCACTCTGTAGACCAGTCTGGCCTCTAACTCAGAAATCCGCCTGCCTCTGCCTCCCAAGTCCTGGGATTACAAGCATGTGCCACCACATCCAGCTCCTGTTATTTTTTTTTTTTAATGAAAAATATTTAAAGTGTCAGGTACTTACAGATTAAATGTATTTACTTATTTATTTAAAACCAATTTGGGTTTAGGTTTTTTTTCCTGTTTTACTTCAGTTCTGCCTAAAAATCTACTTTTTTTGGTTCTAGTCTGTTTACATGTTGAAGAAAACATCTTATTTCATGAGATAGTAGTATTAGATTAACAAAATAATAATAAAGAGCCTTAACTGATGGCTCAGCAGGAAAAGGTACCCGATGCCAAGCCTGATGACCTGAGTTCAATCCCCAGAACCGGCATTATGGAAGGAGAAAAGTGACAGCTGCAAGCTGACCTCTGACCTCCACATGTGCACCATGGTATCTACACAGCCTGTGCCTTCCTCACAAAAAAACAAGCAAAAAATATGATAAAATATTTTACAAAGAAAGAAGGAAGATTAAAAAAGATAACAGGGCCTGGAGAGAGATGGCTCAGCCGTTAAGAGCACTGACTGCTCTTCCGAAGGTCCTGAGTTCAAATCTCAGCAACCACATAGTGGCTCACAATCCTCTATAATGAGATCTGATTCTCTCTTCTGGGGTGTCTGAATACAGCTACAGTGTACTTACATATAATAAATAAATAAAATAAAATAAAAAAGAAAAGATAACAGCATAGAATTTGGAGGAATAATAATCCAAATAACTTCCTGTGTAGGTGTCTGGACAGCTTCCAGTTCTCCCTATTGTAGACAGCATCACCGTGTACACCCTCACTAGCCTCCACAGAGGGCATCCTGGAAAAACCCACCCACACCGCCACCGCTGCCTCTGTAATTTCCTTCCTATGGCCCCAGTAGTGCTGTAGATTTTCTTTTCCAGTTTGAAACATTTTTTAAAAAGGGACACCTGAAATTTTTAGATATTGCTCAGAAAACAAAAATATCACCCAGAGGTATGGACATTTAAAATACATTTTGAGGCAAGTGGTGGGTTTTTTGTTGTTGTTGTCCTGTTTGTTTGTTTTTTGTATTGTTGTTTCGTTTGTCTCCTTAAGTGAGATCAGAGGACTCAATTTTAAATTTAAAATGATATTTAAAACAGAAACATTTTTTTCCTGTGGATATAGAAGAGGCTTTGCGAATTGTGTGGAAAGTCAGCTCGGCTTGCTGGGCTGTTAGGAGGAGAAGTCCACGAATTCGCAGGCAAGAGTCTGTTTCCATTCTGGAGTGAGGTGTAAGCATGGTAGGTCCTTCCGGGGTCTCTGGGGGAGACTCTCCCAGGCCTTTCCCAGCTGCTGTCACTACTGTGAGAGGTGAACCCCTCACCTCTATCTTCCCTCTTCCCTGTGTGGGTCTGCAACACACTTTCTCACCTTCTTAAGAACCTCAGGTTGGGTTCCTGCCCTCTCTGATGACCACATTTTAAATAAGAATGTCTCTAATAACCTTTGTTCTAGAACACTTGGAGGGCCTGGGGATTGGGACTTAAGCATAGAATGCGGGTGTTCAGAGGGACCTACACAGTCAACATACTGCATTACTCCCTAGGATAACTTCTGAAACCAGCCATGCTGTGCAGTTACTGGGCATTTACACGTCTATACCCACTTAGTTGAAAGAAACTGTATAAAAGAAACCGCGGTCGGGTGGCGGCGGCACACGCCTGTAATCCCAGCACTTGGGAGGCAGAGGCAGGCGGTTTTCTGAGTTCAAGGCCATCCTGGTCTATAGAGTGAGTTCCAGGACAGCCAGGGCTACACAGAGAAACCCTGTCTCGGAAAAAACCCAAAAATCCAAAAGAAAGAAAGAAACAAACAAACAAAAGAAAAAGAAAAAAAGAAAGAAGAAGAAACCGTACAGTTTCTTCCTTTGTCCCCTCCTTCCCATCATTCCTTTCTTCTCTCCCCACCCCCACTTTTTCTTCCTGATACCTCTGAACCATAATCTTCTGGTCTCAGCCTCCTGAGTGCTGGGACCTAGCCTTGCTAAGTGCTTCCCTCTGCTTTGGATACTTAACAAAATGTTCTGGACACTTTCTATGTCATCAAATATGGATTCTGTCTGAATGGATGCTCAGGTTTCTGTCTTCTGATATACTGTATTTTGTTGTGTCGAGAAGCATCTCCCAAATACTTTCTCTGAGATGCGGCGCAGCCGTGGAGATGTCTGTGAACCTGCCATAGTTCTTTTTCCGTACCCTGCTGGTTTCCTAGAGTTAAATGGCTGCTCGAGGGCCAACTGTTTTAGATGGCCTAGGTGTTAAATTAGGATCTTCAAGATGGAGAGACCTCCCTTTCACGAGGGGAGCAACATGAGATGGGAATGAAGACTGTATTATTTATAGGTCTGGGATGTCTGGTGGCCACCTAGATATAGCATGTGTGCACACACGGTGAGGTCGGAGGGCACGTGGGAGATGTGACCTGGACTTTCCTGGGGTCCAGGAGGGAGAACATAAGTCAAGAGATCTTGAAGCTCAAGCCAGGCAGATCTGAAGCAAGCTGAAAGAAACCTCTTTCCTGCCAGGGCTGCTGTCTTGAAATCCAGTAGGTTTCAATCCTTGAGGCTGAGTGTTTGGGTTCAGGTCAGAAGGAGAGGGGTAAAAAAAAATTGAAGCTGATGGCTAAACAGAAAGCAGATGCCAATGCAGAGAATGTTCCAGAGACATCAATACAGCATGCACCTTGTGAAATATCTGACTGGTGCTGATGGCGTGTCCTTCAGATGACTCGTCCCACCGAGTGCTCCTATATATTGAAGTAGTCCCTGTCTACACTGCTCCTGTCTCCATCTTCCCCATTTCATGGGCCAATGCTGCTCTAACATTTGAGACCCAAACCTTGACATCATTGGGTTTTTTTTTTTTAAAGATTTATTTATTTATTATATGTAGGTACCCTGTAGCTGTCTTCAGACACCAGAAGAGGGCTTCCGATCTCTTTACAGATGGTTGTGAACCACCATGTGTGTGCCGGGATTTGAACTCAGGACCTTTGGAAGAGTAGTCAGTGCTCTTAACCACCGAGCCATCTATCCAGCTCCCCTTGACATCATTCTTGCCACCTCTGTCTCACACCCTCCGCTCAATCTCCAAGCCTGTATCCTGGACCCTGCCTCTTCCATTGGTCCAGAGGTGCCTGCTTCTCGCATCTTGGTCTTGCTCCATCATTTCTCTTGGACCATCTCTTAGAACACACCCCTGACCCAAAACCTGTTCTCTTTGAAGCCTGGGCTCACTTTAGAATGTAATTCAGTGCTGTGTGATAGATAACTCAGTCAGTAGAGCCCTCACCCCAGTGAGCATGAAGACCTGAGTTCGGATCCCCCAGTACCCACATAAAGAACTGGGCAGATGACAGACTCTTGTAAGTCCAACAGTGACAAGGTGGGAGGGAGAGCCCAGCAGGCTCGTTGGGCTAGCCTAGCTTAGCTGGCATAGTCCAGGCTAGTGAGAGACTGGGTCAGACAAAAGATGACCTCAGCAGCCAAGCTTTAGACCTCCTCATGCTCACACAGACATCTGTGCCCGCCCATATGAACACGTACATTGATTAATTAATTATAAAATGTAAATTAGGCTAGGTCAGGCTTTGCCTCTGCCTAAATCTCACTCTGCCTTTTCATTTCCTTCAGAATAAATCTTAAGCCCTAGCCAGAAGGCTCCAGACCCCATGCTGTCAGGATGGACCCTGCTAACCCCAACCTTCTTCCAACCTCCCCCCCCCCCCCCACTTCCTGCCCACACCTGTCCTGCTTGGTCACTGCACTGGCAGCAGAGGGCACTCATTCCCAGATTTGTGTCTGTTACATCATGGAGGTCTGCCTTTCTGGCCTTTGAACAGAAGCCACGCCCAGGGGGACTTTTTCCTTTCAGCACTCTTTGTCCTCAAATGCGTTTCTTTATTGATTTTGTTACCTGTCTCTCTCCGGGATCTGTGTCTTTGAAATGTAAGCCCTCAGAACAGGGGCCTCATCCTGGGTGTTCACTGCCATTTCCCAGTGCTTTCCATGAACCCCCTCATGGTCATGGTGGGTGCTCACTAGAAAGGGGGACTCATTGTGTAACCCGGGCTGGTTTTGAATTTGGCTTAACTTGGGGGACAATTGCCATTTTGCAATTTTCTCATCGAGAGATATAGGTTTATCTTTGTCAAGGCATGTGTGTGTGTGCGTGTGTGTGTGTGTGTGTGTGTGTGTACGAGTCTGAATGTGTGTATATGTATGCAAGTCTGAACGTGTGTGTGTGTGTGAGTATGGGTTTCTGTGTGTATGTGAGCATAAGTGTGTGACTGTGCACATTTGTGAATATATGCATATGAGTGTGTGAGTATGTGTATGTATGTGCCTATGTGAGCATGATTGTGCGTGTTCATGAGCAAGTGCGTGAATGAGTGTGTGTATGTGAGTTTGTGTGCTGGCTAGTTTTGCCTTGAGAAGTACCTAAGATAATTAGATAATTAGTTTCTGTTGTGACTCTGGTTCTGCCTGTGCCTGTGCCTGTGACGGTGATGATAGTTCCAGAAAGAAATAGATTATGAGGGCTCTGGCCTAAGCAACAGTTTAATCTCTTTAATCAGGGGATTCGTGATTGGATGCTGTCATCAGGAAGTGCTGAGAGGTAGGAGGCAGGGTCTGGATGTAGGAGATGGGTCACTTGGGGCTCATCCTCTGTGGCTGTTCCTGTCTTGTCCTGTATCCTTCCTCCTGTTTCCTCCTACCAAGAAGTAAACAGCTTTGGTTAGGACCCTCAGTGCCATGATGTTTTGTCCACAAACATGGGTCCCAGTGACCGTGGGTTGAAGTCTGAGAAACTGGGAGCCAAAATAAATCTTTCTGATTTTTTGTTTGTTTGTTTGTTGCTGTTTGTTTGTTGTTGTTTTCTGTCAGGAATTTTGGTCACTGACACAGAAATCATTAATATAATCTACTAAGCTTTAGGGCCCTTGGTAAATCTTTGTGGTTTTATTTATTACAATACATCATAATTATCATTGTCCTTTGTAATTTATCAGGACACCTGGACAGTGGAGACACCTTTGCTGACAGTGGACTTGGAGGCAGGGCAGGCAGCACAAGAACTGGATAGCCTCTTGGAGTCTCTAGACAGCACGTGGGCACCCACCAGACTTGCCTGTAATTAATGGGTGATTAATGGGATTAACCCTAATCTAGTTAAGGTTTTAGTGCTGTGAAGAAAAACCATGACCAAGCAACTCTTTAACTGGACAACCTTTAATTGGGGCTGGCTTACAGGTTCAAAGTTTCAGTTCATTAGCATCACAGCAGAAGCACAGCAGCATCCAGGTAGGCGTGGTACAGGAGGAGCTGAGAGTTCTACATCTTCATCCAAAGGAAGCCAGGAGGAAGGTCTCAAAGCCCATCCCTATCTCCAACAAGGCCACACCTACTCTAACAAGACCACACCTCCTAACAGTGCCACTCCCTGGGCCAAGCATATTCAAACCACCACAATGGGTATCACCTCCTTTAGCACCTCTGGGGCCTAGCTTGTGCTAACCTTGGATTCTACTTCGTCTCCCTCTGAGCTCTCTTTGCTTAGATGTTTGAGCTACCCCCAGTGAGGGAAGCTATATGCGTGTCAAGACTTTGGATTCAGAAAAAAAGGAACTACCACTTAGAAGATGAATGTTCAAAAAGCTACATTGAGGCCAAATCTACTCTTAGATCTATGGGAAGTTTCCCCATCCATCCAACACCTGTTGGCCTGGTGCATCTTGCTGCTCAGGTGCTGGCATATGGATGTGAGCTGTGACATACAAGTGTGCCATCTCTCCCTTGCATTTATGTTCTGGCAAAAGAGACAAGAATGAGCACATAGACAACTAATTCTGAGAGTGCTCGGTGCCTAGAGGACAGAAAAGAGTGACAGACACTGGAGGGCTGGGGTAGTGGCATTGGCAGCTGTGGTTGGATAGGCCTCTCTGGGAAGATGCACCAAAGTGAGAAGCAGAGGGAGGAGCTAACATTTGGGGATGTATGTTGAGAGGAGAGAATGTCCCAAGTGAATGAAGTTCTGCATAAGTGTGTATATACATACACACACACATATCATATATATGACATATATATAATATATACTATATGTAGCTATTTATAATATAATATATATGATGTGTGTGTATTTATATTATGTTCATTGGAGTTTTGCCTTCATATATATCCATGTGAAGGTGTTGGATCCCCTAGAACTGGAGTTACAGACAAATGTGAGTTTCCATGTGGGTGCTGGGAACTGAACCCAGGTCCTCTGGAGGAGCAGCCTGTGCCAACCACTGATCCATCTCTCTAGCACCAGGAGTGTGTATTTGGACCTGGGCAGGACCTGTCAAGGACTCCAAGACCAACTGGCTCAGGGTGGGAAATTGGCAAAGTCATTACCTAGATAGGCCAGGCTCAAGTAGAATAGAAAAGCTTTCCTTTGGAGTTGGAACGTGGGTGCTGATGGATCAGTATCTGAAACCTAGTGACAGTGACTTTCTCCTCCCAGAAGAGACCTCCTACAGAGACTCCTCCTCTCACTGTGTTGTACCTAATGAGCAGTAGAACCCCACCTGATCCTAGCTTCGTCTCCTGTGCTCTCTGTATTTGTCCTTCGCTGTCCCTGATCTGGATTCTGGAACCCTACCCACAATGAAGACAGGCCCTCCCACATCAGCTAACTTAACCAAGGCATTCTCTCACGAGCATCTCCGGAGAACTCAAGATCTCAGGTGCTCCCTGGGGCAATACCTAGAGAAATTTGAATTTTGGATACACAACAAAAACTTTTTAGTATAAGTTTGTCCATTTTAAATGGGCACCAGTATTTAACCTGGTAACCCAACTGGCCTCTTCCCAGACCCAGCAATGCTCATTTGTTGCATCTGGGATGTAGATACTCTTAATTTCTCTGTTCTTAATTTAATTACTCCGTTCCTTCCCCTCCCCCCTCCTTTGTGTATGTGAAGGTCAGAGGTCAATCTTGAGTATTGTTTGCTAGTGCTGTCCACCTTGTTTTGTCACACAATCTTTCACTTGGCCTGGAACTTGCCAGTTAAGCTAGGTTGACTGTTGAAGCCCGGGGGGGGCGGGGGGGGGGGGAGAAATCCTCCTGACTCTGCCTCCCCAGCTCTGAGACGACATGTTCCACTACACCTGGCTTTTAATGTGAGTTCTGGGAATTGGATTCCTGTCTTCACCACTGCACAGCCAACGTTTTACCAACTCTTCAGCAACGATCCCACCTGGTGAGAATAAGATCACTACCACAGCTTTTGAAAGCAAGCTTTATTAAATACTGGCAACGACAATGGATGATAGTGGCCAGGTCCATACCTGGGATTCCCAGAGAATGGCCAGGAGGAATAAGGTTAGTCAGGAGCTTATAAAAGGCAAAACCCATAAGACTTCCTACCTTTGTTCAGGGGAGGGCAAGCGTGCATCCCGGCTTACTTCCTGGCTTTGTAGTTCCCGCCTATGTGTGGTCAGTTCTGCGCTGTTGGGGCAAACAACCCCGTTTACAGAAGTGAAAACTCACGGCTTGCTTATCTTATGTGAACAACAATTCCCAGCATCTGTCCTTGGGCAAGTGGGACTTGGTTAAGAGGCATTGTTGTTTTCTAGATCTCTTAAGCACTGTTAATTTAAACTTAAAACATAACTTTAGCCCTCACACCAGCTGTTCTTTTACATTTTAAATTGTTTTACTTATTCAGTCTATTGTGTAACTATTCTTAAATGACCACGGTGTAACTATTCTTAAATGACCAAGGTTTCTTACAACCCACGAGCTCTCAGTCCATCATCATGAATTTTCTTCTCTCACAGGAAGCAGGCTGGCTTCTGTAACAGCCGATGCTTCTCTAAATTTTCCTGACAGAATGTTGGCTTGTGTCCTCTGAGTGTCCGGCATGGTGAATCTTACCATCTGCTTTGGAATCCATTTTCCTTCAGCATTAAAGGGTAAATTCTCTCTCCACTGGGTATCTGGTGGTGCTTTCTCTTGCATCCAGCAAGGACTTGAAGTTCCTGCTAAGAGCTATTACCTACCCCCACCAGAGCCTCCTTCAGACTTTATGTAAGACAACGGCGTCAGCTATTTCAGCTAATTTCATGTACATTTGGCACCTTTTAAACAATTTTAAAGGATCTCTTTGACTTGCATGTTTCTTCAAATGCCTCCCCAGGAGGTTTCCATTTTTGAACGGGCTCATTATAGCTGGTTTCAAGCTCCCACCAGCCACACTGCCTTTCCCCTCCCCAAGGCCTCCGATTGGTCCCCTCCCGGAAGGACCTCTCACAGGCTTGATGCTTGGTTTCTTCTCCTTGCCCATCCTTTCTCACCTTGCTTTGGTTGTATCCCTGGAGGTCAGAATTTCCACACCAAGCCTCCCCTAATCCTGTCTAAGGGTTTGCCCCTCTTACCACCCTTAAGGCTATTACAGATGTATTTTTTTTATATTTATTTTTTTACACTCCATACTTTATTCTCACTCACCCACCCCCTGTCCATCCTCTGACTGTTTCACATCCCATACCTCCTCCCCACACCCCTGTCGCCACATGGATGTCCCCACCCACCCACCTCAGCTGCCCTCTAAACTCCCTGGGGCTTCCAGACTCTTGAGGGTTAGGTGCATCATCTTTGAAGGAACACAGACCTAGCAGTCCTCTACTGTGTGTTGGGGGCCTCATGTCAGCTGGTGTATGCTGCCTGCTTGGTGGTCCAGTGTTTGAGAGATTTTAGGGTCCAGGTTAATTGAGACTACTAGTCCTACAGGGTCGCCCTTCTCAGCTTCTTTCTGCCTTCCCTAATTCAGCAACAGGGGTCAGCCGCTTCTGTCCATTGGTTGGGTGCCTTTTCTTTCTTTCTTTTATTTTATTTTATTATTATTTAAGACCTTTATTAACAGGTGCTTGCAGTTTGTTGACTTTTTTGAAAAAATCAAGTTGTAAACTTTATTACAAATTAAAAATGAAGTTCTTAAAAATCTCAACTTGACCAGATATGAAACAATTTAAATTGGGTGCCTTTTCTAAAGGCTGCTTTTTTCCCCCCTGGTTTCTCTTTGTGTACTTTCCCTAAAATGTCTGTTTTAAGCCAAAGTAGAGTTATTGAGGGCTGGAGAGATGGCTCAGCAGTTAAGAGCACTGACTGCTCTTCCAGAGGTTCTGAGTTCTGATCCCAGCAACCACATGGTGGCTCACAACCATTTGTAATGGGATCTGATGCCCTCTTCTGGTGTCTCTGGAGAGAGCTACAGTGTACTTAGCTGTATATAACAAATAAATAAATCTTAAAAAAAAAAAAAAGAGTTATCGATTTCGAGCTTTGTGTTAATGGTCTCCGGTCTATTTCTAGTGATTGCGTGTGAACCTTGAAGAGGTTTTGTGCATGCTGGATATGTGTTCTACCGCCCTAGCCCTCCAGCACTTTAATCTCCAATCTGGATTCCACTAAAGGCTTTTGTTTCCGTGGTTGTTTGTTTATTAGTTCTGAGACAGAGTTGTTAGTTGTTCACATCACCTTGACACACGTACACGTGGAGGGAGGGGCCCCTGGAATTATGTCTTAAACAATAATGCCCCCCATAGGCTCAGAGGCTGGGATATTTGGTCCCCGTTGGTGGCAGGCTTAGGAAGCTTGCCGTGCTGGAGGAAGGCCGTGTCTGGGGGCAGGCTTTGAGGTTTCAGAAACCTCATATCATTTCTCGTTCTCTCTCTGCGGCTCATGTCTGTGGTTTAAGGTGTGAACGGGCAGGCGGCTTGCTGGTCCAGTGCCATGCCTGTCTGCTGCCATGCTACCCTGCTGTGACGGTGAAGGACTCACATCTCCCTGGAATTGTAAAATAAACCCTTTCTTCTATAAGTTGCCTTGATGATGGTGTTTTATCACAGCAATAGAAGAGTGACTACTCTGCATGGGGGAAGGGCATCTCAAGGAATTTCTCCCATCAGACTGGCCTTGAGCATGCCTGTAGGACTTTTCTTTTCTTTTCTTTTCTTTTCTTTTCTTTTCTTTTCTTTTCTTTTCTTTTCTTTTCTTTTCTTTTCTTCCTTTCCTTTCCTTTCTTCCTTCCTTCCTTCCTTCCTTCCTTCCTTCCTTCCTTCCTTTCTTTCTTTCTTTCTTTCCATTTTTATTTATTTAATGTATGAGTGCTCTGACCTGAAGGCCAGGTCATTTCCCCTTATAGATGGTTGTGAGCTACCATGTGGTTGCTGGGAATTGAACTCAGGACCTTTGGAAGAACAGCCAGTGTTCTTAACCACTGGACCATCTCTCCAGGAGGGCCTAGTCCACAGTGAGTGTCATCCTTGGGCACTTGGGTCTGGGCTATTTAAGAAAGGTGGTTGAGCAAACCAGAAGAAGCAAGTCAGTAAGCAGGATTCCTCCAGGGAATCTCGGTTTCTGCTGGTTCAGTTTCTGCTGAGATTCTTGTGGTAAGTTCCTGCTCTGGCTTCCCCTGATGATAGACTGTAGGCTGAAAACCAACTCTTCAAGTTGTTTTTGGTCCGTGTTTTATCACACAACAATAGCCCAAGTCGGCCTCACTCTGTAGCTGAGGATGCTCTTGATCTTTTGATCCTCCTGCTTCCTCTGTCTGAAGTGCTGAGATTATAGGCATACACCACCACAGCCAGTTTTAATTCTACACATATTAGACAAACACTCCACCACATCCTGACCCATTAATGTTGAATCAAGGGCTCCTTAGTCATTGTCCACAAAACTGATTTTCCAAAATGTTTATGCCTTTCTCCTAGGTAGGTAGAAAGTCCAGTGGCCAATCTGCCCATCTCTGCATAAGGTAGTTTCAGTGAAACTCTATTAAGTTTCACAGTGAAATCCCATCCCAGCACCTTCACCACACCCTGGAGAAGCAGAGCCTGGTCCAGGGTCCCTTTATTGCTACAGGCACAGTATGGGACCATGCCTTTAAGATTAGTGTGACCCAGAGCATTATGGCCATCTGAAGAGACTATGTGGCCTCAAGTGAGCGGGACCCACAGGTCACAGCACACTGAAGTGCAAGGTGTGCTCTACCTGGACCTCTCCGGTCAGTGTGACTGTGGCTGATTCCGAAGGAGGAGGCAGGCAAGGGATAGGTTGAATGGATGTGACTGGGACCCTGTCTTCCCTGGGATGAAATCTTCCCTGGGATGAAATCTTCCCTGGGATGAAATTCTGATCCTCAGGAGGTCTCATCTTGCCCCACCACGGATCCCATAGCAGCCCTTGTCTGGGGGCAGCAGAGTCTTGAATGTAGGGAGGACCAAAGGAGGGGCCGTGTGGGGCCTTGAAGTCGGCTTTGTCTCACATGACCAATTTCCCATTAAACACCAAGGACGAAGTAAGTGAAGTGTTTTGTTTTTCTCTTTCCGATAATGAGCAAGGAAGAAATGAAGATTCCAGATTCGGCTCTGGTGACAACAGTTCTTGTTCTAAAACTGCTTTATTGGTGTTTATCTGGGCAGGCCAGGTGTAATTAGTGTTTGTATGTTTTTATTTAAGCCTTTGTTTTAGCTTATGCACACACATATCTCTATATCTATTTATATGTATGTATGTATGTATCCATTAATATAGATACTTCTTTTACGTGTATATGTGAGTATCTGCACGTATGTATGTGCACCACATGTGCCAAAAGAGAGCTCAGACCCTTTGGAACTGCAGTCACAGTCGCCTGTTGTGGCTGCTGAGGACCAGGGTCTTCCTCCTCGAGCAGCCGGTGCTCCTAACTGCTGAGCCATCTCCATCTCCACTTTTGTCTTCACATTTGAAGAGCAGCTCTCTACAGAGAATAGAATCCAGCTCTGCTGCCCCTGAGGTGGAGTCTTAACCGGCCTTCTCTGGAGGAAGTACGGCTGTGGTGGAGCACCCGGCCGTTCTCTGGCTGGTTGATTTACATGTCGCCATTTTCTTCCACCCCACTCATCTCTTTCTCTTCTTTATGAGGTACATTGTGGTCTTTGAGTTTTATATTTTCTATATACATCTTTGCCTTTCTCGGGGAAGGGGCTGATTCAGGGATTCAATGAAGTTAAGTACCTTCTGAAAACACAACCACCACTTTTCTTATCTGTTATAAATGTGCTTCCTTAGATGTTATGATTCTCACAATAAATTATTATTGCTCTGAAGGGTGAATTGCCTTCTAGGGAATTAAAGGAAAGATAAAATTGCCTTTGATATTTACCATCCATTTGCCCTCTTGCTCTGTTCCTTCCTCCCTGTTCCCATCTGGATCTTCTCTGGGCCCTGAGCGCTCTGTGGCAGTTGCAGCAAGCTAACAACAGGCTATCAATACACTCAGCAGAGGTTTATTCAGAAATGTCTTCATGTTGTCTTCACTTAAAAATCCAGTAAGACAGAAATATGTACTTTATTATTATTGGTACACTCACACATAAAATAATTATTATATAATATTATATGAGTATAATTATTATTACTATTATTTATGTACACGTTTGTGAGGGTATATATTCATTGGTGTGAGTGTACGTGGGCACATGTATGTGGAGGTCAGAGGACAACCTTGGGTCTTGTGTGTGCACACGCACATATATGAAGGGGGAAGGGAGAGTTACCCGCAGAGGCTAGCCTCATTCTATAGGCCAGGCTGGTCTGAAACTGACTATGTAGGCCAGGCTGGCCTCAAACTCCTTCACCAGCCTTGTCTCTATTTGTCTTTATAACTGAGGGATGACTCTTATAGACAGAATACCATTGGGCTTCTCAGAGTTGGAGTTATGGGTGGTTGTGGGTCATACCGTGTGGTGCAGAGAACTGAACCCAGGTCCTACGGGAGGGCAGCAAGCACGCTTGACTGCTGAGCCATCCTCTTAGCCGCTCTTTCTCCAGTCCGTCTTTTTTTAAGGCAATCTCTCACTGGTATAGGACGCCCCTAACAAGCTAGGCTGGCTGACTGTGAACTCCTCTAGGGATCTGCCTGCTTCTGCCTCCCCAGCAGGGAGATGCAGGGCATCGGTGAGCTCAACTCAATGCCCCCCCCCCCCCCCCGCTGAGTTTTTGCACAGGTGTCCTGCGAATCCTGCTAACTGAACATCCTGCGCTTAGCTTGTTTCCTATTTTCTCTGCCCTGTATGGTAGGGACTTTCCAGGTGCCTGACCTATAGTTGTGTTGTTCCTTCCTGTTAGTTTTCACCTGGCCTCAAGAGTCTATATTGCTGGTCCCTCAGTAAAGCTTCTGCATTCTCCTCACCAGAATGACCCCAGTCTGTGTCTTCTGTCAATCCCCAGGCCTTGGTACTGTAGTGCCATCTGGAGATTCCAAGCATGTGCCACCACGCCCAGTTTTATTTTGTGGGTCCTGGGGATTGAACTCAGGTCCTCATGCTTACAAGGCAAGCACTTCATCCACTGAGCTATCCTCTTCGCCTCAGTATTCCTATTTCCGTTCCAGCGTTGTGCTAAGGAAATAAATACATTATCAGTGTCAGTTTCTCAATGGATTATTTTTAGCCAGCAGAAAAAAAGTACAAACTTCCTTTTGATGCTAAAGTGTGACCAAACTGACAGATGGATAGATGAAAATTATTCTTTAACAACAACAAAAAAAGTTTAAACTTGATGCTTTTTAGTAAATTTGTAGAGTTGAGAAACTATTTTAAAAATTCAGTGTCGGAACATCTTACTTGCTCCAAAATGTCTCCCTTCACTGTTTGCAGTTCATTCTTGGTCCTGTCCTGGGGTGAAATCATGGCTGATCTACTTTCCAGCAGATACAGGCTACGTCACCTAAACGGGTGGCTGAGGTCCAGTCTCCGGTGCCAAGACTCCTCCTTAGCACAATGCTCTTCCGGCCCCTCCCTGTGGCAGCTGGCATCGGCCACTCAGTGTCCCCTCTAGGTACCGGGCACACTGAGTTCCCAGGCCCCGTAGCTGTTGGGTGCTTTGGATTACTTCAAGGCCGTGGTTCTAAAGATCGCTGCTGCAGATACTTGGCACATGACGCTTTGGGACCCAGGCCTTCATTTTCTTGAGAAGATTCCTTGGAATCTGGCCCTCCTATATCAATTAGGAATTAAGAAAATGCCCCACCCCCACCCCCACATAGCCCCACAGGCCAATCCGACGGAGGCGATTCCTCCTGAGAGGCCCCTCTGCCCAGGCATTTAGTTACTTTAGTCTCCAAGTCCACGATGAGGTCATGTTTTAATCTTTCCATGTTTTCTCTCCTCTGTCCTTTCATTTCCAACTGTTTGTGAGTTTTTCTTTATTATATGTTTGAGAGGATGCCCTATTCTATTGGGTCTGAAGTTGATTATGTAGCCCAGGCTGGCCCCAAACTCCTTCATTTGTGTCTTTGAGTCTGAGGAATGACTCTCATAGACAGAATGCCATCACCAGATCTGGCTCTTTTTAAAATTTATTTATTTATTTATTTATTTAAAAACTGGTCAGATTGGAGATGCCTTTCAGCTGAAGTAGACTTTAATATTGTCATTGACATTTGCCGTTCAGGGCCTATACAGCTCCTGTCTCTCCTCCAATCCCTTTCTCATTAGAAGCATCTGACTACTGTTCTCAATAAATGTTTTTAGTATTATTTTAACTCTTGTTGATTTTTTTTTAAAACAGCTTTTTAAAAAGTGGCTGCTCCAGGGATCAGTATGCATTTTGCCACAATTTGCTGACATTTGATGCTAACTCCACTGGGGCAGAATGTGAAACTTCGCTCCACCATAAGCCAGCTCTGTCCCTCTTTCCTGTGTGCCATTACATCACAGACAGCAAGCCTGTTTACAGAATTAACAAAAGCACTTCAATACTGTACTTACTTTACATAAGCTTGTCTAGTGGTAGTCAGAGGAAAAACATCTTTATCTGTTTTGAAAAACAACATATTCATTTTATCTGGAACTCTTCTTGCTGTCGATTTAACATCTGCGCCTCTTTCAGTCTAAAGACTTTTCTCTAGTATTTTTTTTTCTCTAGTTTTACTTCTTCGAGACAGGTTGGTGAGCAGTAAGCCTCCCAGTCTGTATGTATTTGAAGATGCCTTGATTTCACCTTCACTTTTGAATGTCAGCTTTACTAGATATTACTCTTACATCTTTTTCAGTTGTGTTCACTTACGTCTGTGTGCCCATGGGCCATCGGTCATCCTTCCAGCCGGTACCATGTGGGTGCCGGGGATCAAACGCAGGGTAGGCATTGAGTGATGTTACTGGCTAAGCCACATCGCCTAGTGGTTCCTAAATATGGAATTCTTAGTTGATTCTCTCTCTCTCTAGCAATCTAGACTACGTATGTATGTGTGTGTATGTATGTGTGTGTATGTATGTATGTATGTATGTATATATATACACATACCATTGTTGCCCTGAAAGGTTTTGCTGTTATTTCTGATTGTTATTTCTGATTTTTGTTTTGTTTTGTTTTGAGACATCGTTTCACTATTTAAAAGTTTAGTAGTCAGGACTGGATGTCTCCATCCTCCTGCCTCGGCCTCCTGAGTGTTGAAACCACAGTCAGGTATCTCCTCTCTGGCTAGGAGAGCGGCTCTTGTTTTGAAGTAGCTTTGTCACAGTACAGTCCTCCTCTGGGACTCTCTGCGCTGGTCTTATTTGGGAGTTCAGTGTCCTGGATGCACGGGACAGAGGTGTTGGCTATGTGTAGGTCACTGTAAACTGAGTTTCAGATTAGAATTAGGTGATCTTGACTAGGGGTGGGGGGAAGCTGTAACTTGGCTGTGCCCTGGGCCCAGTCTGAAGAGCTCCCAGCCTTGTATTAAACTCCAACCTGGAGCTGACTGGTTCCAATTTTCCTTCTTCTTGGTTCGCCTTTGGATCAGATTCTGGCAGGGCCATAGGATCTACTTGCCTCAGGGATGTTCTAGAGTCTAAACTGGGCATGGTGGCATCCGCTTGTAATTCCAGCAGATGGGAGATGGAGACTAGGGATTAGTAACTTTGAGGCCAGCCAGGGTGACATAGCAAGACCTGCATAAACAAAAACAAAACAGCCAACAACGATCAGGATCTGCAGTTCCTTCTGCTGCCTGACCACTGCTTTCTTGGCAAAATGTGGAGGAAGCTGTTTCTGGGCCAAGTAATCTATTTTTATATCCAGGTATCTTCCAGGTTCTAACTCAACGCTTAACCACCTTCCTCACGTTGTGACCCTTTAAGTAGTTATTCATGTTGTAGTGATCCCCCCAACCATAAAATTTTGTTGCTACTTCATAACTATACAGTTATTTTGCTCCAGTTATGAACCACAATGTAAATATCGGATATGCGGGATATCTGTGACCCCACGGGCTCAAGACCCACAGGTTGAAAAACACTGCTCTGACCTGTCATATCAACCCAGTCTGCCTTCCAGAGGCCTGCTGACTATCCCTCATCTTCCTCAATCTCCCAGTGCTCACATGAAGCATCACCTTCCCAGGTGAGGCATTCAGGTGAAAGCCTCCGCCATCTTGGGATCATTTGACTCCGCCTCTGCTTTCATGGGAGAGCAGGCATATGTTGCTTGTATTCATCTCATTGGCCCAAGACCAGAGACTGAAACCTTCCAAATGGTGCTTGGGAGAGGCTGAAGCCAGAGTTTCTCAGGCCCCGTCGGTGGTTCTGGCATGGTGCTGTCCCCACTCACCTGCCTGTCCCTCTGACTGCAGAGCCAATGCACACTCTGTCTTGGTGCACTGATGCTGGGAGTGTCAGTGTTCAACAGTATTGTCACGGCGATGACAAAGCACCTGTGATTATTCTAATATCATAAGGGATTGGCTTTTCATCTTGTTAAGACAGGGACTTATGGTGTTCCCTGGTTTTCTGGGAACTCACTATTTAGACCAGGCTGGCCTTGAACTCATGGAGCTCCACCTGCTTCTGCCTCCACAGTGCTGTGACTAAAGGCTGCCATCGTCACCAGATACAGGAAGGATATTGTTCTCTCTGAAACCGGAGGATGAATCAAAGTTGGGGAGTACTCTGAACATAGGACTCCCTCCCACTGGGCTTCCCAAGCCATCATGTATTGAAGACCTACTGTGTGCTGGGGATTTTCCTCAGCTTCCCCTCCCTCCCACCCAGAAAGCGCAAGAGTTGGCTTTTACTCTTCTCCCCATCTTGAACAGAGATGCAGCAAGGCCAGCAGGGAGAGCGGAACTGAAGCAAGGCATGCTGGGAGAGCAGGAAACTTACTGTCACGCCTCTTCATGTGTGCTTCCGGGTGGACTTGATGTTCTTCTGCCTTGACTGTTTCCAAAACCACAGCCAAACTGAAACGGCCAGATCTTTTCAGTGACAGTTCTTTTTTTTTTTTTTTAAATATTTATTATATGTAAGTAGACTGTAGCTGTCTTCAGACACACCAGAAGAGGGTGCCAAATCTCACTACAAATGGTTGTGAGCAACCATGTGGTTGCTGGGATTTAAACTCAGGACCTTTGTAAGAACAATGAGTGTTCTTACCCACTGAGCCATCTCTCCAGCCCTCCCAGTGACACAGTTCTTAATATCTACAAGTCTGGGTCAAAATTCCACATCTTCCACAGAGAATAAAGGATGCAGGGTGGATGTGCTCTGCAGACACCCTTTTGCGTCCGTGCAGTCCATGAGGAGCAAAATGGCACCCAGATAGCCCACTGTCACACTTAGGATGCCTCCTGCCCTTCAAGGATCCTAGGTCTCTGGGGTTGTTATTCACATTAACATAAGATTCCGAGTATCATAAGCCTCCTGAGTATCAAGGCCTGGAATGATTTCCCTGTTATTCTTCTGACTCCAGAGACTTGGCTCTGGTCTTCTAGGGGTGGAGGTAGGGCATGGGGGTATCCATAGCCCTATCTACAGTGGATCCTGGTCTGTGGGGACTCACCCCAGGCTAACATCTCAGTGTGGGTGCAGTGGGACATTCAGTAAGAGGAGAGAACACATTACGTCTCAGATGTTGCCTTTTTCTCAGCCAGCAGCTGAGCATGTCCACGGGTTCTATAGTCCACAAGGAATGTTAGATGTTGGTCCCCTCTGAGCTGCCTCCAACAGGCCAATGCTTGGAGAGTGAAGTGGGGTCTTTCAGAGCTTGCCACTCAGAACCACAAAGAACAAGGTCCGACTGCTTGGTGCTCTGCTGAGGCAGAAAACATCACTGGTATGCTCATGTCAACACCACACATTCACCCAGGGATTCCTCTGCTCCCCACATCTGTTTCTATACCGACCTAATTACTCCATCTTGTTTGAAAGTGATGTCCCTCCAGGAAATCTCTAGGCTGCCCAGCACAAGAGACACCCTCAGGACCTGCAGCACTAAACCAAGAACTACACTGCCCTCCAGTGGGCATAATGCATAAAAACAGCTCAGTACAGCCACCTTGAGGCTGGGTTGCTCCAGGGATTGGGTGCTAGTCAGGCTATTTGGGCCAGCCTAAGGACAGAGCTCCCAACAATCTTCCCCTCGGGGACCAGGTCTTGGGAAACACTTGGGTCAGTGAGGATCAGAGCGGATGTTGGGGCTCAGACCTGCTTCAGAGTCCAGAAGGCAGATGAACCCTTCAGAAAGGTTGGGAAGCATTGATTTTCTTTTCTCACCAGGCAGCTGTCATTCGTCGTCAGAGAAGCTGCCGGGTCCAGAGAAGGGCCCTGTGGCCATCATATACAGGCAATGTACAAGGGCCTGTATCCAAGTTACAGATTGGCATCCAGCTCTGTCCACCAGTGGAAACTCCAAGAGGACCAGGACCACACGCTGGACCAAGCAAAAGAACTGCTGGGCGATGGCACCTGGGAGTTTCCAATGGCCTGCTAGTCACTGAGGGCACTGCTCACCTTTGCATCTCAATACCTATCCCTATTTCCACACCAGGGAGTGTGTCACTAAGACAAACTACAGAGACCACTGAGATACAGGTGGTTAAGAAGTTAGTGCCTGGGAAGTTTTAATTCTGATTAGTTAAAATTTTAAAACCTGTTACCTGTGTGCAAACGTGGAAGCACATATGCCCATAGACAGCTCAAAAAGGTACTTGAGGTGCAGGAAAAAAAAGTATCTGTAGAGGATGTAATCTCTTGTCTAGGAACCTGGTGTGTGTTTGTGTGTGTGTGTCCCCTTCTCCATGGAATCAGACACATAGGTTTCTGAGGCCATTGTAGGAGATGCTGCTGCCACAACAGCTCCATCTTTGTGTAGTCACTGGCCCCCTCTAGGTAGTGTGAGTGCAGGGAGGCAGATCCCTGGAGGCCCAGAGCTTCCAGGCCTTAGCAAGACAGTCCTGGCCTCCGAAGTGCTTCGTGGAGGCAGGTATGGGAGCAACTGGAGGTAAACCTTAGCAGCAGGAGGAAACTGATGATCACACGGTAGGACACGTTCAGACCACTCCTGAGGGCTAGGAGAGGATTCTGAGGAAGAGGCTCAGCTTTGGGAATGAACGTCTCATGGGAAACTCTGGGAGCAGCTAAGAGATGGTTGGCAGCCTGTGAGCCAGGGCAATGCAAAGGCAGTGTATCATCTTACTGGCATCTGTGGGGTCCCCTATGACCTGGGGTGACTGTGCCCTTGGAGATTCCATGCTCATGAGCCCATCTGGTCCTTGCAGGTTAGGATGGAGGAAAGAAGCCTGGGATGCCTGGTCAGCATGCAGCTGGAAGACGACAAGGGCTCCATGGAGACTGAGCTGCAGGGCAGGCAACTGGCCTGGCAGAGGAACAGTAAGATGCTGTCACTCTACTAAGTATCTCTGGCAAGAGCAGGCCCTCTGCCCTGCTGCCCAAATGGAGAGCTTATTGACTGACTAGGTTGTGTTGGCAGGGTTGTACACAGGCTAGGAGCCCCCTCTGGAGACAGAGTACTAGGCTTCACGGGGGCACCTTTACCACAGACATGCTCCAGTGACTTGTGACTCACCCCATCAAGCAGTTGGCATCTCCACTGTTGATAAAGGAACACATGTCGGAGTGGGGAGGTACCATAAAATGGTAACAAGGACACTGAACTTGGGAGACAAGGGCGGGCTGTGTGACACAATAATCACCTTCACACAGGGGCAAGATAAGGGAAAAACTGCAGGTGCACTAAATCTTGAGTAAGGAAAAAAAAAAAAAGAATGTTAACTGTTTCCTGCCCGCTGACAAAATGAGTGCTTTGTCTCTTTTCATGATGGAACTCTCCAAGGTGATGTGTGACTGTCTAAAGGACATCACAAGACAGTTTCTCCAAAATTTTATTTTAATTTAAATTACAGGGCCAGCCAGATATTCTGATAAGAAATTCACTTTTCCTCAGGAGAAAGGAAACACTTGCATGTCATTAACAATTGTATACATCTCCCACTTTTTTTAAGGGTTAAAAAAAAAAATCACATTGCGTAACTGCCTTAAGTCAAATTAACCCTTTCTAACACCAGAGAAACCACACCCGGGATAATCTTCTGGTAATAGGAACCTAGGAAATGATCACACTTTAAATGCAACTTTTCAATCTTGAGTGTTTTCACATTGTTCTGTTTAAAAACAATCCAGAAAGCCTTCTGAGCCTTCAGCTTCAATGCGTTAGTGACACAGTTCTCTGACACACTGCAGCCCCTCTCCACAGCAAGACTCTAGCACTACTCTGTGTTTGCCCAAGTGGAAGCTGTTCTGTCGTCTCAAGTTCTAAGAGCTAGCTTGGCAAAGAGACACTCCTTCCACTTGGGGTAATGGCCGTTGACTTACAGTACAGAGGCAAGGTCTGGGTCACTGAGCTCGGCTGAGTCTGCCTCCCACCCAGCTGAGGATCTCCTTGTCCAGGAGATTGAATGCTTTCTCTATCTCTACTAGAGAACATGAATTATCATACACGCACGCACGCACACGGGAAAGAGAGCCTTGGAAACCTTTTATTGTAGACTGCCGTTTAGATGAAATAGAACAGACCTGTATTTTCTGGAGTGGTTTTTCTGACTTGACTTCCTCGAAGGAAACCTTAAAACCAGCTAAAACAGCAGCTTTTACTGGCCAATGAATAATTCAGTTAGTAAGAGAGGCTAGCAAAGAATAAATTATGTAAATTTTTTAGTCAGCTACAGCCATGCTGAATTGATCGGGCAAATTCTGATTTTAAGTTGTTAGTTGTGATCGTGTGTCACACCATTCTAGTAACCTTATGTAGGTACAGTCTAGGAGACATTGTTCTGCTGTGGTCACAGTCAAAAAAAGTGGTGCAAAATCAGTTACTTTATAAATACTGATAATTTGCAGCATTTAAGGAAAAGGACATTAAAAACCATCGATCTCCCGGAGGACATCTAGGACCAGGGCTCTTCTTTCCCTAAGAGAAGCCAAAGTTTTAATTATTCAGTTTCACGACTACTGTACTGGATATTACTTACTCTAAGAAAGAAAGGGTGCTCTACAAGAGGTCCCCCCCACAAAAAAAAAAATCAGCATTATTTAGCATAATCTGTATCATTCATAGATATGGCAATCTTAGGACTCATTTTAAATGAATAAGGCCAATATTCTGCAAGAATCTGTAGCAGACCGAGTTCCAGGTATGTAGTTCTGCCTGCCAACGGTGCCCCATTGGGTAACTGAATACAAGGGATTGGTTCTTTTTCTTTTAATGCTGTGATCCTTAAATGTTAAAATCAGCATTTTCATGTAATCTCAAGTATTTCAATTACATATGAGCATTTTTTTTTTTTTGCAAAACTCAGGTAATAGTTACATACTACTACAATAACATTCCTCTGCTGTACAAATTAAACGATTTAAAAGAAATGAGCATTCTAAGAATTATATACAAAAGAAACCTGTAAGCAGTGTTGAAATGAAACATAAGGTGTTGTTGCTAGCTCTAATGTTTTAAAACACCTTCAAAAGTAAAATTAACAAACACCCTTCAACATATCCAGGTTTACAAGTTTCAAGAAAATCATATGTCAAAAAGTTCTAGAAAGCTGTGAGAAAGCACACATACACTTTCTTATGACCTTATGAAGCTCCACACTTGAGAAGTTGCTAAGTTTCAGTATCAATTTATTTGCACATCAACTTTATCCTCCCCAAAGCTCGCACTGGATACAGTTCTCCCTTCTGATCTCCAGCAATCCCTGCATCCGCCATCTTCCTGCGGCAGAGTTGGATGATCTCTCATACTGCACAGACCTGCAGAGAGCAGTGCCGATGGACAGGCAGGGTCAGCGATGCTATCACCGCCGTCTTTTCCCTAGACCACTCTCACTGTATATTTGCCTTCGTGAACCCAGCCATGTTCAGAACTCCTGTAGCAAATGGAGTCTGTGAGTTCTGAAATGACACAGAGATCAAGGGAAAGAAAGACCACGTGCGCTCTAATGTGCAAGCAGCAGCAGCTACGTTCTCCAACCTGGACTGAAAAACAAAAAGGTAAAATGAAAAACCGTTCACTTAACAGCAGATTAGCAGGAGTGCTCCTCACAGTCGATGAGAGTGCCCGGTGCTGAGGAGCCGACAGCAGGTGCTGGGCTGGGAAGGGATGCAGGGTTTGCGGAACCTAGGCCTCCTGCTGAGCTGCTCTCTTCAAATCCCTGATCTGCTTGACTAAGTAGGTCTTCTCATCATTGAACTGCTCGTCCTCGGTCCTGTCATTCTGAAACTTGCTGAGGAACTCGATGAGTTTGGTCTGGTTCTTGAGGAGGATGTCTAGGATGGGCTGTGTCTTGTTGGGGTTGGCTACAAACACCTGCAGAACAGAAAGTCACATCAGTCATAAAAGACATCAGTGTCCACCCAGCAAGCTCCTGGGCAGGGAGGGATAGCAGGCTTTCTTTAGAAGAACTTACTTTTACACGACAATGCGGAGAATAACAATTACATGTTTAGCACAAAGATTGCCAAGCCATTCTGTCAACCCTAAAACATAGTATTTAGGACTAAACACCGACTTTGAGTTTAGAATCAAATAAATTATTTCTGGACACAGACTGAAATTTAAGAATACCACCCTACCCTGCAAGCAAGGCATTCAAACTACCTCTGGCTGTGCACGGGCCCTCAGTGAGTCAGCTGCACAGAGAATGAGTGGGAGGGGCGGGAGGGCAGCAGGGCCGTGCTTATCCGAATACTTTCTGTGCAAGCAACACCCCTTGCTGACCACCCTTTCCCACTGTCAGGCAAGGGCACAGGCCATTTCCATCCAGGTCCCGCTTCTGTGAAACGCTCTGACTGACCTGTTTTAGTAAGTTTTAGTAAGTGCAATGGCAGTTCCAGAGGCCGCAAACAACTGTTTGCTGAGCGAGCGCGCTCACCTTGAACACGTGGAAGGCCTCGAACTGGATGTTGCGGCTCTTGTCTCGGAGGAGGTTCATCATTAGCTTGAGGTTCTCAGGCTTACTGATGTACTTCGTCATAATAGTGAAGTTGTGTCTGTCCAACAGCAGCTCACCCAGAAGCTGGGAAGACATTAGACCATTACTCTTAAATTATTAAGACTTAAAGCAAATTAAAAAAAATTAAACAACCCGTTTAATAAGTCATCATTTGATACTAGAAGAACCTGGTTTCACAAAACAGTAACAAAAATAAAAATGAACAATGTAACAAATCACCACTATTCAAAAAAAGGAAAGGGTACTAGGAAGTTCTGATTATTAATTCTAACTAAATTTTTTCCAGTTTTAAATTCTATTTAGCAGGGCTTTCCGGGATGAAGGGTAGTATTTGCTAAATGCATGCTAAGTTTTTCATTTTCTCACATCTGCTTCTCAGAGCAGGGGTTCCTCAAGACAACAACACTGACTGTTAAGAACCAAGCAGGGAGCTGAGACCACCGCCACCTCCACCTCCATCTCCACCCCCACTAGGCGGGCTCAGAGCTTCCTCATTACCCACATAAACTCAGTGCTGCTCATAAACATACTGCTCAGTTGGGACTTTTCCTCAAGGTTGTTCTTGCACTGAACTCTAGGCTGAGGCCTTGTATCAGCTCCATACCTGGCTGGGAGCAGGCATTATCCTTGTGGACAGACAGCTGAGGGCATGCCTGGTGCCAGCCTACCTGGGTTCAGATCTGTAGCCTTGAGTGGCATATTCCCCTTTGGTGTCTCCACCTTATACTGTGGGCATACAGACCACTACCATACCCCAAACCCTGGGAAAAAAAAAACAAAAAACCCAACCATGCCCAAATAACCCATGTACTTTTTCCTAAAGGCCTAAAACCAACACTAGCACATTCAAGTCACAAATAGATAACGAAGAGAAATGAATGACATAAAAAAAAGAGAGAGAGAATGTGCCATACCTTCAGTGACTGTCTCTTTGTCACATAATTTTCTGAATGAAGTAGCTTTTCATATTCACTGAAAAACTAGGAGACCAGAAAACACACGTCAGGGTTAAGGAAAGGCAGCTAGGTAACACGTAAAGTTCAGGACAGACTCTGGAATCAACAAAGGCCTATGCTCTCCTGCTGACAATGATGTCAGACCTCCCTTTCTCTTGGGCCCCTCTGGTGATGCCACCAGCCACTTGTATTCAGGGAGCTCCAGTCAGATCCAGAGACTACTTTGGCAAGTGTCTCTCTACACCCTAACCCCATGTGTATAAAACATCCACACAGTGGCTCTCAACCTTCCTAATGCTGCAGCCCTTTAAGACACGCGCTGACCTCTACCATAACATTATGAAATTCATTGCTACTTCATAATTTTGCTACTGTTATGAATCATAATGTAAACATCTGATAAGTGAGGACCACTGCATTAACATCTTCTCACTTTCCATATTTGTTTCTTGGTGTTAAAAATTCCAATCATTTCATACACAGGAACTCAATTAGTCTAAACCACAAAGAGAAAAATGAACCTGTTTGTTCTTTCAAGGAATCAAGCACAGAGAGAAAATAAAGCCGAGAGAGGGAAGCCTACAGTGTGTTCAGTAAATAGAGGTTCTGAAAGGTGAGAACTTCAAAGGTGACGGAAGGGAGCGATATTAGAAATGGGGGAGGGAAAGACACTCCTGGAAGAAACACAGGCAGTCACGGCTTGAGAGACCTGTGGGTACAAGGCTGCAAATCAGAGCTGGTAAGGGTCACCAGGTCTTCAAAGTGAGGACAATAAGAACATGTCACCAGAGTGGAAGCAATTAAAGCCAAGGCTGTCAGACAATCCAACTCCCCTTCAGGAATGTCAGCAGGAAGTTCTGAGCAGCCAGCACACATCTTTTGGTCTTTTAACTGATGGTTCTCCCCATGCTTTAGTTGGTAAAACAAAAACAAACAAACAAGCAAAACCAAAAATAAGAGTGGCTGGGGTTTTATTTTTTGATAGGACTCAATATGCCTTCTCCCTCAGATCTGACTGTATTTCACACATTTTTGTAAAAATGTCTTTTTAAACTTGATAGCTGATGTCACGTCCATAATTTGTAAAAATCACCTTACTTCACCATTAAAAGACATCATTACTTATAGAAATCTCTTTAAATAAAGTAGTGTATCTGTGGGAGGCTTTAAATTAAGTTGGTAGCATATTAAAAAAAAAAGTTTTGCGGCCTTTGGAAATAAAGCAGGTTACCAATTACTTACTTACTACGTCTTAGCACTAGCTCCATGAGCGTTAGTGTCAGAAGGCCACACACTCCACACACTCTTATTAGTGGGCATGTGCTACTCTGAGGCTAAAGAATAAAGAAAGTCTTTGCTCTCAGGACTTGATGCCAGGCTCAGGCTTCTGATGTTAGAGCAGTGGTTCTCAACCTTCCTAATGCTGCAATCCTTTCTCCCTCCTTTCCCCTCCATTCTCCCTGCCCCACCCCTTTGGTTTTTGAGACAGGGTTTCTCTGTGTAGCCCTGGCTGAACTACTTGCTCTGTAGACCAGGCTGGCCCCCAACCCAGAGCTCTGCCTGCCTCTGCCTCTTGAGAGCTGGGATTAAAGGCGTGTGCTACCACTGCCCAGTGCTTCGACCCTTTGAAACAGTTCCTCAGGTTGTCGTGACCTCCACCCATAAAATTATTTCATTGCTTTTTCATAACTAATTTTGGTACTGTTATAAACCGTAATGCAAGTATCTCATATTCGGGTTATCTCATATGACCTACCAAAAGGGTCATGCCAACAGGTTGAGAACCACCCTGTTTAAAAGCCTGCAATGTTCCAAGAAACAACAGTTGCCACCTCAAACCAGAAATACACAAGGGAAACACCCACATCCAAACACTCATGGCAGAAATAACGTGCTGTCAATGCTTCAGCCATTCATGAGGCTGCTTTCTCAGTCACATGCTATGCTGCTGCTGGGAGAGGGGAAACCAGAAGGACACACAAGGAAGCACAGGTTCTGCCCCAGAACCTTAGAATGTAATGGGCGAGGGAAGCAAAGGATGAGGTAGGTACTAACAGCATTTAAAGCTTCAAGGTCTAAACCACTAGTGGAAGAATTAAAAACTAAGCCAAGTCTTGTGGGATGGACGGGAAGTTGAAGTGAAGAGTTATTATTCTAGGTTCTCTATATGTACTAGCTCTCAGAGCTTGGACAGTGTATAGGCAATGACTGTGGTATTGTGGGAAGCTCTCCAGAGGAAGGCAGATGTGTACAGTGACAGGGGCACTGTAGCCTGGGGTAGATGTGTGACTGGTGGGCAGTAAGTCATCAAGCACCAGGGATCACTGACAGCTCTCTGGAGGCCATCACTGCTGGGTTTGACTGACACCGACACAGAGCTGGAAGCAACCTTACCGATGGCTAGTCCAATGTCCTCACTTTACAAATAAGGAGGGTTTCTAAGCCCCCAAGCAGTGAGTGCCTTGGCTATGGCCCCAGAGGAGTAAGCACTGAAGCAGGGCAGAGCTGCGGGCCTGCCCACTCTAGGCCAGCGCTGCTCAAATCAGAGACAGAGCGCTGCTGCCTCTGTCTCTCTACTTGTATGCAGCAACTGATGAAAAAGGAAGAGAAAGTATAAAAGTCAGACTAAATTCTCTTTGCATCTTAACTAGATTATCATTCAGGAACAAAAATGATCACTTCCCCCTTCTAAAGTAAGAAAAAATGCGAAGGGCAATGTATGAATCAAGGTCAAATTCTGTTTCAGACTTAGTACTCAATGTTGTTTCAGTAAAGTGACCATAGCACCATTTACAAACACCATAGTTAAATATCTGATGCAAAAATCTAACTTAAATCTCTATTGAAGTTAATTCTTGTTAAAAATCACAACCATTATTTAAATATTTCACATACTTACTTTATCATAATGTTGTTCCAAAAACTCTGCACTGAGTAATTTATGTCTTGTAAGCAAATCCTAGAAAAAGAAAAACATCTCTCTTAGGAAAGAGAATTCTGAAATATCTGTCAAACGGCCTAATAAACTGCTGTTAACTATTAGCACACTGTAAGTACTTAATATCTCATCCTGATTTTTACTTAGGTTCATAAAGTGACCATGAAATGACCTTGGTCTCACCAAGTCAGAACACTTTAGGCCTCGTTACAGGTGGTACTGCCCTGAGTCACGCCCATGGACAGCAATCCAACTTGAATTCCCTTGTGGAGCTGCACTGAGACTCAGATGTACAGGGAGTTGATCTGCACTCACCTCCCCAAAACGTCCCTCAAAGAAGCTTTTTGTATCTACTCTTTGTCATCTACTCTTGACCTGGGACTCTGACTTAATATCATTTCCTCAGAAAACTTTTCCTGAAGGGTCAAAGCTATAATTCTACATGTGCTTGTGGGATTATTTAGTAAGCCCTCTCCTTCATTAGACTGTCAGTTCCGTAAACACAAAGATCATAAGGATTTTTACAGGCTTTGAATTTCTGGCACTTAAGCTCTTCCCAGTGTATATATAGTAAGGGCTTAGTATTAAATAAATCAATCAATGAATGAACCAGCAAAATTAGAAGATGTGTTCAGGAAAGCATCACACATGCTTTTTAAGAAAGCTCCTAACCCCACCCCAAGGTGTACAGCTGTTCAGACTACTACACAGGGCTTGTGCTGTATTCCCTCATTTAAACAGGGATGCTCAAGAAACTTTGCTAATTTCCCAAGTCTCCTGTGAGAGTTAAACAAGTGAAAGAAAAAAGCTGGAATTAAGTTTGGCATCTCTGGATACATCTGACTGAAACCTTTAGTGCCCATTTGCTCCTTAGCATGATTTTACATGCAGGGTCTCCACTTGGCAGGTGCTATAAGCTCCCCCATCACAGGCAGAAAGGAAAGTGGTAGTGTGTCCAGAGCCTTAGCAAGCATCATAGTTGCAATGCAAAAAGGAACACAATGACTTCCAAGGAAGTTATCAACAGAGAACGTGTCTAAACCTCCCTGTCAAAGAGCATCCCCAACCTTTAGCCTGCTGCCATGAACAGTGGCAGGCTGATGTGCCCTGACAGGTAATACAACAACAGGGCTCCCTATGTACGGGCCACTGCTGAATCCCCAACCCCAGAATAATGCTTGAAGCAAGTCAGGCACTCAGAAACTGGATGGATGGAGTAAGAGACTAGCACTTCAATTCTGGGCTGAATCATCCTTGTGGGCAATCTGAGGAAGTGCAGCCAAAGGACCCTGTTCCACACAAGGCACCCCCACACCTCCTTCTTGCTGGGCTGCCACTCCTGAATGGGGCGCTCCCTTCCATCGACATATCCCCATCACGAGTCCCACCCCACAAGGGCAGTGAACTTGAGACAAGCATAGTGACACTATGTTATGATCCCAAATTAATTGCTGTTTGTTTTATGCATGACATTTACATATCTATGTCTGAGGAATTACCTAAAGCTTCTGCAGAAGCTGTATTGATTTTGGAAAATAAATCTTTGGCACTAGTCATGCCTTACTCAGTCAGGATGAACCCTGCTGTCAGTCCCCAGCCTTCCTCCTGTCCTAATGTACTCATTACCCTTGCAAACCAACTTTACCCAGAGCTGTCCTTACCTCAGGGGCTCTTTACTAAGAAGCTGAACTCTTACAAGGAAAGTGACAATTTCTCACTGTGTTAGTGTTCGTGGCTTCTGCGTATGAGTGAGCTATATGTACTACACAAGAATTCAACAGCTTAAGATCATTTAAAGAAATGTAATACATCAAGATTTATTCTCACTGAAAACAAAAAAGAAAAAAATACAAAACTGCTGCATCATTTTTATACCATAAAGAGAAGTCTGCAACTAAAGAAACTGTGGTTGCACAAATCTGTGGGAATAGGTGGGGTGGGGTGCAGGATGACCCAGTGCACATAACCCTGCTCCTTTGCTGGGATTCAGGTATTCTCTGGTGTGTCTTGGGCTGTCCACCCTGAATGCTGTTCTTGTATTGGATAACACATACATTCCAAAACACATGACCTCTGAGCAGAGGTCAATTCCATTACCCCATCTAGTGCCAGCCAAAGGAGGCGCTGCAGAGTGCCCCATCATAAGAGAAAGCCTGGATATTATCTGGATATTATCTATACCACACTTAGTGAATAACTCAACAGGAAAACGCAATTTTGACTTTACAGAACTTTTGATTTTCTGATAAGATTTGAGAATTTAATTTTTTCACATTCTTGGTTGTTTTCGTGGTTTTACTAGAAATACCCGAGGCATATCAAATGCATATAAAACACACCTTCTCTACTCCCACTAGAGGGCAGTGTGAGTAGAGGAGTCAAAGATAGGGAAACAATCTGGCTTGCAAATGTGCTTAGAATGTAAGTTACCTTGAATGTAGCAAATGCATCTGAAGCTATGTCAAATGTTGACATTTCAACATATCTGAAGAAGTCATAAAACTGTTCTGACCACAAAATGATTTTTGCGAGTGGTTCATGTCTGATGCATTCTCTTAACATTATCCCACAATTAAGAGCTATTTCTGGAGATTCATACCTGTAAAAACAAAACAAACAAAAGCCATACATGATTTCTCTTTCGAAACAGCAAAAGTGAACATTTCAAACTTTCTCAATGGAAATTTCAGATACTCCTAAGTGACCGCAGCCAAGGTACAGCAGGGTCTGAAGCCTACAGCTGTGTGCAGAGGTGAACAGCTGCCTTCAATCAAGAAAAAGTAACTGGCAGAGACCATGAGACTAGAGACTTTGTATAAAACGTTTAGAAGGAAGAGTTACGCTATCCAAGACCTTAGGTTTTACTTACTGTGCTCACAACAGTGCTCACAACAACCAAAAGAAGCACAACTTGAAAAGAACAGTAATAAAGTATTTTTCCAAATTCAGAAATTGACAGTATAAACACATGTCCATCCAGCAAATATACAGCAATTATACATCACTGTTTCTGCACTCAAAATGGCACTTCTAGATTCTCAGAGACATGTAAACCTCACAAAATTGCAAGCCTCATTCTAAAGATTTTACAAAGCATTTCTACTATGGAGAACCTGGGGACCCAAAAAGTACACAGAGTGGATCCCAAGACCCTGGCACCTCCTCACTAACTCCCCAAAGGCTGGCTTTTCCTTTATTCTCAAGTCTGTCTCAGCATTTTTTTCCCTTGTGATCATGAAGCAAACCTCTTAGCTAAGCAGGCACCTTCCCTTCTCACAAGCACACTGCCTTTTCATAGACTGATACCTGCTCAGACAGGTTGCTCCCTTGTTCTAAGATACCAAGGTTGGCTCTACTTCTTTCCCACCAACAAGCTCACATGCGTTGTTTTTTTTTTGGTAGTTAAACATTTCCCAATACTCTAGTGAAATAATTATTTGGCCAGTAGAGACTTCCTCTTGGCTCAAACAGGACTGACCAAGATCTGTCTGTGTAATGTTCTGATGGTTGCCTATCTATGCCCTTTTCTCCTTTCTGGTATGGTTGATCAAATTCAAGGAATTATGAATACTTGGCAAGTATTTCCACTGAGCTACACCCTAGCTCTATCCCTTTTTTTAAAAATAGGGAAGAAAAAATGTCCCCCCAGTTCTTTTCATCCCCCTATAGTTCCCCCTTCTTTCTGCTGAGGTCTTCACCTGTGAAGGAGAGCCCACAATCTCATAGCCCCCACTCATGAGTGAATTTCCTTCCCCCAGTTTACTCTTTCTGAACGGTGGCTGGGTATTTTCCAACGTACCTGAAGAACCTCAGGTAAAGGTCTATGTAAGCTGAGCATTATCTAACATGAAACCTCAACCTTACCACTCAACACCAAGACCTAACCTCCCACCCCTTCAGCTCTACATTTTGGCAGCAGTGCTCTGTCCCTGACACTTAGCACTTGCCATCCTGGGGGAATGTTTTGTACCCATGCTGTCCATTAAGGTGGCTTCTAAGCCACTGGTGTAGCCATGCAAATGAGGGATGGACTAGCCACAATTTAAAGTTAAATCATTACACATGGTTAGCAGCCACCATACTAGCTTCACTGCAAATCTTCAGCTTTCATACTTTCTATGTTTGAAATCACTGGGCCTTTTCCTCTTCAAGTCTCTCAGCTGCATTTCCTTTCCTCTATTTCCACTGGTGCCTTCACTCACACTGTAAGAACTGCAAATGCATCCTAACCTTAAGTCAACAAAGTTTACCACCAGCATTTCTAGTTTAGCAGTTCAAAACTATTGCCAAACAAACTTCTGGACACACTGTCCAATCTTTCCTTTACTGGGTTTACTGCTCTGGTACAAACCATTTCCTAGCCTGTCATAAAAGGGTCCAGTTTTGCAGCTTACTGATGCCTATCTCGTGGTATTCATTTTGGCCCCTGAACCTTTAACAGGTGAGATCCCATCAGGGTGCTTTCTTTTTTCTGTCTGTGTAAATTCTAAGCTCCCTGCAGCCCCAACCTTAAGATCCTTTCCTTTTACAACCCCACTTAGCAGCTGAGATGCTGCAGTCAGGATCTGCTGCCGGGCAGCACTACCCCAGGCCTTCCTTCCCTTGTACTTGTCTGCCTCACATCCTCAACAAGAGCAGGACTGCATTCCTGTCTGTCAGAGCATGGTACTCGGCATGCAGACTGGCTCTCCTGTGATTGTTCACAAGAGAGCTGGTCATAGCATTAATCTTTGCTTATCTCTAATAAACAGGATACTTAGAAAACAAGGGTAAGACAGTTTGGGGTACAAGTGTGGCAGGTTTTGATCGGAGTTTTTCAAGCTTGTCTAAATGATTGAACCATAAGCCAGTGAAAAAGGCAAACAGTTATGCAGTTCAACCTGTTAGCACTGGACTGGAGATCACATGAGACTTGAAATAGCTAGTCAAATACTACTGCTTCCAATACAGTCCATGCCAGTATTCCCTGTGTACACACTCGAGACTGAGCAGTACCTCCCCCCAAAAGCTTCCATTAAAGCACTTAGAGCCTAATAAGTCAACCACATTGAATATAAGTAATCTGAGCTATTCAATCAGCTCAAGCACAGATATCTTGAAAGGCGGCTCACAGTGCTTCTTAAGGAGTGCTACCTTCCAGGCCAGGCAGGAATCATATGAAAGGGGTCTGGGGTCAGAAAGCAAAGAAGCCATCACAGACCAACTGGGCTCTGCCAAAAGAACAAAGGAGGCAATCAAAGGAGCACAGCTGCCTAGGATGGGACAACTTAAATACCGAAAAATAATGTTTACAGCGGACTAAACCAAGGTTGTAGTGGTTAATGTACTGGCTGTCAAACCGTCTAAGAGGCAAGCTTCCCCACACACCTGTGAGGAACAGTCTAGACTAGGCAGCCTCTGGGCACTTGTGAGGGTGAGCAGAGAAGATCACGTTAACTATGATTCCCATCCCATGGCTCAGACCTATGGTCTTGGGACAAATACAAAGGCAAAGTGAGCCGAGCACAGCTAGCGCTCCTGACCACAGCCCCCTCCACCCTGACTTCCTAACCCACGCTCCAACTGTGAGTACAAACCTAACTTTTCTTCCTTAAGTTGCTTTTGTCAGGACTACTGCAGAAAAAGTAACTAATACAACATCCAATATCTATTTTGAGTTAATAACAATGCTTAAACAATACATTCGATGCTTATTCACGTCAGTGGCTAGGGCGCTGATGCATTAAAAGAACGGCACTGGCTTTCCCCACAGGCTGCATCTGGGATATCGACCTCATCACTGAGAGGTTCTGTTTTATGGATGAAAACACTTAATTAGAAGCAATACCAGAATCAGTAAGCTGATATTCACTCATTCATTCATTCATTCATTCATTCATTCATTCATTACTTATTTGAGACAGGAGACTCGAGCCCCAGCTGGCATTGAACTCATGGAGATACACCTACCTCTGCTTCTCAAGTGCTGGGAGTCAAGGCATGCTCCACCGTGCCCAGCATTTTTTTTTTTAAAGCGAGGGGATTACTATTATAGGTTAGTAAAAATCAAGAGTTTTACCTATAAAATTCAGTTTGCAGACCTTGTTTACAAGCCCATTTTAAACAATCTAATTTTGTTGAAATCAAGGAAATACAAAGGCTGGACACTGGACTGTGTGCAGACTGCGCTGTGGCCGTGAGGTAGCTTGCGTAGTGCATACCCCGCAGAGGCATGAGGAGTAGTGAAGGTCACAGCCTAGCTGGGGAGGGAGAGAGGATGGGTCTCAGAAAGCAGGGAAGGTGCAAGGTTCACGACTGCAGTGGGGTTGTGGGTAGGGAAGGCTTGCTACTCAGGCCCCTGACCCAGTGTGGTGGGAGGGGACTGGGTCCCAGGCCAGGTCTCACTCTCAGGCCTTTCCTTCTTACCTCCTTGGCCAACAGCTCTGCCGACCAGCTCGGGAGAGCTTTACACGTCATCTCTCAAAAATCTTTTATCAGTTTCCAGTGACAGCACATGCTTTTAACACTGTCATTCAGAAATTAGAATGGTGGGTCTTTTAAATTTAAGACCAGCAAGGGTTACACAATGAGATCCTATCTCAAAGGATTTTTGTCTTTGTTTTTAATTTTATACACTGTCTAAAAATTATTTAGATTAAAGCTGCCACGAAATAATAGGAAGTGTTAATTTTTAGATTTCAATAAACCTTTGGTTTCTAGAGCAAAGGAAATTCTGGTCAGTATCACACTGTTCTAAGAACACTGAAATTTCAGACTATCCACATAGCATGTTTCCACAGGGACACTGGACTGATACAACAAAAGTTCTGTACAGCAACAGGTAAAGCAGCAACACGGATGGGTAGGACGAGAGAAGAGGAAGCAGGATGCTGGCATGTGACATGTCATGACTCATGCTCTGTCTAAACAAGTCTGAACTTGGGAGCAGCATTAAACCACAGCTACAAATCCGAATGAGGTAATGTGTAAAGCTATCGGCAGGAAAGTTTAGCAAAACATTGCCAATGCTGGTTTGATCTCAAGAGATGCCAGTCAGGTAGGCTCAGTGCTCAGAAAGAAGAAGGTCTTTTTACTTTTGTTAATTTAGATCTAAGTTTTGACTGTTTCTGAACTGGACAACTACCCAAATCATAAATGGCTGCTTAGTCCAGGAGTAACTCCAGAAAGATGTGCAGTGACCCAGCAGCGCATGCTCTGCTGAGTGAGGGTGAGAAGAATGTATGCCCCACAAGGAGGCTTCACTGCTGTGTGAGGTGTGAGGTGAGCTGAGGGGCAGAGGAGGCATTTTTGGATTCACTTGGCTGGGATTTCAATGGACTTCAATAGTTTTCATCTTACAGAATACAGATATGGCTATACTGGCTCTATTTCTTTCCTTCGGTTGTATTTGATTTGCAAACTTAAGGGCTCACAACACATCCAATTTTAAGCTTGCATCTACAGGGTATTTTTGTGTTAGTCTAGTTTACAGGTCAAGACTCTAAAAGGGCAGTATATCAAGAGCTACATAAAAGTGAGCTAAAACTACAGAGAGTATCTTCCCATTTACCAACCTGGTTATCTTTTCCCACCCAAACAAATTTTTCTTTTTATTTTCAACTAAGAATATAAACTTTATCACATTGTACATACCCTTTCAATAACATGAACAAAATATTCTGTTGGGTGCAGATGTATTCAACAGTAGGAGTTCTTGTACCAATTTGTCTTCTGAGAATATTGTTGAAAATTTGAGCCACGTCTTTTTTGCCCTATTAGGAATACAATCATTAAAATATTTACCTGTCTAAGTATGAAAATGTCCATCCACCCTCATTATAAAGTCCAAGAGCCATGTGTATTAGTTACGACTAGATATCTGACTTTACATTTGTAGACATTAAACTTCTACTTTTATCTATTTATAATCACAAATTCTTAGATTTAATAGTGTGCAATTTTAATACAATTTTATCCACAAAGTGAAATCTCATTATAATCTATGAGTAATTTCAACCATCTCTAACTCTCAGAAGCATGCCAGCTCAGTTATGGAAAGCAGATGTTGGTAGCACACTTCCGATCTACAGGGATATGAACCTTACACAAGTGGATACTTCTGTTGTGAACAGTACAGTATACACTTTCACAGAAATGGAAAAGAGGGAGATTGTATTCTCAGTGTAATGACTTTAGAGAATGAGAATTTTTGGCAAGTAGATAAACTCTTCTATTAAATTCACTCATCTAGAAAAGGCTTAAATACATATTAAATAATAAAAGCAGTAAGTATTACAATACAGTAGTTCAGAGATGAGAACTTTACAATATCACTGCACAAAACACAGACAGATCTAGTGAACCTTAACAATCAGAAAGCTGCCTAAGGAATTAATAATAGACAACAGGCCCCCAAGAGATGTTTCAGAATAGACACTGTCACAAGGCTGACAAAGCCCGGAGCGCACTGAAGCCCATGGACAGATCATCCTGGGGCCTACGCTGGCTCAGGTGCAGTAATGATAATTTCTACAAATCAGTCCCATGGCACAAGCTTAAAAAAACCAAAACTAAAACCAATGCCTCTAAAGTTTCAAATGAATATTAAATTCAGTGTTCAGTTGAGAGAACAAATAGGTGGAGACAGAGAAGGATCAGATATCCCAAATGCTCTGTTAACCTCTCAAGTATGATACACTATTAAAAATACACAAAATCAGCTGCATAAATGGAAATATCTTCGTTCTATCTTCTCTATAATACGACAAAAATGTTTATTTTCCTTTAAGAATTATTGAAGTAGCCATTTCTTCTTCAAACTTTCTCATACCTCTCTCTACCAAAACCCACCCAGATATCTAATTACTCAGGCAGATGGACACTGAGACTTAAAGCACACTCATGGCAGTGACAGAGGAAGTTGCGTATGACCATGTACACAGAGTACTTTGTATACTTCTCAGGCTGGGATCCAGGGCCATTTTCTTCATGAACTCATTATCTACCTAAGGTCATGGTCACGATCCAACTGCACATAGAGGCACCCGGGGGTGCAGGGGGGGAGCAGGCCCTGAGAGGAAAAGCAAGCTGTGCTATCTGCAGCTAATCAGAGAGTGAATGGCTTGGTGGTTGTTCTGCTCTAGCTGTGGGGCCAAGGAGTACAGGCCCAATATTACCAGAAATAAATTTTACAGAAGTCAGAAATTCAGAATTGTGAATAAAATCTGTTTAAACATTACACTAAATAAAAGATTTAAAAGCAGTGCCAAGCAAACACAGAGCAGACCTCTGCTGTGACAGACATTGGGGTCATCTAGCATTCTATGGCTGCCTTTAGACTGCGCATTCCTTGACTCAGAGAGCAGCAATTTATGAAATACAACTGAAATAAAAGGGTATCACGAACACCCAAGGAACTTCCCATACAATGTGGTGCAATGTGTGTACAAAGGTCAGGAGCCTGAGTCAACAGGGATCTTAAAATAGCCCAAAGAACAGAATGCATGGAAAAGGACCACAGAAGTGTCTGAGAATTAAGAAACGACGTTCTCACCTCGAAGTCGATGAGTTGTAAGTCGGACACCAGGGTGCTGAGGAGCCCGCTATTGTACAGCTCCTGGGCCAGCTGGGCCACCGCCTCTGTCTGAGGCTCCTTCTCATTTGTGCCGTACAGAATTTCTTTCATGGCAACCAAATTTTTGGAAACTTCTTCTGTAGCCTGATTTTGGGGGGAAAGGTGCAGAAGAGAAAAAGAATTCATTTTAACAAATACATATTACAGTTATATTAGCCAAATATCCATTTTTTATATTATTTACCCTCAGAGGTATATGCAGGCTCTCTGTCTTCAGGAGCTGGACACTCTACAGGACAGGGAGGGGGAGAGGGAAGAGGATAGGGGGAGGGAAAGGGGAAAGCACTCCCTCAGAAAGGATGATAAGTTCTGAGTATACAATGGAAACTCAGCTAATGTAAAGTAGAAACAGGAATGATAAGACTGGGTTTCAGTCATGGCTGCTTGGGGAGCACTGACTGCTCTTCCAGAGTCCTGAGTTCAATTCCCAGTAACCACATGGTGGCTCACAACCATCTGTAATGAGATCTGACGCCCTCTTCTGGGGTGTCTGAAGACAGCGACAGTGAACTCTATAAATAAATCTTTAAAATTAAAGCCTGGGTCCTTCCTCAAGCTTGAGGAAGCTCTTTGGAAGAAGCATGTGAGCTGCTGCTGCTGGTGGAGGTGGAGGTGGAGGTGGAGGTGGAGGTGGAGGTGGAGGTGGAGGTGGAGGTGGAGGTGGAGGTGGTGGTGGTGGTGCTGGAGGTGGAGGTGGAGGTGGAGGTGGTGGTGGTGCTGGAGGTGGAGGTGGAGGTGGAGGTGGTGGTGGTGGAGGTGGAGGTGGAGGTGGTGGTGGTGGAGGTGGTGTGTGTGTGTGTGTGTGTGTGTGTGAGAGAGACTAACAACTAAGTGTCAGGGAGAAGGAGCAGCAAAAGGCAGCAATGAGAGAGAGGAAACTAGAAATACAAGCAAGCAAAAGAAACGGCACTGGTAGAATAAAGAGGACGTGAAAAGTTACTGCAACCGTAAGCATCACATTCAAGAAAACCCAAGAATAAGTGGAGAAATCAAAGACACAACAGAGAACCAGGAACTTTGATGTTTAAAGTTAGAGCTACAGTGAACATTAACAGCAGGGAAGACATGGCAGAAGACAACGACGCTGACTAGTAACAAGTGGACAAAAATGACTCATGGGAGTGAGGTAGAGGGACATCATGCTTATAAGCTTTAGGGTAACTTTAGTAACATACATAACTAGAGTCCCCAAAGAGAGTAAAGGGCAGACAAAATATTTGAAAATGTGATGAATGAACACAACTTTGAATTTGCCAGGTGTGCATCTTCACTCCCAGTAACTGGGAGTTGGAGTCTGGTGGACAGATGCCTGCGCGCTTGTGGCCAGCTTAGCTCTACATTGTTCCAGAGAGTGAGGATTACATAATAGAGGGACCCTATCTCAAAAACAAAACAAGTAAAAAAATAAATTTGGGGGGCTGGAGAGATGTTAGCTATTAAGAACACTGACTGACTGCTCTTCCAGAGGTCTTAAGTTCAATTCCCAGCAACCACACAGTGGCTCACAAACATCTGTAATGGGATCTGATGTCATATTTTGGTGTGTCTAAAGACAGCTACAGTATATTCACATAAATAAATAAATAAGTAAGTAAGTAAGTAAGTAAGTAAGTAAATAAATCTTTTACAAAAATATACTGGGCAGTGGTGGCACATGCCTTTAATCCCAGCACTTGGGAGGCAGAGGCAGGCAGATTTCTGAGTTTGAGGCCAGCCTGGTCTACAGAGTGAGTTCAAGGACAGCCAGAGCTACAGAGAGAAACCCTGTCTTGAAAAACCAAATTAAAAAAAAAATCTGATAAAAAAATTTGCCAAAATAAATATTGGTAAAAGGCAAATAAATCTCAAGTGTAATAAATAGAAATAAGATGGAGAGATGGCTCAGTATTTAAGAGCACTGGCTACTCTTCCCAGCACCCGGGTTTGATTTCCTGCCTCTGCTTGTGTGCTCACAACAGTCTGGTTACTCCAGTTACAAGGGTAACTGTCTTCTGTCTTCCCAGGCACCAGTCATGCATGTGGTGAACAGACTACATGCAAGTGAAACACACAAACCCATTTTAAAAAGTTAAAACAAGAAAAGAAAGAAGAACAGATTATATAAAGAGACGGCTGTGATGACAAGCACCTGCTGCGCAGTCACAAGGACTGGGATTCAGATCCTAGCACCCACAGAAGGCCTCAGAGGGCTTCAGCACCCTCCTCAGGCTCCACATGTACACATATACATACATGTACTCACACGCAGATATAGACACAGAGATTCAAAACAACGGAGTGTTTAAATCTGGTGATAAAGAGAGAATCTTGAGGGCAGTGGTGGAGCACGCCTTTAATCCCAGCACTTGGGAGACAGAGGCAGGTGGATTTCTGAGTTCAAAGCCAGCCTCAGCTACAGAGTGACTTCCAGGACAGCCAGGGCTACACAGAGAAACCCTGTCTTGAAAACAACAGCAACAAAACCAAAAGCCAAAAAGTAGCCATTATGAGTTGGAGGGAGCAGTAGGGGGAGGAACACAGCCAAAGAAAAGCAAAGCATGCCAATGGACTTGTCGACAGAAATTATATATGTCCAAAGATAGTAGGGAATTGTTAAAACTATTAGGAAAAACCAACTACTAAGCTATCATCCTAGAATGTTATAACCTAATAAAATGTTTTAAAAATAAAAATAATCCTACATAGTGAGTTCTAGGATAGCCAGGGCTATCCAGAGACCCTGTTTCAAAAACAACAAACAAGCAAACTACTCCACCCCCACTAAAACCCATAATCAGACAAATGAAGAGTTTTTGAGATGCATTAAAATTAAAAGATACAAATGAGAAAATGTGAGTAAACAAAGTTTTCCTTTACTTTTAAAGAAAATTTGGCTGTTTAAAGCAAAAACAGCATACTCTAAGATCACTGCATGTAGAAGAAGAAAATGCATGATAGCTCAGGAGGGTCATGGAATATGGTGTAAGGTGCAGTGCTCAGTATCGCATTCCCTCAAGACAGACTATTACAAGTTAAAGATGGTAGTAACATAAGCCTTAAAACAAACATTTAAAGGAAAACTCCATGCAGAAAAAGGTGGTAGTGAATGTTTGTGATCTCACCATTTGGGAATCCAAGGCAGGAGGATTGAGGATGAGTTCAAGGCCAGCTTGAGCTACATAGTGAACTTAGGGCCAGCTTATATTATTACATGGTGTGAAGTTGTCTCACGCAAGCAAGCAAGCAAGCAAGCAAGCAAGCAAGCAAGCAAGCAAGCAAGCAAGCAAGCAAAAACCTAGCCCACTACAATATACAAGACTTGCTATAGGAATCAGCTTATGACAGTATTCAGAACAATTGTAACAGCCCACATCATTCCTTTACAACCATCAAAACTTCTTACCAAATGGTCACAGAACTTCACCTTGAGTATTTCTTGCTTCTAATAATGCTGTATTGGAGGATCTCAGAAACAGACAAACATGGCCTCCCTATACTGTCCGATGGCCCAAGCAGTAACCTTTCTTCCTGCTTGAGGTAGTACACCTGTCTTCCTTTAAAGTTTATCTTCAGAAAATTTCTTTTCAATTTTATTTTCAGTTATTGTTCCAAGAAAGGTAGGATAATGCCCGACCCTGCTCCAGATACAGAAGATCCTACATATGGGACATGCCAACACAACTTGAGGTTATCTTTAGCAAGTATAGACAATCATGAGAAAGAATTTAGAGTGGAGTGGATCTCTTCATCTCTCATGGGTGCTATGACCAACTGGAGTGCATGATACCACACTGAAGGCTCTAACTTCTCGCTATTTAATTGTATTTCACCATCAGCCTAATACCTAGGCTGCACAGACATTTCTGTGTTCTAAAGGATATCCAGTAAATCACATTACTCTTATATTTGAATCACATACCTAGTTATGCCTCTGCAGCCTGCTTAAATTGCTAACCAAAATGCCTCACAGGAAAGAACCACAACTGAGTATTATCTTTTCAGTAATGATCTAACATATATCCTCCCACCCTACCCCTACCCCACCCCCAAACCCCAGACAGTGTTTCACTATGTCTATGTAGTCTTGGCTGTTCTGGAACTCACTCCGTAGACCAAGCTGGTTATGAACTCTCAGAGATCTGCCTGTCTCTGCCTCACAAGTGCTGGGATTAAAGGCATGTGCTATCACCAGGTTCCTGGCTTTGATCTAATAATTTTGGGTATGGCTACTCAGGACAATTTGCAAATCATATTTGTAAAGATTTTTGTTTAATATCTTGGTAAAATAAAATAACATTTCATATTTTCTGACTATAAATGAAAAAAAAATCCAAGTTAATTTAGTCAAATCTTTTCATGAACCCATCTTGTCCAGGTATATATGGTATATGCCTTTAATCCTGGCAGAGGGAGGCAGCTTTCTTAGTGCCAGGATAGCTTAGTGTACACAGGAAGCTGCAGGTCAGTTAGGATTATATAGTTTGACTCTGACCTTAAAAAAATTAAGCAAGCCTATTCTGATTTCTAAGGCTTCCCCCAGTTATTACATCTGTCCCCTCTCAGTCCTATGAGCCCTTAGGTCTGTGTGCAGCACAGCTTACCTTTTCTGGTCCAGTATCTACCTTACTGTGTACAGGGCTTAGATTTCTCAGTAGTTCAAAATCTCATATCTAATAAGGTACCTAAAGTGTAATTTTTCTGGACTAAGATGGAATAGGAGCAGGATAGATTCTATTCTAATCTATTTATATGCACTGCCTTTTCAGCTCCTTTATTCCAAGCGATTCTCACTGACAAGAAAAAAAAAAACAAACAAACAATCTGACATGTAATAGGGCTTCTAAGTACTACCTGGTGGTTATGTCATGGTCCTAAATGGCAGGGCTTCTTTAGCCTCCTTTACTTTTCTGGATAAACTCAAGTTTGAATACTCTTAGAAATTCTTAGTTCATCGATTTTAATTTTCTTTTTATATTAAGCTTTGAACTCTGATCAAACCTCATGTTATCTTCTGACAGCAACAGTGCTGGAAGGACTGACAGCTAAAGAGCTTCCCTCCTGGGAGATGATGGAGTCCAGAGCAAACTGCACTATGGTCATATATATCCATGCAGAAGCTAAAGGACATGAAATCATACACTTTAAACGGTGAGCTGCATGGTAGGTACATAAAGCTGTCTTTAAAAGACACGAGAGAGGACGGGGCAAAAACAAAAAGCTATTATACTTTGAGCAGAAAGCCAGGCTCACTAGTAAAGTCCCTCCCTTTCAGAAGATGCACTAACTGTCACAGTAAGGGTTGGGCAGCAATGACAATGGAATCAGACACATTTACCCCTCACTGCTTACTTGCTTTCGGGTTCTGATGCCCTCCTGATCTCTTGAGAACCCCATGTATTTTATGATCTCTTCTCCTCATATAGCCAATTCCCAACTCAACCCATTCCCAATTTTCCCATATGATTGAGGCTCCCCTTAACAGAACCAAGTAAGCTCTTTCTGGACACACACATTCCTCTCAGCTACACTTTACTTATAACTAAGTCTCTCAAATATTTATTCACGTTTGTCACAATCCACATCTCCTTCCTTATTCACTGCTCATCCTAATCTCACATGCCGTTAAAGGCAATTTCCTGTCTTCATTATGCCTGGGCACCTGTGGTGTTTGTACTTGTTGCTTACTGCATCCATTCCTATCCTGTTTTACCTTTCCCACCTCTCCAGGTGTGCCTCTTTCTTGGTTTCCTTTTCAGTTTGTCCTCCTTTTTTTTTTTTTTTGGATTTTTTTTTTTTTTTTTTTTTTTTTGAGACAGGGTTTCTCTGTGTAGCCCTGGCTGTCCTAGAACTGACTATGTAGACCAGGCTGGCCTCAAACTCAGAAATCCGCCTGCCTCTGCCTCCCAGAGTGCTGGGATTACAGGTGTGCGCCACCACCACCCAGCAGTTTATCCTCCTTAACTAAACCTTAAACATCAAGTATCCTACAAGGCCAGGTCTGAGCTCTGCTTCCTGCCTTTTGTTTTTGTACAGCTTCTCTTTAAGTGACCTCATCCATGTGCACTGCTTTAATTAACTCCTAGAGGCAGAGGCCTCACAGATGCCTATCTTCAGTTCTCCCAGGCTTTGTCTTTCAGCAGTCTACACGAAATGTCTGTATTTAGATGTCTTATGGTATGGTACCTCAAACTCAATGTATCTAAAAGAGAACTCATGTTGTTGCCCAGAGCTTGGTATTCTTCCCTTGTTCTTAGATCAGTAGCAATACAGGTGCACATCAGAAACTCAGGGGTCATCACTGGCTCTTCTTTCTTCCCCACCAGCAATGGCTAAGTTGTCTCCACTCTCCCAGATCCAGCCATCTGCTGTCTCCTCAGCCACTGCCACCAAAACCCAAGTCCTGGAACTCCTGCCAAAATTACTACCTAGCCTGTTGACTTCCTTACATTCCTGTTGGACGTGTACATTTTTTTTCCAATCAAAACACAATGATGAAGAGATTCTGTTTAAAATGCTCCAATGACCCAATGCTTTTCTTGTGAATGGTGCAAGATCTTAACATGACCCCTACAAAGTCTGGTCCTACTGTCTAACCTAGACCTGCACAATGATTCCTATTTACCCATGATGTATGGGCAAACATGTATTTCCTCAGTGGTTTTGCATATGTGGTTTCCTATGCTCATGTGTCCTTTGCACCCACCTGCTGGCCAACTCCCTGTCTTTCTTAAGTGCTGGATCACTTTTTCAAAAGTTTCCTAGGTAAATTCTAGCACACATTCACCTATGGTTAAGTTTTTCCTCACATTGTTTCTCATAGTTGGGTATAATTCTTCTGTTCTTTGTAATGTCCCAGTTACTGGTCCCTTCTGCTACACTAAGAGCCTGTAGTAGATACAGGGCCTTGAGGGCAGAGCAACCCTGTAAGATCCCACTGAGAAGGCAAAGGGAAGTGCTTAAAAGAGCCTAGAAGCAGACTAGATTATGCCAAACATTTGGGGGAGGGGAGGTCAGGAATATGGAGGAGAAACTCATCTAGTTTACTTCTAGAAAGAAGCCACTAAATTCAGACCCCAGCATCGCCTGTTTACCACATAGACAACCCAAGATAACTGAGCTAATATTTCAGTTACTAATAAAGGACAGATAGTGGCTATTAGAATTAGGAATCAAATGTTCTATCTGGTACCTGGATAAAAAGACTTGACTTTAATGATGAGCATAGAAAAAAATCACCTAGATCAGGGGTGGGAGTATGTGTGAAGAGAAAGGAACTGCTATTCAATAGAAGGGAATCAACAACTACAGCAGTGTCTGCTTGCCAAGGCACAGTGAGAGCAAAGGCGTGAACTAGCTAATTCAGTAAGGCTGCCATCTTACTTAAGGGCCAAGAACTCTAAACTTGGATCCTGGTGTGCATATGGTCATAGTGCAGACATCTCCCCAAGCTAACACCAAGGGAAATCAGTTCCTGTATCTGGTACTTGACTAACTGAAAAGAATAGCTTGTTCTATGCTGGCTGTGTTGGAAATCTTGATTCACAGCACACTCACACTGTATATTACTCTGTATGGAAAACTAGTAAGTTCAGAGATGAAGTGTGCATTTTGCTCAACTTAGAGCCTGATTTCTATAACTACATAGTCTAAAACAGTGGTTTTCAATTGGTTATTGTGATCCCATTGGGGGTAGAGAAACCCTTTCAAAGGAGTCATATATCAGATATCCTGCATATTAGATATTTATATTACAATTAATAACAATAGCAAAATTAGTTATGAAGAAGCAATGAAAATAATTTTATAGTTGGAAGGTCACCACCACATGAGGAATTGCATTAAAAGGTCGCAGCACTAGGAAGGTTGAGGACCACTGCTCTAAAAGAGCACTCTACACTAATCAAGTACTGTTCGCCTCTTTACTTTCCATTCACTCTATTTCAGGCCTGTAAGCCAATGTATGGCTTGTTTGTTTGTTTGTTTATGCACTTGGGACCAAAGGCAGTCTTTTAACTATTTCAACTACTTGTGTGATTTTTGATCTCTATTAACCTGAACCATTTTCAACTGATTAAACAAAAAGCAAGCAAACCAGTAAGCAAGCTCTCTCTCTCTCTGTCTCTCTGTCTCTGTCTCTCTGTCTCTCTGTCTCTCTCTCTCTCTCTCTCTCACACACACACACACACACACAGATTTAACTTTTAAAGACTTACTATTAATGATGGTTTTTAAATGTTTTAACCTCTCTTCTAGCCCACCACTCACCAGCGGTAGAGGGAAAGAAAGGCTATTAGGATACAGGGGAAGTAGAGCTGTTTAGAAATGGTTCTATGGAGCAAATCTCATCTGCATTCTTGGGAAATTAGCAGTTTAGTTCACAGGTCAGCAGCAGTAGTAGCAGCAGTGGCGGCAGCAGCAGCAACAACAACAACGGCTCAATCCACTCACAAGCACTTCATAGATATACTAGATAGTCTAGTTCTGTAGTGTCAGGACAGCAGCAGCAGTGGCACAGCTTAGCAGGAACAGCCAGGCTTCAGCCAACAGTCCTGTCAGGAATGCCAGAAGTTCTCTGTCATGCCTCTCTCAATGAAGCGAAGATTAGACAAGAGACCAAAAGTGTTGGAAAGTTAGTTCTATAAGCAAGCCCCCTCACAGTCCGTTGAGTCGTATTTATACTTCCTCCAATGACATGAATCCTCCGTGGGTGTTGCCTCAGTATGTGAGTCTGTCTTAGTAAAACTTTACCTGAGTCTGTATCAGCTGACATCACTCTGCCAACTGGCCAGAGTTACAGAAGTGGCAAGACCAGCACACCACACAAGTTTTTCGGTGCAGTTTTTTTCTAGGGAGTCCGAATAAATGGAGCTCATCTACAAAGTGTAAGGTGGACGATATATGTGTCATTAGTGAAGAATCCTTTATCTTGTGTCCTTTTACATTCTTACTTTAATAAAACATCCTTTCGCTTCTGTTTCAGTGAAACGTTTCTTCACGAGTCTGCCTTAGCAAAACATCCTTTCACTTGTGCCCACCTCAGCAAATATTCGCTCACATGTCTGCTTTAGTAAAGCAGCCTTTTACTTATAGCCGCTTCAGGAAAACATTCCTTTATGTGTTTGCCCCAGCAAAACACCTTCAGATCCAACTGACTTTCCAAAGAATCCTTAAGTTTGTACACACACATGCTCACACTTGGAACAGAGGTAAGGTTGGATTTCAGGAGGCAAGGTAATTCAGCAGGCATTTACTGACTTCAATTGCCAAAGAGAGAACAGAATAGTAGGTCATATTGGATCTGATTGATCTCTTTTAATAGTGGCCACATCCAAGCCTCTGGAGGGACTGCATTAGTCAATGTATACTCTGCATCTCTGATCATACTAACCATATACTCCCCCCCCCCCCCTTCAAGACACGGTTTCTCTGTGTAGCCCTGGCTGTCCTGGAACTCACTCTTTAGACCAGGCTGTCCTTGAACTCAGAAATCCGCCTGCCTTCTGCCCCCCCCCCCCCAAGTGCTAGGATCAAAGGTGTAAGCCACCACCACCCAGCTGACTACACCCTTCTTATCTGCACCCCTACTTATGTCTTATACCTACTGAGTAGCCATTCACACCTACATCTCCTCTAAACACTCCCCCTTTCAAACTCCTGAAATCTCTACTCCCCTAATCCACTGGTCCCTCACTGACCTCATTACCTGTGTGCTAAGACTGCACCTCAGTACTGCCACAGGAGAGCAATGTCTTTGGATTCCTTACACTCCTGGGTGTTTTTCCTACAACTTTTCTACACTAGCTTCTACAACTGTAATCACTGTAAATGCTGACAGAACCCATGCGTACTTGGCTTACTAATGATTTGTGTTGCTTGTCTGATTTCAATCCAGTTCACAAACATTCCTGACAGCTGGACTGATTTCCAAGTAGTAACTCGTGAGGAGTACACATTTCAATACAGATACACTTTCCCTCCAGACTTTTGTTTAGTATCCTACTCTGGATACAGACACCTAGCTTTACTCCTCTGAGATGAGACCGTGCAGTAAAAACTTTCTTAACTCCTGTTCTATATTAATACACTCCTGCTATCTTTTGACTACATGTGCTGTCATATTAATACACTCCTGCTATCTTTTGACTACATGCGCTGTGCCTTTCGATACTCTTTTTTGAGACATGGCTTCATTCTGTAGCACTAGCTGGCCTGGAACTCACTATACAGTTTGAATCAACTTAAAACTGACAGCAATCTCCTGCCTTCACCCTCTTTGGATTATAGGCATATGCCACCATGTTTGGCCTAAAATACAAGCGCTGTCTTCCAGCACTAGGGACTAAACAAAGAGCTTCGAACATGCTAGTTAAATACCACTGAGCTGTAACTCTAGCTCCCAAGATACTAACTATAAAAACAAAGTAGTTTCATGATGTAATACCACTTTGACCAAGTGCGTGTCATGAACATTCCCTGCAATGAGACTACTGAATCAAGGATCTCCTAATGGTACGTCCCTCACAGGGCACATCAGTTCTGTAAAACTCTTGCCAACTGTCTAACCTATACTAGATCATAAAGAAACACCAGCAAGGCCCAAATCAGGGATTGTCTATAAATCATTCAAGTATTTAGGTCACAAGGTTAACGAAGCCTGAGAAGCTGCTCCAGACTGAAGCAGCTAGGGAGATGCAACTAAATGCAAGTGTGCGATGCCCACTTGGATGGCTGGCCCAGTGGTTTATAGGAAAGGCTGCATCTATCAACAACACACCCTGTCCACTTCCTACTGTGCTGATATTAAGGGTTACACCTGTGGAAGTGGAGAAGAGGCTGACAAGTTTACCAGCCTTCTTGTTTTGCTGTTTCTTCCCAGATAAGGTACATCTTATTTCAGTACCAAAATCTATGGCTGTATCTCTGTGTGCTGCAGAAAGGGCCTTTAAATAAGGGGCCTCAAAGATACCTTTGTGTCATAGAGGATCATCAGCTCCCTCAACTGACTTCAGATTTCAAATAAAAGTCTTCAGTCCTTATTCTCACCTTGAGCTTCACCTCTGCTCCAGGGGAAGCCCAAGTGTTCACACTCTGCCCCCTCCCCTCCCTTCCCCTCTCCACCCCTCCTCTCCCTTCCCCTCTCCTTCAGACTCCGGCTGCAGCAGCTATGCCTCCCTTCAGCCGCCAGCCTCGCAGGGCTGAACCTTCTCATGTGCCTCTCATTTTCTACACTCCAGGCTCTGACAGCAGTTTACACACAGACTGACCTCCTGGTTCGTTAGCTGGCAGAAGACTGAGTGCTCATCCCTGGACATGGTGTGCTGAGACACAGATGCTATCCTGCATGGCCAGGGAGCCTCAGATTGGGTTTCACAGGCAGACTGCTGTATCAACAGCAGCCAACTGTTTACACTTACTCAAGAGTATCCCTTGTGACAAGCTACTCATCTGACTGGAAAATGAAGCCCCATGCCCCTCGTTTCTTACTCTATGTGACAGGAAAAGACTGTGGTTAAGGTCTTAGTTGTTTCCTGAGAACTTCTGAGACGTGGCCTATGAAGCAGCTGCATGCACCAGGGCCTGCGGTGAACAGAGCGGGCATGTTAGTTCCCTGGACTCAGGCGCTGGGGTAGGAGAGCAGAGCACAAGTCTCTCGAGTCCCTTGGAGGGAAGGGAAGGGACTCCTGAAGTAGGAACGTTCCTAACATCCACATACAACCAAATGAGAACTTTATTTAGCTTTTAGGGATTATTTTTGAAATATTTAAGTTATTAGGTCAATGTAAACATCCCTACCATCTCGAAATTCATACCTAATGCATGTTTCACTGGCAATAGTATTAGAACAAAACTTCTTTCCTACCCAGAGAAAAAATGTAGGGATGTTCTCCAGCCTTTATGGTTGTGTCCAGTATAACCTCCTCTGGTAGCACCCAAGCTGGGATTTTCCCCTTAAATATAAGTTGGGAGTCTGAGGCAAAAGGTACAGGAATTCAAGACCTGTCTGGGTAACATACCTGAGGGTGCATGGGTCCATGAAGGAGAAAGTAAGTACTCAGGAAACTAAAACCCTGGTGCAACTGATGGATTTCAGGACCTCCCAAACCAGAAAGACTCTCTGCCTCAAACCTGACATCCTCGTAACACTCAACTGTGTAACTGTGGCTCGGGCTGCCCCGAGCCACAAGCTAGTGCTTCACCAGCATCAAGCTGACAGAGCGAAGGCAGAATAGGTCCACAGTCCACTGGGTAAAAGCAGGGAGAGAGTTCTTATGAATTAGCAAGTTCAAAACAAATATTTAGAGACAGAGGAGGGTGTGGGAGTGGGTGTCTTTAGTCCCAGCAGTCAGGAGGCAGAGGCAGGCAGAGCTCTTCTATGTTCAAGAGCAGCCTTGTCTAAAGAGCAAGTTCCAAGACGGCTAGCTTGACCTACAGAGTAATAAGACTGTCTAAAAATGGAAGAAATCAAAAGTTTTTATACAGAAAGATATGAAGACAGGACGAAGTTGTAGGATGGAATGTAAAGTAAACTGACATCAGTAAAATGGCTCATTAGGTAGAGACGCTGGGCACAGGCCTGGAACCCTGGGCACGAGCCTTGGGCTCCAAGGACTGCTGAAGCTCCTTCTCTAATTTCAGGCATGCCATGGCATGTGCCGACTCTCACATAAAAACAAAATTAAAAAAAAAAAAAGAATAGATATTGTTGTGGTAATATTTGATGAAAAGACTCCATTCGTATAGTAACTCCTGTGTTGAGTGCTTTTTAAAGCCCCCCTCCCCCAAGCTCTTCATTATAGAAAGTGTCTGCGGACTATGCTCAACTAAAGGAATGTGGACTAAGAAAAATCTGTTAATAATATCTAGGGTCAAGCATTTCTAACCACACGTCACTGTTAAATGACCATGCATGAACAGGATATTCCCTTCCCCCTCTTACACATCTGGCAAAGCTATCTATACTTCTCCCAGAACACTAGCACTCATGCTGGTCAAGAAGACTGAGGATAAGCTGAGGACGGTGGCTGTGTCTTCTGTATACAGCAGGTAGAGAGGAGAATATGAAAAGAGTTGTTACTCTGGCATGTGTTAGGCTGTTAGTGGTAGAAGGGTAGACCCTACTCCTGTCTGCCACTTACCTAAAAATAAGGATAGTAAGCCATTTGGTTCCTTTTTTTTTTTGTATAAAGAAAGGGGTTTTGTAAAACAATCAATCAATCGATCAATCAATCGATCAATCAATCAATCAATAAAAATTAAAAGGCTGTGGCAAAGTTTAAAAGGGATTGACCTATGTCAATAATACACAACCTCAACACAGTAACTATGCACCATGGAACACAGTAAAAGTTCTAGCACGCTGCAAGGAAGGAGTAAACACTCAGTGGGAAACGCCCACACAGTGGAAAGTAGAAAGATACACTTTTACTATGGCTTGGCATGGCTAACTGTGAATTCCTTTCCCATATAATGAGTTGCTTAGGAAGCAGTTTTCCTCCCTTGAGAATGCTAACAGAGGCCTTTCTGTGAAGCACCTTGCAGAGGATGGTGGTGTAGGCTGTGCCAACAGTACAGTTAGAACTCCTTCTACAGCACTTAACCAAGTGATCACCAAGCCCATGCCAGTACTCCAGAGACGAGAAGCTTCAGAGGAAGCCAGGTTCCACTTTACGTCACCTAATATGAAGACAAAATTAGATTCCCTACTGGACTTCCACCCATAGGTCTGAAATCTATCTCCTGTTACATGTAAAGCAGGTTTAATCCTTGCTTTATAGTAGATGGTCCCTTAAAAATACTTTGCTATGAACTAAGCTGAGACTGTATTCTTCAAAGGCACTCTGCTCAAATCTAACTCCTGGTTCACTGGACTTTCACTCACAGTAGTTCTTAACTGCCATGTCAGCCAAATTACTCCCTGCAACACAGTTATCATTCCATAACCTCAAGCAAGGACTTGCCCACGTGGAACAGAATTTAAATACACTTGTTACTGCAACCTATCCTCAAAAGTCTCTTTGGGTGCCTTATTACATTATTTATTCTTGGGCACACATATATCCTCACATACATGTGGTTTCTAAGACACATCTGCCTCAGCTGAGGCATGAAAGAAGCATCTCTTCTCACTCTCTCCTGAGTTAGAGTTGCTGTACAACATACTAAGTACAGTTTGTGTTTGTGCAGTTTGCTCTGCTGATGTGTGTATACACCCATCAAGACAGTGAAGAGAGACATCATTACCAAAAGTCTCCTTATGTCACCTTTGTATTCCTCTTGATTTCTTCTCCCTCTATTTCTATTCCAAAGCAACCTGAAGCCTGAATTCTGCAACTATGGATTGATTACATTTTCTAGAATTTTGTATAAAGCATAAACCATGTACAATGGCGACTTTTAGCAACATCATTATTTTGAGACTTGACTGCTATGTAGAGTCCACCCTTTTATTGTTTATAGTGTTCTATTAAAGTGGAACAAGTGGTTTATTCATGACTTGGGCTATTTCACACAAAACTTCCACAAACACTTAGACAAGCCTTTGTAAGGATATATATTTTATAGTTTCTTGGGTATATACTTAAGAGTGTCATAGGTAGATCAAAGCTGACTTAATTTAGCTCTTTAGGAACTTGTCTGCCTTCTAAAGTGGCTATACCATTTCATGCTCTTAGCAGCCCCAGTTGTTCTGCACTCAACATTTGGCAAAGTAAATATGGTCCGTAGTAAACACTCTAAAGCTCTGTGCTAACTGATTTTTCTTTGGTGACTAATTTCATTCACCCATAAGTTTTTATTCTCCTTGTCAATCAAACTGCTACTTACAGTTTTGGTTTTCCTCAGATAAATTAACCACAATGTAAGTTCAAAACTGAGGGCTATATTTTGCAGCAGATCTCAGGAATCCTGTGATTAAACTCTCTGATTCACAGTTATTATTAGGCATATCACTCTACATGATTATCTAATCATGAAAATGTTTTCTGACTATCCTTAACTACAGGGGGAGAAATGGTCACTGTGGTGGTATGAATGTGAATGGCCCCCACAGGCTGATATCTGAGTACTTGGTTTCTTCTACTTAATGGAACTATTTGGGAAGAACTGGAATGTGTGACCTAGTTGGAGGATGTGTGTCACTGGGGGTGGTCTTTAAGGCCATTCTGAGTCTTCTCTACTCCTCCTTAAGGTTCAAACCATGAGCTCTTAGCTGCTGCGTCAGCATCCACTGTGGAGCTTTCAGTCCATCATGTACGACTTGAGCCCTCTAGAACCACAAGCCTGAACACTTTCTTTATCAGCTGACGTGGTTATGCTGTTTTGCCACAGCCGTAGTGCAGCCATCAGGACAGACATAACTCGACAGTGAGTTACAGAGCTCTGGGTGGCAGGACTGAAAGAGAAAACTGGCTTCTGGTCATCTTCAGTCAGTCTAAGCTGTCACTTGGTTACAGCTCCTTACTGTTAGTTACACACTCAATGTGGACATCGTATCACATTCAGCAGTCACTGGTGCCGCATGACAGCAAGTGGCAGCAGTTTACATTAACTCTGCTCTCTAGTCCACCTTAAAAAAATACAAGTTATTACTGAGGTCTGTCTTTGAAAGTCTTATAAGCCACTGAAGAAGAAACATAATTACATATATTGCACAAGAAAAGAGAGCAGGATAAGAGGCGGAAAGCAGAAGAGCAGGGCTCCATCTTAAATAGCACACTAGGTGAGAAGGCGGCATTTGAGCCAAGACTTAAGAAAAGATCCTATGTGAACCACAGAGGGAGCTGGGGTGCAAATCCTGCAGAAACGGAAGGGGCAAATGCAAAGGCTTAAGTACTCCTGGGCAGTCTATATTTCTGTCATAGTGAATGAGACAGACAGAGGACACTGCTAGAGACACCTTCGACAGCTGACAGTTAAGGAAGGCTGCATGTGCTACTCACTTAGCAGTCCTAACTGGTCCCATCATCTTTTGTATTTTGTTTATTTGTCTATGTAAACCTGGCTGCCCTGAAACTCACTAGTTAGACCAGGCTGGTCTCAAACTCAGAGATCTTTCTGCCTCTGCCTCCCAAGTGCAGGGATTAAAAGTGTCTGTCACCATGCCAGCACTTCAGCATTTTGTAACCATTTATTAATAGCTTGCTATTGTTAACCCATTTTTATTTGCAGTAGTTATATTTTAGGCCTTAGTTCTCTTTCACCATGTGCATCAGCTGTCATTTCCTTTTAGATATTGACAAGTAAGTCACAAATTGCAGGTGTTCTCTCCTCTATTCTTAATCTGTTTCACAATAAGTAATTTACATGGAATTCTTCAGAGCGGCCTACCACCTTGAACTGACATTAATTTTTTAGAAATCCCCATGTCTTATACTCATAGCAAGTCTACGCTTGTGTAATGTTGGCTTAGAGTGGGAGTTCTCAGCCTCCACGCTAATGACATTTTTGCTGGGTAACTCTGTTTTGTTGCTGTTCTATTTTTAGCATCCCTGGCTTTACTAACTGAATGCCAGTAGCTGCCTTCCCCCTAGTGCTGCCACCAAAAATGATCCTGGCATTCCAACTGTACTCTAAGAGAACAAAACAGCTCATGGACTAAAACAAAACAAAACAAAACAACAACAAAATCCCCATTCTTTCCGCCAAGCAGATGATTCAGATCCCAGCACTTTCTTCTACCACCTCCATCAAGCCACCTTCTTATTTTCTCTGTAACGTTGCAGAAATTAGGATATTCTCCACCTCTCCCTTCCCTTTCATAATTCTTACGAACTATCATAGTATACTGCTAAGTGTGGGCTCTTGGGCTCCTCCAGACTGAGAGGATTTTTTTTTTTTACATCATTGTTAAGACATCATTTGCCTTGTGCCCACTGCACTACTATTTATGCTAAAGGGCTAACACTCCAGCACAACATAAGGCAGTGCCAATAAACTGCAGTAGCAGTTACTTAACCCTGAACGACTACATACTTAGTTTTAAAAAACCTGCAGGTTTCACCTAAGGATGCCCAGGAGACCTGTGCACAATGGCACCTACCTATAATCTCCGTACTCAGAGAGTCTGAGGGTGGAGGATCACAATTCTTGGTCTAGGCTGAGAGGGAAGGTGGAGAAAGAGAAGAAAGGGATCCCTATGTGGAAGCAATAAGAAAGCCATTAGTGTTAAATTTTGTTCTTTAAGTACACAATTTGGTATAAAAAATGGGAAATGTGTTTGGTTCCTTATAGATAGGACTTAAAGTAAAAACTAAGTCAAATTCTTATATGGTATCAATGTTCAAAATTATTTCAAATGCTATTAAAATAGCTTTCTCCCTTTAAAAGAACTATGTATGTGCATTAGTTTATATATATCATATGTATGCTGGAGTGCACAACAGAGATCTGGAGAGGGTGTCAGGTTCTCAGGAACTGGAATTACAGATGGTTCTGAGGTGCCTCGTGAGACCTGGGACTGGATCCCAGGTCCTCTATAAGAGCAGCAGTGCTGAGCCATCTCTCTAGCCCTAGCCCTCCAGCACGACGGGTGGCAGCACAGGTGTGTGCAGCCAGTGCCTTCTGTCAGCACAGTAAAGGGATTTAAAAACTGCTACTCTTCTCTCTGAATTTTTCATTTGGGGGTGGTATGGTTAATATCAATAGTCCACATGCATGAAGTTTTTTTTTTTTGTTTTTTTCTAGGTTTTAATATTTTAAGAGTATAAAGAGGCCCCGTGAACAAAAAACTTAAAAACTGCCAGGTGGTGTACACCTTTAATCCCAGCACTCAGGAGGCAGAGGCAGGGGATGGTTGAGTTTGAGGCCCTCTGAGTTTGAGAGCAGAATGCATTCGAGGTCATAGATACCCAGAGAAACCCTGTCTTGAGGCAGAGATCTTGTCTGATACTCCTAGAGCTGAAAATGGAGGAAGTTTGATAAGAATGCTGCAGTGTGGCTCAGTGGTAAGTTTCCTGCCTAGCACTTACAAAGCCCTGATTCAACCCCAGCATCTCCATCTATCCCTCTCCCTCTCTCTTTCTCACACACACACAGTTTGGTGAACAGAATAAATTTAAGGAGTAGACTGTATCTTTAGGCACAGGCAAAAGACGACTTATTGTTTTAAGAGACACACACATACTCTCACTGATCAACAATTTAGGATGAAGGAGTAGCCACTGAGGCAATTCCTATGGTATGAATCACTCCTCTATGGGGTCTGTTCTCCTTTACACTGCCTTCTTAGATCAGGGGCCCAGTTCATGTGCCAGCCATAGGTGTCAGTTCTGCTTCTTGATAGCTGTATTACTTCCATGTGATGCCAGACACTGTCCATCAGGCCTCCTGGGAAGAAGGAGGCCAGGTGTACAGTGTACCTTCTGGCTCTGACAGCTGCAGGTGGGGTTATGGATCTGCTGTTTCCTCTAATTTCCTAAAAAAACCTGTTTCCATATTTTTATACCTTATGAACCACTTTCATAAATTGGGACAGTATTACATTTTGTGTTTACACTAGGACTTACCTTATCCAGTTGTCTCAGACAGACAGACAGACAGACAGACATTTCACAACTTTAAATCAGTTTAGTTTCCTGATTCAAAGGACATTGGAAATATATAATGAGAAAACAAAAGGAGCCTGGATCAGTTGGCCATATACAGAAAGACACTGGCAAAGCAACAGAGGAAAGCAAAATAGAAATGATGGTTCACAGCCAAAGGCTCTGGGACTATTTAGAACTTGTGTTATTTTTACTTATGTGTGCATGTGTGTGGGTGTGTGCATGTTTGAGTGTAGGTGCCAATGGAGTCCAGAAGAGGGCATCAAAGCCCTACAGGCAATTGTGGGTGGACAGATGTGGATGTAGCAAGTGCTAATTCCCCCTGGAACCATTCAGAATAGGAAGAAAAGTCACAAAAACCAGTCCCATGTTCTACAAATTCACATAAAGGCATCCATAATATACTGTGGCATAATATTTGAGAGGAAGATTCTCAAATCAAACAATGAATACATTCTAGTTAAAAAACAAAGGTTAAGCTTTTAAGTCGTATTGTTGCTTTAAAAAAATAAGTAGCTAAGTATCTTTCATCCCTATTAAAAAAATAATCTCTTAACTAAAGATGGAAGATTCAATACCACAATTCACTCATAAATGATGGGTATTCAGGCTATTAGTGTAAGGCATCCTAGAGGGTACAGGGGGACAGTTAATGCATAGTGCTCAGTCTAGCAAGGGGAACAAAATACTAGAGAACAAACTGAAGATGGTGGCAGTTCCGACATTTTAAGGCAGGTGCGCAAACAGTGGAGGTGGGTTTTAGTGGGCAGGAGTAGGATGAAGGAAGACCCTGAGATGCTTTCTAAAAAAAGGAAATAGAGGTAGGAAATTTGAAAGATGAACAGGGCCTTAGTGGAAACGGATGTGGGGAACAGCAGTCCATGGAAGAACAAGAAAGGCATCACAGTCTACCTGATTATCTGACCTCACGAAGGCTGGAACAACTGCTAGGGTACGTGAGGTACATGACAAGGACTGCCAACAAGTGGGGCTCTCAAGCTTCACTCACAGCCCTTTAGGAAGCAAGAGACATAGGATTCTTCTGAGCAAACTGGGTGAGGCCCAGTTGGGATCCAAGCCAGGCTTTAGACTGTAGTGACTAAGTAGATGGAGATGCTATGAGTTGAGGAAAGCAAAACAAAACAAAATAATCTAGAAACTGTGACTCTGTTGAGCACTTGCCTAGCACACATATGAAGCCGTTAGTAATGCCCAGACCTGGGCTAGTGGAAACACTGCTTCCAAGAATCAGGTAACTAGCATTTCAAGAGTGGAATAATGAATGAACGCTGGGCATTGTGGCTCATACCTGCAATCCCATCTCAGTTCTCACAAGACTCCCACATTCCCCACCAGCCTGAGCTATGGGGTGAGACCTTATTTAAAAAAGCAAAAAACCAAACAAAATCCAAAACAAACAAACAAACAAACAAAAAATCCAACTACATCCAAACGGGAATTTATCGGTTTTTAAAAGTTGCCTCACAGTCTATCTTACATTTGGTCCTTAATGAAGGAATTAAAGGATGTCTAGATGCATACCTTTTCTGCCTTTTTGTCAGAAATGTCCTGCTTTTCCAAGACAGCCATGCTCTCCTTCAAGTTCTTCACAATATCTGCCGGAGATTTGTGAGACTTGCCAAATGGGAACGGCATGACGGCAGCACCAGAGGCTTCCACTGCACTCTACCTGCTTGACCTGCAACACAGACAAGGCTCATGTGAGACAAGTAGGGTCAACAGAAGACACACGTTTACATTATAACCTGTGAAGGAAGCCATATTGGAGACCAGAGACATCTTAGCAGTTAAAGCACTTGTTCTTCCAGAAAACAGGGCTTTGGTTCCCAGCACTCACAACTCTGTGACACCAGTTCTTGCCTCTTCAGATACATAGTGTATAGACACACACATGCAAACAAAATCCCATACACATAAAAAAAAAAAACATTTTACATGATGTCCAAAGTTTCAGTAACCTGGCAAGCCCACTAAGATATGTAAAACTGTTAATTTGGAGAGGCCCTTTGAAACACTCTTAATTTTTAAAGCACTATTTTATCCCCCCCCCCCCAACCACCCACCAAACAGGTGCATGTGGATGTTGCTAACATGTGTACCAGGTCTACCTCTCACAGAACAACTACTACTGTCAGGCCCACTGCTAAACACTTATTCAAACAACCCTGGCAAGTCATTACTGCTTCCTTGTAGAGGCTTAGTAAGGTTGACAATCTGTCTTAAGGTAAAACAAGCTCCAGTTCCTACCAACCTTGTCCTTAGTTGCAATACTATACCCTCAACTGAGACTGTCTATTCTACAGTTGACAAAAGTGAGCCCAAAAGGGAGAGAGCTCAACCATTCAGTATTAGTAACATGCTGCTATCCCAGGGTTCATGCTGCCCCGACACTCCTGCAACATCCACACATGCACTTCCTTGGCATCTGAGTATTTATTTCAGAGCTGGAGGGAGCCTGACAACCCTGGATCAATCTCCTTTAACATGGACTTCCTACTGTTCCCAGTGCAGATGGACCAGGTTAAAGGAGACTTAAAAGGTCCTAGGAGTGTTGTTCATAACACAAAACACAGCTGCCAGGAAGAACATATAAATCAAATTCCTTTATTCAGGAAAGTTTATGATATAATCATTATTCTTAACTGATCTACCTAACAGGAACATAAAAACGAATCCAATGTACTCTGACATAAGTAGTTCCTGAAATGACTACTCAAGACAACCACTAGATATTCCATGAAGGATCCAACCACATCAGGAAACTTATTCACTATGGATGCAAACCCATCCTTTATATATTACTGTGAGTAAGTTTTTAAAACTAAAGTTAGAATAAAAGTATAGGGACCCATTTGTGATGGTAATCAGTGATATGTGCTTGAGTCCTAAGAATCTGGAGGCCAAGGGTGACCTGAAAAAGGGCTTTAACACTCCTCTTTATGCTCCAATGAACACTCAGACCACTGAAAGCTGAACTTGGAACTGGTACCCAGTGCATCTTGTTTGGTCTCCTCGTTCACCAGTCACCTTCCTTTCTTCTGTCTGCATTTGCTACTTTTTCTAAAACTAACTGATGGCTCACCTCCGCTCCAGCTACCATCTCTCTGGCCTTTGATTTGCTGACAGCCTCAACTCCTATCTTTAGTTTTTCGAGAGAGGTTTTTTGGGTATCCATGGCTGTCCTGAAACTTGCTGCCCTTGAACTCAGAGATCTGCCTGCCTCTCTCTGGAGTGCTGGGATTAAAGGTGTGTGCCACTACCACTCAACCAAGTCCTACTTCTTGATCCTAGTGCCACACCCTAGAGTTCCATTCCATCACAACACTTGGTGAGGATAATAGATGTCATTTGCTCAACTCTCTCTTCCTCCCCCTCTTCCTTCCTTCCTTCCTTCCTTCCTTCCTTCCTTCCTTCCTTCCTTCCTTCCTTCCTTCCTTCTCTCTCTCTCCTTCCTTTCTCTCTCTTTCCCTCCCTCCCTCTCCACTTCCCCCTTCTCTCTCTCTCTCTCTCTCTCTCTCTCTCTCTCTCTCTCTCTCTCTCTCTCTCTCTCTCTCCTTCCCTGCCTCCCTCCCTCCCTCCCTCTCCCTGGGGGTTTTCAAGACAGGGTTTCTCTGTGTAGCCCTGGCTGTCCTGGAACTCACTCTGTAGACCAGGCTAGCCTCACACTCAGAAACTCCTGCCTCTGCCTCCCATGTCTGGGATTAAAGGTGTGCGCCACCACTGCCTGACTTCAACTTTTTCTTTTGGACACTCAGCATTCTCTATATAGGCCAGGAGTTGCAATGGAATCAATAGTACTTGTAGGGCATGATATGAAAATTCATTAGCTGCAAACTTAATCTTAATAGCACACCAAGAGGCTGAGACTTAAATGGGAGGTTTTCACAGGAATGGAACCTTGTGGATTGATTTGATTAATGCTGTCTTTTTATAAGGGCTTGCAAGAATATATTCACTTTCTTTTGCTATTCGAGGATATGAACTTCACCATTTGTTCAACCTAGCAACCTGTTCAAGGGGTTTAGCCTCTGGAACCGTTACCTAATGCTAACTAAGTCTTTTGTTATAGCAGTACAGAGTAAGACAAGAATGATGAACAAACACTGATTGTCATAATGAGTGAGGCATTACCTGACTGATGAAAACAGCAGTGTCATCATTGGAAAAAGAGCACTACTTTCTGGTTGGGGGACACGTGAATTTCCATATTCTTTGGTAGGGTGTAAGTCAGAATAATAAATATTTTCTATCTGTTGCTATATCTAAGTCCACCACTTACAAATAAACACTTAGAATTTACAGAAAATGTTCTGTTCATTCTGCAAAATTCAAACATGAAGGTTAACTTGAGAGTGAGAAGCTATTAATGGGTCAATGTATTCTTTTTATTTCTTGCTTTTATATTTTTACTTTTTTACACTGATATCTACTTTCTTCTCTGAAGCAGATGGGAGACCAGAGGATGTTAGCAATGGCCACTTCTGTTTAAAAACTTTATTATCAGAATATCCACACCATTAAAGTTAAGAATCATAGGGCTTATGCACCACACTATTTACCCAAGTGCTAATAAATACCGAAAAGTAGTCAGACGAAACAAGCCAGACCAGACACAAGCGATCACGCTATAATATATGCTACAAACTAAAGGCATCTAGTGCTTGCTTTTCACACCAAATTTTGGTGCACATGGATGTGGGTGTATGTTTGGAAACATTAAGGAAAACTGCTGAATGACAGCGCATTCCTAGACAGCTGACTTCCTAAAACTCTCTATTAACAAATGTATTCGATCTGACTCATCAACTTGGTGGTCAAATGCAAAATGTACAAGTGAACAAAAAGATGTAAGATGATTGCAACCAAGACCCATTAGGGTTCCTGACTGGGTATGCAGTCATGTAAAGTGTGAACTCAGTACATACAAACCTATGTTTATTTTTTCAGTTGACACTTAAGACCCAACCTTACACTACCATTGTTAATGTCATTTAATCCATATAATTATCAAATAAGCAGATACTGTTTCTAAATACTAAACTATTTGAGGTAGATATTTAAATTATATGCATACCTTGGTGTGTGTTTATGCATATGAATGCACATGCTGACAGAGGCCAAGGGTATCAGATGGCCTTGGAAATGGAGTTAGGAGAGAGAGACCTGATGCTGTGCTGGGACTTGAACTCAGGTCTTCAGAAGGAACACATGTTCTTAATCACTCACTCACCTCTCCAAAGCATGCTGTGCAAAGTATTTTCACTTTATACCACATTGTAAAGTAGCTGCTGTTTGAAACACATAGACATGGATTGCTACCCACCCTTGCCTCCAAACTGATTCATGACTACTAATTTCAGAATAAAACCTAATGGGTAATTATCTACATAACTAGATACTATACAATGCAATAAAGTGAGAGTGCATATCCTTTGCTTTTGTGCTGTAACTAAAAAAACTCCATTCAGCTTTTGGATGGAAAGGAGGCCTGCCCTTCCTTCTCAACTGCAAATAAGATCTGATGACTCAACCTTATTAAAATTAAACCAGGAACACCTTTTAAGAAGCCAGCTGAAGCCTTGGTTAATTACCAAAGCCACCAGAAACATAACTCTAAACCAACTATACCAAAACTGCTCAGGAGACACTGGGTAGAGTGGGGTTTGTAATTAACAAGGGCTTTTGGGGCCCGGAATGATGGTAGCCCACACCCTTTAATTCTAGCACTCTGAGAGGTGGATGTTTTTAGATTTTGAGGTCAGCCTGCACATCTCTCTCTCTCTCACTCTCTCTCTCTCTCTCTCTCTCTCTCTCTCTCTCTCTCTCTCTCTCACACACACACACACACACACACACACACACACACACACACAAACACATATGGGCTAGGGGGTGAGAAGAAGGGCAGAGGACACTTCTTTCCTAGCCAATGCTAATCAAAGACTTGATAGTAAAATTTTACAGCCTAGATAAGAAACGGATGCTGGTAGAAATGGCAACAGTAGCAGGAATATTTAAAACAATGTAGCACCTCTCATCAACAATTTACAAAGCATTGTTGCTTCTCCGTTCAACCTCTATCTCCACCCAATGACTTATTCATTCAATAAAACTGACACTTCACCAAGACTGCAAGACTCCTGTGATCTGTTCCACTCTGGGCTCACCCCCTCCCCCTACTCTAGGCTTTAGTTACACTCAGTCTGCCATTTCTAGACGAGACCCATATTGTATGCATAAGAGCTTAGCCACAACACTATGGCTTTCTCTTATTCTATCCACAGGTCTGTACAAATGATGTCCAGTAACAAAGGAGAGTGTATGGCTGCAAAGACCTACAACCCCGACACTCAGGAGGAGGTAGGAGAAGCATGAGTTATACATGCCTGTAATCCCCCAGCATTTAGAAGACAGGAAGATCATGAATTTGAAGCCAGCCTGAGCTAGAGAACAAGTCCTTATTTCAAAGCCAAACAAGCTGCTGGGAGTAGAGCACATTGTCAGTGTGCTAGTTTGGTTTGTATGAAGGCCTGGGTTCAAACCCCAGGGCTAAAATAAACAAAGGCAGCAATGTGTGCACATGCTATCTGGCAAGATTTAGCCAAGTTAGCAACAGAATTCGCCTAAAGTTTATCCAGCTCAAGTCTGGTTACAGGTAAAAATGAGTGCAGAGGCAGCCTGTTATGTAGACAGACAGACAGCACAGACATGTGCACACATAGCCACCCCCCATTCCAAAATACAAATTTTTCTTTAATCTTGATTCTGTCACTTATTGTATTATTAGTTTCTCCTATTGAATTCCTGCCAAATACAACTTTGATGAGTAAATCACAAAGGTCTTCCATTACCCAGGCAAGAAAGACACAGTACTGGATGGAACTCTCCAACTAAAGTCTGCAGTCAATCTCTCTTGGGTAGTTACTTAAACAAGTACAAGACCAAGATATCTAACTTTATTACTGTTACCAATGGAGGTTTACAGATTTCTTTGAGCCCACAACATACTTTTATATAATAAGAACAAGAATCAAGTATAGCCGGATGGTGGTTGCGCACACCTGTAATCCCAGCACACTGGGAGGCAGAGGCGGGCGGATTTCTCAGTTCGAGGCCAGCCTGGTCTACAGAGTGAATTCCAGGACAGCCAGGGCTACACAGAGAAACCCTGTCTCGGGGAAAAAAACAAACAAACAAACAAAAAACAAAAAACAAAAACAAACAAACAAAAAAAGAATCAAGTATAGTGATGTAAACAGGAGGATCAAGAATTCAAGATCATCCTCTGCCTGTGAGTTCCAAGGCAGCTTGAAAAAGGCTAAAGAGGAAAAGTGAAAACAAAACAAAAACATCAACAACCAAACAAAAACCTAACTAACCAACTAACCAATATCAAACAGTACTTTTCACAAATTGTTAAAATTATTCTGTATACTTTCATTCACTTCTCATAATTTTACTCCACACTCTGTTTTAGTTTGTTTCACCCTCCTCCTCCTCCCAAAGGCTGGTGGTAATCCACTAAAGTGCTTTCTCAAACTACCGATGAGACCTGCAATAAGCAAAACAACAGCTGGAAATTAATCTGAAGGGTCTAGAAAGATGGCTCAGAATGCTAAGAACTTCCCAGCGCTTCTGAGAACCTAAGCTAGGATCCCAGCACTCATGTCAGGAGGCTCACAACTCCATGTGACTCTAGCTTGGGAGTTACGACAACATCCTCTGGCCTCAGTGAACACTGATAAGCATTTGGTATGCACATGCACACTGTATGTGTACACATGTATGTGCACACACACACACACACACACACACACGAAGTAAATAAGTAAAATATCTTTATAAGTCAATCCGGAAAGCTTTGACAGCCTTATTCATATGCTGGACTTCTCAAAATGTTAACAAGACAAAGATTTCATCATATAATTTGATACTGGAAATTATAGTTATGTATTACAAATTATTATTTATAAGCAACTATAATATATAACTGACCACTTTCTCTAACTTTTCAAATTAATATGGACTTGCCATTTTTACCTAAAATAATAATCCTACCTAAAATAATTCATAGATATATTAAAGAATTAAAAGCTACAGTATTATAATTTTAGAACCAATTTTACAAAATGTGAATTTCAACAATTTATAAATAGTATATGTAATTTAATAAGAAATAATTTAATAAGTATAATTTAGTAAGAGAAGCTAACCAATTTTCTCATTTAGAAATGAGAAACCTGGGGTTGGTAGATGGCCCAGCAGTTAAGAGCACTTGCTGTTCTGTAGACTGTCCAGGGTTAATTCCCAGTACCCATACTGTGGCTCACAACCAACTCTAACTCCTGCTCCAGGAGATCTGACACTCCTAAGTGTTGAGAGACAGCTGGGCAGTGGTATGACATGCCATTAATCCCAGCACTCTGAGGCAGAGGCAGGCGGATTTCTGAGTTCGAGGTCAGTCTGGTCTACAGAGTGAGATCCAGGACAGCCAGGACTACACAGAGAAACCTTGTCTCGGAGAAAAAAAAATTGTCGAGAGACACCAGGCTCCCATGTAGTACATACACATAATGTAGGCAAAATACTTGTACACATAAAACAGTATAACAAACTGGCCAATGACATGACTCGACTCAGTGGGTAAAAGCCCATGCCACCAAGCCTGACAGTACAGTCTAGTGAACCCAGAGAACAGAACTCACTCTTGCAAGTTGTCCTCTGACCTTGACATGTGCAAAGGGAGACATGCATACACACATAATAAATCAGTACAAAAATAGGTCTTCATTTTCATTTTAAATAATGAAAAAGTACCACTCAAGAAGCCACAATCAACTTTTTCAGGGTAAGCCTTCCTTGCTCTGCCACAGGCTGTGCACACACCGTCCATATGCTCATGAGTAAACACCATGGTCTCACCCACATTTTTGTAAATAAGAAAAGCAAACAGCCAAACCTTCCCTTTAGAAAGCAAATTCCTGAAGAAGAATGCAATATTCAAACCTGAACTGTAAACAGATGAGAAAAACCTGACACAAATCTCAAGTATGGTCAGACAAAAGTAACTTTTGGAAAATTCCTATTAAGTGAAGAATTAATGATGTGTTAGAAATTCAGTGGCTTTAAAAAGTCGTATTTGTAAAAGTGATTTCTAAATTTACCTTTAGTTACTCTTATAAAGAACTATATTTTGAAAAAAACTTAAAACTCAGCTGTAAATGTCTACAGAATCAGACATAAAATCCTGGGAAGCCACTCTCCTTCAAGGCCTGGCAATACTATTTCTGTTCTGGCCCAATGCCCACAAAAGCATAAACAGACCGCAGAGGCGCCCAAGCTGCACCACCATAGTTGGAGATTTGCAGGTTTGTTTTCTTTGTAACTGCCCAAAGGCTGTCAAATAGTAGTATTTAGTATAAATAAACTTTTTTCAGCAAAAATATTTGGAGACAGAATGCACAACAGCATGGCACTTCAGACTGCGGGTCATGTAGAAGAGTGTTCTCAACATCCCTAATACTGCCAACCTTTATTACAGTCCTCATGCTGCAATGACCCGCAACCATAAAGTTAGTTCGTCGTTCCGTCATACTACCATTATGAATCTGGTATGCAGGATGCCCTGATATGCAATCCTCAAAGGGGTTGTGACCCATAGGTTGAGAACTGATGCAGAACATTCTACCAAAGATGACCTTTCTTCTACCCAGACACAGTATCTTTTCTAGCCTGGTTGTCAACACATTAACTGGCTTATGAAAGCTTGATTTTAGGTTGAGAGAAGAGTTCTCAATGAAACAATGAAGGCAAATAGTGTTTAACATCAGAGAAGCAACTAGACTGCAGCAGTCAACTAGCTGGCAGGATCACACAAGAAGTGGCTGCATGTGCTTTTAGAGGAAATGAAGATTTCCACCACATACCAACAACTCAGCTCATGGATCTAAAAAGATGAGATCATGATTTGAAGTAGACTATGAAGATAGGTACACACAGAGCAGACTTTAAATCTATCCTAATGAAAACCCTCATCAATACCAAGTTCAGGGGACAGGCAAAGCACAATGCATGCTAAAGGCGGGCAGGCAGGCATTAAGGAGATGATATTCCCCGAGCTGGCTCTTAGACACTGATACTTTTGAAGGAAAAGCAGATGTATTACAATTGGCTAGAGAGCTGTATGTCACAGTCTAAGGTCTGATATGGAAACAAATTATTCTGTAATCGTTTTCAAGCTCTGTGGGTAATAAAGTATGGGGTGGAAAGGAAGGCAAAAGTTGAAAAGCCAAGTTCTGTTTACAGAATGGCCACATGCCTTCTTTTATTGCTCAGAGAACATTCCACTCACTTCTGATGTGTTGACAGCACAATACAGTCAAACAAGAAAATCTGCCTTTTCATCTGAAATCTCCATCTAAAATGAGGAAGCAATCACTTTTTACAGCCAAGGGAACACAGCAGCTGAGAGACACCCCAACCAGAAGAGCTACTTACATTGAAAACTTTCTGTCCTCTATACATTTTTCAATACAGAACTTAATGTTTCCTTCACTATTTCAAAAGTGGAATGCCACCAAGTGACTAGAGTGACTGAATACCCAAGTGCTGTCACACACAAAGGAGCAAGTCAACCACACAGATTAGCATCCAGATGCAGACACCCCACATCTTTCATCTTGACTGATTTTCTAATTTCTTATTTATTTTTTAGTGTTTTTGATATGGTCCCACAATTTCCCTGGAACTCAGCTATCAGCCTGCCCCTGCCTCCCAAATGCTGTGGTCAACGGCACACACCATCATGCCCAACATCTTTTTGATTTTTTTTTTTACCTCTTCCAAATATTAAGGTTATTGCTAACTGAAGTGTCAGAATCACAGTGGTTGAACAGGAAGTTAAACTGATTAAAACTGGATTCCTACAGGTGTTCTAGAACTGAAGCAAATAGGGTGAACTTGTTTCAAAATAATGGGAGGTGAGTAATACAAGCTCAGAAGCATCTTCAGAGAGAAATGGTATTAGCTATGGTGCTGAAAGCAGCTTTCAAGCTTTGTGGTAGCTGAGCTCTGGAGTAGGAGGTCAGTCTACTCCAGTCCTAACACCTCATTCCTATGGTTTAGATAATGGACTTCTATGTCATGAACAGAACATAATCCGTAAGTCTTAGGTCACGCAAGCTAACTCCTACTCGTCTTCTTACCTTTGCTTCCCAAGTACTGGGATTGCTGGCATGTGCCAAGTCATCTGCCATTTACTGGCATCCAAATCATGTAGGAACTTAGATTACAATCAAGCCCTGGATAAGCTCTTTATTTTCAGAGGCAGCTATTAGTGCTGTCCACTAGGGTTAGCCAATTGTTAAAGCCAGAGCAGTTACCAGAGATTATACCCTTGAACCTTTCTGGTGTCTAATAAGATGTTTGAAGGCATTATTACAAGGCCATTATGACAGTTTCAGAGCATCAGGAAATCAATGACTTTAACATGGTACAGTGGCACATGCCTACAATCCCAGAACTCCAGGTCAAAGTGGAAGAATCCCAAGTCGGTTTAGATCAGTCAGAAAAATGATTTAATAATACTGCACTCCAGGCTAATATTATCTTTTAGGTTTTAACTAAAATATCTTAAGCCTAAGTAGCTCATTTGTAGACACTATTCTGATCTTCTTAATTCCTGGAAATGTCAAGATTCTTTCTCTTAAGTGAACAGCTTGTCTTATAGTCTTAGAATGGACTCCTTATTCTAGGTACCCTATTCAAAGCCAAATGTGGAATTTCACCTGACAGTACACAAGAAAGATGTTTATTTGTGTACTAACCCTGACCCAAGAGTTAATTTTTATTGTTTTTCTACTGTTTCTCATCTTGTTTTCTATGGTAAGGTGGAAGATGAAAGTCTGAAATAAACACAAAGAGAAGATGGCTCTTTCAGTAAAATGCAAACATTAGAACCTGAGTCGCAATCCCCAGCACCCACTATAAGAAGTTGGGATTGAAAGTCAAAGTCTATAGCCCAAAGCTCTGGGGTGCATGTTGGGGGCAGAGAGAGACAGGCCGACCCCTGGAGCTCAGCTTTGAGGCTTAGAGAAGTCTCTTTCTCAAAACAAAACAAAATGGATTAAGCCAGTCTGAGCTGACTGGACTACATAGTGAGACCCTACCTCTAAATCAATCACCAATCAATTAATCCATCCATCCCACCCCTAAATACAATGCAGATGGACTGAGGAAGACACCTGCAACTGACACTTGGCCCCCAACTATGTGAGAGAAACACACACATACACACACAAAGAGAGAAACACACATATCACACACACACACACACACACACACACGCAGAGAGAGAGAGAGAGAGAGAGAAACACACATATCACACACACATATATACATACAGAAAATTAAAAACAAAACAAAACAATTAACAAAAACACTAACACCCCAATTCTCTTTGTAACAATTCCTGAGAGTGTAATGTCAAAGGAAGAGAGAGTGTAGGCACAGTTGCTTAGAATGTCTCCTTTCAAGACTGACTCAGGGCTGGGCAGAACATTTTATAATTAGATGTACTGTGACATCACAGCTTTCATTCTGAGAGAAGTGAATCTCCTAAAAACTGCTTTGTTGTCAAGTGACAACAAAGTCTGTCTGACCTCTGAGTGAGTGGACTCCAGAATTAGTCCTCAGAGTCAAACCAGGTGGAGACAGCTGGATTCTTGCATCAATAAATGGTAAAATGACACTGTCCTCTAAACCAGAACAATTGGGAATCAACAGAGATTAACTGAGTAACTGTGTGAGGACAAACATAAATGGTCTTTAATCTCCTACTACCTTGATCTAGCCAATGTTTCCACTCTGTTCCTGTTCACATTCCGATCGAGCAAGAGCAAAGCATCCTCCACGGGGTCACCTGTGCCTCAGGATTTCTAAATAATGAAAGACAACTCTCCCTTGGCAAATACAATTTTTTTTTATTCGATGTATTCTTTATTTACATTTCAAATGATTTCCCATTTTCTGGGTCCCCGCTCCCCGCAAGTCCCATAAGCCCTCTTCCCTCCCCCTGTTCCTCCATCAACTCCTTCCCACTTCCCTCAACTCCTTCCCACAGGAAAACACCATGTCCAACACTTCAATCTCTCAACGTCCACTCACCCTGATGGCACTCTGGATGACATTTTCCCCTTGAAGCACATGTCCCAATTCTTCAGTCTCCCATCAGCACAGCAGCCATCCATCCTGGATGGTGAACTGAATGCCATTCTCAGGCACACTTCATTATTTTTGTTTTCATCATGGTACCTGCTCTTTTTCTGGTAGTGCTGGGGAATGAATCCAGGGTCTCAGGCATGCTAAGCAAACACTTTTCTTGTGAGCCCTCAGATCTGCACTGACTTGACTGCATTTTTTCCAAAGCCCAGTGTCTTCACATGATCTCTCTTCAAGACCAATTGTCTAAAAGTTTCTTACTAAATACTGTCTCAGGGTCAGGCGTGGTGTGGTACATCCCTTTAATCCCAGCACTTGGTATACAGAGGCAGGTGGATCTGAGTTAGAGGCCAGCACGCACACACGCACACGCACACACACACACACACACACACACACACACACACACACACACAGTGAGCTTCAGAATAGCTAAGATAACACATTACCCCCTGCCCCAAAGTCCTTCCTCCTTCCCACACTGTGATTAGTTTAGTCATTAAGTAAGTTCCTAAACATCTTGAGTTCTGTAAGCTGGCTTTATTAGACAGTTCAGCATGAGTTTGAATCCCGGGACCCATCCAGTGGAAGAAGAACAAGTCATCCGAGCTGTCCTCTGATCTCCACAAGCACGGCTTGTGTGCATCTGAGCACAAACACAATACACATGAATGGAGGTACACTAAATAAATACAACTTAATAATAAAAAACCTTCTTAAATCACCTTTTCTAACAACCTCATGGTTTCTTAAAAGTTTAGGTTTTTTTTCTCAGTGATCCCAAATATTTCTTAGAGATTTCATTTTTTTCATAATCCGAGTATTTTTGTCCTGATTTTTATAATACTGCTAACAAGAAATCAAGTATCTACCTTTGCATAAAATGCGGCTACAGAACGAATCTGGATTTAACTAGTTTACTAACTAGCTAGGTGCAGAGAAACATGCTGATAATCCTAGCACTTACCAAAATGGCTCTAGAAACTATGAAATACCAGCAAGTTTAGTTAAACAGATAATTTTTAAAGAGGGTAACCACTGGTATATACATACCGTGTCCTGTTCTGTTCACCTGACCTGTGTATCTCACAGCAAGCCCAACATTATTCTTCTATCACACAGACAGAGAAACTCAACAGGAGTTTTAGGATTTAAGCCCCAGAGCCTGGGTGGGCCTGGCACCAGTGGATATGTAGCTTTCTCTGGCATTCTCTAAGATGGGAGTGCTAACGAGACAGTTCTTCCTGGGCAAGGGTGCTTAGAAAACTCTGCTGCTGCCTGCTATCACAGCCAGCTCTTACTCAAAGGGAGAGAAGTGCAACACTGGAAGCTTTTCTTTTTAGAGGTAAAAATCTCACTGTAACCAAGGCTGGTTACAATCAACCTGGTGATCCTCCTGCCTAAGTCTGGAATCCAGAAAATCCCCCACAGGATTTACTAAGGCCAATGTGATTGATGAGGGTATTTTCTTAGTTGAGGTTCCCTCTTCCTAAACAACTCTAGCTTATAACAAGTTGAAACAAGCCAAACAACTCCAAACCAAAACAATTAAAAACAAAAACAAGCAAACCAAAACCCCCAAAACTTAACTAGCACAATAGAATTACTTCATAAAGACATCAAAATTAATGCAACTTAAAACAGTCTGAATGTTTTCCTTGCTTAGGATCCTGAAATAAATTATCTAATAAATAGTCCGGAACTTCTAGGAATCAACACCTGGCTATGGCCTCCAGCAATCATACCAAGTTCTGGCTCTGAGGATTGTAGATTTTTACCTTTCCTATCTGAGGAAGAACAGTACTTGAACTTCTCATCTTCCTGTAAGAGTTCATATCCTTAACCAGCAGTGACAGTAACCTGGTAACACACAGGACCAGGAGGCTTGGCTTGGCTATGCTCTAGGATGGGTCTACAACCTATTCTTTTGTGAACATAAAAACACTCTACTGCATGTTCAAAGTTAGGCTCTGCACCAGAGTTCTGAATGTAGAACCCTTTCTAGATTAATAACTGAGGCTTTCGTTTCACTGATTAAACATCTGAAAATATTGGGTTCTTATAAATGGCCTGAATACATATGTACACAGGTCTTGACAATGACCAATATATACATGTGTAGGGTGGCAATTATTCACTTTTTAATCTTGTTCTTCCTGCTTACACCAGCACAGAATTCATGAGTTATGTTCATACTGAGTTAGCATGTGCAGAGGACTCGGTCTACAGTTCTTATGTTAAGGACTGTGGCATACTCTAGACTAGTGACTCCACTAACTACTTATACTTAATTAACAGAGAAGCCCTTTTTCAGGTACACCAGAACTTCCAAAAAAACCTGTTCTCAAGGGGTCAGGAGAGGCGGCTTAGCAATTAAGAGTGCCTGCTGCTCTTGAAGGAGCTGAATTCAGTTCCCAGCACCCATGCCAGGTGACTCACAACCTCTTTTAACTCTAGGTCCAAGGGTTTCTTTACCCTGTCCTCTGGAAGCCCCGAACTTATGTGTACCCACCTACATTCAAATATACTATAGCTGAAACATGATTTTTTCCCCCCTGAGACCAGGTGGGCTTCCAACTCACAGAGTTGGGATTAAAGAAGTGAGCCATTACACCTGACCTTTTTTATTTGGGGGGGGGGGTGCTATAAAACACAAATTTTAAAGTGTTTGGAAAAAAATTAAGTGGGGGAAAAACTCAAATATGTTATGGGTCACATAAATATAATAGTTGATTTGGCCTCCACCATTACTGACCTCTTCTAAATGTCTCTCTTCTTGGGGTAAGGCCTAAGTAGGAGAACTTAACCTGTAGAAATAGGGATAAAATAAGAAACACCAACTTTTATTTTTGTTTTAGTGAATTAAAAATTCAAATAAAAAAAGAAAAGAAAAGAAAAATGGAGCTGGAGTGACAGCAGGGTGGTTAAGAGCACTGGCTGATCTTCCAGGGAATTGGGGTTCAATTCTCAATATGGCAGCTAACAAACTGTCTGTTAGCTAGCTCCAGTTCCAGGGAATCCAATATCCTTACACAGACACACATGAAGGTAAAACACTAATGCACATAAAATCATTTAAAAAAAGAATTACAAGGAACTAATTATCACTGCAAGCATATACATTGTTTTTAGACAGGGTCTCACTATGTAGCCCAGGCTAGGTTCAAGTGTTGTGATCCTCTTGCCTCAACATCCTGAGAGCTAGGATTACAGGCATTTGCCAAGATGCTGCGTTAATATGGATACATTTGTATCTAATTACATGCATATTTAAGAAACTGGGTAAAAGAAATCTTTGAATTGTGCAATGCTGTACCAAAAAGCTAATAACTAGGAGGTAAAATTCTAATGTGTTCTTTCTGCTGACATCACAACAAATGACACATTCAACCACAGACCAGAGTCCAGGTTCACTGCTGGCTAAGTAAAGCATTTCCGGAGTAATAAAGTATCTCTGAAAGTACAGACTGCACAGAAGAGAAGCTCTGAGAGCTTCAGTCACCAGAATAGCTACCATGGACCAGGAACTTGGAACATACAGAATTTTCCTATTGGACTTCCGTAACTTCCTTACAGACATCAGTCTACTCTTATTTTACAGACAGGAAAGTCAGGAAGAATGGGTGTACAATATGATCCCCTCAGCACATAAGTGGGATTTAAGTCCTTTCATATGGCCCTACTAACACTGAGCTTTTAAAGCTATTTCATTTACAGAACTGTCTCTCTGGTACAGCTTCATTCTTTTATCTCCTGTAATTATAAATCAGTGTGACTTAAGAGAGTATCTTAAATAGCATGGTGAGTTATCGCTAATCGCTCATAATAGCACTCATAACAGGCATTAAATCTACAACACTGGAAACATCACACACAATCAGGTTTAAAAACTGCTTTATGTACTGCATATATGGTACAGTATTCTTCCAGAGGACCAGGGTTCCATTTCCAGCATCCCTATGGTGGCTCACACCACCTGTCTCTTTGGTTCTAGTGGATCTGACTAACACCTTCTGGCCTCCATGGTCACTAGGTATGCATGTAGTACATACACATATATGCAGTAAAAATACCCATTTTAAAATAACAAATTTAACTTTATAAAAAGTTATCACCTCCCAGCTGGGTATGGTAGCATACATTTGTAATCCCAGCACTCAGGAAACAAGAAACAAAACTGCCAAAAGTTCTAGGCCAATCTAGTCTACCTGGCAAGTTTCAGGTCAGGCAGAACAAAGCAAGACTGCTATTAAAAAAAAGTTAACTGGGGGGGTGGTGGTGCACGCCTTTAATCCCAGCACTCGGGAGGCAGAGGTAGGCAGATTTCTGAGTTCAAGGCCAGCCTGGTCTACAGAATGAGTTTGAGGACAGCCAGGGCTACACAGAGAAACCCTGTCTCAAAAAACCAAAAACCAACCAACCAAACAAAAAGTTAACTTAGTCAGAAAAATAAATGCTATGAAAATAAACCAATAAATGTGCAAAGAGAACATTTCTCAAACTATTCTGATGGAACCTATTTTAAGGTCTTTGTCAGTCTTCCCAAGGAAAGGGACATCAAGACCAAATAACCCTAGCAAGTTGGGAAGTACTACTGCCCATTAAGGTACTATTGGAAAAGGTCATAATGTACACTATTTTTCTCTGACAAGCTCTGAAAAAAAAAAAATCACCTTCAAAAATAAAAACCTCGGGATAAGGACTAAAGCCTGGTGATGGAACATCCATTCAGAATGCATGAGATCCTAGTATTATTCACTGAAACAAAACAAAATAAACAAAAAACTGGCTTATGCCTGTAATCAACACCTGAGAAGCAGCAGCAGAAAAATCAGGAATATAAGTAAGGTCATTCTAAGCTATATAGAAAATTCAAGGCCACCCCCCACCCAAAGACTCTTAATAACAGAGCTACAGATCTATCAAAAGACTACTCCACAGAACAGGACTTGGTAAACTTACAGGAAGGGTGTAGGAGGCCCCTTAACTTTCTACTACAATCTTTTCTATTATGTAAATCCCTTTCAAGTACAAATACAACAGGGAGAAGTGAACAGGAAAATGTACTCTAGGTTAAGCATTTCATCTCTACCGGATACAAATTTTATCACAATATCATATGCCTGGATCATTTATAATTTACAGAAACATTTTATTTCCTAAAAGTACAAACTGAAGAAGAGATCTTAACAAGATTTTCAAAAGTGAGAATAAACCAAAAACTTTCAGCCAGGCAATGGTGGCACCATCAGGTGAATCTCTGTGACTTTGAGGCCAGCCTGGTTTCCAGGGCTAGTTCTAGGACAGCCAAGGTTACATTGAGAAACCCTGTAACAAACAAGCAAACAAACAAACAAAAAACTTTTAATTCCAAACAACTTACAACTTCTATAGCAAGCATAACTCAAAGGCTGAAAAAATAAATGATAAAGCTATGACTGTAAAGGGGTAGGAACCAGAAAATCTTCATAGATTATACTGGTGAACCAAGTATGCTTGCTTGCCTGCACGCCTACCACGAGTATCTAGAAGATAAACTGGCTGGTAGTATGCTATTAAAGCAGAAAAGAATTGTTTAGATAGAGCAACGATTTCCTGAAGGCAGGCATTTAAAACAATATTTAGCAGAATGTTCATAAGGGAATCAAGCAAAAGTCATCTGAGGAGTTGTTACAAAACATGAGTGTCCCTCACCTTGTACTGCAGTTACAGCCCTTGGTACTGCTGTCTCCGACCAGCTTCTACAGAGCTGGGCCTTCCTTTCCTCTCTCAGTGCCTCTGGTTCATGTTTTTCCTTTCTCCCCAAACAGCTCATAGGACTTCACAACAGTGACAATGTTATTCACTTTTAGAACTTGTTAATCATTATCTAACTTACTGAACTTGTACTTTACTTCTATATAACATTAGTTCTGAACATTTTTTTAAGTACAAAGGTAGAGAAATAGAAAATACTTCCTTTTTTGTTTGTTTGTTTACCTTATGCAGAGTACTTAAATAGTGTGAAGTAACTCCAGGCACCTGATTAACTGGAAGGAAAAAAATGTTCAAGTGCAGTCACGTGCCTTCAAGTTCTCATAAAGGAATGGCCTTCAGGACCACAAACAAAACTCCAGTGGGGGAAAAAAGGAAAGTCACATCACCACACATGATCACAGAAAATAGGAGCAATCTAGACTCTGGGAGCTTCCAACCTAGGCCTCTTGGTAGAATCAACAATGACTGAAGCCCAGAGCTACAACATTAGTCACCCCATCAGAACCCAGCCCTGCCTATTACCCACAGGCCTTCCTTCCATCCTCAAAGTAGGAGTAACATTAAAAAAAATTAAATGCTACCTGCTAGTCTACATAAACTATAAACTACTAAGCAATTTTAACTATACAGCTAAAGCATTTAAAACAAATCATCTTTTTTTGGATTATAAAATGTGGCTATTGTTTAGAAATCTATTAAAAATCCTCAACTGTCTTTATTTATAAGCCTTTATTTTAAAACACTAACTCAAAACCTAGACAAGAAACCGAATCCTTACTGAGGAAAACAAACTATTTCAGATGATGAAGTAGTGCACAGAAGGAGAGTTCCTGCTTGAAGTGAGGCAGACCTGGTGCCCCCCCCCTCCCCACAGGGTTTCTCTGTATAGCCCTGGCTGTCCTGGAACTCACTCTGTAGACCAGGCTAGCCTCGACCTCAGAAATCCGCCTGCTTCTGCCTCCCAGAGTGCTGGGATTACAGGCGTGCGCCACCACCGCCTGGCTCAGACCTGGTTTCTAATCCCAGCTCAACTACAGTGTTTGCAGACCTTGGATAAGCCTTCCTTTCCCTTTGCTTTCCCATCTGTAATGAGGACCCACTGCCCACTTCAGAGCTTGTCTAACATGTCAACATGCAATGGTAGCCATGTCAATTTTATCTATTAACTTCGTTCCTCTCCCCTGATTTCTATTTTACCTTTAATCTTCAGACTGCTACCCCAAACATAATTATAAACATTTGTAATGCTAAAACAAAAATGCCTATTTTGTGTTAAACACCATTTAATATATTACATTACTGCATAAAGTACAAAAATTCCACTCAAGTAATCTACATGAAGAACAAAGAGACCTAGCTCCAGTTCCAGTCCCACAGCTCATAAGCTGTGCAACCCTGGGCAAGCGGATGCACTTTACAGAAACTGCCTGCAAAGTTAACCAAACCCTGCCTCCAGCTACAGTGGGCTTCAGTGTTTCCACATGCAGAAAGAACCATTCTGATTAGATTGTTTCTGAAGTTCTAAAGTTTCTTCCCCCCAGAACAGTCTATTATTGTCATTACAAAACTTACGATGTCTGAACAGTTATTACTTGCCTACTACCCCTACAAACCTCTTAAATGTAATCATATCATTCCTATCTAAGGAATCTAAGCTAAAAGGGAGCTCAGGAACTTGCCTGGGGTTATAGAACCCACTGTAGGAGATTAAGGATCCCAGTCCAAGCAAAATGCTTTTAACCCTGAGATTAATCCTGCTCTCCAAATCTCAAGAACCCAAGAGTGGGCCACAAAGACTTGTAAAACCACAACCTGTTCAGGCTGTTTTCCCCTGTGCTTAAATATAGCAAGTTTGTAATCTGTGGAGGAAGAACTATGATCAATATAATTAACAGCACCCTATTAGAAGGCAAACTATTGGCCATTAGACAAGGCTATAAAGTAGAAACTTAACTTCAAGCCACAAAATCTTATTTTGTTTCTCAGGCAAACATCTTATCAAAATTAGTCAATGAGTCGTAATGTTTTAACATTATTGTACTTCCTTGGTCTTAAACAATGTACCCACCAGATAATGCTGCAAAGAATAATTGCCCAATAAAACCAGGCTGCCTCTAAACATTGGTTAACTAGGTTTTCTTTCTTTGTATAATGCCCAGAAAATGCACAACACTTAACACACAGAGAGAATTGAGTGTGGTGATACACGCCCATAAGCCAGTACCCGGGAATGTGAGGGAGGAAGACAATGCACTGGAAACTATACTGGCCTACAACAGTGAATCAGAGACTACAACCTAGGCTACAATGAAACCCTGCCTGGATTCCCCCCCAAAAATCAACACATAAACAAGCAAACATAAAACTATAGCTAAAAACAATTTGCTCTACCCAGGCAGTGGTGGCACATGCCTTTAATCCTAGCACTTGGGAGGTGGATTTCTGAGTTCAAGAGGCCAGCCTGGTCTACAGAGTGAGTTCCAGGACAGCCAGGGTTACAGAGAAACCCTGTCTCGAAAAACAAAAACAAACAAAACAATTTACTCTGAGTATTAAGAGTAACAGGGTGTCAAGTTAGAAGAAATAACCAAGGAATAGGTATGTGCTGGACACAGGCAGGCTTCACAAGCACCCTCCTTTGGGGCTACTTTCACACCTGACTGACCTCTGGCAGTTCTCAGCATGCCATTCTCCCTTTGTCTGCCAGTTTAAATTCACAGCTGCTAACATCGCAGCTTCCTCTTCTTGGGGAAACTTAAAATGATAATATACATGTAAGTTCTGGAAGATACATATGGCACAGCAAAGAACCATACACACCAACACATATGTGTGTGCACACAGGATGGTGATGGCAATGAATGAGTTCAAGGCCAGCCTTGGTCTACAGCCTGAATTACAGGACATCCAGGATTATAGAGAAGCCCTGTCTCAAAAAACAAAAACAAAACACCCAAACAAACAAAAAAACAAACCCAAAACCCAACAACAAAAGAAAACAACTCACATACATCAACAATGGTAACCAAAAGACACTACCTGAAATTCTATTCTACTACTGAATTTTATCTTTTTATGCTTGTGGTGAGGGGGAATTTGTGTGTCTGTGTCTATATGTAAATATTTATAAGGCCAGCAGAATAAGTATCAACAGTCAGAGATCAACTTTCTCATGAAAATTACATTCTTGGTAACAAATAGTAATTGCTACAAAAATCTATTCTTAACAAAAATTGACCAAAAGAAAAGCTTTGTGTATTAGAAAATAACCAAGAAGCCATACTGTATATACATTTGTAATATACATTAGAGATTTACATAAGACAAATTATAAAGCCCAACCAAATGAGTAACTGGACTTTCAAGCTAATATTAGTCGTACTAAGCTTCAAAGCTGCAGGATATGGTGCACACTTCTGTAGTCCCAGCATCTGGCTAAGGTAGAACAATTATCCTAAGTTCTAGGCCAGCCTAGGCTACAAAGTTAAGTTCAGGCTAGTTTGGGGGACTGAATCAGACCTTTTCTCAAAATATAGGAACAAAGTTGGGTGGTAGTGGCCTTTAAGACCAGCACTTGAGAAGTAGAGGCAGGTGATCTCTGAGTTTGATTGAAGCTAGCCTGGTCTACAAAATGAGTTCCAGGATAGCCAGGGCTACAAAGAGAAACCCTGTCTCAAAAACAAAAACAAAAACAAAAAAAAAACCCCACCAAAAATATTTAATCTGACTTCTGTCATGATCAAAAAGTAGTTAGCTCTGTGGACAGCCCTAGTATAGACTATTTTTTAGTAGTAGAGCAGGTAGTTAGGGCCACAACAGATTATACATTGGCCATGAACATAATCTGTTCGTTGTGTCTTCTTTACTTTTCTTTTTAAATTGTGTACACATGTGGGTGTGTGAGCTTGAGTTCAGGTTCCAGTGGAGGACTCAGCATGTGAAGCTGCTGGAGCTGTACAGGAAGCAGTGACCCAAGCGGGATGCTGGGAACCCAACAGAACTCCAGTCCTCTGCAGGAGCAAGCCACACTCAACAGCGGAGCCATCTCGCCGGCCCCTCGGTGCCCTTCTAGAAGTCCTGCTGCTTACACAGCAGAGGTCTGTGTACTCTTCTCCATCCCTCATGATCACATACATGTATTCTACCACACAACATACATTCAGTAAGCAGGAATCAGGCCCAAACCTTGATGAAAAGCTAATAAATAGACGTCACACAAGAAGCCTTGGGTAACAATGTAACCTTGACAAGTAAAAGTCTAACAAAACATTTAAGAAAACTTTCAGAATGGTTCTATTGGCTCATGCCCAGCACTGAGGAGGCAGAGTCAGGAGAACTATCTGGAATTTTGAAGCTAGCTTGGTCTCCACAGCAAGTTCCAGGACAACTTGGCCCAGAATAAGAAGCTGTTTCAAAATGCCATTAAATAAACAAATAAATAAACGAATGTATATATTTTCATATAATATATTTTCATATAATATATGAAACCAGAAAAAGACCAGAAAGAAATATGCAAAAATGTTTACAGCAACAAAATATAAGTGGTAAGACTAAGAAAACTTGGAAAAAAAAAATCGCAGTCGGTTTCCTAATCCTAGCACTTAGAAACACATGCAGGAGTATGACAGATTGGAAGACCTGAGCTACACAGCGAGACACTGTTCCAAAAGATGGGGGTGGGGTGGGGTGGGGGAGATAGGGGAAATGGAGAGAGATGAACTACTACTTCCATGTTTCAAAGAGTATGTATCACTTTAAAAAGCAAAAATCAAAATAAAAAGACAAAGACTCTCACTGGGATCTATCTGGCTAGCCTGGTACTCCTGTCTCCAAAGTGTGGAGGCTAAAAGTGCCCCCCCCACACACACACCACCACAAGCTAGACATTACTTTGATAAAGAAAACTTCAAGACTGAAAAACGTAGGTATTTCCTTGTACATATAAGTCCTTACAAAACCAACAGTAAGTTCTAAGGCAATTTTTACAAGTCATATATTGTAAGCTTTTAGTAGTTACTAATTACTTGCTATTTTGTTTTAAACCTATAAAGTAGAGCTTAAAAACTTTCACTTCTGGCTCTCCAATCTTTTCATAACTAAAACCTAGCAAGAAAAATTTTATCTTTCCAGAAAAATGGTGTGTGTCCAACTGTCTGTCTAGACTGCTGATAACAGTTCGGTTTTTATTTTATTTTTTTTAATATAAATCCGCAGTTTAATTTTCAATTCCAACACAGGGATCCAGAAGTTCTGATGCAGTTTTAGAGAACTCACCAACGCGAATGCCTTGTGTGCAGAGGTTAATTTAGGCACCTCTTTTCATTACTTCAGATAAGCACGCATCTAGTGGCACTTTCTGCAAAAGGTATTCTCCTTGGCTTGGACACAGATTTACTTAAATATCCCGGAAGCTGTCAAAATCGACTTCAAACTGCACTATAATTAAGAAACAATGTCAACTCCTGACAGTGGCCTTCTCTGCTCGCCTGTCTTTCACAAGAGCGCCTTTAATATGCCCTAGCATACATTTCCGGCCTCATGAGTCACTGAAAAATGAGTTCTAAGTTTTCCGTGGAAGGTCGCTCAAACAGCTCCTCTACAGCATTCAAAGATCTGGCTCCAACTGCCCCTTTAGTCTACCCCACCTATCGCGGCACCGGGTGATGGAATTAGCAACATTCGCCTGCTCTTTGTACCTTTGTCCTCCAGCTTTGTTGCTCCTCCACGCCCTTCTCCTCTGCAAACCCCTTCTCCTCCCGAATCCAATCGAGCCTTCTAGACCCGGTTTAGCACCGCCTCGCCCAGGAAGCCTCACAGGTCCGTGGGAAGGCGGAAACGATCGACAGGTCCCGTCTCCCCGGAGCACCTTTCCAGCAATTGGTAGTTCCTAAACGGAACTTATCTATCCCCTCCTGCCTGGTATCTTAGCTATTTGTGTACTCGTCTTATCTCTCACATCACCATGTTAAAAGTTCCCCGGGGGAGGGCACCTCCGGGCCGGGTTCACCTCGGAGTCGCTCCGACACCGGCACGCAGTCGGCGTTTTGGATTGCTCCAACCGAACCCGGGAACGCGCCGACCGCACAATTCCTAGCCAGAAATCAGTTAGGCATTTTCCTGAAAGGTTCCCTACAAAGATAGTGTCTGCGTCCCACTAACAGGGAGGCTAAGCGGAGCCCGGGGCTAGGTGCTTGGAGTCCCCGACGCGGCGGGAGTGACAGCTGGCCGGACCAGCTCTCCCCTGGTTAGCCGCAGCCCGGGCTGGGAGGCCCCGGGAACCTAGTGCGGGCGAAGACAAGGGCGGCGCCCGGAGCTCCGGCTGCCCCGGGCCGCTCCCGCCGCCGCCACCCGGGAAAATGGAGGCGGGTCGGGCGGAAGCCGGCGGGCGTCCGCGTCGCGAGCAGGGCCGGGCCAGGGGGTCACTCACGGGGCTGGGCCGGGCCAGGGAGCTCCCTCTCCGCGTCGTCTCCGTCCCCGTCCTCGGCCGCCGCCGCCTCGGGCTGCTCGCTCGGTCCCCGCGGCGCGGCTTGGACGCTCCGGCCCTCCGTTGTCCTCCGCCCGCAGCTGCTCCGGGCGACGGGCTCCCGCGGCGGCGGCGGCTGCGCGGGCGGACGGTGGCCCAGGAGTTCCTGCTGTGGCTGCCGCGCTGCTGCGCTCGGTCGAGCTGCGGCTGTGGCTGTGAGGTCCGGCACTGCCTTCGCCTCTGAGATTGCCTCTGCCTTCGAGCGGCTACTGAAGCCCCGGACACTCTCAGGCCGCGCGGCTCCTGGCGCCCCGCGCCCAGCTCCGGCCTGAGCCCGGCTTTGACGTGCGCAGTGCGCAGCCGCCGAAGGCGGGACGTCAGGCGCCACCGCAACGCCCTCTGGGTGCTCGCGCGCCCCCGGGCGGCCGGGAGGACTCTGGACGCCTGAATCGCAGGCAAGTTGAAGAGGTGGGGGCACTGAAAAAATGCAGAAGCCGAGCTGGAGTCCTCATCTTCGTGCCCCTCCCTCACTTGCTAGTTCCCGGAAGAACACACGTCTTCTTCCTCAAGCCTTAAAACTTTAAATCTGCGGAGAGCTCAAAAAAACTGTTCAAATGGGTTCCGTCATGCTTGGGTAGAACCTGTAACTTCATTTTGGCATCTCCCGAAAGGGGAAAAAATGATGAAATATTCCAAAGAAACAAGATCCAACCAGGTACAAATCCTACTTTTTCCAAAGCGGATTGTAGTGGTGCAAGTCTGTAATCACAACACTTAGAGGTGAACTCAAGAAAATTAGGAGTTCAAGGTCATCCTAGACTTCACAGGTTCAGGTCAACCTGGGCTGTGTGAAAACACCTGTCTATAAACAAACAAACAAAATAGCAAGGGTCTTGAGCACATAAATAAATAAACAAACAAATAAGCAAATGCCATGAACACACACCCAGAGGAATAAAACAATGCACTACAGAGGTCTGATGACAGAGTCTGGTACACAAAAATGCCACACTGTGCTCCTTTGCTATATACTTACAGGCGACAGGATATTGGACAGCTACCGTGTGCTAAGGAAGTGGTTTCCTGAAGAAAGGAAGGCTATGTGCGCCTGCTGTGAGGATTTTACTACCTGAGAGAAGCAAGCTAAAATATAGGATTTAGAGCGGGAAAGGGACAGGCTTTGGCGTTTTTAAAGGTCTTTGACCACTGTGACATGAAGATCAGAGTGGTGGTGGTGCACGCCTTTAATCCCAGCACTTGGGAGGCAGAGGCAGGCAGATTTCTGAGGACAGCCTGGTCTACAGAGTGAGTTCCAGGATAGCCAGGGCTATACAGAGAAACCCTGTCTGGAAAAACCAAAAATAAATAAATAAATAAATAAATAAATAAATAAATTAAATTAAAATCCATTCAACCAAGCATAGTTCATCTCAGACATGTTGAATGCTTCTAGAGACTCTAGCCAGACTGGTGAACTTCACTTGCAAAGGGCCAAAGCAGCAGCCACTTTGCACCCACAGTTACAGAGAGAAGATGCAGGACAGCTCCTGTTAGCTGCCTTCCCAAACTCGGTGGCCTCTTCCCGGGTCGGGCCAGTTTCCACGTTCTTCTATTGGGGGGCAGTGGCTCTGGAAAGCTGTTTCTACTTGAAAGCTATTTCTCTGGACACACGTGCCTCTTTCACGGAAAGTTCTGCATCTTCATTTTGAAACTTTCTCAGAGGCCCTTTGTTTTCCCGTGCGGTGGCCACAGGACACAGGATCATAAGTCCAGGTCGTTGCTGTCATTGTCTCCCTAGCGCCAGTACTGGCTGGTCCTGGGTAATTCTCCCATCGTCCCATCCCCTCCTCTTCCTTGCTGAAGCTGGGTCACAGGAAAGAGGCACTTCCCTGCCTTAATTAGACCCTCTAGGAAAGGACTTTGGAGCCTGACTCATAGCTTCCCTCCCACCCCACCCAGTGCCTTCATTCACCTGGCTGTATCAGCTCGGTGGTGGCTCACCCTACTGGATACGGTCCCCTCACATGCCGCTCCAATGACCTTCACATCCACTGCACTTAAGCTAGCCGCACCCTGGACACTGCAGCGTCCACATTGGCTCTGCTCTTGAAGTTTGAACTCTCTGGCACTCCTGTTTGCCTCCCTTCCCATCCACCCACCCGTCCACATCCTCAGACTCACCCAACCTGCTCCGAATCTCATTAGAATTTGTTTATTTGGCAGATACTTCTCGAGGGTAAACACCGACCTCTAACGAAGGCCGATGGCCGCAGTGAAGCACTGACTAATCCGTAGCTCCTCTCAGGGTCCAGGAAAGACACCGGGGCGAAAGAGCAATTGCAGGAGAGGGAGACACGAAGCCTGTAAGAGACCCAGGACGTTGACTAATGGAGTTCATGTTCAAGGGGAAACATGAAACGAGTACAAAAAGCGTGGTGAGTTAGAGGACCGGCCTGTGCACAAGGAGTTGTGTATGTGGAGCTTAGACTTGGGGGTGGGGAGGAAGGCAATAGGTAAAGATAAGGAAAGCTGTAATCATGGAAAACCTACGTCCTTCATGCTTAGGAGCCTGGACTTCAGCATGGATGTACTGGGAGGGTGGGGAGGTACACATTGAAACTGTCACTGAATGCTGCGTGCAGATGTGTTTAGTTTTTGTTCTTTGTCATCACTCCCCACCCCCACCCACACCCCCAGTGGATCCCAGGAAGAAGCTACTCTCACGTTGGGCAAGAGGTAATGGGGTCTGAGCTAGGCAACCCTGACAGCGAGTTTGAGTCAAAGTGAATCAGTTTGACATTTGTAGAGGGCAACACGTGGTGATTTGATGGCGATAAGAAATAATGAAGACTCCAGGAAGAGAACTGGTTTTGATCTGGGAAACTGGATAGTAGGGCTATTTTCTTAGATGGCCGTTATCTGAGAGCACTTGGAAGCCAGGAGGAAGACCAGGAAAGTACTGTGTTACACAGGCACCACTCACCGGAAGACTGATCATCAATCTAAAGAAGAGGAAGAGACAGGAGGCCAGAGGAGAACCTGCCAGGTGCAGCAACGGCTTCAAGGAGAGCATTAGGAATGAAGAAGCAGTCGGGTGTCAGAGGACCTCAGATGTGACTTCAAGAAGTCACGCTAGAAACAATGAAACCACAGAGCACAGAGAAAGGGGGCGGATTGTAGCTGTGGAGGTTGCTGAGAAGGTTCTAGAAGACAGATGAAGCTTGACCATGGCAGGCTCACGGGTGGTTCGATGAGGTTTCTAAGGAAGGAGGGGGCTGCGATAACACATGCTTTCTGTAACGTACATGAGGTGGAGGTCAGAGGACAATTTGCATTGGTCAGGTCTCTCCCTCTACCATGACAGTCTTGGTGGACCTCAGATCTTCAGGCAGGTGCCTTGCTGGGCTATCTTGCTGGCTTTCTTTGTGAAACTTTTTACAAAGGGCTTTAGGGGCTAAATTGCTTTCTTCTGATCTCCAAGGGCACCAGACGTGTGCATGCCGCACATTCTTACATTCAGGCAAAACATTCGTACACAGAAAATAAATTAAAATGTAAAATGGGCTTTAGTCTCACATCTGCTGATGCAAAGCTAGAATTTTTGGATGTCTGTTGAAATGAGAAAGAATTGGTTCTTCCTAAAGGGGGTCCTCCAAAGATTTTCAAGCCCTGAACTCTTCAATCTTAAGATATCTTATGGGCTGGAGAGATTGCTCAAGAGGTCTGCTCTTGGAGAGGTCCTGAGTTTAATGCCCAGCAACTACATGGTATCACAACCATCTGTAATGGGATCTGACGTCCTCTTCCAGAACACAGGTGTATTTGTGAATAGAGCACTCATATGTATAAAATAAATAAATAAAGTCTTTTTAAAAAAGATAACTTATAAAGTGGAAATTTCTGGTTTCTTTAACAACTCAGTTTTGTCTCGTGATGTTTTCCTGGAGGCTGTCTTGTAAGAGCACATGTCTTGTAAGAGCATGATGTTTTGCTGAAAACAAACACTGGAGAGGGCACATGATGGTTAGAAAGAATATAAATGGAAGCCCACAGCGAGAGGACCCTGTTGCATTGCTATGCTGTGCGATGCTTTGCTAGTCTTGGTGGGTTCTTCCCTGGGTTTTGCTTGTCTTTGCTGGTCTTCATTGGTCTTCACTTTGTAGAGAAAAATGTGCCAAAGAACTTCTCGTGGTATCCAGATTTGTGCCGATTCACTGGAGCCTAGCTGTTTCTGCTGGATCCTGCCGAACCTACTGATTTGTGTTTGGTGTTTGCTATTGAACTGAACTGCTGGTATCCTGACAAAGAAGAGTGGAATTGCCTCAAGGAACTACTTTTAAACAGGGCCACAAAACCCTTTTCCTATTAACCTTCTCTTCCCCTACCTCTGATCGATGGATTAGAAGGGAGGTTAAAGCATTTAAGAACCCTAAACAGAGTAGGTTTTGAAACAAATCTAAGCCTATGACATTATATGGTGGAAAGAAAATGTGTTGAGGATCTTGAGGCTATAGTCTGTCCTGTAGTCTTGAGCCTGTAGTCCCCCCTGCTGCTTGCTACATTTGGCTCAGTGGAGCTGATCTCAGTCTTCTGGTCGCCATTCACCCTCATGCAGAGGCTCTTGAGCGTGTGTTGTTTGAAGCCTGTGGATACCTAGTGATTTGGTGCAGCACCAAGAGGGAATAAACAGGAGTTTGAGGAAGGTAATTGTGTGTGTGTGTGTGTGTGTGTGTGTGTGTAGATTGCCTAAAGGACAAAAAGCCCGAGTCTTTGCTGATTTTTGCTAACTTTGTGGTTTTCTTGGTTAGTTAAGAGAACAAAATCAATCTCAGGAAAAACTGGGATTCTTTATCATGTTATCACCCACATTTATTTTAAAAATTAATATTGTGTCCTGACTTGAAATAGTCAGGATAACAAGAAGCTTTTTAAAAGGGAGGGAATTCTAGAAATAATTAGGTTTGGTTGATATGTTACTGTGAACAGAGTGCATAGAAAGAGCTGTCACTTCTAGGTACCTAGTCTTCCCTGGGTTACATTGTGCAGTAAGGGGCTATGGGAAAAAGGCATCTGAGAATTATTTACTGTCTGAGACGTTCCTGGAGCTTTGTTAAATATCTTCATAGTCCATGATACATTTTTAGTTTTTCGTTTGTTTTTATATTGTTTTGAAATGGGATCTCCCTCTAGCCCAGGCTGCCTGGAAATTAATGTGTAGCCCATGGTGGCCTCAAATTCACAGCAATCCTCCTGCCTCAGCCTCCTGACTCCTGAGATTTTAGATATGAAACATTACACTTAGCTCATGATAGGTTTATTTATTCTGCTTTTCCTGATATTAGACAACCACAAGATAATGGTACAATTGCCATTTCTGTCATTCCTTAAAACAGTAATTTAATACAATTTATTTTAATCTAGCATTTCTTAATAGTGAGCTATTTGTTTTCAGTTGGGAACTCATATCACTTACCTATAGAGCTATATGGCTGGGCATACTCCAGATCTATAGAATCTCCTTCCTTGATACTCTTTATATATGCTTAGCTTATTCTCACAATACATTTGGTGTGATCCCAGCACTTGATGTATGTTATATTTTAACACTGCGGTGCTTTGAATATGCTTGGTCCAGGGAGTGGCACTATTAGGAGCTGTGGCCTTGCTGGAGGAAGTGTGTCACTGTGGGGGTGGGATTTGAGAGACCTTCTTCCTAGCTGCCTGGAAGCTGTCATGCTCCCACCTTGATGATAATGGACAGAACCTGTGAACCTGTAAGCCAGCCCCAGTTAAATGTTGTCCTTTATAAGAGTTGCCTTGGTCATGGTGTCTCTTCACAGCAATGAAACCCTAAGACAAACTTTTCTTCTGTGAAGATTGTGTTCTTTCATTTGAATAATTGAGAACTAATATTTGTTGTTCTTCTTTATAAACAAGGCTTTCCTCCTATGTTTACTGGCATTTTCTTGTCTAAAACATTTATGATGTTTTTCTTACTTACTCATTTTTGAAATAGAATTTCACTGTGTAGCCCTGGCTGTCCTTGAACTCACAAAGATCCTCCTGCTTCTGACTCTTGAGTGCTAGGACTAAAGGCATGCACTATCATGCTCTGTGGGTATACTGTGTGTGTATACGTGTGGTTATGGGGTGGGAGAGAGCAGGAACATTGGTCAATGGCACAGAGGTGGAGGTCAAAGGACAACTTGTAAGTTTCTGCTCTCTCCTTCTGCCTTGTTGGGTGCTGGGAATTGAACTCAGGTAGTTGGGCTTAGCGGCAGCTGCCTTTACCTGCTGAGCCATTGAGCCAGCCTTAAAACTTTCAGAAAGACTTTAGTTTCATGCCACAGTACATAGCCACATTTCTTCATCAGTGGAACAAGGGTTGGTTATAAACTCCCAGAGGATGTTTCACATTTTAAAGTTATCAATAACAGGTTAAAAGCCATTATATTTTGTCATATACAGATAGCTTTTAATTTTACTCTGTTGCTTCCCTGAACAGTTCTGAAATCAACTACAGACCATAGTGTTTCATCTTACATAAAGAAAAGTTATCTCAGAGGCATGTGCTGATGCTTATACCTTTGTGTGCTGGCTCCTGTGTGCAAGGTTGAGTCAGTGTCTAATGGACACTGTGACTCCCAGATCCAGTGGAAAAAAATCTTTACCTAACACATTTAATCCCAGACTTGGGAGGCAGAAACAGGCAGAGCTCTGTGAGTTTGGGGCCAGCCTAGTCTACATAGTGAGTTCTAGGACAACCAGAGCTATATAGAGATAACCAATTTAAAAAAACTTATCTCCTTTACCTAAAACTAAAATGAGCTGATGAGGTAAGTGTAGTTAGTTTTAGGTGACAGCTTGCCATGGCCTAGAATCTCTGAGAGGAAAACCTCTCATGAAAAAATTGTCTGAATAGATACCGGCCTGTGGGCGTGTCTGTGGGGGGGGTTGTCTTGATTGTTAATTAACCCAGCCCACTGAAGGTGGCACCATTCCTTAGACGGGACCCTGAAATGTGCAGTAGTGGACAAGGTTAGCGAGCAGGCAGGCAAGAAGCATGCCTGCAGTCATGACTCTCTGCTATTGACTATGATTGTTGTATTAGTCAGAGTTCTCTAGAGTAACAGACCTAATACAGAATATATGTGTGTGTATGCATAAATATATGTAGGATTTATTAAAATGGCTTACAAGCTGTGGTCCAGCTAATCTAACAATGGTTGACTATGAGCAGAAAATCCAATGTTCCATGTGTTTCCTCAGTCCACAAGGCTGGATACCTCAGCCGGTCTTCAGTAGACACTGGAATCCTGAAGAAGTAGACTCTAATGCCAATGAAGAATGGACTACTTGTCTTCAGTAGACACTGGAATTCTGAAGAAGTAGACTCTAATGCCAGTGAAGAATGGGCTTGTTACTAGCAAGTTTCAAACAAGCAAAGAACAAAATACATGGCTCCAGCAGAAGGTATGGCTCCGAGTAAAGGCGTGTCTGTTCTCCTCGCCCTGCCCCCACTCAATCCAGATTAAAGGCATGTTCAAATTGAGCAAAAATCCTTCACGGGTTTGCCCTCAGTTTTTGGAGTTTAGTTAATTGCAGATGTAGTCAGGTTATCAACCAAGAATAGCCATCAGGGATGGGATGTGACTAGCCACCGAAGTTCTTCTCTTGATTTACCTGTAATAATGGATCGTCACCTGGAACTGTAAATTGAAGTAAAGCCTTCTTCCTTTGTGTTGCTTCTGGTCAGGGTGTTTTGCCATAGCCACAAAAATTAGAGTGAGTCATAATGATTGGTTTTGGCTGACATATTGGTGATGTTTAAATTGGTTTATTTCCTGGTTTTGTAAGGAACTGGTTTCTCTTTTGTCTTAAACAACCTGTAATAACAATTTGGCATGCCATGCTTTGGTCAAATGAACCATTTATAAATATCTACATAGATAGTCTCTGACCTTGACAAAATTTGACTACTCTCAATATCTTAATTCCATAGCAATATATTAATTTGTGCAGCTTCGATACAGTCTCCCATCCTGTGGACAGGACATGCTTGGAGACAGTGGCTATGCCCTTGAGACCGAGCCTGGATCATCATATTTGAGAATGATGCCCATTTAATAAAAAATGACCAAACATTTTTAATCAACTGAGGTTGACTTTATAGGCCTAATGCTTAATGTTCTCCTGGGAAAATTAACATGGTACATAATGTTTATAGAGCCCCTAGCCTGATAGGAGACTCAGGAAGATGTATTCCTGGCAAATATGTTCAAATGAATAGGTTCTGGAAATGAATCAGATGTCAACTCATTGGTTTGCTCTTGAGCTTCAGAAGGCTTCCAATGACTGGATACTTTAATTATACATTATAATCTGAGCACTTGAGAGGCAGAGGAAGGAAGATTAGGAGTTTGACTTCATCCTCAACTACGTAAAGAGCTTTGGACCAGTGTAAGCTCAAGTCCAATTTGAAGTTGGGTTGTGGTGCATGCCTTTAGCCCCAGCACTTGGGAGGCAGAGGTAAGCAAATCTCTGAGTTTTAGGGCAGCCTGGTCTACAGAGCAAGCTCCAAGACAGCTAGAACTGCAGAGAGAAATCCTGTCTCAAGAAAACAACAACGAAAACAACAACAAAACGAAAGATCACTTTGAGATTGTTATTGAGGTAGCCCAGCAAATCAAATTTAACACTATATGATAAATTGCCGTGCTTCCTGTTTCCAGGAAACAGTGGCCAAAACTAAGGAGAACAGCTTTAGTCTGTGATCAAGAAGAATCTCTCAGATACTCTTTCCAGTCTTGGGACATGGATGCCGCTTATGCATCTCAGAGTTTCCTGTTCCCTTTACACACTACAGGTAGTTGATGATACACTGTCTTGTCTGATGAGATTTTATTCCTTCCTCTACTCCTTAAGAAAATAGTGGGTTTTTTTTCCTCTCTTGAAAGGACTCTATCTGAGCAGGAAAGATGGCTCAGCAGTTAAGAGCACTCACTGCTCTTCCAGAGGTCCTGAGTTCAATTTCCAGCAACACATGGTGGCTCACAACCATCTGTAATGGGATCCGATGCCCTCTTCTGGTGTGTCTGACAGTTACACTGTACTCATATAAATAAAATAAATAAATCTTTAATAAAAAAAAGAGAGAGGAAGGACTGTATCTTGTTTTCTTGCCCAAATTGTCCATCTGTGTACCACGTTTTCCATTTATCCAGTTTCCTTTCATAGTTCACTAACTCAATGTTTTACTTTCCCCACAACTGGCCTAGACTGGCATCTTCAGGAATTAAACTTAGATCCCTAGCAAGAGTTTAGGTTGCCTTGCAGCTGACCTATCTCCCAGATCCTATGGAGGCTGTGCAAATGGAAACTTTGATCTGGAGTTAACCTTCATGAATGAAACACCTCAGCAAACCATGAGTGACAGGCAAGAATTGTCCCTGGACAAGTCACTTGTCTGTACCACTAAGGAGTCTAGCTAAAAATCTCAGGTCATATATGTCCTTATATAGAAGAAGCAGGACCAGGACCAGGGACATTGTTAAGAACATCATCTTTCAGCTTTAGGGAACATAAGGAATGCTACCGGGATATTTTTATTTCTGCTGATATTGAATTCCGCTGAACTAATTTTCAGGGTCCAACTAGAAGATTTTTATTGTAAAGTACCTCTTTTAAAATTGTATATATTATAATTGTGTGTGCATCATGGTACATGTATGAAGGTTAGAGGACAACTTTTGGGTGTCAGTTCTCTTTCTACTGTAGGTCCCAGGAGAAACAGGCAGCCAGGTTTACATAGCAACTATTTTTCTCCTCAGAGCCACGTAACAGCTTGCAATCGACTCTTTGTATTATAACTTCTCTATCTCAGGCATCCATATTTTATTTATTTTATTATGTGGGTTTTTTTGAGACTGTGTCACTCAGGGTAGGTGTCAAACTCATAATGTCCCTCCTGTCCCAGTGTATAGTAAAAGACATCTCTGGCAGACAGGCATACATCCCAAAGAGCTTAAAACAACTCAGTTCTCAACAGACCGTTCAACTGGTCTTTAAAGGAGACACAGACACAGGAGAGAGAGAGAAGGGTGTGGTAGTACCTAATTGTCAGGTCAGCACTTGGGAAGCCAGGGCAGGAGGAGTGCATGTTCCAAGATTGCAAGTTCAGTCCTCAGACCTGAAATCAAATGCACAGACTCAACTCAGTCCAGGAAGATGCACGGGAGGTTTGTGTTCCCTGGGGATGTTCACTGATGGACAACGCTCTCCTTGAACAGAAGCTGAGCGTTTCAGTGCAGTGCTTTCTGGGAGTCTTACGCAAGCTCAGCACTCATGGTGACAGAATGCCTCTGGTCCTACATATTTTAGAAATGACGAACTGACTACAAAGGACCATACAGATCTCACAGTTCTCATCAGAAAACCCTTTTCCATCCTTCCTTGTGACCGCTGTGGCCTGGGGGTGGGGTGGGGTGGAGGTTAGTGCCTTTCCAGGACTTGCTTCTACAAACCCCAGGCTGTCTGAGGCATTCCTCGATGAGAATGGTGTCTGACCATCCTAGCCTGAATAAGACTACCTCTTTAATTATCACCTGATTTTGGCCATCACAACACCATTGAGGACTACTTTTTTTTTTTTTTAACACAAGATTTCTCTGCGCAGCCCTTGCAGTCCTGGAACTCACTTTATAGACCAGGCTGGCCTCGAACTCAGAGATCCACCTGCCTCTGCCTCCTGAGTGCTGAGATTAAAGATGTGTGCCACCACCACCTGGCTGAGGACTGCTTTTAAGAGTAGCTGGTGCATCAGCCTGACTGTCTTGCTGGAGCGAACCATCTGTTCCCTAGAGCTCTTTTTAGTTATCCTGTGGTTTAACTCTGTGGACCAGAGTCCCTTCTCCATCCCAGGGTCAAACAGGTCAGAGAAGGAACGTGCTGGTGCCATGGAGACGTCTCAGTGGGCAAAGTGCTGGCCATAGAAGTCTGAGGTGCTCAGCATCCGCTTGAAAAAACTGGAGCATGCTGAGGCACGCCTGTCATCCCAGCGCTGGGGAGGCAGAGACAGGAGGATCCCAGAAGCTGGCTGGCCAGCGGACTAGCCAAACTGGTGAGGCCTAGGTTCAGTGAGAGACCTTGTAACAGATGAATGAATGAATGAATAAATAAATAAATAAATATAGGGGAAGAGTTCTGGGAATATAGCTCAGTTGTTATATCTGGGGATATAGCTCACTTAGCATTTATGAAATACTGGGTTTGATGCCTAATACTACATGAAACTTTGTAGTGGTTCATGCCTATAATCCCAGTACTGGCAGAGGCAGAGGCAGAGGCAGAGGCAGAGGCAGAGGCAGAGGCAGGAGGATCAGCAGTCAAGGTTATCCCTGAATATAGCAAGTTTGAGTCTAATTGTACCTATATGAGACCCTCCCTTTGTCTTAGTCAGTGTTCTATTGCTGTGAAGAGACATCCTGACCACAGCAACTCTTAGAAAGGAAAACGTTTAGCCGGGGCTGCCTTCCTGCTCAGAGGTTCAGTCCATTTGCATTTATGGCAGGGAGCATGGCTGCATCCAGGCAGACCTGGTGCTAAAGAGGTAACTGAGAGTTCTGCTTCTGGATCAGCAGGCAGCAGGAAGAAATAACGACACTGAGCCTGGCATGAGCTTCTGAAAGCTCAAAGCACCTCCCACCAACCCTTCCCTCCCTCCTCCCCCCCCCCCCACTTTCTCGAGCAAAGCCACTTCAACAAGGCCACACCTCCTAATTTGTGCCACTCCCTATGGGCCTATGGGTACATTTTCATTCAAGCCTCCACACCCTGCCTAAACAAAACCAAACAGTTGGAGGAGGACACCCAGTGTTGATGTTTGGTCTTAACACGATTGTGCACATATGTGACTATACATCTCCTGTATGTGTCCACACAAACAAACCTGTATGTACACACATCCCACACACAAAAGAGAGAAAGGAACTTCTCTATATTCTGCTGGGGGTCTGAGATTCCTCTGATCTGAAATGGTGTTAAAACACGAAACCATTCTTCCGTTAGAAGGAGGAAGTAATATCCCGGCCTCAGAGGTCTATCCTGGACAGGCATTGGGCAGAAGGCTGTGCTGAAAGAGACCTAGCTAGCTAGCTAGGAGTAGAGGTCACTCAAGGGTCTTAGTGATTAGTATGAAGAACTAGGGTGAGCCTTGAGGAGGCTTAAAAACTAGAGGTATGGAGGCCTCAGAGAGCCAAAAAATATAAATAAAAAGACATGCAAGACTTTTGCCTAACTCGGCCGACTTGTTTTTCTTGGAAGGGCAGTGGGAGCTGGCAATGAAGGTCCCATGGGGCAAGAATGTGTGCAGTCAAGAATATTCAAGGCAGTGAGAGAAAGGAGACGCCATCTGCAAATACTGCATCTGTCTCCTCTCAGACGTGTAAGCGGATTTGGAGCTAGGTCCCAGGGAACCTTGACAATTCCTAGCACCCTTGGGTAGCCTGTGTGGTGTCCTCAGAGCTAGCACAATGCTGGCCACGGCAACTGAGCATCTGTACTCAGTGTGGAAAGTGTTTTCTGGACCATAAAAGGGTGACAGGGCAGGAAAACTGGACAGGGGCGGGAAGGGGAACGGGTCATGCTTGTGTGTCATGTTGCCAGGGGTGATACTGAAAATATTTTCTCAAAAGTTAATAACTAGGGCAATGCAGACAAGGGTTGAGCAGAGTGGATTCTCGCTGAAAAGGAGTGGTGTCTGACAATGGCGGAAGCTCCCAGGAACCCAAGTCACCTTTTAGTTTAATAAAACAGATAAAAGAGGCAGATTAATCCACACGAGCCATGGACTATGACTTTAGGATTGAAGTGCTAACCAAGGCCACCAGAGAGTGGATGACTTAGAATACCACCTTGATGAACAGGTAGCTAGAAAGGAGCCTGTGGTGGTTTGAATAGGTTTGCCCTCCATAGATTCAGGGGTTTAAATGTTTGGCTATTAGGAGGTGTGGCCTTGTTAGAGGAAGTGTGTCACTGGAGGCAGGCTTTGAGGTCTCATGTTCAAGCCCCGCACAGTGTGGGACAGTCTTCTTCTGTTGCCTTTGGATCAAGGTATAAAACTCTCAGCTCCTTTGGCACCATGTCTTCCTGCACGCCACCATGCTTCTTACCACGATGATAACGGTCTAAACTTCTGAAACTATAAGCCAGCCCCAATTAAATGTTGAACTTTACAAGAGTTGCTGTGGTTATGGTGTCTCTTCACAGCAATGGAAACCTTAACTAAGAGAGTCTGGGCTTCAGGAGGAGTCCCACAGCAGTTCTAAGTATTTGGCCCAAGTGTGTCTGGAAGAGCCTCTTCCCTGACCTACAGGTCTATGTCTGAGCTATCTGGTCTCAGAAGATCAGTTTTATTAATAGACTGAATCCTCCATGATGTTGTTATGAATTGAAAAATTTCACCAGTGAGTGACAGTCTCTTACTGTGATGGGCCTGATTAGGGTACCAAGACAAGGTCTGGGCACTGGTGAGAAAAATAATGACTCTGAGTTGTTGTTGTTATTTTTTATATAATTAATGTGCATTGCTGCTTTGCATATATGTATATCTGTGGGAGGGTGTCTGATCGCTATGGGACTGGAGTTACTGACAGTTGGGAGCTGTCAGATGGGAGCTGGGAATTGAACCCAGGTTCTTTAGGAATAGCACCCAGAGTGCTCATAACCTTTGAGCCATCTTTCCAAATCCCTGTTGTTGTTTTGAGATGTCAACAATAAGCTGTTTCAAAACAACTGACTGGCCTGGAACTGGCTATATAGATTGAGTTGGCTTTGAACTCATAGAGATTTTTCTGTGCATCTGAGTGTTAGCATCTAAGTACCTACATGGGATTGTCAAATGTGCAGTGTATCCGGCAGTTAGCTTCCCTTCCAAATGGCCTTCTCCTATCTTGGGTGCCTCCTCTCTGACTCTAGGCAGTTAAGACTTAGGCACAGTTCTCTGTTTTCTTTCTTTACAAAGGCACCAATACCTGCTGGGCATGGTCACATACTGGCTAATTACTCCAGTATGTTCTTTTTTCTCTCTCTCTCTCAATTGCCTTGGATGGAAGAGCCGAACTTCAAAAGATGGCTATGACTATTTAACTATCCTGGTATAATCAGCATGGAGCATACCTACCTTGGATGACGTTGGTTACAAGAAGTCAGATGATGCTTCACGTCTAAGTATGTAAGTAAGGATGAAGCCAAGAGCCTCTGCATAGGAGACACCAGCAGCAGTGAGGTGTCCATCAGGAGATACAGGTGGCACTCAAAGAGATCTATGGGTTCTCTCTTGGTGGCATTGAGGCACCTCAGAGCCGAGACTCAACTGTGCTATCTGTTGCTCCAAACTATAGGGGTACAGTGCTCTGAAATCTCCCCACACCCTATCATCTATTGTGACAGATCACAGCTCCACAGATAGCTGGCTGTTTCCTGCTCTGGGTGTCAGGGATAAGTTTTGATTACCGTTAAGCAGAGAAATGCATCATGGTTCTCTTAGACATCAGCCCATTTGTATAGCTCGACCATTGTTATGGTTTTGATCTTCAATGCACAGATCCATATTTGAAAAGCTTGGTCATCAACCTGTGACATTATTAGGAGACGGTGGAACTTATAGAAAGTGGGACCTGGTGACGGGAAATTGGGTCATTGAGGTCAGAACTCCAATGAGCCTTTCCTCTTTTTACATGGACTTTTCTCAAGTGTTTCGTCACAGCAGTGGAAAGCTGTGCATACCCATGCAGGTTGGTCTCCATTGTCAACGTGAAGGAATTTAGAATGATGAGAATATATATCTCTGGGCGTGTCTGAAGGGTACCTCCAGGGAAGAATGACTGAAGGGGAGATGACTCTCAACACAGGAGGCGCCTTCCAGTGGGTGGCTCTGCTATAGAGCCCTGAGGAAAATGCAGTGTGCACCGCCTGCGGTCACAGCATCTGGATCCATGTGTTTATCCCAGCTGCTGCTGCTGCTGCTGCTGCTGTTGTTGTTGTTGTTGTTGCTGCTGCTGCTGCTGCTGCTGCTGCTGCTGCTGCTGCTGTTGTTGTTGTTGTTGTTGTTGCTGCTGCTGCTGCTGCTGCTCTCCTCAGCTGGTGTCAGATACCAGCTTCTTCAGCTTTCCCATGAGAACTCTATAGCAGCTACTCTTCAGGGAGGAGCTTCAGGCAGTATTAGGGCTGCGGAGGCATCTAATCTCACAGACTGAGGAGTTGCTGGACTCTCAGTCTCTCCAGTGTGCGGGCAGTTAGTGTTGTCTTCCTAGTCCCTATCCTGTAGGCCAATCTCATAAACCATCTTTTAAGTTGGGCACAGTAGTGTACACCTGCAGTTCTAGAGCTGGGAAGCAGAGACAGGAGGGTCCTCGGGTGTTGCTGACTGTGATTTAAACCCTACCAGTGAGCTCTAGATTTGGTGAGACACCCTGTCTCAGGCAGGCAGGCAGGCAGGCAGGCAGGCAAACAGAGATATACAGAGATTCAGAGAGAGAGAGAGAGAGAGAGAGAGAGAGGAGTTTTATAATATATATATATTTTATAATATATATAATTCTCTTAGTTCTGTTCCACTAAAGAATCCCAGTGAAGCGGGTGGTGGTGGCACATGCCTTTAATCCCAGCGCTTAGGAAGCAGAGGCAGGTGGATCTCTCTGAGTTTGAGGCCAGCCTCGACTATACAGTGAGTTCTAGGATAGCCAGGGATACACAGAGAAACCATTTCTTGAAAGCCAAAACCAAAAAAGACCCAACTAAATAAGCACAAACAAACAAACAAACAAACAAACAAAAAGAACGAAGGAAAAGAAAGAAAGAAAATCAAACAAACCAACCTTGTGTTTGGGGTACAAGTAGTCTGTCCATTTGTTGAGGATACGTTTTGGGGAAATGTACACAGACAGACGAATGTACCTGAGAGAGGGCATGGTGCATGACGGAGGTATCCCAAGATGAAGTGCACAGCACAAAGACAGAAAGTGCGCCAGTCTGTGCCAAACAGTGCTTGCTGGGAAAGCAGAGGGAGGCAAAATGCCATCAGCCTGCATCTTCCACTCAGTTTACTCCCCACTGAGAAGGAAACATGAGAAACACTGAGTTGAGTCTCCTAAGTGGGAGAAGCCCCAGTACAGGCACACCTGACCTCTGCCACCATGGGCAGTGACACACCATCTAAAAGAAGGAGGTCCAGGGATCAGGGCCACGCAGGGAACGGGAGGGAGATGGCGTGCCATGGTGCTCAAGCGGCAGCTGGGGCTTGGAGTCCAGCCATGTCGTGATTAAACTTCAGTGGAAGGGAGCCCAGGGAAGCCGCCAGCCTCCGTGATTTAGCACTGACGCTTCCAGAAAAGATTGTTCAGACCTACCTGGAGGTGCAGGCAGGCGCTCTCTAGTCCAGGCATGGTCTGCGAAGCCAACATGTAATGACTCATGCCTGGGCTGAGGCAGTGAGGATGCAGAGGCCTTGGCGGTAGCCTGTCCTTGCCAGCAGGGCATTAGAAGGAACCGCAGTGTCTCCAGCTATTTTAGGCCCAATGCAGAAGAAGTTATTTGTATTGTCACAGTGTCTGAGGAGACAGTGCATTGCAGTATGCAAGGCACATGGAGCGTGCTGGAGGGGGCCCGGAACAAATCCTTCAAAAGGAACTCGATTTCAGTCAGCCTGGGGAGTTACATGTTTGGTGTCAGCACAACTTCCACAAAGCCCAGAGCCTCCAACCATAACCATCTTACACTGACCGCGCGTTTTTATACCATACTTAGGATCGTTACAACAAATTCCTAGCCATTTCTGAAATCAGCCTGGAGACAGAATGACTGTTTCAAGAAACAAGCTACAGATTAAAAGAGATAAAAATTACTTTCATGGAGTGGAAAGTACTAAGACATCTTCATTAAAGTTATAGTCTGTTTTTCTATCCCAGTTGGTCACCGATGTGCATTGGCCCAGCCTTACATTTTGATAATTACACCATAAATCAGCCCAGAGTGCAAAGCTAGATTATAACTAGATGACACACTTAAAAAAAAAACCCAACAGCATAAAATCCCAATGAATTCACCAATAAGCATTGTGTGCCCTGGTTAAAATTACCAAGCAAATTAGCCCTAATAGTATGAATGCTTCCAATTAATATTTCACTAAAAGAATTCAGTTTTGAACTCAGTGTTTCAAATGAAGTCCTATTACCGATTGCTTTAACAAAATTCTCTACAGGAATCTTGATCGAAATAAAGGGCAAATTACATCATAGGTATTTATAAACCTGTGATTAATTGTAGAGCCTTCGTCTGTTTCATATTTTGTAACATGGTCTCATGTAGCCCAAGCTGGCCTTGAATTTGCTCTGTAGCTGAGGATGATGTTGAATTCCTGATCCTCCTGCCTCCATCTCTCAAATGCTGTGATCACCGCCATTTGCCACTGTCCTTACCTTGTGTCAAACTATTTTATGATAAAAATATCAGTACTGCATTTTTGTATTATCTGGGTTCTCTGACTGTAAGACTTTCATTCAGCTTTGAATTTCTACTTAGCAGAAATAGCCACCTTAATTCACAGAATCCTGTGAAACCAAGCAAGTTCACATCTGATTTATCCTGCCATAAAGGTAACACATAATGGAAAATTCTACCGCTAAGAAATACATTGATATTTCCCGGCCCAGAAAATAATGAACACCCTGGATCATACTTGCATGAGTTTTGCCTAAGCTTATTTATCTAGATATTTTTATTCCCTTCCTTATTCTTATAATTGCCCCTAAAAAGCCATAAGCATTTGACATTGGTCACCAGAAGTCCTCTAGACCACTACAGTTCCAATTTCTTAAAAGGTGTTTTAAAGTTACACTTATTTATTTATTTAGTGTGTTGGGGTATACTGGTAGTAAGTCAGATGGGTGGAGGTCAGAGGACAACTTTAGGGTATCACTTGTCTCTGCTATTCATTTGAGTCCTGAGGACTGAATTCAATTGTTAGGCATGGCTGGAAATACTCACTGAGCCATATGATACTTTTAAAAGTTTAATTTTTATTTGAGGCAGGGTCTCACTATGTAGCCTTGGCTGGCCTGAATCTCACTGTATAGGCTAGGCTGGTCCTGAATTTACAGTAGTCTACCTGTCTATGCCTCTGGAGGGCTGGAATTAAAGGGTGTGCCACCATACATGGCCTCTAAAAAAATCCAACCACTTTTATAAACAGTACATATTAAATATATTTTTAGAGCCAAATCAGATTTTCAAATATTGAAGTCAAGAGTTCATACCACTAGTCTCACACATCTAAAAAAACAAAATTTTGCCATAATTCAAAGTGAACAAAGGACTTGTAATAGTGGTTGGTGAGAAAATTTTAAGCCCCAGGATGAAGTCAGGCTTTTAGGTAGTCTAAATCTGTCTGTCTGTCTATCTATCTATCTATCTATCTATCTATCTATCTATCTATCTATCATCTGTCTATCTATCCATCTATGATCTGTCTATCTATAGTCAGGCTTTTAGGTAGTCTAAATCTGTCTGTCTGTCTGTCTATCTATCATCTGTCTATCTATCATCTATATATCATCTATAAAACAACAGTAAAACAAGAAAACTCACAAGCTCCCCACAAGAATACAAAAAATGAAAACCGAAATAAATAACTAAAGACCAATAAGAAAAAAAATATACTGTCATGGTTCAGGTAGGCACTAAGGACATTTTACTGGAGTTTTGTTTTGTTTTTGAGACAGGGTCTCTCTGCATAGCCCTGGTTTTCTCTAGAACTTATTCTGTTGACGTGGCTGGTCTCAGATTCAGAGATCTGCTTGCCTCTTCCTGTGAGTGCTGGGATTAAAGGTGTGTGCCACTATGACCAGCTTTGTAGTCTAAATTATCTATCAACCTCTCTGTCTGCCTGTCTCCTTGCCTATCTGTCTACCTGTCTGTCTACCTATCTGTTGGTCTATCTATCTATCTATCTATCTATCTATCTATCTATCTATCATTTTCTATGTATTTATTTCTTTTGGTTTTTGAGACAGGGTTTCTCTTGTGGCCCTGGCTATCTCCTCTGTAGATCAGGTTGGCCTTGAACTCAGAGATCTACCTGTCTCTGCTTCTCTAATACTGGGATTAAAGGCATGAACCACCACTGCTCAGCTGTGGTCTCCATCTTAATTATTGCATTTATCTTCTCTTTCAGTTTTGCACTAATCAGCAGCCTCCACATTTCCAAATTAAAACCTAAAGAAAGGGATTTAGACACTTGGCTTCCAACTCTACAGCTATTCCTTCACATCCCTGCCCCTCTGGGGCTGAGACTGTTTCTTCTGGCTCCTCTCCTCTGCTCTTGGCCGAAGCGCCCAGGAGCCTCATCTGACTCATCTGTACTTCTCCAGGCTTGGAGCTAAGACCTCTGACCTTCCCTTGTCAGTCAAAGTTCCAACAAGGTGACAGAATACCCCTCACCGTTAGCGTTTCCTTCTGTTTCTCTCTGTGAGTCTCTGTCCAGGCACTTTCTCCCTCTCTATTTTTCTGTCTCTGGGCTCATGTCCCCTAGCTCATTTTCTCACAGCACCTGCTGAGCCAGCCTGCTTCACTCTTACAAGGATACTTCTGAGGCCTAGCATGGCAGTTTTACAGAGTCTGAGGGGGAACATCTAACAACTCACAATTACTTTAAAGATTTTTGCCTACACACTTTATTATTTATGTGTTTTTGTGTGGGTTTGTGAGCCTGAGGAGACCAGATGGGCCTTGGATACCCTGGAGCTGGAGTGACCGGTGGTTCTGAGAGGATCCGTCGTGTGTGTGCTGGGAATGGAATCAGGTTTTCTGTAGGGCAGCAAGTGCTCCCAGTTGTTGGGCAATCTGTTCTGACTGAAGATGCTTTTAAAATTTTAGTTTGTAGATTCAAAAATGAGGAATTCAAGTCACAGATCTTGATGAACCACAGTGTGTATGTTTATTTGGTGCTAAGTATTATTTGCTTGTATTATTTCTGGCCCTAAAACAAGAGAAATGCTGGCTTTAATGGAATCCAGACACCCCGGGTCGGAGAGAGGGGGATTGGGTGCTCATGTGCGCGAGTGTGCATACACACACACACACACACACACACACACTGAAAACAAAAACAAAACAAACCATCAACAACCCTGAAGCTCATGGAGTACGTCTCCAGCTTCCCCATGAACAGCGTGTCACGTGGCAGACCACCAAGTTCCTCAAGACAATGTGTGCCCCTCAGGGCTGGATCCTGCCTTCTTCACATGTTCATTGTCAGTGAGGTCACTCAGGACCCGAAGCCTCACCCCTCTGAATTCTTCTACAAGCAGTGGAATCTCCCTCCTGGTCCTCTGCCTCATTCTCAGTTTCCACCTCAGGCAATGCCTCTGAGAGGCAGTTTTCCCTGTGTGTGGTGCACTTACCTCAGACTGATCTCAAGGGCATCTGTCACGTTTCTCTCTCTTTGAGACAGTCCTTGAAGATAAGGACTGTGTGATGCTATCTGGATATCTTGCGTCTCCACTAGGATGCCTGAAGCAGAGGGGACAGGCTGTGTGGATGAGTTGTCACTGTGGCACGATGACTGTCTTGGGTCTAGCCAGTGATGGATAGTTTCTGTTGTTCACCAGAAATGTTCCAACTGGTCCATTGTGTGTGCTTGAACCAAACAGAGCTCATCATTATAAGATGATTTGGGTTTTGAGGGTCTCACTTTCTCTGGGTAGGCATCCTCGGCTTCTCTGTCCTCTGCTTAAAATTTTTTTTCAACTGAATAAATGAATGTTGGTCAGGTTGTATTGGATCTGTAGATCTCAGGGAGAGGCTCAGGACTCTCAGCATGGCACCCTAGGTTGGCAATTCATTCCAGTGATTCGAGGTTTGTTCCACGTAGAGTTCTGGGAGCCTTCCACAGCATCAAGCCGTGCTTTCTCAAGTTCAGGCTCCTGGGAATCTTCCTGTCAGAGCCCCTGAGATCCAGGTCCAACTTTGCATTTTCATAGTCTCTGGGAGACTCTTGTAAACACTTAAAGCCAGGACCACTTGGGGAAGGAAGTGAAGACCAAATTCATGTGTCTCTGACTCACTGTGGCCTCTGGGGCCTGCTCTGAAAGCTGTGTCCTGGATTGTCAACTTCCAAATTATCATGCTACCGGTATCTCCTGCCTTTTGAGAGCTAAGTGGGATAACATAATCTCATTTGACAAAGTACCAAATAATTGATGCATGTGATCTGTTAGAAATATTTATTTTGGTATATTTAATAATTTTTTTTAAAGAAAGAGTCTCACTCTATTACTCATACTGGCCTGGAATCTTTCTATGTAAGCCAAGACAGCCCCCAGCACAATACTCCTGTATCAGTCTCTCAAGTTTTCAAGTTCTGGCATTATAGGTATGAGCCACATGCTCTCTCTCTCTCTCTCTCTCTCTCTCTCTCTCTCTCTCTCTCTCTCTCTGTGTGTGTGTGTGTATGCATGTCTCTCTGTCTGTTTGTGTGTTTGTCTTGTGTAGAAATTGAACCTAGGGCCTTGCACATGCTCAGAAAGCACTCTTCCATAAATCTACAACTCCAACCCCATTTATAAAATCTCCATCTCTGCCTTAGGGTTACTATTGCTGTGATGAAACTCCATGATCAAAGCAACTCAGGGAGGAAAAGGTTTATTTAGTTCATCCTCAAAAGCAGTGAGGGCAGGACCTGGAGGCAGAAGCTGATACAGAGGCCATGGAGGATGCTGCTTACTGGCCTGCTCTACATGGTTTTCCTCAGCCTGCTTTCTTGTAGAACCAGTTACCACTGACAAGGGTCTGGGCCCTCCCCTATTAGTCACTAATTAGGAAAATGCTCTAGATCTGGATCTCAAGGAGGCATTTTCTCAGTTGAGTTTCCCTTCTTTCAGATAACTCTAGCTTGTGTTAAGTTGACATAAAACTAGCCATGATAGTCTCCAACCTCATTTTTGTCTGTTTTGGTCAACAAGTGAACAAGTCTGAGAGGCCCGAACTGCTCCTAGGACAGACCAGGTGAGCGAAGTCCTCGCTGTGCATTCCCAGCACTTAGATAAAGAAAAATCCTTCTTAAACAGATAAACGCTCATTGGGCAAACATACCTGTTTATAATTCTAACACTCTGTACCAAAGCTGATACACTGGACTGAGCTCTTGCTCTTGCAATTTGGGCTCCAAGTCAGCAGGAGGTTGTATCTGTATGAAGAATGGAAGTGCCAGGCATGATGGTGCACACCTTTAATTCTAGCACTGGGGAGACAGAGGCAGGTAGATTTCTGTGAGTTCAAGGCCAGCCTGGTCTACAGAGTGAGTGTCAGGACAGCCAGGGCTACACAGGAAATTCTGTCTTAGAACCGCCCTCCCCCTCCCCAAAAAAAATCTATGGTAGATTTAGGGTATTTGCTTTGGAAAAATAATGTATTTTTATATCTCCTCAAACCTTCTTGTCATAGGGTAAGAACACAGACCAAGATCAACTATAAAAGGCTGTCTGCTATCTTCTCTTTTACATTCTCTCACAGCTCTTTTCATTCATTAGCTATGGTGATGTGAATGGTAGAGATCCAGTTAGTTCATAAGGAACAGGAACCTCAGGCCAGCAGCTCTGTCTGCAAGCCTGGGAGGGAGCCCGGCAGCCTGGAAATGGACCTCGCCCAGCTGAGCCTTTACCTGAGACTCTGGGCCAAGCTGGTATCTTGAGCTCAGTCTACTGAGAGACCCCAGAGCCAAGGACCCAAGACAGTGAGAGATCTGTCTCAGAAGACAAGCAGGGTGGCACTCGAGGGGGAATGACACCTGAGGTCCTTATCTGTCTAGCACACACACACACACACACACACACACACACACACACACACACACACACACAAGTGCTGGCACACTCCCAGGACTTGAAAGATAGAGAAAGGGGGACCAGAAAATTAAAATCATCTTCAAGTACAAACAGGCATGAGGCAGCCTGGGCTACCCCATACCCTGTCTTAAAAACAAAATAGTCCCAACAAAATAAAGCCAACCCCCCAAAAAACCCACAAACAAAAGAATATAAAAATGGGGGCAGAAGTTGCACCTCAGTTGGTACAGTGTTTTCCTGAGTTCAAACCCCAGCATTGTATAAACTTGGGAAGTAAAGGTGGGAAGATCAGAAGTTCATGGTCTTTCTCAGTTGTGCAGGGAGTTCAAGGCCAACCTGGGATATAGGACACTTTTGTCTCAAGAAGTGAGATGGAGGGATGTCAAGATAACTTCTCTGAAAGCAGCTTTAAAGCTGACCCTGTCAGGGATAGATCCTGGAATAGAGTAACATGTGAACAAGGGAGGTCTCCAGGCACAGTGCACATGTCTCTATAGCTTCCAGGACAGGGATGCCTTTCAGCCACCTGTCCGTGCTCCATTTTTATCCTTCTACCTGCTGAATACTGTGGGTCTGTTTCTATAGCTTCTTTGTTTTCAGGATCTTCTTTAGGAGTTCAAGGCTGTATGCATGCCATTGGCTTGTTCCTCTGACTTAGCTTTAAGAAGGCCTGAGCCAGCTGAGAGTGCTGACGCATGCCTTCAACTCCAACACTCAGGGAGGTAGAGGCAGATACATCTGAGCATGAGGCCAATGTGGTCTACAGAATGAGGTCTAGGGCAGCGAAGGCCTCACAGAGAAACTCTGTCTTGAAAAACAAACAACCAAGAGGAGGAGAAGGAGAGGAAGGAGGAGAAGAAGGAGAAGAAGGAGGAGAAGAAGGAGGAGGAGGAGGAGGAGAAGAGGAAGAAGAAGGAAGAGGAGAAGGAGGAAGAAGAAGAAGAAAAAGAAGGAAGGAAGGAAGGAGGAGGAGGAGGAGGAGGAGGACCTGAGCTGGTGAGTGTCAGTTGAGCAGCCTGGGAAATCTGTTGAAGCCTTGATTTGACCTGTTAAACACTTATTTCTGGATGACTTGTGGGGCGCTCTAGGGAGCTGTGGAACAGACATCTAAGGAATCCCCGGGCTCATGAGGACATGCAATGAGAAGCCTGGCTTGGTCAGGAGGCCCAAAGAGAACACCTCAGAATGCATTGTCTTCTGGCACCTGTAGCTGTGAGACACCCCATTCCCCATCCATTTTGTTGTTTTCGTGGTCAGTGAACTTGAGGCCGTGAACTCTCCATTACTATCACTCTCCTTCCCACAATGCTCTAGGATGGAAGCTCCCTGGGGACAGGGGTATGTATGTTTTGTCACATGTTCACTGGTGTACTCTTGGTACCCAGCACAGGTACATACCAGATAGTAAGTACATGTTGATTGATTGGATGAATGAATGAATGAATGAATGAAACACCAAGAGCAACATCAGTGCAGGGTACTGGGGTTTAGTCCTTACTAGAGACTCAGAAATAGTTCTTTGATGCTAGGGTGGCCCAAGTTGAGGAACTATGCATTGGTTAGGAGATAAAGAGGTGAGAAGACAGTGTAGCTGAGTGTTTAGCATACAGGATCAGCCCCCCAGTGCTGGAGAGGTACCCTTAGCACAGACAGGCTTGGAGGTGTGGATGGAATAGGAAAGAACAGGTACTTTGGCAGGGGAAGGTACAAGGGGGGTGTTCTTAGTGAAGAGCTAGGAAGGCTTGTGGTGCTGGTGTCTGGAAAGCTAAAACAGTCTGCAGTCAATCACCCTGGACCACAGAGCCCAGCTGGCATTTGATGATGACTTGTTCCATAACAGAAGAGAGGCTTAGGAGAGGGGTCAGCATAGGGACCGTCAGAACTAGGATCAGGTGAGAAGCACCCCAGAAGACACGGGATATGGTCTAAAGGCTTGGCAGGTCAGTGAGTGGACAGGACTGGAGTCAGACTCTGGTTTTCCTCTCCCTGGCCCCTGCCTCTGGGAGCTGCTGCTAGGAAGGGGTTCTGAGTGGAAGAAGGCCCACTTGTTCTCTGCTGGGATGTCGCCTGGCTGCTCTGCTTTTAGCACAACCCGCCCAGGCACCCCACCCTTGGCCTGTTGAGGTGTGAGTGCTCGGTTTACAGCCCCCTCCCCCCTGTTCAGCTGCTGTGGGCTCTGAAGGCCATTCCCAGAGAACTGTGTCTGGCCACAGACTGAGCCCTGAATATTGGACCTCCACCCAAGCCTGGGGCACGGGGTGGGGGTGGGGACTTGTCCTCATGGTCCTTGCAGTAGCAGGGGAGTAAGTTCCCTGTGCTCATTAGTTTTTTGTCAACTTGACACAAATAAGCTAGAATTATCTGAAGGAAGGGAACTTCAGTGGAGAAGATGCCTCTTAAGATCCAGTTGAAAGGCATTTTCTTAATTAGTGATTGACAGGCAAGGGCCAGCCCATTGTGGGTGGTGCCATCCCTGGACACTGGTAGTCTTGGGTTCAAGAAGAAAGCAGGCTGAGCAAGCCAGTAAGTAGCACCCCTCCATGGCCTCTGTATCAGTTGCCTGTCTTCATTACTTTGATGATGAACTTTATGTCGAACTGTGCGTGAAAATAAATCCTTTCCTCTTCAAGACTTCCTATACAGAAGCCAACTTATTAACATGTTTGTTTCTTTTGTTTATTTGTTTTTGAGACAGGGTCTCACTACATAATTTTGGTTGTCCTTAAACTCACTCTGTAGACCAGGTTGACCTAGACCTCACGGAGACCCACTTGTTACTGCTTCCCAAATATTAGGATTAAAAGCATGTGCCACTGCATCTTGCCAATTTTCCTTTCTTAATTCAACTTTCTAAATACATCCTAAAACTGTCCCCGAGAAAATCAAACAGAGATTCAAAGCAGAGCTTCTAGGTTTCATTAATATTTTTCAAATCTATGAGACTGGGGATGTTGCTTGGTTGACAGACTGCATTCCTAGTATACACAAGACCTCTGAAGGGACCTTACTTCTTCAGTCAACTTCAGGGACCATGAGGACAGGCCCCTAGGCTCTGGTGGAGGTCCGATACAAGGTCTTAGAAGTCAGGGCCCCAGTACTGTGCACACCAAGTCCTTGCATGCCACCCTAGCGTTAATAGGGAGACAGAAGATCAGGAGTTCATGATAATGAACTTGGCTACATAGCAAGTTAAGGGTCAGCTGGGCTACATGAGATTTTATCTCAAACAAGATAAGTACATTTTCCTACTCATCCATCCTTCACACATAAACACAACATTTATATTTTTTGTTTGTTTGTTTATTTTGTTTTTTGCAAGAAGCAAAAACTTTCCTCTAACCATTTAAGAAGAACCAAGCATTTTTTGGTTTCTTCTTTCTATTTTCTGAATCATGAGTTCTCCAAACTATAAAGGAACTTATTAAAATTAGCCCTTCATTTAGTCTCCTTTCTAAAGTTCCACAACCCCATGCATGCCATTTCTGGCCTCCCTCTGGAACTCACACAGCTGTCTTATGTATTATGGAAGAATGTGAGGTATCTTCCTCTGGTCATCTGTTGTATGGAAAAAAAATCTATTCCCCTGGAGACAATGCCAGGGTCTCAGAACACAACCCGAGCAGGCAAGAGCAGGCACCTTCCTCACAGTTGGCCTCAGTCAGCAGAAAGGAGACGGGATGCTAATGGTTGGCCTGTGGCATTCACAGGATTCTGCTATCTGGATATCTGCACAGTGGGGAAGAAGAAGGAGAAATAAATTACATTTCTTTTTACCTGCCTAGCTCCCTGAGTGCTTACAGAGCATCTGTTATGTGAAATCTAAGGAGAAGGCTGGAAGAGAAAATTGAGTCCTCTGCTCTGTGGTACTGTCTGAGGAGGGGGTGGGGTGCCACATGTAGAGTTCATGGCCATCACAGCTGGCTCCTTGTGCCATATTCTCCCTGATCTCCACTCACCCTAATTTGCTTAGTGACCTTCACAAGCTTCCTCTGCCCTGCAGCCCATCTCCACCACTCTAAAAGTGGACACAGCTGGGAACTACTGAACGTCCCTGCTGCTGACAAGTTGGGTGACTTTGGCTCATCTCTGGGAAGTCCCAGCACTTCCATCTGTAAATTAGGAACCATACTTATATGCATTGTAAGCTTTTATGAAGATTAGTTTATGATTGAAAGGTGATTAGCTCAGTGCCTGCCACTCCAAGAGATTGGGCTTCTGGCATAATTCTGACCTTCAGAAGCCTGGAGCCAAGGTGGGCTTTGGTGGTGCTCTTAATCCCAGCACTCAGGAGGCAGAGGCAGGCAGATCTCTGTGAGTTTAAGGCCAGCTGGATTAACAGAGTGCGTTCTAGGGCTATACAGAGAAACCTTTCTTGAATAAAATAAAACAAAACAAACAGAAGGAGGAGAAGGAAGAAGAGAAGAAGAAGGAGAAGGAAGAAGATGCAGGAGGAGGAAGGGGAGGAAGATGATGATGATGAGGAAGATGAGGAGGAGGAGGAAGAGGAGCAAGAAGAGGAGGAAGAGGAGGAAGAGGAAGAGGAGGAAGAGGAGGAGAAGGAAGAGGAGGAGGAGGAAGAGGAGGAGGAAGAAGAGGAGGAGGAGGAAGAGGAGGAAGAGGAGGAAGAGGAGGAGGAGGAGCAGCAGCAGCAGTCATTGCCACTGCCTGGAACCAACCAGTAGACTCTGTAAGCTCCGTGGCAGGGTGAAAAGAGGAGAGCTTAGGCTGTGGCTGGGGAGATAAGAGGCGCCCACAGAGTAAAGCGGTGGACAAAGCTGGAGCCGAGCTATGATAGTGCTGCTGTGGATTGGATATGGACTAGCCTGTGTTTGGTGATGGAAGTCCAGCAGGGGTGTTTAGACCACTCCTGTGTGGATCGATGTTGCTCTCTTGGAACCCGGGGAAGTTCCCATGAGAGGGAGTTGTTACCAAAGGCGCAAGCCTCGCTAGCCCCTCCAGACCTGTTGCTTCGTGCCTTGCCACCGACTGCCCTCTGCCCAGCATGTATTCCCACCCTGGTGCCACCTACAGTGCCATGGTATAGCCAGATGACCCGCATCAGAGGCAAGCTCTTGGACTCTAAAGCTACACAAACTTCTTTTGTTTATACAATACCCAGCCTCTGACATTTTTGTTATTGTAACAGGAAAAGGACTAATACACTAGGCACAAATAAACTAGGGATGTGTATAAGAAGGCAAACTGGGAGAATAGGCCAGGGAAGCCTTCTCAGATCAGCTAGAGTTAGGGTCTTGATGGGACTAGATGCGGCTAGAAGCCATCTTTTTGAGGCTGAGTTTGAGTTTGTTCAAAATGAGCTAGCCTCGGGCTTTGGGACTTTTCTGCTGCCACCAAGGCTAAGTTGATATTTGGATTTAGTAAGCACCTACTATGTGAGGATCTCTCCCACATATGGAAAAGCTCTCAGAACACAAGGCACTATTGTGGGAAGCATAAATATGTGTGTGGCAAGGGGGGGGGGGCTTGCTGTTTAACATGCATTGTTCTAGAAGCTTCCTGGGGAGATGCTAGGCCATTTGCTTTCATGGGTCATTTGCTTTCTTCTGAGGAGAACCAGGTTTAGAAGCTTTCCAGAGAAGATCTGGGTTTGGGTTAGTATGGTTTAGCTCCAATCCCTGACCCTCCTTTATTTTTTTAGTCATGCAAAGCTTCTTTATTTAGAAGAAATACTACTTAGAAAGCTTTTTTAAAAAAATTTGAATATCCACCACTGACACTGTGGCTTTGTGGTTGTGTAAGAGTGCACAATTCTTAGGAGAGGATATATTCGGGGCTGACGTGTCCCAGCGTCTACAGCACACTCTTGGAATCCTTAAATACAACTAGAGAAAGAGGTGGCCAACATGGATGAGCGGTTGCTGTGCAAAAATGGGAAGCATTTGACATACCCTAGATTCCAGTTTTTTCTTGTTTGAAAACCAGCAAATAAGAAGGCAGGGGAGTCGGGCAGTGGTGGCGCACGCCTTTATTCCCAGCACTTGGGAGGCAGAGGCAGGCGGATTTCTGAGTTCAAGGCCAGCCTGGTCTACAGAGTGAGTTCCAGGACAGCCAGGGCTATACAGAGAAACCCTGTCTTGAAAAAAAAAAATCCAACAAAACAAAGCAAAACAACACAAAAAACAAAAAAAAGTTTCTGATCTTTCTGCCTCTACTTCCTAAGTCGTTAGTCCATAAGCTTGACCCTGGTTGGTCTTTTGGGGCTTTAGCCTGGGTCCTCCCTCTGTTGCCTGGACCCCAAAACATCTTTTCACTGTGTGGCTTTATAGCTTTTCATGCTCTTTTGCTCTTCAACACCAAAGCGTTCCAGTCACCCACTACAAGTCTCATTTTCGATTTTTCTACCTTGGGGGACCCCCTCTCTGCCTCTGATTTTAATCTTTAGATTATCTGAGGCTCCACTTTACCCTGTCCCAGCCAGCATGGAAACAGAGGGGCAGCCCCTGAAGGAGGTGTCAATGCAAAGTCTCTAAAGATCTGCTGATGTGTTTCAGAATGGCTAAGACTGGCAAAACAAGTCGCAGCTCATGCACTGCTGGTGGGAGTGCAAGCTGGAACAGACACTATGGAAATCAGCGTGGCCTTTCCTCAGCAAGATGGGACTTGCTCTACCTCAAGATCCAGCTATACCACTCTTGGGCATATGCCCAAAGGATGCTTCATTCTACTACAGAGACACTTGCTCAATTGTGTTCTTTGCTTCTCTATTGATAATAGCTAGAAATTGGAAACAACTTAGATGTCACTCAACAAAGACTGGATAAGGACAATGTACTTTTACACACTGGATCATTACTTAGCTTTTTAAAAAACTTGCATCATGAAATTCACAGGTAAATGGATGGAACTATATATTAAAAAAAATCATCCTAAGTAAGGTAGCCCAGACTCAGAAAGACAAATATGGTAGGTGTTTGATTATATGTGTATATCAGCTTATAAGTCAATGATATGTAAGCTATAATTTGTAGAACCACAGAGGGTCATAGGTATAGCGTAAAGGACTAGAGGGGACAGATAGATTTTGCTATAAAATAGAACAGATAGTTATGAGTGGATGATGGTGTGCTGGAAGTGGAAGACGTGGGGACAGACAGCTAAAATTAAGGGCCATTGAGGGGACTTCCTAAAATATATATGTGAAGCTTTCTAAATGAAGTCATCAAATAACTGGGGAGACAGCGTCCCAAGTGACCATCTCTTGTCAACAAACTAAGCTTCCCTTACCTTTAGTTACATCTAATTGAGTTGTTGGTCAAAGGGGTCTCACCGGAATCCCCAAACAACTCAGGCTGTTATTAAGAGTACAGGGTTGCTCTCCACAAACTGACAGCAAGGCCCCATTGCTGGAGACAACACCCATCCCATCCAGCTCTGGAACTTGGAGAAGTCAGGCTGAGGCCTGCATGGAGCCTTCACCCCTACATTCCAGCATCTTTGGCACAGCAAGGTACTTCTCTGCATGTCACTATTAGAGAAATGTAAACACCAAGCCAGCTACAAACACTTTGGTCTAGAATAGTGTTCTGCCTACGAAATGTGCTGGGGCAATGGTGGCACAAAGCCTGTGGGAGTCACCATCCAGTATCTGAGTTGACTTAGGCCCTCTCCAGAGATGAGCCATACCCAAAACTGTTGGGTAACCAAGAACCAGAACCTAGATAGCCCAGGGACCTAAGATAAAATAAAAACCAAATGCCACTGGTCTAAAACTACAAGAACAGAAAAAAAGTAGTGGTAAACTGACTTCTAATGATATTCATATATATGAATGTATAAATATATATCAATATTCATATATAACTATGAATATATATCCTATATTCATAAATCTGTGTCTTCCTCAGCCGTCATCAGAGGAGCTTCTTCCTTTTGCAGAAGATGAGAACAAACAGAGACTCAGAGCCAAACAACAAACACAGAGACTCAGAGCCAAACATTATTTAGAGAGTGAGAGGCCTTAGAACACTCAGCGAGAAATGGGATATCTCTGTCAAATCCCTCCCCTCAGTGGTCAGGGAACCCCATGGAGGAGGATGCAGAAAGAGTCTAAGAGCCAGAAGGATGGAGGACACCAGAAAAGCATGGACTCTGCACCAAGAAGAGCAAAGCTCATACGAACTCAGACCTTACGGATGTAGAAACAAGAGAGTTTCTGAGTCTCTCCTCCTCTCCTCTCCTCTCCTCTCCTCTCCTCTCCTCTCCCCTCCCCTCCCCTTCTCTCCTCTCCTCTCCTCTCCTCTCCCCTCCCCTCCCCTCCCCTCCCCTCCTCTCCCCTCCCCTCCCCTCCCTTTCCCTCCCCTCCCCTCCCCTCCCCTCCCTTTCCCTCCCCTCTTCTCTCCTCTTCCCTCCCTCCCCCCCCCCTCTCTCTTTCTTTCTTCTTGGTTTATTACAATAGGGTTTTCTGTATAACAGTCCCACTATCTCAGCATCACACCCGGTTAGATCTCTGATTTTTGTGCCTTCTCTTGGGTCCTTTTTTTTTCTGTTGGTTTGTCCTGTCCAATTTGGATAGAATAGTTCGTTTCATCTTATTATACATTAATATTATCTCTTAGAAGCCTGTTCTTTTCTAATGAGAGACAGAAACGGAGGGGAGGGAAAGTGGAGAGGGAGGAACTTTGAGAAGTAGCAGGAGGGGCACCCATCATCAGGATATATTATGTAAGAGAAGAATCTATTTTCAATAAAAGGAAGATAAAATAAAAATTCGTATAAAAAAAGGTGTAGGTATGGCTTCTTTAGGTAATCCAAAGCATGAACTTCAAGATTGCCTGAACAAACACCTATAGTGCTGAATCTGAGGCAGAGAGAGAGAGGGGGGGGGGATCGGGGCCCCTCTGCAGGCTGGGGGGAGTGGGTGTCTGAGGCCAGATTTACTAAGAGTCTGTCAGTCTATTGATAGACTTGTTGGGTGATTTGATGCCTGGGCTCTTTTAACCTTACAGTACTTGCTAACTTTAGCCTTACCCTGCAGTAGTATTTTCATGGCACACCGCGTATTAAAGTGCTCATTCATTCATTCCAGCCTGACTCACTGGTGCTTATTTTGGTCCTAGAACTGTGCCAGGGCTAGGGACACAGGGCTTCACTGTGACTTCCAAACCAGGGACCTTTGTGAGGTGGCAGATAGAGGAGAGAGGAAGGTGAAAGGGAGACAGATTAGATGGTGAGGGGGCGCTTTGAGGGGACTGAGGTGGAGGACACCATGAACGGAGGTACCCACTGATACGCACGCACGCACGCACGCACGCACGCACGCACGCACGCACGCACACATTTTCCAGAACAGAGGAGCTTAATGGACTTTGTTTGGGCCGTGAAAAATTTATAATTAGCCCAACCAGCTGGCCCAGGCTGGGTGGAGGACTCCCCCCCTCACTCCCTTTGCCTCCTCTGGTTTCAGAAATAGCAAGTTCATGCAGGCATGGGGTGCTTTGCCCAGGCAGAGCAGGCTACCCAGGACTGGGTGGTGGGGGTGGGGGGCATGCAGCCCCCAGCAGAGAGGTGGGATTCCATCTGAGGGATGGAGTCCCCAGTCCTGCAGTGTCTGGAAAAAGGGAAGATGAGCCTCTGCCCTTCTCCTCTCATTCCTGCCACTCATCTTCTACTTCCTCTTTCCCCTTTTCAGGCCTGATGGGCAGATGATGCCTTTCTGGGCAAGCTCAGCATCCAGGGACAGTGGGAAGCGGTAACCGCAAAGCTCGCCTCCACCCACTTTACACTGGGCTAGACCCTCCCTTCACAGTTCTGCCTGAAACCCGTTCTGCTCGAGCCCAGCACCCAAACAGCCATGCACTTGCTATCACTGAGCCTTACAGGTTGCTTAGAAGCTCTCAGACACCTTAGAGATGCAGAAGCTAGTTTGAGTGGGTGGGAAAGGGGTGTCCCTGCCCTGGGGGTGCTGGCAGTCATGAAGATGAGTAATGGGGCATGGAGCATCTGTCCCCACATCAGACAGACACGGCCTGGTTCCACCTCCCAGACTGCTGCTGTGGGTTAGACATGGTTTGTCCCCAGGAAAACTTACACTTAGGCTTGGTCCCAAAAGTGAGACCTTTAGGAGACGATTGGGTCATCAAGGAGGATCAGAGCCCTGGAAGGAATTCTCTCAAGTAGATTAGTTACCATGAGAGCTACTTGGCGTGAAGCAGCAGTGTCCTTAGTGTGTGGCCTCGTCAGTGCTTGCCCACTTGCCCTTTCATGTTCTACCATGAGTTGAAGCACCGAGCCTTTGCCAGAAATGAAGAAGGTAATGCCAGGGACATTCTCTTGAGATTCCCAGCCTGGCAATCATGAGTACAAGTTGACCCAGGCTCAAGTGTTCTGTAACAGTGGCAGAGACAGATCAAGATAAATACTCTGAGTGGCCCCATGTCCTCTCACCCTCCTCCAGTCTCAGGTGTCCCCTTCCTCCTCCCCACCAGATCCTAAACACCAAAATCGTGATAATTCACCCTTATAAGTCAACTTGACTGGAGCCTCCTAGGAAGCATGCCTGTAAGGCATCCCTAGAGAGGTTTGATGAGGGGCCTTGAAGTGGAGGCTAGCGTCTTGCACTGAAGAGTGGGAAAGGAGAAAGCCATTGGAGCACCATTATCCACTGCTCTCGGATTCCTGACCACAAATGTGATAAGACCATGTGCCTCCTGTTCCTTCTGCTTTTCTTCTTTTTGTTTTGTTTGATAAATGCATTTATATTTATGTTAAGTCAATGAGGATTTGCCTATGTGTATGTGTGCCATGTAGTTGCAGTACTAGCAAAGGCCAGAGGAGGGCGCTAGCCACCACATGGGTGCTGGGAACCGAACCTGGGCCCTCTAAAGAGTGGCAATCATTCTTAATTGCTGAGCCATCTCCCCAGCCCCCAACCTTCCTTCCTTAAGTTGTTTTGCCAGGCATTTTGTCACAGTGGTAAGAACACTAACTGATACTAATAAATGCCACTGGTGGCCACTAGATTCTTCATCGGCGGCAGTGCTGGGAGTTTCTGGAAAATGAAGCACAGCTGAGCATGGGCGGTGGGACCCAGAAAATCCTCCCAAGAAGGCGTGAGGGAAGCAGAGCCTCGTGAGAAACTAGTCTGCCTCTGCGTGCACTCTTGCCCCTCCCCTGCCCCGTGCCCAGCCTCCTGTGTACCTAGAAGCAGATCACTGAAATACTGGCTAGAGCTTCCTTTCCTGAGACTGACTTCACCCTTTTTCCACCACAACCCTATGTGTTGTCCAACCTGGCTTTGGAAATTAGGTCAAGCCAAAAATGGCCTCTTTTGGGAGTCTTCAATGGGTAATAAGTTGGCTGCTTATATTAGACACATTTCAGTGGATGGGTGGGTGGGGACCACAGTAAGATTTTTTTTAACTTGTTGAATCAGTTTCACAGAAAGTCAGAATTTCTGACTTTTCTTGAAGTTCTGTAGAGCCACAGTGACATTTGGGGGCTGCCCCTAGAGCCAGCCTCCCTCTTACTTTCCAGATCTTATCGGTTCTGTGAAGCTGAGTTCTTTCCTCTCCCAATTCTTATGTTAAATGCATCATTTCTAGGCCTGCACATTCGATCCAGGGAAATAGTAAGGCGAGGTCAGCCTGGAATAGTGCAGACCCCTGTGGAGAACATAGACACACAAAAGGGAGAAAGCGATGTGAGGTAAAAGCCGAGACCAGAACAATATTTCTACAGGCCAAGGAATGCCACAGATGGAAAATAAAAAAATCCTGAAGCCAGGAGAGTCTTCTGGGATGATCCTTCTCAGCATTTTCAGAAGTGTGGCCCAACATACAGCTCCATCTCAGATTTCCTCCAGAGCTGTGGTGGGTTCCTGTTGGTCTTGAATTACCTAGCACATGGTATTGGAACAGGAGCCCTAGGAAACTAGACCAGCTCCCACCACTCCCTCATATTTGGTAGCTATATATATGGGCTACCTGTGCTGCCTGGGCCCAGACATATTTGCATTCTCACCTGCTGTTATAGAACTATGTCTTCTTTGAAGTAGATGTGCTACGGCTTTGATTCACAGAAGTGAATATTCGCAAGACCAGGTATATCAGCATTCCCTTAAGGAAGGTGTGTGTGTCTGTGTGTGTGTCTGTGTGTGTGTGTCCCCATGTGTGTCTGTGTGTTCATGTGTGTGTATGCGTGTGTGTTTGTATGTGTGCGCACGTGTGTCTGTGTGTAATGTGTGTGTATGTGTGTGCATGCGTATGTGTGTGTATGTGCGTGTATGTGTGTGTATGTGTGTGTATGTGTGTGTGTGCATGTGTGTGTGTTCATGTGTGTGTATGCGTGTGTGTATGTATGTGTGCGCATGTGTGTCTATGTGTGATGTGTGTGTATGTGTGTGTTTAGACTTTCACATGGATTCTACCTAAACTCTCCCAGCCTACCTCCCAGTTGTACAAATCCTACTTCAGTGCCTGTGACCTAGGGAGTTCCTAGACTTGCAGTGGTTCCCAACCTGCAAATTGTGACCTCTCTGGGAGCCAACATTTCTTTCACAGGGGTCCCTAACTAAGGCCATCGACAAATCAGATATTTATGCTACAGAATTATAGTTCTGAATAGCAATAAAAGTGTTTTTATGGTGGACGTTACAACGTGAAGAACTGTCTTAGGGACTGGAGTGTCAGGAAGGTTGAGAATCACAGCGCCAGAGGGTAGAGGAGTGGAAGATCAGCTGGAGTGGGGACACCCAGGATGAAGCTTTCATGAGTTATCACCTAAATTGGGGTGTGGCTTTTGATCATGCAGCTCCCCGGGCAACCTGTAAATAACCCCAATGATTGCATTGGTTCACCAAGCTGGATTTGAATGGCATGGTGATTTCTTTGATCACACACACGAGTCTGTTCCTTTAGGTCAGAGGGTGATGTTCTCACTTCTGTAGTCTTGGGAGGTCAAGAGGGAGGTGACCCGGAGAGTAAGGACCCTACCTGGAGGAGGTAGTGTCCCCAGGCTGCAAGGGCTCATTATCCCATGGCACTGAGGGCGTGGCCAGAGTCCCCAGCAGAGGACTGAGTGAAATGTGGCCCAGATTTGGCTGCAATTCTTACCCTGGGGACACAGGGACCACATGCAGTACCTTAGATGCTAAGGAAGCCATGGAAACTGACTGCAACATGGAGGCCTTCCCAGGAGTTCTAGGTGGACGTGCATCCTGGACTCTGTTGTAAGGATGAGGAGAGCCCAGGGCTGTGGGAAGAAAGGAAACCAAGGGCAGCCTCAGAACGCAAGGGCTTGAGAGCACTAAGGACAAATAAATGGCGCTTATTCTGAAGAGGCCAAGGAAGCAGATGGGGCAGGGAGCTGCTTGAAAACATCGGCAACAGCAGCACACATGGCCTCGCAGCCACGGAAGCCTTGGACTTCTATCCTCTTCCTTCCTTCCTTCCTTCCTTCCTTCCTTCCTTCCTTCCTTCCTTCCTTCCTTCCTTCTTTCCTTTCCTTCTTCTTCTTCTTCTTCTTCTTCTTCTTCTTCTTCTTCTTCTTCTTCTTCTTCTTCTTCTTCTTCTTCTTCTTCTCTCTCTCTCTCTCTCTCTCTCTCTCTCTCTCTCTCTCTCTCTCTTATTTTTATTTTTGAGACAGGCTTTCTCTGTGTAGCCCTGGCTTGTTGGACCTCATGCTGAAGACCAGGCTGACCCCAAACTCGCAGAGATCCCCATGCATCTGCCTCCAGAGCGTTGGGATTAAAGCCTTGTACCGCCATTGCCTGGCTGACCTTGAACTTCTAATCGTTCTGCTGCCTCCTCCCAGGTGCTGGAATCACAGGCATGTACCCCTAACGTGCTTTGAGTGCGGTAATGGTGTTGGGGACTGAGCCCAGGAACATATTCCTGTTATGGAGACCTGGTACCAACAGAGCTACCTTCTCTGCCCCAGGGGTAGCTGCTCTCACCAAGACCACCAGCTTCTCCACAAGTGAAGCCTCTCAGTGCACAGTGACTCTCTGCACCACTGATCTCCTTCTTAGCCTCTGCTCCAGCTGGAGTGTCTGCGTAGCTTACCTCCCTTCTCTTCAGGGTGGTTTGAGAAGGCAAGTCTGAGGGACAAACCATGCCACCTCCTGCAGAGGGTTCAGTAACTTGGTTATGCCCACTGGCCATTTCATCAGCCTGTTGGGCTCTCCTGGCTCCTCGGTTCCTTCATTCAGTAGCTCATGTGCATAGCACAGGGTAAAACAGACCCGGTCCTCTTCACGCATCGTGTATACCCCAGAGCCTGATGGTGACGTATGCAGTTATGGAGAAAGGAAAGCAGGCAGGGGAGAGGCTGGACTGGGAGCCATCTTTATTAGCATCGGGAGGCTAAGAAAGCCTCTGATCAATGCCAGGCAAGGTCTGAAGGGCAAGAGTCAGGACTCTCGGGCAGGAGATGAGGACAGTGCAAAGGTCCTGAAGCAGAAAAATACTCACTACATTCCCAAGTGTCTAGAGCTGCCCCGCGGATGGATGCTTACCGAGTGTGACTCACGGTGGCATCACAGCAATACGGAAATGCTGCTGTTGTCAGGCGATGGGGCAGAGCACCCACGAGGAGACCAGGTAGGGGCTTTTGAGGATGATTCAGATGGATGGCAGCACACGCCTTGACCTGTGTGATTGTGGAGGCAGGAGGGGTGACAAGCAAACCTGGAAGTAGGAGAGGTCTCCTCGTGAACGAGTGGTTCAAAGGGGGTGGGAGCTGATGAGAGTGAAGGCACGGGGAGAGGGTCAAAGCACATCGTGGACTTAGATGAAATTGTCAAAGGATGAATGGAAAGAATTGACAAAATCAAACAAAAGGAAAAGTCCTGGTGGTGGTGGCGGTGACGGCTCACACTTTCCGTAGTGAGACCTTCTCTTGAAAATCAAAACAAAAAAATCTCAATCAAGAACTGGAGAGAGAACATAGCAGTTAAGAAAACCTACTAATCCTGCGCAGGATCCAGGTTCAGTTCTCAGCACCCACATCGAGCAACTGTAACTCTGGTGGTAGGGGATCTGATGACTCATGAGCGTTCTCTCTCCCTCTCTCCCTCTCTCTCTCTCTCTCTCTCACACACACACACACACACACACATACACACACACATACACACACACACACACAAATTAATAATAATAATAATAATAATAATAATAATAATAATAATAATAATAAAACAACCCAAAGAGCCCTCGTATGTTGAATCCCCTGCTTCACGTGTTTGAGCATGGCGGTACACGGCCTGTCTTGAAGGAAGCTCAGCAAGATATCTCAGGTGGACTTCATCTGTGAGTCTGCTACCCGGATGCACACAGAGGGAGAACCCCATGAACACCTGGGGAGAAGGCAGCCCTCTGCAAGGCAGCCAGAGGCCTGGGGAGAAACAGCCTGCTACCTGTGATTACTTCAGCTCAGTTGTGCAGCCTTCGCCACCAAGGGAAAGGCATCTCTGGAGATAAGGCAGGCCTAGGTTCCTGCTGCTCTGCTTGTCATGTCTATGTCTGTGTAGTTCCCTTGGAAGGACTTCGCCTAGCTAGTCGCAGTTGATCCTAACCACAACCCTCAGAGATACGAGCTCATTTCTCAGATGCAGAAGTGGAGCTCTGGGAAGTGGTGACAGAGCAAGGCCTGGGGGCAGGTGAGCGCTTAGGGAGCAAGGCCTTATGGGAAGGGTGCTGTCAGGCTGACTTCTGAGGAGTCCCCCTCTTTATCTGCAGCCAGTGGAAGGTCAGACCTGTCTCATATCGGTCTCTTCCCACCCTGCCCCTCAGAAGGCCAAGTCTGGATCCCTCTGCCATCTCACTGTGGACCACAGTGTGCCTGTGTCTGCCTAGGGCCTGTGGTCTTATGTCAGGCTGTGTTAACCCCAAAGCACTAGGCTCTAATTTCAGACGCTGAGGTCAGTGAGGGGTGGGGAGGAGAACGGTGGCTCTGGGTGGGAAGGGTATGTGAGTGTCTCAAAGCTGCGGTTCTCAGGCACAGACTTGCAGACCTGCTGGGAGGCAGGATAGCTACAAGAGTATTCCTGTACTCTTCAACCGCCATGCCCAGTCAAGTCATGCCCTCGATGTCTTACTGAGGCCTGGATCCACGTCTTAGTGTGTTCTATAATTCTCTGTGTACTGCATCAGGAGCTATGCGAGTCGTCGGTTAGAGAGCGCTCATGTGAGGCTGAGACGGTGGCTCGGTCTGTGACGGCTGTCACACCCTGCCTGTCACACCCTCCCTGGTGCTGTCATAGATTGCAGTTGGGCTGCACGCTCTCTTGCCACAGCCCTGGGCCGGGCAGAGAACCAAGGAGGAAGCTCGGAGGGCGGAAACTGCCAACTGGTGTGACAGACAGAGAGCTAAACCGCCCACGTGGTCTGTAATCCTCTGCCTGCTCCGCCTTCCCCACCCATGACCTCAGCCTGAGAACTGCTGCTTGGATTTTGTGTTCTTCAAGGTCTGTGGTGATCAGCCATTTTCATGGGGATGTAGACAGGTGCTCTAGGGCCAGGGGCTCTAGCCCTCTGCTTCTGACAACTGCTGATTGTGAAATGCCCTGGCTGGTGTACACCAGAACAAGAAAAGGGAATATCCTGGGGGCTGGAAATGCAGAGACTACAGTAGCCTTGAAGCAATTGGCTGTCTATCTCCGGCTCTGCAGAGGGCTGTCCCTGGGCTGTACAAGCTGTGTTTCTGGAATCTACCCGGAGGCCTCTTCCTCCTTTATTAAGTCACACCTGTAGGGGCCTGGCCCTTTGTTCCTTTACCGGGCCAGAGAGGCTCTGGGGGTCTAGAGCTGAATGTGCTGGACTGAGGTGAGGCTAGAATGGAAATAGGGGTCGGGGATGGGCTCAGAAGCATGGCCTGTGTCTGTTAGGGGACAGCCTTCTGCCTCTGTCACTGGGCAAGACTGATATTAGGGAAGTTATCCTGGGACCCAACTTTGTTAGGAGACCTGGAGACATAATGGGGCTGGGATTGAGCGTGCTTGCTGGAAAAGGCTGCAGGGCCCCAGATCTAGGTACCCACAAATAGCCTGGCCCAGCAGAAGCTGCTGACAACACGTTTGGAGCCTCTCAAGCTGTGACCACAGGGGTGGGACTGGGGCATGCTGAAGGAGGGTGACCACAGTGTTGGGACTGTCTCTCTGTGTCCTTCTGGGTGTTCTTACCTCCTGGTCACAAGTTCTCCTACTTTGGGACTAGTTTCTTGGAATTTTTTTTAAGAAACATTAGCCTTAGGCGGGATGGTGGTGGCTTTAATCCCAGGATTTGGGAGGCAGAGGCAGGTGGATTTCTGAGTTCAAGGCCAGCCTGGTCTACAGAGTGAGTTTCAGGATACAGGATATCCAGGGTTACACAGAGAAATCTTGTCTCGAGAAAAAAAAGAAAAAAAAAAAGAAAAAAAGAAAAAAGAAAAGAAACATTTCGGTCCCCTAAACCCGCCACAGCCTACATCCTGCCTAGGCACCTGGTTTCACTGAGCAGACAGTCAGTGTCCTGCTTACCATTTTATGGGCGATTCTGTAGTTTTAGACAGGAGAAGCTGCTGTGTTCTGAGAGGGGGCTTTCTATGGGGAGAGGGCAGTGTATACCTTGAGGCTCAGGGAGGTCTCAGGTCTGACCTGACCTTCCCAGGATCAGAACAGGAGAGAGTACTGTGAAAAGAGGACAGGAGGAAAGGTTGGGGGTGGGGCAGCAGGGTCTGAGCAGGAGCCCTGTGTTGTTCTGACTGGGATATGGGGCAGCGGTTGAGATGGGAAGACACGGGGTAAATAGGTAGGGCTAGGACCAGGAGGACTTGGAACTTTCTGTTGGAAAGGCTGAAGAAGAATTGCTGATGCAGGGACTCAGAGGCTGTAATGGGCACAGGACACCCGGAAGGAAGCTGGTGGCTGAAAGAAAGAGAGAGGCGGTCTGGGGAAGGATCTTTTGTGGATTGAGTAACCATCTGATAACCTCAGGACTCCACTATGAGGACCCTAAGGTGGGTCAGGGCAGAAAGGCCCATGTACTTCTGAGGAGCTCAGAATAGGGGTGTCTGGGTAAGGGGCCCACGGATTAGGTCTGCAAGCAGGCAGTGAAGACTCAGTGGACAAAAAGGCAGCAGCTAGTAGTAACTAGGGAGATTTGCTTGGTCTCTTTTGTGAGCATAAAATGAGATGCTGAGAAACGCTGGCAGCAGGCCAAGCCAGGGCAAGCCACAGGCAACAGCAGCTGTGTCATTACTGAAGAAGCCAGCTGCGTCTGGAGCCACACGAGGCGCCCTTTCTGCCCTTCCCTGACTATGGACAGGGCTGGATTCTTCATCTTCTCTGCCCATCTCCAGCTCCGGGGTCCTCCCCTGACCTTGTGGAAACTCTCTTCCTTGGGTGCCTATCTTCAGTACCATCCCATCTCTGGAGGACTGAGTTAGGTCTTTGCTCTCTCAGCTGGCCATTTCTATAGGAAGAGCTACACACTCTGGTGCCAACCAGAAGACCCAGTAGAAGGCTAGGGAAAGCAGGCTTCTCGGGACACAGGGAGGGACTCATATGAGGTCCCGGAAGAACTGACTTCACCATCCTGGTTGTAGGGCCTGGTGTCCTTTCAGGTGCTTTTGGACAGGCCTGGGGCACCATAGAGAGTGTTCCAAATGCAAACAAGGAAACTCCGTGCCAGCCATAGCCCAGGGAAGGCAGCTGTGGGGTTCAAAGGACCCTCTGCAAGTCAGAACTACTCATCAGCGGAAGCGAAGGTCACCTTTTCAGTTACTAATCTTCGTCTGCCCACCCACCCACCTGTGCGTTCCTGTCCACACAGCATCCATTTGGCTGCTGGTCCCTTTGGACTCTTCAAGTCTCCCCATCCTTTTCAGGCCCACGCCCTTCCTACCCACTCTCTATAGCAACACCAGGGTCCTAGAAGTGCAGATCCTACGGCTTCCGCAGCGACTTTCAGTTACCTTTCAGGTAAGATCAGCTCTTCCACGAGGCAAACAGAAGGATCCCCTCCCAGTGGACAAGTTGTCTGCCACATTCCTAGCTGTCTTCCAAAACCTTGATGTCAGGCCCACGGAGGACGTCTTCCTTGAAAGCTGACCTCTCTGTGTAGCCCACCTGGCCTCAGACTCACTCTACAGCCAAGGGTGACTCTGGAGAAGGATCTTCTGGTCTCCATCTCTCAAGTGCCAGGATTACAAGTGCGCCTGACCACACCCATTTTAGGTGGGGCTGGAGAATCAAGCCCAGGGCTTCATGCATTACGTGCAAGCATTCTGACACCAGAACCACATTCCTAGCTCCTGGATTTTATTTTCAGTGCTTACTATCTTCCTTCTAGGCTTTCACACTTTAAGTGACTATATCCACTGTAGCCAGAGGTGATAGAGCACACATTTAATCTCAGCACTTGGGGGACCAACGCAGACCGATCTCTGAGTCTGAGGCCAACTTGGCCTATCTATCGCTTCATAGTAAGATCCTGTCGTATTAAAAAATTATTAATTAATTAATTTATGGAAGGGTCTCTCCATGCAGCCCTGAATGTCCTGATTGTCCTTGAACCCATAAGAGATCTTTCTGCCTCTGCCTCCCAAGAGTTGGGATCAAAGATGTGCACCACCGTCCTGGCCTCCATTGTATTTAGCAGCTTACTAGGGAGAATTTGATTCATTAGCTTAGGGGACTTGGCCTTTGGGTTTCCCCCTCAGTTACCTTTCCAGGTCTCCTGGACATTGAAGGTGGGCACAGTGTGGCACCATCCATCCGTGGCTGTTTCCTACTGCAACCCTGTGCTCCTGGAGGGTCTTCTCTCCAACTGCGATCCTCATTGAAAGGGTTTTGTGTTGAAAGAGTATCTTGGCCATCGAGAGCCAAGGAATGCCACAAAAAACACATATCACATAACGGAGTAAACACATATCACATAACGGAGTAAACACATATCACATAACGGAGTAAACACATATCACATAACGGGAGTTCAGGCAAGAGACTTAGTAGGTGGGAAGGGAAGTCTCTGAGCTGGGATAAAGACACTGGTGAATCCTAGAGTTTACATGGGGCATGGAGCATGGGTGCAGGGAAAATACGGCCTGACCTCCACCATGCTGGCTATGGTGGAGACCCATTGCGCTGGCTGTTGGTGATGTCAGGGCATGGGTTCTGAGTCATTGAAGGCAGGGAGGAGCCTGGCCCCAGAGTGTGGGCAAAGGACTTTCGGTGGTTCCCAGTATACCCAACACTCAGCAGCCAGAACAGTTCCTAAATTTTATTAGGTGTTTAACACCAGGATAGCAGCAAATTCAACGGAAAAAGCTACAAGAAATCTTCCTGCCTCTGCTTCCCAAGGGCTGGGATTAAAGGCGTTACCCACACCTTTATCAATAAAACTTTTATTATTCTATAATGTTGGGCATCCGGTGAACTTAGCTCAACGCCCCCAGCTGAGTTGTTTGCACAGGTTTCTGAGAGTGGAACATCCTGCGACTTAGCTTGATTCCTGTCCCCACCCCCCCCACCCCCCACCCGCCCACCCCCCCCACCCCCCCCCACCCCCCACCCCCCCACCCCCAACCCCCCCCCACCCTCCCACCCCCCCCACCCCCCCCTGGTGATAGGGACTTCCCAGGTGTCTGACCTATGGCTATAATTGTTTTTTCCTGTTGTTTTCCCTGGCCTCTAGTATATATTGCTGGTCCCTCCATAAAGCTTTGGAATTCTCCTCACCAGAATGACCCGAGTCTGTGTCTTCTGTCAGTCCCCCAGGCCTTCACCCAATACTCGGTACCATGGAGGCGCAGGCGCTGTCACTATAATTTGTTCTGTGTTCAGAACTCCTTTCCACCAGGGTAACAGCGTATTTTGTCCTTCTGGGAGATTCCACACTCCTTCCCAACAGTCCACTTATATTCTATTTATCCCATTTTCTCCCTCCTGTTTATAGCAGAAGCCAGGTTGGGATGACTCTCTGAGGCAAGCAGCATGGGGGTTGGGGGTGGGAAGGAGGAGAAGCCCGAGAGGTCTGTCATTAGGAGGGCTCTTCAGAGGCTGCCACCAGCTCCCACTTTATCCACAGTTGGAGTCTGTCCCTCTCGTCTTTGCTGAAGATGCATTTTATCCTAGATGGTAGAGGTCAGCTTCTGGGCCTAGTGGCGCCATTCCTATAGAAGAGTCCTTACCATCCCCAAGCCCCTAGATCAGACTTTGAGAAAACAGAGCCATAGAGGAAGAGGTGATAGAGAATAAGGCCACTAAATCCTTAGGTCCTTCCTCAAGGTGGGGTGAGCCTGGTCAGTCACTGATAAGTCTTTTAATATACAAACAAAGTAGGGTATAAGGTTCAAGGATCCTCTGCTATTAAAGGGGGCAGGCATGGTTCTTTTGAGGCTGGGGCTTCAGAGTCAGTCCAGGAATGAGTAGGAGACATAGAACCTCAGTGTGGGAGGCTGGTCTAGGGCGTCCATGTTTACCCTGTCATTGTGGTAGAAAGGGGCCTGCCTTGGCAAACCCCATCCACCCTTGCAAATTATTGCTATTAATGAAAGCAGTGTAGGAACAGTTGGTATAGTCAATACTCACAGCCAACGAGCTCTTTCACATGTGACTGATCAGAACGCTTGTCACCTCAGCCTTCTGTGTTTGTGTTGAGAACTTTCGGAGCTCTTGCTCTTTGGAAATAACCACTAAAGGTCAGCTGTGTATGAATTGGAGGCCGAGGTTCCCTCTTTCTTCATGTACTTCTTCCAAGTTCCTTCTCCTTAGGGACCCCAGGGGGAGCCCCACTTTCCCAGGGGATTTTTTGATCTTGGTTGACACTAGCAGAGCAATCTGTGGGGTCATCTGGACAAAGGTGGAGGGTGCAGGGACCAGTCCTCTGCTCCCTGGGACACACTGGTTTCATTTAGTAAATACAGTGGGCAATTCTGCTATATGTCGATAATCCCTAAAAGAAAAATCATGCCCAAACTGGTTCGAGACAAAATGTTTTGTGCGTAATTGACCCCCTCCAGGGGGTTGTAACGGGGGTCAATATTCTTGGCAAAAAGTATAAGAAATTTTCTGATGGAATTTAATGAAATGAAAGGTTATTCTTAGAAATCAGTGCTGGGCCCACCCAGCTGGCTGCTAGGAGGAAGCTGGTGGTCAAGCTTGTGTTGTGCATCCAGGGACAGAAAAACATCTCATCTACGTCCACAAAGATAGGCTCTAACACAAAAGCCAGCCCTGAAATAATAGCATAGGATCAAACAGAAGGTCTATCCAGGACTACACTAAGAAATGGATATGTGTCACTCATATACTCCAACATACACGTGTGTGTGTGTGTGTGTGTGAGAGAGAGAGAGAGAGAGAGAGAGAGAGAGAGAGAGAGAGAGAGAGATTGTGAGAGTTCTGTCTTAAGTTTTAATTACTGTGCCTAAGAGATCCAAAAGACAACAATGCCTCCAACCTGTAAGCCCCTTGCCCAGGAATAGATACTTCCAGAAATACCTGAGTCTGTTGTGATAACAAGCCACGCGTTTTGGTCGCCTTGAACCGGTTTGTTTGACCTAACTGCACCAGATGTGCTTCCTCACTTGGAGGCTGGAGGCATGTAACAGGAAGGTATGTAACAGGGTGGGTGCTTGCCCTGATTGGATGCAGGTAGGCGGTACACAGGCAGGAAGTACATCAGGACATACGCTCTTCCCTGATTGGACCTGGCGGGAAATATGTAGCCTTATGGATTTGCCTTTATAAGGGGGAAAATACCTTTGTCTGGGGAAAAATTTGACTGTCATTTTCAGGGAACTCCGGAATGGTCCTGTCTTACTGTCTATCATCTTGGCCAGTATTTAAAACTGTGTTCTTTTTTTTTTTTTCCGAGACAGGGTTTCTGTGTGTAGTCCTGACTGTCCTGGAACTCACTTTGTAGACCAGACTGGCCTTGAACTCAGAAATCCGCCTGCCTCTGCCTCCCAAGTGCTGGTATTAAAGGTGTGCACCACCACTGCCCAGCTTTAAACTGTGTTCTTAGTTTCCTCCAGTAGGAGTCACAATATCTTAAGGGCTAGAAGAGCTGGACACAGAGCTGTCCTTACTTTTCTGTCCACACATGCGGCAATTGCCCCGCTGCCCTGCAGGCCTGGAGTCAAATGAGCTAAAGATAAGATGGGAACACCCTCGGACAAGGAGGCAGCAGCTTGTAAACCTGGGACAACTGTCACATGCTACATGTTTCACAGGTGATCTGGCCTGTTCCAGGAAAGCTCAGAGCGACTCCAGGGTACATGCTTTCAAAATCGCCAGCAGAGGCGTGGAGAGATGTTTATATTCTTATGCTCTCAGAGATATTCTGCACGAGAGGTAAAACTTAGATTTAGTACTCTGTGTCCATCAGTGAGCAAATGGGTAAGTAAAATGTGATATATCAGTGGACTATTGGTCCCGAGAAGGAAGGGGATTCTACCATGTTAAGGGGGACTTTTAAGCCTTCTCTCTACTCTTTGCACATCTAACAGTTTAGGCCTCCAGAGTAAGATGACTGTAGACAAACTGAACAAGAGAGAAAAGGTTCCAGTTTTATGCATGTGCACAGTAGTCACGTAAAATAGGGAACCAAAGGGTCAGAGGGCTGATGTCATAGAGTATTCTGCTTTCCAGAAAGACCTAGGGACTGAAGGCTTTGGAGAAGGTGGTGATGGGTGATGGGAGGAGGGACTGCAGGGTACACAAAGGTTGTCTAGTTAAGCAGATAAGGTTTCAGGTAGTGGCCCGGAAGCATAGGTGACAGGCTGTGCCAAAGTCTGTCCAGGTGACACGTTGACCTTCACTCTCTTTCCTGAGTCACACTCTTCCAGCCAATGAGCTGAGGAAGGGAGCGACACCACAGGCAGAAAGCTCACACTCGCCTTGCCTCTCAGCCTTTCCTTTAACCAGAGAGCCACATCTAGAGATACGAAGCCTTTTATGACAAGCCTGGCAGGATGCCAAAGTTCTAGCACGCTGGAGACAAAGGCAGGAGGATCTCTGTGAGTTCAAGGCCAGCTTGGTTTACAGAGAAGTCCAGGCCAGCTAGGACTGTGAGGTTAGACCACATCTCAAATAAACAAGCCAAGAAACAAAACCAATTTAGGGAAGAAGGATTGTATTTGACTTACAGTTCTAGATTACTGTCCATTATTGTGGAGATATCAAGGCAGGAATTTAAAACATTTACAGTCAAGAGCAGAGGGAAAAGAATGCATGCTTGTTTGCTTGCCTGCTTGCTGTTTATCTGCTGTCATCTGTAGGACTGTTTGCGTAGGGAATGGTACCGCCCACGGTGAGCTGGGGCTTTCTACATCTATTGACAATCATGACAATCCCCAGTAGACACGCCCATAGGCCAATGTGATTTTGGCAATTCCTTACTTAGGCTCTCTTCTTAGATGACTCTAGGTTGTGAGCTGATGTTTAAAACCTTCATAGGGCTGGGCAGTGATGGCACACACCTTTAATAAAAGCACTTGGGAGGCAGAGGCAGGTGGATCTGAGTTCGAGGCCAGCCTGGTCTACAGAGTGAGTTCCAGGACAGCCAGGACTACACAGAGAAACCCTGTCTCAAAAAAAACAAAACAAAACAAAACAAAAACCAAAAAAAAAAAAAAAAACAAAAACCAAAAAACAACAACAAAAAAAACAAAACAAAAAACAAAAACCTTCACAGGGCTGGAGTGAGGGCTCTGAAGTTAAAAGTGCTTACAGCAGTGGAGTGTGATGCACACACCTTTAATCCCAGTGCCCAGGAGGCAGAGGCAGGTGGATCTCTTTGGGTTGAAGGCCAGCCTGATCTACATAGTGAGTTCCAGGACAGCCAGGACTACTTAGCGAACATTGTTTCAAGAAGACAGAGAGACAGAAAGAGATAGAGACACAGAGACAGAGACACAGAGATAGAGACAGAGATAGACAAAGAGACAGAGATAGAGAGGAGAGAGAGAGAGACAGGGACACAGAGACACAGAGATAGAGAGATTAGAGAAATAAGGAAAAAGTATACACTGCTCTTACAGAGGCCCTGAGTTTGATTAATATCAGGTCAAGCAGTTACGAGAACATACTGTTCTTACAAAGGAACTTCCTTCTCTTGCTTCTATTTTTGAGGCAAAATCTTGCTATGTAGACCAGGCTAGCCTCAAATTGCTCCCTTTCCTCCCTGAGTACTGGGACTCCCAGCATGCACTACCTCACCTGTCTGTGAGGTGGGTTCAATGCTAATCTCCGAGGCAGAGTTCCTATTCACTCTAATACTTATCCTCCCTCCACATTCCTCTGTTAATTATGTCCCGGGTTTGAGGTCTTCTGACTCAAGCAGGGGTTCTTCTAGCAACTACTCTCAGTTACCCCCCATCTCGGCCGCCACTGCAACGACGCCAAAGCCAAGGCCATAGGCACAGGCCTAACCTAGAAAGAAAGAAAGGAAGAAAGAAAGGAAGGAAGGAAGGAAGGAAGGAAGGAAGGAAGGAAAGAAAGAAAGAAAGAAAGAAAGAAAGAAAGAAAGAAAGAAAGAAAGAAAGAAAGAAAGAAAGAAAGAAAGAAAGAAAGAAAGAAAGAAAGAAAGCAAGCAAGCAAGCAAGCAGGTCCTTTCCTGGCCCCTGATTGGCTCTCCTTGGCCTCCCTCCCCCCAGCACAGGCAGGAAGGCAGCCTCTGCTGATTATAAGACAGCTCATGGCTGTCAGTTCTGCTTGAATAAACTCCTTTGTCCTCAAGAATTTTCCCATGTCAAACATTTAGTCTGCTGTGCTCTGGGTCAGCGAACAAGGAGATGCGTTTGAATTTTTAAACAACCTTGTAACTGGAAGACATCTGTCTGCAAGGCAGACACACACATCTCTTACACTGTCCTCAGCGTTCAAGACCCTTCCTTAAAACATTATTTAGATGCTAGCAAGTATATTTTAAAGATTAATGTAGAGATATGTTCTTGGCTGATGGAAGTCCACCAGAACCACCTCCCCAAACCACTCCCCCATGGAGCAAAAACTATTAATAATAGTTTGATAAATATGTCTCCCTGAGACCTCAGATTCCCCCTGAACTATTATCATAATCATTATCCCCGCTACTGCAGTTGACCTGGCAGAAATGAAGATATTTTAAAGTCAGGCGAGTGTTTCTCAGTCTATCAGATTATTGAAAAAAATTGACCTCAACAAGTGGGGATTTCAGGGCTGGAGAGATGGCTCAGCAGTTAAGAGCACTGACTGCTCTTCTGAAGGTTGTGAGTTCAAATCCCAGCAACCACATGGTGGCTCACAACCATCCGTAAAGAGATCTGATGCCCTCTTCTGGTGTGTCTGAGGACAGCTACAGTGTACTTACATATAATAAATAAATTCATCTTAAAAAGAAGAAGAAGAAGAAGTGGGGATTTCCCCCATCAATCTGGGTAAAAGGCAGAGGCATCAGCCGGAGCAGGGGGAGCTTGTGCCTCAGAAACAGACTTCAGCTTGTCAGACACCGTACAGGATAAGCGTGAAGTCTAGACGACAGTTTGGTGGTGGGCAGGACCCTCCCCGGTGTGGCCTGCTTGGCTCTGCATATCTCCTCTAACCTGACCTGGGGACCCTAAAGATGGGCTCGAGGGGGCATCACTGGATCTCTTTGTCCCTCCTCCCGATGTGGCTACATGGAATACATCTCCCTTTTCAGCTCTCCTACCAATCTGGTTGTTAATTAATTGGATCCTTGAGGATGGGTGGCTGAATTTCATTCATTGGGTGGTACAGGCTGTGACCTCAAGCTTGGTAACATTACCATGGATACTGTTTGGCAATTACCCTTGGACATATATTAAACTTCTTTCGGTATCAGAACCTCATTGTTTTCTCAGTTGAAGATGTTCTACTGGGTCAATGAACAATCGCTTATTTAATGAGCTCCCTGGCGGTATTTGGAATCTGACCTCCCTCTTGCCAGTGTTTCCAGTATGCAGTGCATACACTTGGACATATATTTGTTTACTTGTGTGTTCTACGGATACAGGAGATATTTCTAGAAGCAGTTAGGAAGCCCTGGGTACTAGTCTTAAATGCTAAAGTCAAAACAATGGCGTTGAAAGGAAGAAAAGATTTATTTTAAATTATTATTATTGGGGGCTGGAGAGAGGACTCAGTGGTTAAGAGCACTGACTGCTCTTCCCAGAGGTCCTGAGTTCAAGTCCAGAAACTATATGGTGGCTCACAACCATCTGTAATGGGATCTGATCTCCTCTTCTGGTGTTGTCTGAAGACAGCTACAGTGTACTCATACACATTAAATAAATAAATAAATAAATAAATAAATAAATAAATAAATAAATAAATATTCATTTAAAGTTATTATGGTGATGGTGATGATTATGGTGATGATGATGATGATGAAGTGTCTGTGTACACGTGTGTGAGGGGTAACATCCATGCCATGGCTCCCACACGGCAGTCAGGGGACTCCTCCACCTTTCCCCAAGAGTCAGGGGGTCTAACTCAGGTCAGGCAAGTGCTTTCCCCATTGGACCATCTCACCCTTCCCCCATCTTTTCTTCACCCATGGCAAGGTGTACACCTGATACTTCTACAGCAAAGGGGCAGTTTGCTGAAAGAAAAGGGTGAGTGATTTATTGACTAAAATCGAATGCGAGGTGGGAGCCTTCAGAGGTGAAGATGCACAGACACGGGAAGCACTGGGCCTTTCTGCGTAGATACGGGATGGACAGAAAGGAAGTCTAGACGGCTCGAGTGAGCTGGGGTGGGTGGGTTTAGCCTGTCCGTTCACATTCCTTTCTGCTTCCAGGTACCACAGAGGACACCTGTTACACTTCCTTCAGCCAAAAGGTCAGCATGCCAAGAGTTCAGGCTTTGAGTGGCTTCGACTGACTTAATAAGAATTAGATCTTGCTGGGCCCTGTGTGGGAGCACAGCTTTAGCCCAGTCCTGGGGGAGGGAGAGGCAGGTGATCTCTGAGTTCCAGGCCTGGTCTACAGATGGAGTTCCTTGATAGCCAAGGCTACACAGAGAAACCCTGTGTTACTAACCAACAAAATAAACAAAACAAAAATCCAAAAAACACTTTATCTTTATAGTAGTGGTAGTTGTATGCTATATGTTTATGATTTTTAGAGCTTTATGATTCTTTAAAAATTAAAAAATTAATCAATTATACCACAGGATTAAAAAAAGATTCAAACCAGGCCGGAGAGATGGCTCAGGGGTTAAGAGCACTGACTGCTCTTCTGAAGGTCCTGAGTTCAAATCCCAGCAACCACATGGTGGCTCACAGCCATTTGTAATGGGATCTGATGCCCTCTTCTGGTGTGTCTGAAGACAGTTACAGTGTACTTAGATATATTAATAAATAAATCTTTAAAAAATATTTTTTAAAAAATGAAAACCTTCCCAAAGGTGACTGGTCTTTAAGAACTCCACATCCATGTTCCTGGGTATGTTTCTTATGAGCACTTCTTTCTCCTGCTTGAGGCTATGTCACACTGTCCTCATTAAACCCCACTTCCTCATCATTAAAAATAGTATTAGAACTATAAAGGTAAATGACTGAATTCCAACTTTAGGCTACAATTCATTTTTAAAATATTTAGCCAGGTGATAGTGGTGCACACCTTTGATCCTAGCACTCAGGAGACAGAGTCAGGCAGAGCTCTGAGTTCAAGGCCAGCCTGATTACAGACTGAGTTCCAGGATAGCCAGAGATACACAGAGAAACCCTGCCTTGGAAAACAAACAAAAAATTATTACTGTGTATGTGCGCTTATGATGTAGGGCGCCTGTAGTGCGGTTGGAGGCTAACTCTGTGGAAATGATTCTCTCCTTCCATCCTTATGTGAGTTCTTCCGGGAGTCAAGCTCAGTTCTTCATGCTTGTGTAGCAAGCACCTTTGCCCACTGATCCGTCTCACCAGCCTGTTCCCAGGGCATCATGGGAGGAAACGGAGCATTTCAGAGGCAGGAAGTCAGATGAGTTATGTGATGAAAATCTTTCTTCTGTTTCAAGATGTGGTGAAACCCCCACTGGCTCCCATCCTCGGGTGTCAGGCAGGAAACTGACTTATGAGTAAAATCAGAACTCCAGTGTGATGAGTTTATTGACTGGACGAGTACCAAGATAGAACCCGGTGACTTAACCAGCACAGACTCAGCCTTTAAAGCCACCCCGTGTTTTCCTGGTATCTTAGAATCTTTAATTTTTAAAAGATATATTCCTTTGTCCTTTAGATGTCTGAGTATTTGTCTATGTGTATGTGACTCAAACCCTTGTGTGCATACATATATGTGCCTCATACTCTCAGAGGTGAAAGGGGGTTGGGGCCCCTGGGGTTTCTGAGCTGCCAGTTGGGTGTGTGGAACTGAACCCAGATCTCTGTGCAGTACCCAGAGAATCCAGAAGAGGGCATCAGATTCTCCTGGAACTGGAGATACAGATATTTGTGGCTCACCATGTGAATGTGGGAACCAAACCTGAGTGTCCCACAAGAGCGACAAGTGCTCTTAACCACTGAACAATTCCACCAGCCCTGTGAGCAAGTTGTCTTAAAGTAAGGAAGTAGTAATAGTGGAAAGAGTTTTTCTAAGAGGAGCCAAGGAACTATGATGTTTACCCAAGAACGTCCTGCTTCTCAGGGGTTGAGGCCTACTTCCAGCTACGTGAAAACTGCAGCACTTCCGGTTTGGACTGCTTCAGGGTTTCAGGATCCCGGCTGGCAGGATAAAATTCCACAGGTAGAGTTGCAGGTATTAGCAAAACATGGCACTTCTGTTTAGGGGTGCCACCCACAGATTTGGACATTATAGCTTGAACACCATCACATCTGCTAGACTTGGTTAAAGTCCCTGGCAACACCCGAGTTTTCATTTAGTGATAAGAAAGGACTCCCTTTAGTAATTACCAGGGTCACAGAGGAGTTGACTGTTTTTTCCTTCTTGTTCAGTGTCTTCTCTATTGGATCATTGTTTCTTTTTGGTCTGCTCAAGAGGAAAGGTTAAGCTTAGAAAAAGCTCCTTCAAAAAACAAAAACAAAAACCCTTCAGCCCCTCTCCTCTCCCCACCACAGCTGTAGCCATTTTGTTCCATGCCTGCCGCCAGCTACATTTTTAACTCTAGTTAAAAAAAAACTCCAGCTACTTCTTCATTAACTGTAGTTAATGACAACTACTGTGGAAAGTTTTTGTTTGTTTGTTTGTTTGTTTGTTTTTTTGTTTTTGTTTTTTTCGAGACAGGGTTTCTCTGTATAGCTGTGGCTGTCCTGGAACTCATTCTGTAGACCAGGCTGGCCTAGTACTCAGAAATCCGCCTGCCTCTGCCTCCCAAGTGCTGGGATTAAAGGCGTGCACCACCACCACTTGGCAGCCAGCTACTTCATATTGTTGCTGTAATGTGCCTGCCAGTCATTGATGCAGAAAAAATAACTCCACTCAGAGCAGGGTTATGCTGACCACATACCCTGTTATGTTCTGTACCTTATAAGGCTTGTTAATCTTAAGAAATTCCACAACTATAAGCTTCAGGTTGGACCCACCAAATTAAAGGTCATTATGAACTATCATGTCTAAAAAGGCTCGAGTTGGGGCTGACCACTGGGCAGCACTTCCAGCTCCTGCCTTGTGGAGCTCACTGTGGGTTTTGCAGTTTTAGTCTTTATAAGCTGGCCCTGGGAAATGTCTAGTACGTATCTTTGAGCTGTCATCCTGGTTGATCAGTCATGGGGTGTGCTCCAATAAGTCATCCCAGTTTAACTGAGATCAGTGTTTCTGTGGTTTGTAGGGTGACTCCTGGACCCCAACAACTTGCTCCACTGTAATTTTATATTAGTACTCTCTAGATGGGCAGACGGCCCATTGTGTGTGATCACTTACTAGGGGAGTGTTTTGATGATATTTCCACAGAGTCTGCCATTTCTGGGTGTGGTGATTTGAGTGAAATTGGGCTGAGGTGGCTGGGTGTGAGGTCTCCAGTCTAAGGTGCTGTTTCGGGGAGGGTTAGATGTGGTGTTCGTTGAGGAAGTACATCTCGAAGATAAGCTTTGGGGTTTCGAAGCCACACACCATTTCCAGCCCCGCCCACCCACTCCTGCAGCTAGAGATTCGAGCTCTGTACTTTGCTGTACAGATTGTTCCTGTACCGTGACTGCCACTGGTTGCTACGATTCCCTGCCATGTTGGACTCTTAACTCTCTGGAACCGTAAAAGCCCAAATAAACTCTCCTTTAAGTGGCTTTGTTCGTGGTAGTTTATCACAGCAGCAGAAAAGTACCTGCTACAGGCCCCATCTTCAAAATATTTCATTATGTATAAAACAAATACCACCACATCTCCAAAAGTTGTCAAGCTAAACATGATTGTGGTTCAAACAGTTCAGGCTCAAGGTCACCTAACCCGGAAATTTCTAAAGGTGACCTGCAGTAACAAAGTGCTACCACCAGAGGGCAGGATAGACTTTGCAGAGACCGGAGAGAGGGAAAGGGGTACTCAAGTTCTCCAGGGAAAGACGCCGCGGGGGTAAATGCAAATTTCACTCAAGTTTTCCCTAAACCCACCCCAGCTCAAGGTCCCAGCTTTCACTCTGCTTTCTGTTCTCTGTATTTGCCATTGACCAGAATTGACAACGACGCCCGCCCGCCGGGAGGAAGGCTGAAGTGTCCTCTGCCGAGTCCCCCAGACCCAAGGTGGCTAACTGGGATGGGGAGGAGGTGGGAGGGTGCTTGGGATGAAGTGGGGGGAGAGGATAGAGGGGGGCCTTGACTCCCAGAGGACTCCTTAAGCGAGTCTATGAAATAGTCAGATACCAGACAGGTTACTGCACCACAGAAAGCAAACTTACTAACGAACAAGAGAGGTGCTCAAGCATCCTTTTGGAAGGGGGTGGGGGAGGGGGGAGGGATAGGCAGCCTGTGCTTTAGGCGAAGGGATGGAGGCTTGAGACAGTTTCTCCAAGAGAGCTGACTTCTAGCTTCCTCTCCTGGCACGAGACAGTCATTCTTCTCTGATGAAACTCCTAGGAAAGCACTGATATGTGGTAATTCTCTCGAAAGATCTGCCTTAAGGCAGAAGGGGGCTTTCAGAGAAAGCCTCCCCCAGCACGTGCTCATCTCAAAGGGTTCCAAAGTGGTACACTTGGCCGGTCCCGTACTCCTTCCGGTTAGAGGCTCAGGACCGGAGTCATTTACTGACCAGCCTCGGGACTCCCTCCACCCGCCCCCTCGCCTGAGGTCATCTCCTCCTGGGAGGGAAAGGGTGGAGTCTGCCCCCCAGAGGGCCACTGCTGATTTCCCCTCAGTGCCCCGCCCTGCTCCTCCAGGGGTGGGGCGGGGCTGTGGTTGTTGGGCAGGGGTTGGGAGGTGAGGGGCAGGCAGTGAGGTACCACTTGCTAGCCCCTGAAGCTGTCTATATGTAATTCTTTATTTTTTATCTCAGCAGCGGTGTAGTTTGGGGTGGACTCACCAGAGTTCAGGGAAGGGCTTCTTTTTTCTAGAGGAAGAGCTGAAGGCTAGGATGAAGGCTTAGCACTTCCTCTTTACCCAAGTTTAATTCTTGGTTTCATTTTCTATTAAACTGTTAAGTTTCAAAAGTGTACACAGACCCTGATTTTCCAGCCCACCCCCTCTCCACACCCAGTTGTGGCCTAATTGAGGGAGGAGGCAGAGACCCCCGAAGTCCTTCTTGGCCAATACCTAGCATTATTTTTTTGGGGGGGGGGCACTTTCTTCTTTCAATATAATCCGGCAGAACAGAAAGCTGGGGTGATGTGCCAAGACTTTGCTCTGACTGGGTCCCGTTTTGTCTTTGTCTGGCTACGTCCTCTGTCAACACTGTCCAAAACGATGACAGATTCAACAAAACTCCTATAGAATTTTCAACAGCCCTTCCCACCAAATTCTAATAGTTTGGGTTTCCCCCTACCCCCAACAAAATGGAGGCACTGAACCTCAAAGTCATACAGTACTGAAGGGGTCCCTGGGGAGCCAGGACAGTCTTAGGGAAGAATACAGAGAGATGAATGAGTCATACGTTCTTTCTTTCTTTCTTTTTGTTTGTTTTAAATATAAAACATTGAACTCGTCAACTTTATTCTTTTTATACAGTAGTTCACCAAATACACATTGATTTTTTTATTTTAAAATTGGATTATTCGTTTATTTAAATTGTTAATTTTTATTTTTTATTTGATATATTCTTTATTTACATTTCAAATGATTTCCCCTTTCCTTGATCCCCCTCCCCACAAGTCCCATAAGCCCTCTTCCCTCCCTCTGTTCCCCCATCCACCCCTTTCCACTTCCCTGTTCTGCTAGTCCCCTACACTGCTGCACTGAGCCTTTCCAGAACCAGGGGCCACCCCTTCCTTTTTCTTGGACATCACTTGATGTGTGGATTGTGTCTTGGGTATTAGCCCTCTGTCAGATGTAGGGTTGGTGAAGATCTTTTTCCAATTTGTTGGTTGCCGATTTGTCCTTTTGACGGTGACCTTTGCCTTGCTATCTCTGAAACATTCTTCAGACCTACAGTTATCAAGGCAGTGGGGCGCTCTGGCATGGGCGCTAACAACCGGATTGAAGAGAGATAGTCGGGAGACGCATGCGCAGACATAGTGGGTTTTCAGCAGGGATGTTAAGACTACATTGAAATGTTTAATGCTTTTGAATCTCATACATAAGCACTGTATTTACATCGGTCCCAGTCTACCCCCCTTCCCCTTCACTCTCTTGCAAAGCGGTGGCCTCTTCCTCTTTCGTTATTTTTGTTATACTTACACAATGTATGTGTGTGTGTGTGTGTGTGTACACGTGTGCACAGCCTGCTGAGTTCCACTAGTGTTTCTCCTATGTCTATGTGTATAGAGGACCACGTGGGGATAGATGCTCTATCAGGGGACTCATCCCTCCTGTGCAACCTTGCAGCAGCTCCTACTTGCAATTCTTGATGCAGGGATGGGGGAGAACAGTTACACATCTACTCACTCCAGACAGGGAGCCGCTGCGGGTCTGGGGCCATTCAGAGATTCATCAGTCTCAAGTTCTGGCTTTAGTAAAGTAAAAGCTTCCGATTAAAACAAACAAACAAACAAACAAACAAAAATGTTCAGGATCAAGCCAGACAGAGTTCCCCAGGTCAGGCTCTATCTATGTTAGTTCAAAGATTATAAAGGCCAAAACCATACAGTTGTGATTTGGGGGCACCAAATTAACTCACATCCTGTCTGTGAGCAGACAAGGCTTGATTTTGTAACAGATGTCCAGCAGGTACCTCAATCATCCAAGCAAGGGTTTTAACACAAAAGTGGGATTTAACAGCCTATTTGATCTTGTGACCCCATTGCTTTGTGGGAATAGCTGAGGAGATGAAATATTTTGGTAACAATCAGCAGGTTTATGGTCTATCTCAGGCTAGCTGACAGGGTACATTCAAGGTAGGAGAAACTTCCTTATGGCTTATACAAGCTCAAAACAATTTTGCATTTACAAGCCTTGCACAGCATATTTATCCTCTAAACACAATGTCACCATTACAGAAACCGTGACAGACCAAAGTATGAATACTACCAATGTCCAGCTTGGCAAACCAACAAGTTTTATTGGGGTTATTTACAGGAACATGGGTGAGGGGTTACTTACAGGAACAGAAGTGACTCAAAGCTGTGTCACCAAATACCACCCCAACAAAACCAACAGCTCACAAATCTAGGAATCTGGAACACACCGTACAGCCAGCAAGCAGCTCAAACTGGTTGCACAATATCCTTTCCTGGTGCCTGGGTTGGTCTAAACCTCGACCAGGCAGCTTAGCTGGCTTCTGTTTCTTCAAGGAATCTCAACATCCATTCTTTGCTGCTTCTCTGCTCTGAGAATCTTCTTAGCAGCTTGCCTTCACTAAGGACTCTGAGCTCTTGACTTCTTAACTCTGGCAGAGAGGGGTCCGAATGGGTCTGGTCAGTTTCAGGGACTTCCTGAAGGTGCTGAATCGTTTACCTTCCTGCTTGAGGATCATACTGGCAGGTACCGGCAGGATGGAATGTTTCAATCTCTGAGGAAACTGCTATACAGTTTTCCACCCCTTTCTTCTCTCCTCATTACATTCTTTCCACATCATCTCTTGCAATGATCCCTGAGCATTGGAGAGGGTGACTACACATGTCCGTCCACCTATGCCACAGTAACAAGTCACTTGTTACCTGGAGCTTTACCAATAGTAATGAGTTGGAGCTGACAGCAGCAGGGCCTATGGTGCAAACACACACATTTAGAAGGCAGTTGAGCAGGCACATCAAACCCATCCAGAAAACCCATAGAGAAATTGCTTTTCCGTCCAGGCATCTGACCTCCTCAGCTGCATTTTTTTTTTTATATTGGCCAGATGTGAACTTCCTTTTGTGGACCACTCCTTAAATCTAATTGGAAGGTTTTTATCCATGACAGCTGAACCGCCATTGCACAATCAGGCACATCCTGCTAGAAAGTCGGTATTTCAAAACGCAGGGACAATAGCCAAGCAGAAGTGGTGGGTGGTAGTTCTCCACCATCAGCCTGTGTGAGCCCCTTCCGATCCTATGGAAGGCAGCCAGCAAGATGTGAGTTTCTGGTTATGTCACAGCTGAAATTCTCATCCCATAGTCAAAGCACAGAGCCTTCAACAATAGGGTCCTATTGTTTCATCCTGGTATACAGCTAACTGCTGTAGCAAGAGCCTATTTAATCCGAGGACCCTCAGGGGCCTCACTCACCGGGAGGTAGCCCATCCTGGTTCGGAGGATTTTCACTCCCTTCCCACCGGTGTAGGGCACTGCTTGGATTTAAGCTCTTCAGCTGTTGGTTCGAGCACTGACATTAAAGGACATTGGCCCTAGAACCGCCGGCATGGTGTGGGTACTGCGGCTTGCAGAGCCCACATTTCACTATCGTAAGCATGTATGCCACCTCTGTAGGGTTTGATTCTGTGCAACATCAAAAGGAGTTTGGCCTTTAATCTAGATATGCTTTTATCGGATGTCATTTTTACAGTCATTGGGGTGGTGGTGGTGTGGAACAAGTTACGGGTTCTGTAAGTGTCACAGCTCTGAGGGGAAAGGCTTTTGACGCTCTTACTGTCAGCTTCAACTCATCAGTAGTGATGACTTGTTACTGTGGCACGGTGACCTGTTTCCTAGCCATAGGTGGACATGTATAGTCACCGCCTATGCTCAGGGATCCCCTATTCCCTCTGCCTAAAAACCATTAGATTACATCTCTGAAACTAGCCACCAAAGTTATTCCCGTGTTTGGCCACTTCCTCTTCCTGAGGTTGACTACCAAGGCCCAGCTGTCCAAGTATTGAAGTCCAGCAACCAAAGCCCCCTTTGGCTCACCTGATTAACATGCCCAGTAAAAATTAAACACCTCATCTTAACAGGTGTTCCCCTTTAACCACTATAAACTCCCATTTTCCTATGGGCCACACCTGTCTCCTCTCTATCCAGTCCTTTCCCTCTCCCTTGTTTCCATCCCCCTCCCCATCCTCTATCTCCTGTCTTTGTCTCTCTGTCCCATGGGCGGGGCTTGGATTCAGGTCTTCACGTTTGTATGGTAAGCATTTTACTAATGGGCCACCTCCTCAGCCCTTCTTCTTCTTCCTTTGAATGTTTTTATTAATATAGTTAAATCATACATAGTAGTGGGTTTCCTGCATTTCATCATATTCCATATCTCACTAATCCCTTTCCTCTTCCCAACCAGCTCACTTCTCTTTTCATGTCTTTTTGTGACGCAATCAGTTTCACTAAAGTTGTGTGCAGGAGCACATGGGCCTGATCAGTGGTTGTACCAGTAAAGAAAATGTCTCCCCAGTTCAAATACTGACCAAGTATCAATCCTCAAGGTGGGAGGCCCATCATGAGTTCCCCAGCTTCCTTGACAGGGTGTTGAGGACTCTGATCTTGTGGAGGTCCTGTGTAGGCAGTCATAGCTGGCCTTCTACTATCCAACCAGTGGGCTCAGTGTTGTGGCACGTGGGGTTCACTGCTGATGACTGGTGACAATTCTCCCCCAGCAACCGTCAAAATGCCTTCCTGAACTGTGAAGGCTAGCCAACTGGGAGGAATCTCCCAGGCCAGGTTCACCTTGGGTTCTCTCTGTGACCAGGCTCTTAGTGTCTTCAGCGATAGGATCTTACCATCTAGTTCTCGTGGACAAGCGACAGGATTGGTGCTGGCTGGCATTGCTTTGAAGGTTGCAGAGGCCTCTCTGATCCATAAGTCATTGGTACCAAGATTTTTGCTTACTAACCTATAGCTTTCAGGAATGCCTTTGTCCACCTACACAGGGCGCTCTGTTGAAATAATTTAACTTCTGATTAGTTTAACAAGTATTGGTTTCATTAGTCTCCTTCCATACACAGTCTTACGTGACCCTCCCTCTACCCCTCTCCTCTCTCCAGCTCCCAACACTTTCCAGCCCCAGGACCCCTTCCGGTTTTAATTCACATTGTTCTACTACACACAGAGACACGCAACACACTGTATTGCAATCTTTTTTTTTCTCTCTCTTTTTTTTCTTCTGGTTTCTACTCTTTCCTTAAAAATTTTAAAAGTCTTAAAAACAAACCCAAACAGGGTCTTTATTGTCCAGGCTGGCCTTGAACTCGTGGTTCCTCTGCCTCAGCATCTCAGTGCAAGAACTACATGTGTGTACCACCATGTCTGCCTTGTGACTTTCACTTAGTATTTCCACACACTTTTTGATAGATTTATCTTTAATGGTGATGGCTTTTGATACCTCTGGAAATGGTTTTTTCTATTTTTTATTTCAACTTGTTGCTTGCTCATAGTTAAATATACAATGGATTTTAGCATATTGGCGTTAAATCCAGATAATTTGCTGAAATTACTAATTAAGTCTGTTAGTTTGCTTACAAATTATTTTAGCTATTCTAAATATACAACCCCCTATAACAATAGTAGTTATAGTTATTTTTTTTCATCCTCTTGTTCCTCTTTCTCCTCTTCCTTTGTCTTCTTCTTTGTCTTCTTTTGAGATAGGATTTCTCTATGTAGCCCTGACTGTCCTGGAACTTGACCTGTAGACCGGCCTGGCCTCAAACTCAGAGATCTGCCTACGTTTTCTTCACAAGTGCTGGGATTAAAGGCATGCACACCACAACTGACTCTTTCTTTCTTTCTTTCTTTCTTTCTTTCTTTCTTTCTTTCTTTCTTTCTTTCTTTCTTTCTTTCTTTCTTTCTTTCTTTTTGAGTCAGGGTTTCTCTGTGTAGCCCTGGCTATCCTGGAACTCACTCTATAGACCAGGCTGGCCTTGAACTCAGAAATCTGCCTGCCTCTGCCTCCCAAGTGCTGGGGTTACAGGCGTGCACCACCACGCCTGGGTAGTTATTTCTTTTAAGGTTTCTTTAACATTTTCTTTTTCTTTCCTATTGTATTGGCTAGACTTTCCAATCCACGTTGAATGGAAATAGTGATAGTGGGTACCTGTGTCTTGTACTCAGCTTGAGTGGGAAAATATTTAATAGTTTGCTTCCAAGTTTAATGCTTGTCAGGATTTTGTTTGTGAGCATGCCTGCATACTCCATTAAATTAGTTCATTTATTTTCTAAGTTTTTAGTTTTCTGAGAGTTAAAATTACAAACAAATGTTTAATTTTATCGACTATCTTTTCTGGGCCTTCTGAAGTTAACATTTTTAAAATAACATTTCTTTTGGTATGATGATATATATATATATATATATATATATATATATATATATAGTCTTTGACTCTTTTTGAATGTTTTTTTAATTTTTATCTTATATGCATTGACCTTTTTCTTGTATGTATGTCTGTGTGAGGGTGTCAAATCCTCTGCAGCTGGAGTTGGAGACAGTTGTGGGCTGCCATGTGGGTGCTGGGAGTTGAACCTGGGTCCTCTGGAAGAGCAGACAGTGCTCATAGCCACTGCGTCACCTCCAGCACCATAGTCCTTGAATGTTAAATGCTAACTATATCTTGCATTCCTGGAAAAGGTTCTCCTTGGTCATGTGTTATGCCTTGTAAATGTTTTTGGATTGGAATCACTGTTTTATGTTGTGTTTCCAGTCTGCATCTGTAAAAGATACTGACAAGTTACATTTTATTTTATTTTATTTTTTGCATCTTTTTAAATTTGAGTGTCAAGATTTTTCTGTCCTCCTATAGCAGGTTGGGAAGTCTTTCTTTCCTTTTCTTCTCTTCCTCCTTCTTCTTCTCTTCTTTGTTTACTGGCAGAGTTTATTTGAGTTTGGTAGTTTATTTTTTAAAACCATATGTGTGACGTCATTTGGGTCTGGACTTCTTTTGTCGGAGAGGCTGGGAAATGTGCCACAAAATCCTCATGTTTATTTTCTCACCAAGTTCTCTCTTCTCCACCTTAGCATGTTTGAAGTGATCCAGAAAGAGGAACGTTTTAATGAGGTATTTTTAAATTACTTCAAGGAAAATAAGATAGAAATAGCCCGTGCCATCACCAGACCGTTTCCTTTCCTAGAGAGCCTCAGGGACCGCTCCTTCATCACAGACAAAGTCTATGCCGTAAGTGACGTGTGTTCATCACCCCACCACAACTGAGACTGTTGACTGGCATCTGCCATCCTGGATGCTAGGTTCTCTAGTTGGCTAAAGCTCGGTATACCTTCCATGGGAACACCCTTTTATCGTTGTTAACTATTCCATCATGTAGAAGGTAACAAGCCACTTCAGCTCCTAACTGAAGGCACTGAGGCTGATTTGAAACAAGGCTGGGGTGTAAGGTGACTGAGTAGCATTTACTGTGTTCTAAAACCCTCCTTATCACTGTGCCCCTGTCCCCAAACGCCCAATGTGCACACAAAATAAAAAAAATGAAAGAAAGAAGAAATTGCTCAGTCCCACCAATGGATACTGATTACTGACTTAAAATAAAGCAAGGTTGAAATAACGAAAGAAGGAGAATAATATACTATTACCGGGGTCTCCGGTTTGTCAATTCATGATTTATAGGAAAAGAGGGACAGGAATTGGTGGGAAAAAGTAGATTGACTTATAATTCTGGAAAGAAACCCCGTTTTCTGAGAAAGAAACTTCAGTCCTTCCTCATTCTGCCAATAGCAAAGTTACAATCTGTTTATTAAAAAGATAATGCAGGCCAGGAAATATTCCTGTGGAAGTTTAGCGGGGAGCTCATAAGTTATGAGAACTGAGACGTAAGTCTTTCTCTTGGGGCAGTCTCTGCTCTGGCTCCAAGCCCCGCCCCCCCCGCCCCCCTCGCCTGGGATTTCCCAGGGAAACTAGAACTCACGAGTCCCCCAGGACAGTATGTCATTATAGCATCTACCTGTGTCCGATGAAACTACGCTTTGACACAATCTCTGTTGACCTTTTTAAAAGGATTCGTATGAAGCCTACAGGAACTTGGTTCCTGTGGAGAAAGTGGTGTACAATGTTCTCAGTCACCTGGAGAAGTTATCTGACTCATCGCTTCTATGGGCTCTGTTTAGCAGAGTGAACCTGAAGGAATATCCTGCTTTAAGAGAGATTCAAAAAAGCTTGGAAATTGGTAATTCCTTTTCTCACCTCCCTTTTGTAGTGAAGTCCTAAACAGACCTTGACTCTATCAAATCCCCTCCAACCCTCCCAACTGGTCCCTTGTTCTTCACTGTGGTTTTTGTCTCCATCTTCTTCCTCCTCCTTTTTTTAACCTACAGAACATTTAGTGCTGCTCATATGTACATAGGTGTGGGGCATCCACTGAAGTGTGAACAACCTACCAGCAACCACTCTCCCTGAAGAAAAAAAAAACCCCGACTCTCTCTACCATAAACCATTCCCTAGCCGGTGGTGGTAGCACAAGTCTTTAATCCCAGCACTTGGGAGGCAGAGGCAGGCGGATTTCTGAGTTGGAGGCCAGCCTGGTCTACAGAGTGAGTTACAGGACAGCCAGGGCTACACAGAGAAACCCTGTCTCGAATAAAACAAAACAAAACAACAACCAAACCAAACCAAACCAAACCAAAACGATTCGCTGCCAATAGTAACTCAGCTAAGGGCAGAGCCTCGTGAGTCCCGCCCACCAGTGCTGAGAAGCTGATTGGCTCGTTCTTAAGCAGATCTTGTAGGGCAATCGCTGCTGCTCTGTGACTGTGAACCTGGCAGTCATGTGATATCCGAAGACAGCATTTCATAGGTTTCATAGCCGTCACCCCCATTCTCCAGCTCTTAAATTCTTTCTGCCCTCTATTACTCCCCGAGACTTAGAGTGAGGGATTGAAATAACTGTCCCACTTAGTACAACTCTATTTTCATTTATTTAATCTGTATAGCTAAATTACTCAGCGTGGGCCATTGCCCAAACCGGGCGTTGTGGACAAAACAACGCTAATGCTCTGTCTCACCTTGTGGGCGGCCTCCCCAGTTCTTTTCATGAAATCTTGGCGTTTCTTTCACTTCTGATTTAGCTCTCGAAGCCCCTTTTTTTCTGTTTGTGGCTGAACTGCCCTGGGGATGTCTGTCTGGCTCGTTCCTGTGCTCTCCGCTCATCCTTCTCCCAGGGGAGCTCAGCTCCCCTCTTTGCTGGCCCCATCTCTGAGGCTCTTGATCTTTAAGAACAATAACCTACGTGGGTCTGTGACCTTATTCACCTGACTCCACAGGAAACCCTGTTTCTTCCCTGAGGTTTGTAGAGCCCTACCCTTGAACTGAAATAAGATTTCATTACACTTAATTGAGCAACTAATTACATTTTCCCCTGGATCTGAGGACCGAACCCAGGACCTTGTACTTGCTAGGCATGCTCTTAACCACCGAGCTAAGTCCCTGACCCCTAATTAATTACTTTTTATGATGTCTCCACTGTGTCATTATCCTTAGAACCCAAGAGAGGAGCTAGAGAGGCGACTCAGAAGCTAAGAGCTTCTGCTATTCTTGCAGAGAGCCTGAGTTTGATTCCCAGAACCTACACTGGGTTGTTCCCAATCCCCTGTAATTTCAGCTTTAGGGTCAACACCTTTTTCTGGCTTCCACAGACACCTACATACATAAGCACATAGAACACATACTGTCAAACATAGACTTTAATAAAAACAAAACAAAAACCCAACCCCCCCCCCCCCAAATCTCAAGAAGTTTATTGTCTATAGCGGTGGTTCTCAACCTTCCTAATGCTGCAACCCTTTAATACAGTTCTTCATGTTGTGGTGAGCCCCCCCCCCCACAGTGATTTTATTGCTACTTCATAACTGTAATTTTACTATTGCTATGTATAAGACCATTTTCATTACTGACAGTCTTAGGGAGCCCCCCCCCCCCCCCGTGAAAGGGTCATTTAACTCCAAAGGGGTTGTGAACCACAGGTTGAGAACCATCAGTTTATAGATTTTCCCCCCACCCTCAGTGCTTTTATTTTCTTTCTTCTCTTGGCTACCTTGTAGAAAGGGACAAACTATATTCAGCCATAAAAGCCATCAATACCCAGAGTGACCCAAGGGCCTGAACTTTCCACTAGACTATGAAAACTCACAGATGCTCCATCCGTGTGATTGTTCCCACTGGACTCCAACCCCCCAGTCCAGGGCTTGAGGTGATGCTCTGGTCACTGAGCCGCAGGGACTAATGCTTCTCTCCCTCTGCTCAGAGCTGCAGCATGGATGCTCTCCCCAGAGGAGTAAACAGGAAGAACAGAAGCGTGCCACTGTGCAGCCGAGATACGAGCAAGGTACTTAGAACGGGGTGAAATTGGTGGACACCAGAGCTACAGTGTGTGTGGGGATGGTGGGGGGATGGGGAGTGTGAGTGGGGGATGGACAGTGCTGTGTAGAGAACTCTGAAGGGGTAGTAGAGGTAGATGATGGGTGATGCTTTTTTTTAAAGACCTATTTATTTTATTTCATGCGCATAAGTGTTTTTACTTGCATATCTGTGCACTGTGTGCCTACCTGCTACCCACAGAGGTCAGAGGAAGGGGTCAGAGCCTCAGCATCTGGAGTTACGGACACTTGGGAGCCATCATGCTGGTGCTAGGAAGTGAACCGGGACCCTCTGCAAAAGCATCAGGTGCTTTTAACCACTGAGCCGTCGCTCATCCGCACTGCAGCTTTGTGTGGAGTTACAGATGAGCTGATGGGGTTGAGACACATTCTTCTCAGTCACGGTGAGCTTAGACTGTGTCTCTGAGAGTGGGTCCCAAGTTAAGGATTCTTTAACGGAGAGCTGCGAATGGCTGGGAACTGTGGGTCAATGATGCATGGCACCGGAGGAGAGAGGATCAGTACTGGCAAAGGTGATTGGTGAATCTGCAGAAGAGGCGATCAGTGATGGCAAAGGTGATTGGTGAATCTGGACGGAGGGCTATTGTTCAAGAGTGGAAACAGAGGCAGGAGCATGGCAGTCAAGGAGACACAGAGACGACGAGGAACGAGCTGCAAAGTCCCACTGGAGAGACGGGAGAGATAGAAGATGGGTGACCCTCAAAGCTGGCGAAACCAAAATGTACCAACACCTCCTTGTGAGAGAAGCCATGGTGCTTACAGATGGGCTCCTGATGGAAGCTGAGGAGAAAGAGGGGAAGGAGGAAGACATGAGTGAACAGGGCTTGCTGGGGTCCTCAAACAGCCATGTTTTCTCCTGAGGTGCAGCTCATCCTAGCTTCTGACACCCAAGCTTAGAATGGCCATGCTCTCCCAGTCAAGGCTCCTTCCATCTCTAAAAGGAGGAGAGGTTAGACCAGCTCCCTTTCCTACAGCTGTGTGAGAGACAAGGCAAAGGACTGGGTAACTCTTACCTTTAAAAATTACCTTTAAAAATTGTTGCCGGGCGGTGGTGGCGGAAGCCTTTAATCCCAGCACTTGGGAGGCAGAGGCAGGTGGATTTCTGAGTTCGAGGCCAGCCTGGTCTACAGAGTGAGTTCCAGGACAGCCAGGGCTACACAGAGAAACCCTGTCTCGAAAAACCAAAAAAAAAAAAATTTTTTTTTGTTATTTTTATTATTGTGTGGAGAGATGATGGGGGCGGGGTGCAGGGCACACACACCAGTGTGGTGTGAAGCAAGTGCTTTGCCCCAGGCCATAATCATACTGTAAAGGTCTGAAAATCACTGAAGGAAGAACCCCAGACTCAGATAGTATGCAAAAACACAGAGCATTTATTCTGCAGACACAACCAGCAAGTGGGGGGGGTCAACTATTCTCTAAAATGGAGACCCCAGACAAAGGTGCATAGGCCTTCATATAGGGAACTAGGGGAACTCTCTGGAAGGATTAGGTAATTTAAAATTTCACTGGTGGATGCTAAGGGCTCGCAGGTGGTCAGTGGTCTGCATCCCTATGTTATGAACATTTAACCGTGGGATGAAACAGGGCTGCCCAGCTCGTATGGCCCATCCTGAGAGAAGATATTTGCCCATTTTTGTGGTTACCCCCATGCTGTTCTCTGGGAGGGGGTTTATAGTCTGTTCTTAGAGCTGGTGTCTTATGACTCAGTTTCTGGGACTTATGATCTATTCCTGAAGCTGGTGCCTTTTTACCGCCTTTTTTTTTTTTCTTTCTGAAATCAGGCCAGGTCCTCAAATGGAGCCAAATGGGGTTTATGTTGCCCTTTCAATACTAGCTCAAATCTCACATGATAAGTGACTTGTGTTTTAGATCACTCTGTGGAGGGAGGAGATATTTGTCTTCCCCTCCTCTGCCCCTCCCCCTTTCACACACCTGAGCCAGCCTTGAGCTGCTAGGATGTGAGGAAGTCAGTGGAGCCTGGGAGGCTTGACTGAGCAGGGCTCCAAGGACACAAAAGAGGAAGGCAGCATATCAGCAATCTGTGCCAGAGGAAACCCAGTCATCCAGTGTTGCAGAGATAACCTTAAAGATCCACCGTAGGTTGAAGCACCAGCCAGTGACAATAAGACCGTCTAACACCTGGGAGAACTAGATGGCTAAAGGCAAACATAGGAATGTTACTAACAGAAACCAAGGCATTATGGCAGCATCTGAACCTAATTCTCCAACATTAGCAAGTCCTGGATACCCCAACACACCAGAAAAACAAGATTTGGATTTAAAATCACTGGTCATGATGCTGGTACAGGAACACATGAAGGAATTCTTACTTAAAGAAATTCAGGAGAAAATGGATCAAAAATTAGAAGCCCTTACAATGGAAACACAAAAATCATTGAAAGAAATTCAGGAGAATACAAAAGCCAATAAGGAGGAAACGCAAAAAATCACTTAAAGAAATACAGGAGCACTTTGATCAACAGGCAGAAGTCATGAAAGAGGAAACACAAAAATCTCTTAAAGAATTAGAGTAAAACACAAACAAGCAAATGACAGAACTTAGCAAAAACTTCCAGGATCTAAAAACAGAAGTAGAAACAACTAAGAAAGCACAAAGGGAGACAACTTTGGAGATAGAAAACCTTGGGAAGAAATCAGGGACCATAGACACAAATATCAACAACAGAATACAAGAGATAGAAGAAAGAATCTCAGATGCCGAAGATACCATAGAAACCATGGACTCAACAGTTAAAGAAAATGCAAAATGCAAAAAGCTTGTAACCCAAAACATCCAGGAAATCCAGGACACAATGAGAAAGCCAAATCTAAGGATTATAGGCATTGATGAGAGTGAAGATTTACAACTTAAAGGGCCAGCAAATATCTTCAACAAAATTATGGAAGAAAACTTCCCTAACCTAAAGAGAGAGATGCCCATGAATATACAAGAAGCCTACAGAACTCCAAACAGACTGGACCAGAACAGAAATACCTCCTGTCACATAATAATCAAAACCCCAAATGCACTAAAGAAAGAAAGAATACTTAGGGCAGTAAGAGAAAAAGGGCAAGTAACATATAAAGGAAGACCTATCAGAATTACACCAGATTTCTCACCAGAGACCATGAAAGCTAGAAGATCCTGGGCGGAGCTCAAGCAGGCTCTAAGGGAACACAAATGCCAGCCGAGACTACTATACCCAGCGAAACTCTCAATTACTATAGATGGAGAAACCAAGATATTCCATGACAAAACCAAATTTACACAATATCTTTCTACAAACCCAGCCCTACAAAGGATAATAGGGGGAAAACACCATTACAACAAGGGAAACTATATCCTGGAAAAAGCAGGATATTAAGCTTCTTTCATCAAACCCAAAGAAGATAACCACATAAGTATAAAATTAAAATCAAAAATGATAGGAAGCACTAACCACTACTCCTTGATATCTCTTAACATCAATGGACTCAATTCCCCAATAAAAAGGCATAGACTAACAGACTGGTTACGTAAACCGGACCCTACATTTTACTGCATACAGGAAACACACCTCAGTGTCAAAGACAAAAACTACCTTAGAGTAAAAGGCTGGAAGACAATTCTACAAGCAAATGGTCCCAGGAAACAAGCTGGAGTTGCCATTCTAATTTCAGATAAAATTGACTTTCAACCTAATGTCATCAAAAGAGACATGGAAGGTCACTACTTGCTGGTCAAAGGAAAAATCCAACAAGAAGAACTCTCAATCCTGAACATCTATGCCCCAAATACAAGGGCACCCTCATTCATAAAAGAAACTTTACTAAAGCTCAAAGCACACATTGCACCTAACACAATAATTGTGGGTGACTTCAACACTCCACTTTCACCAATGGACCGATCAGGAAAACAGAAACTAAACAGGGAGACAGTGAAACTAATTGAAGCTTTGAACCAATTGGAGTTAACAGATATATATAGAACTTTTTATCCCAAAGCAAAAGAATATACCTTTTTCTCAGCACCTCATGGTACCTTCTCCAAAATAGATCATATAGTTGGTCACAAGACAGACCTCAACAAATATAAGAAGATTGAAATAATCCTATGCCGCCTATCAGATCACTATGGAGTAAAAGTGGTCTTTAATAACAGTAAAAACAACAGAAAGCCCACATACACGTGGAAACTGAACAATACTCAATGATACCTTGGTCAAGGAAGAAATAAAGAAAGAAATCAAAGATTTCTTAGAATTTAATGAAAATGAAGGCACAACATACACAAATCTATGGGACACAATGAAAGCAGTGCTAAGAGGAAAACTCATAGTTTTGAGTGCCTCCAAAAAGAAATTCAAGAGAGCATACACTAGAAGATTAAGGGAACAACTGAAAGCCCTGGAACAAGAAGAAGCTAATTCACCCAGGAGGAGGCTGTCTCTTTAAATCCGACCCTTCGCTTGCTCTGTTGCCTGCCTGCTGCTCTCGTCCTGTCTGTAGGTAAGGGACAAAAGGGACCCAAGAGTGCCTTGGTGAGACCACATAGAGGCTGAGGATGGAGCACAGAGAGATGAACCATCAGGTAGTGAGCTGCGGAGGTGAGCTCAGCCTTTCCCAGCTCGGCAGACATTGGTACGGAGGTTATCGTTATATTAACGTTATATCGTTATATTATCGTTATATATGGTTAAAGTCACCACTGAGGCGTGGGAATGCGTGTGATCCTCAGACCGACATGTAATAAAGATCACAGTGGATCATCTCTGGGAGGAAGAAGGGAGGGAGGGGGACCAATGAGTGAGATAGGAAGAGAGCCACCTAGCCCCAAAGTGTGTGTGTGTGTGTGTGTGTGTGTCCTGATTACCTCTGTTTCTTGAATACAGGATGTGTTTATGTATGGTGCTGAAACTGCCTAGGTGGGGAAGCAGGGTTCCTAACACCCAAGCCTTTGACTGACAGCTCCACCCTGCAGTAAGCCTAAACTAGCATGTTACACTAGTTAGTCTGCAATGTGATTCAGGGCCAGGCATCACTGCTGGCCCCTGGGCCTGACAGGGCTGTCATCCTGGCAGCTACATCTGCTCCAGCATCTGTGGCTGCTGGGGCAACCCTTATCGCCATAACAACCATAAGCTCTCCTTCATTCCAGAGTCTGCCTCTTCAGCTGCTACTCTAGATGTCCAGCTTCAGCCGGTCTTGAGTGGCCAGCTGCTGTAGCCACTTAAGTGACTGCCATCACAACCTCCCAGCTTGGCAGCTTAACATTGTTGCCAAGGTAACCTGTGCAAACAGCTTCTGGGACATGATGCTTCAAGGGCAGGAGGACAGGCGGCCAGCCTCCCTGCAGGCCCACGGTAGATTTTCCCTTAGCCCGCTGGGGTGGTGAGCACAGACTACCTTCTCAGCTTAGGTGTAGTGCACCAAACTACCTACGCTCAGCCTCCTCAGCACAAACCTTGCCTGCTTCACGCGCTGCTCCTCCTTCTTTGCCAGTGTGGGCACATGCCCAGGTCTCCAAGCAGTGAGCCCAGGAGTTCCTTTGAGTCCTTTGTCCTCAGCCTCCAGGCCCTCCCAGTTACCCGCTCTGGGAAAGTGACCTGGCTTGACTGTATCATGAGACCTGTCCCATGGGCGGGCAGAGATGGCTCAGTGGTTAAGAGCACCGACTGCTCCTCCAGTTCAATTCCCAGCAACCACATGGTGGCTCACAGCCATCTGGAATGGGATCCAATGTCCTCTTCTGATGTGTCTGAAGACAGTGACAGTGTACTCAAATACATTAAATAAATAAATAAACAAATAAACAAATCTTAAAAAAAGCTGTTCCATAATGTTGGCACAGTGATATTGTTGGTGTGTTTATGTGGAAAACTTCAAGGCCAGCAAGATGGTGCGGTAGGGAAAGGGACTTGCCATTAAAGCTGATGACCTGAGTCCATTTTCTGGAACCCACACGCTGAAAATTGAATCCTGACTCCTAAAAGTTGTCCTCTGACCTTCACAAGTGCACCGTGGCATGCTTTCTCTGTCTCTGTGTCTCTCTAGCATGTGTGTGTGTGTGTGTGTGTGTGTGTGTGTGTGTGTAAATTCTAAAAATAAAAGCAGTTGTAGGAGTTACATTTATGCAGATAGTTTGTCTCTCAGTATCCACGGGGAATTAAATCCTCTTCATGGATACCGAAACCCACAGATGTTCAAATCTTGAATGTAACCTACACACCTCCCCTTGTTACTTTCAGTCATTTCTAGCTTGCTCACAATACATAAGCAATTATTCATTGCCTTGTTCCACCGTTTAGGAGATAATGACAAAAAAAAAAGTGTTCTTGCTCAGTGCAGATGTAATATATTCTTTTCAAGTGTTTTTGTTCCATGGCTGGTTGAATCTTTGGATGTAGAACCCAAGGATAGAACAGTCCTAAGTATTACATTGAGAACGTCAGGTCTTTTTAGTTTGTTTGTTGTTTAGAGACAGGTTCTCTGTGTGGCCCTGGCTGTCCTGGGACTTGCTCTGTAGACCAGACTAGCCTTGAAATCAGAAATCCACCTGCCGCCGCGGTGGTGGTGGCGGTGGCGCATGCCTTTAATCCCAGCACTTGGGAGGCAGAGGCAGGTGGATTTCTGAGTTCAAGGCCAGCCTGGTCTATATAGTGAGGTCGCAGCCAAGGCTATACAGAGAAACCCTGTCTCAAAAAAACCAAAAAAATAAAATAAATAAAATAAAATAAAATAAAAAAATAAAAAAAAGAAAAAAAAAAGAAAATCCACCTGCCTCTGCCTCCTGAGTGCTGGGACTAAAGGTGTGTGCTACTGCTGCCTGACAGGAAAACTTCAGGTCTTAATAGAGTTAAGGAGTAAGTTAATTGTGTTAACGAATGCAAACATAAGCTGAGATAATTATCAGTTGGTAAAGGGGAGGGGAAAAACAAAACCAGAAAAGATGGAGTCAAGGGAGTCAAGAACTTGAGGGCTGAAGAAGGGAAGGTGTATTGTAGGGCAAGGGAGAAAGCTAAGTGGGAAAGGGTGGTTCATCTGTTCATTCATTTGTTCATTTATTCCTTTCTTCCCTTCTTACCTCCTTCTTTCCCTCCCTCCTTCCCTCCTTCCTTCCTTCCTTCCCTCCCTCTCTCCCTACCTCTCTTCACTCCTTCCTTCCTTCCTTCCTTCCTTCCTTCCTTTCTTCCTTCCTTCCTTCCTTCCTTCCTTCCTTCCTTCCTTCCTTCCTTCCTTCCCTCCCTCTCTCCCTCCCTCCCTCTCTTCCCACTCTCTTTCTTTCCTTCTTTGAGACAAAGTCTTATTATATGTAGACCCGTTGGCCTTGAACTCATGACTGATCCCCTCCTGTCTCATCCTTCCAAGTGCTGGGATAACAGGTATGAGCCATCACACCTGGATAAGGTGGCAAAAGTTTATCACTATGCTTGTCCTCTGTAGTCAAGTGTCAGTTGTTTTTCCAACGGAGCGGATGAGGACTCTTCACGTAGCATTCTCTTCTTTTTCAGGCACAAACCTGTGCACACATGAAAACTGGACACAGCCATGCTTTGTGAAACAAGAGAACCTACAGGAGCCAGAGACACGGCAGAACCAAGTGGATGAGATCATTGGTAAGGATAACTTAGGATGCCCATGGTGATAGGTGACCCTTGTAAGCTAGAGTGGAGGTGACTGACTGAGGCCATGTGCAGAGTCCAGCTCCATGGCTCTGGGAGCCCCAGGCAGATGCAGGAGCCCTGGGTCCTGCCACTGCTTTGAATAGGAAAGCAGGTAGGCAATGGGAGAGCTTTTAGACATCTGGGGGAGAATAGTCACCAGGAGATATAGTAGACAAGGAAGCCAGGTGTGTGTGTGTGTGTGTGTGTGTGTGTGTGTGTGTGTGTAGTGGGGATGGGAAGGAGAGAAAAAAAGAGGCAGAAAGCACTGGAGATCCACAGAGTGAGAGAGAAGGAAGAGTTAGGAGCCCGCAGAGGCAGAGATAAGCAGAGGCTGCAGGAGGGAGGAGGAAGAGTTAAAAATATGGAGAAACGACAGGCAAAGTTTTGAGACAACGAAAGCCAGGGTGGCATCTCTCAAAGTAGAACACTCAGAAGGGACCAAGTGTAGCGAGAACATCGCTCCCTAAACATTACCCAAGCTTCTGGATCTTTCCTGCTGTCTGCATCCTGGGATTCCAGCTGAATCAGCTTTCTGGTTGTTCACTGAGAGCCCTACGGGGTTTTCTATGGCTGTGCAGTGATCAGCAGTGACAGCTCAGAGTGCAGCGATGAGGATGAGGAGGACCAAGTCCCGGGCACCTGGACTCAGGAGGCAGATGGACAAAGAGGCTGAGGACTCTGTCCCCCGGGCTCCAGAACGCAGAGCTTCTCTCAGGATCTCACACCTCCTGTGTCCGGACTAACCACTCTTGGAGGACATCGAGGAGTCCACGGGCTCAGTCTCTGCACCTTATGTTTTCTGACACTTGGGAAGATGTGGAGAGTGTAACAAGGTCCCAGACCTTAGCACAGCTGACTCCATGCTGGAAGAGCCAATCAAACTGTAAAATTCAGTATGTGGGCAGCACCATCTGCCAAAATAAAAACAAAGGCCCAATCCCCCATAGTTCTGGGAAGGTCTCTAAATACACTAGCCTTGCTAATTTGGCATCTGTGGTTCTGCTTCTTGGTAACTGCTCTTGTTAACTGAAGTGTGTCAACTCAAAATATAGTTTTTGTGCTTAATAGTTTACCTTGAGAAAGACTTGGGGCTACCCTGGTGATCTGAACACCCAGTCCCTGGCTGGCTCAGAAAGACTTTCTTTCAGTTTTGTCCCAGCAGCCTTCTCTGGTGGATGGTCTCTCTGACCCACAACAAAGAGGGTATAAGACCCCCCCCAAAAAAACCCAAGGGTGTTCCAGCGCCCCAAGCCTAGGAAGGCTACACCCATATCACTCACAAGAAACGCAAGAAACAGTCTTGATGCAATTAGCAAGAGGATTTTTAGTCCAGAGGCTCTGGGGTCCACAGTTGTACACTGCTCAGGGGTAGAGAACTGTGGGACCCTGAGCAACTGAAGTCAGGGGTATTTAAAGGGGAAAAATCACAAGGCAAGGGGTGGAGGACAAATCATGCACAGAACGGGAAGCACAGAATGAGAAAGTCAGGCAATAGTTTATGCCTTAAGGAAGGTTCGAGATTATCTGGAGCAAACATCCTTGGGGCACTGTAGAGTTAAACCTTGGGCCAGTCATCAGATGTGTCAAGAATGTGATGAGCTAGTTCCCGGGACAGGGTCGGCTATCTTTAGGATAATGTTGAGGGCAACAGTCTCAAGCTGAGGGCAGAAAGGCAAGTTGCTCAGTGACTCAGTGCTGAGGGTCTAAAAATATTGAGTTGGGGTTTCTCAAGGGCAGGAAATATTCTCCAACTTTGTTGATATACTGATGGTAGAGTAAAAAGAAAATGGTGCATTTACACGTTTTGCTTTATTTTTCCCTTTCACATAGCCATGCCTATCTGAAGCATAATACAATATGTATTATATTTGGCCTTTCTCCCCATTTCTTTGCCTAGAATTCTGGGTGATATATTTGTTTGTGTATACATATGTGTGTGTGTGTGTGTGTGTGTGTGTGAATGTATAAGAGGATGAGACAGGAGATCAGCCTGGGCTACAAAGTGATATTACTGGGAGTCTCTGGATCAGGCATTTCCAAGCATGTTTTTCAAAGAATTAAAGAAGCAAAAACAGTACAGTATAAAGAAAGCAGAAAGCATAGAATAGGTCCAATAGAGAGCATTGGACCCAGAGCGAGCATCTCTTCTACAGCATCTAACCACTGCCCAGGGCTTTCCGGGCCAAGGAGAAGTCGGCTGACTATGGCCAACTAAGATCGTTGGAAGCTACAGGTCAGCATAACCAGTTAGTATGTTAAGACAGGTGTGCATCGTGATGTAGGTGAGAGCCCCAGGTTATTGATGGAGTTGCTGGGAAAGGGCTGTACTCATGTAACTCAGTGCAAGCAGAGTGCCTAGTCGCTAACTGTTCTCTATATAACCTATCTCAGTAAGACCCTGTCTCAAAACAACACAAACCAAACAAAAACAATAAAAATAAAACAAAGAGTTTCTTTGAAAATATAACCACATGGCTAGAGGACTAAATCTTTCATTATTACACTTTTTTTTTAAATTAGGTATATTCTTTATTTATATTTCAAATGTTGTCCCCTTTCCTGAGGGGGACACTCTCAGCCAGCCATTGAACTGAGCACAGGGTCCCCAATGGGAGAGCTAGAGAAAGGACCCAAGGAGCTGAAGGGGTTTGCAGCGCCACAGAAGAAACAATATGAGTCACCGAGTCCTCCCAGAGCTCCCAGGGACTAAACCACCAACCAAAGAGCACACATGGAGTCCAACCAGAGAGCACACATGGAGTCCAACCAGAGAGCACACATGGAGTCACCCGTGGCTCATTATTACACTTTTGATGTGGGTTTCTGAGAGTGGCCGAGGCTTTCTCAATGCTTGGTAAGGTTAACTCTTAGAACCCAGTGATTGACAGTCACCGAGGTCACCCTGAACCTCTGGCCTCTGAGTTCATTGTCTCACTCCCTAGGAAAGCAAGGAGATGCAGATAAGGACTGAGCAGAGCAAATGGAAATTATTAAGGAAATGTGAGAAATAACTGCCTGGGTTAGTGAGAGCCAGGTGTATAATGGAGTAATTACAGGGCACTCTCTGAGCACACTTGGCACTGGACCGGTGAGTGGCCTGCCTACAGCCTCACTGGGTGCCCCTCAGCCCAGCCAGAGAAATAAGCGTGTGCTACTCATCCAATTAAGGGAGCAGCCAGGCATCATGGCTACTTTTGTCCACTCTGACAACTTATTTTGTAGGCTATTGATTGGACCACTCTACATCACTAAATTATGATCGGCAGTGGGGTTCTGCCCTTACTGCCTGCAGTGTTCACTCTTATCTCATTATGACCCTTTAAAGAAAAACTGGTATTTTTACTAGTAATTTTTTGCCCAGAATACTGGATGTGATAGCTGTTCTTGATAGTCTACTTGACTACATCTGGAATTAACTAAAACCTAATGTATACAGGTACAATGTGAGGGACTTATTTTTCTCTTAGTTAAATCATTTGAAGGGGGAAGACTGATTCATTCATTCATTCATTCACTCACTCATTTTATGTACATTGGTATTTTCCATACATGCATGTCTGTGTAAGGGTGTCAGGTCTTGGAGTTACACACGGTAGTAAGCTGCCATGTATGTGTGTATGCGGGTGTATGGAATTGAACCCATATCTTCTTGAAGAGCACTCAGTGCTCTTAATTGCTTGGCCATTCCTCCAGCCCTGGGAAGACCCACTTCTAATCCAGATCTTTGAGGTTGGAAGACAAATCTTTAATCCAGATCTTTTGAGGTGAGAAGATCCACCTTTGATTTGGGCCACACCTTCTGCTGGCAGCCTATAAAAGACCATGGAAGAAGGTGGTGCTGCTTTCTTTGCCTGCTTCCTTTCACTGGAAAGGGAAGCCCATTCCTTCCCTGGCATTAGAGCCTTCTGCTTCAGGATTCCAGTGTATAATGAAGACCACCTGAGACATCCAGCCTCTGATCAGAACAAGCACTGGATCCTAGGCCCTTCAGTTCATAGGCAGCTATTGTTGAGCTAACTGGACCATAGCCTGCAAGCCATTCACGTATGTGTGTAATATATAAGTATATTAATAAATAGATAATATATAATTAACAATGTATAATATATATTAAATTATGTTCCTCTAGAGAACCTTAACTAATACACTGAATGAAAGAATTAATAGGATAGTTGTGTTTTCCCTGGGTATGAATGAGTTTATTGAGTATATAGCAAGCCAAAGTAAAAGAATAAATAGCGAATAATAGACAGACAGACAGACAGACAGATAAGGTAGACAAACAAAACATCATCTAATTGGATGCTCAAAGAGCCAGCAGAAATAGACTGCAGAAGCCCCATTGAGACAGTCATTTGGAAGTTCCACAGAGAATCCAGGGCAGGGCAGGATTCCACCAGGGCAGCCTTCCAGGTTAAAGAACAGATAGCAACAGTGTAGGATATGTTATCTCCAGAATAATTTAGTGAATTATGGAAGAAACAAACCTGCTTAGCCTTCAATAGAGTCAGGGAATGTTTAAAAATAATTGTGCCTGGTGGGCCTATGTTTTGTTTTTTGAAATAGAGTCTCTCCAAATAAATAATAGCCCTGCTTGTTAATACTCATTATGTAGACCAGACTGACCTTGAACTCACAAAGATACACCTGCCTCTGCCTCTGAGTGTTGGGATTAAAGAAAGGTGTGCAAATACCCTATCCAGCTCTTACCTGGAGCTGACCTCTGGGATCTGTTTTGAAGAGAAAGTTTATGTTCCCAGTTGGTTTATTGTTACAGTCTCCCTGTTTTTGTTTTTGTTTTGTTTTAAATGCTTCCTGAAAAATATGGTTTAATCTAGAAATCTTGAACAAGTGAACCCAAGTTCGTAACTTTATGTCCTGTCCTTTTAAAAACTGGCTAATGTTGGTTACATGAACAGCAGGTTTATTATTATTATTATACTTTGCTCTTGGGTGCTTAAAACCATGTAAGAGGCCAGAACTAAATATTTTTGTTTGCAAAGTTTGTTGATACTCTGTATGTGTTCCTCTTGGGGATTTAGACGTGACCCCATTGACTCCCTTGACTTTCCTGTGTCAGCCATGTCACCTGCCGGGTCCTGTTGACCATGTCCCTTCCTTTGGAAGCATTATATCTTAGTTCGGGTTTTATTGCTGAGAAGAGACATCATGACTACAACAACTCTTATAAAGGAAAACATTTAATTTGCGTCTGGCTTACAATTTCAGAGATTTAGTTCATTATCATCATGGTGGGAAGCAGGGCACCATGCAGGCAGACGTGGTGCAGGAAGAGCTGAGAGTTCTTTATCTTGATCTGCAGGTGATTGGAGCATAAATAAGACCTCATAGCCTACCTCCACAGTAACACAATTCCTCCAAAGAGGCCACACCTCCTAACAGTGCCACCTCCTATGGGCCAAGCATTCAAATACATGAGTCTATGGGGTCCATTCCTATTCAATCCACCGCACACAGGGAACATGTCTCTGTCCATTGATTCTCTTCCCTGTGGGGTGTGCATGGGTGGGGTGTGTAATTGCCAGACTCCACAGGCTGTCTGATCAAGAGGACAGGTGACTTAGGGTTTCCTATCCAGGAGGCATCATATCCGTGAGGCGGACCTTGGCCTGTGAGGGTTAAATGTCAGCTGTTCTTTCTGAGCGTCTTATCTTCATTGACGTGGGTCACAAGGACAGCTTTACCAGTTCATAATTCTAAATCTCTTATAACATTTAGAGAAAGTTCAGAAAAACAAAAACAAAACTGGACTTGGTTAGGGTTTCTAGTGCTGTGATAAACACCGTGAGCAAAGTCCCTTAGTGAGGAAAGGGTTTATTTAAGCTTACAGCTTGGAGTTCCGTTGAGAGACCCCCAACTCGATATTTTTAGACCCCTAGCAACTAGCTTAACACATAGCAACTCGTTTTTCTGCTCTCCACCTGGGAAACCGTTAACCTAAAGATAACACTCCTTGTCCCAGAAACTAGATCACCACATTCTTGAGACATCTGACTCCTTGCTCAAAGTTTAACTATGTTTGCTCAAGATAACCTGTAACCTTCTGCTGAGCCATGAATTGCCACCTGACCTCCCCATTCCTTATGACATGAATCACTGCCTAACCTCCCCTTTTCTTTGTAGTTTTTCCCTTTAAAAACTCTCGACTGCAGCCGGGCGATGGTGGCGCATGCCTGTAATCCCAGCACTCTGGGAGGCAGAGGCAGGCGGATTTCTGAGTTCGAGGCCAGCCTGGTCTACCGACTGAGTTCCAGGACATCCAGGGCTATACAGAGAAACCCTGTCTCGAAAAAACCAAATCCAAAACAAACAAACAAACAAACAAACAAACAAAACTCCCGACTGCTGCTGCTCAGGGTCGAACTCCTCTGCCCCTGTGCGGGGATATGAGCTCCACCCCAGTGCACTGGTTCCCTGAATAAACCTCGTGTGCTTGCATCAAGAACAGTCCCTCGTGAATTTCTGGGGCGTCATCTTATCCTGAGACTAGAGTGAGAGTCTCCCCAATTCAGGGGTCTTTCACAGTGGGGGCTTGTCCGGGATTTGCGATCCCCCAAATTCTTGGAGACCCCTCTTGGAGGTAAGATTCTATCCTTGTCTATGTCCTTGTCTGTTGGCCATTTCTGAATCTGGTATTTTTGGTTTACAGTCATCCGCGCTCGTGAGAGCAATGAACTCCCTGTCCAGGATGGAGGGGAGGGTTAACGACAGATGTGTCAGGAGATAACTGACCGTCACCCTGGGAGACGTCCCAGGAGGTCTGAGGGAGCTCGGAGGACACTCAGAGATTTCCCATCGCGGAACCGAATCTCTCCCCTCAGCCGTCTGATTCTGTTTCCTGGTGTTGGAAGTCCCACAAGAAGCAGGCTCTGGTCTCAGCTTTCGCGGTCTTTCTGAGTGATCTGTTTGTGATTTGTGTGACTTGGATGATGGGACAGACTGCTGTCAGCACTCCTCTCGGTCAGATTCTCAACCACTGTACTAAAATTAGAACTAGGGCACACAATCTGTAGAAGTTAAGAAGGGACTTTGGAGAACGTTTTGTTCTTCAGAATAGCCGCGTACAACGTTGGCTGGCCTCCAGAGGATACACTTGATTTGACTGTGATTTCTGCCATCAAGGACATTGTTTTTCAGAAGGGACCAGGGTCTCACCCTGACCAGGTACTTTATATTTTTGTTTGGGAGGAATTGGCGCAGGATCCTCCGTCCTGGCTAAAGCCTTGGACTCAGAAAAATAAGCCGGGCTCCCGAGTCCTGGTACTCAGCGATTCAGAGCAGAAAACAATCAAAAACGGCGGAGCCCGAGCCGCCAAACAAAACGGTGGAGTCCGAACTGCCAAACAGAACCCGACCCTCCGCTCCCCCTAAGATCTATCCCGAGATCGAGGAGCCCCCAGAATGGCCTGGTACCCCACCTCCTTATCTCCTCCCTACACCCCCTCAGAATCCTCAACAGGGTGCCGTTGGAGGAGCGGCAGAAGGACCAGCCACCGGGACCTGGAGTCAATGGGCTCAGAGCCCCAAAGGACCAGATTCAACTGCAGCATTGCCTTTGAATGCATATGGCCCCCACAAGCTAACCCTGAACACCTGAAACCCCTTAAATACTGGCCGTTCTCATCTGCTGATCTCTATAATTGGAGAACTAACCAGGCCCCTTTCTCAGAAAATCCCTCTAGCCTTACAGGTCTGATAGAGTCCCTCTTGTTCTCCCACCAGCCCACCTGGGATGATTGTCAGCAGCTTTTACAGGTCCTTTTTACCACCGGGGAGAAGGAAAGAATCCTGCTAGAGGCACAAAAGAACATGCCAGGAACCAAAGGTCAACCAACTCAACTCCAGAATGAAATAGATGCAGGCTTCCCTCTGAATCATCCTGACTGAGACTATAATACATCTGAAGGTAGGGGGTGGCTGATGGGCTATCGCTGGGCTCTGGTGGCAGGTCTCAAGGGGGCCGGCAGGCGCCCCACCAATTTGGCCACGGTAAGAGAAGTTCTTCAGGGGGGAAAGGAACCCCCTTCTGTGTTTTTAGAATGGCTTTTGGAGGCTTACAGGCAATACACGCCTTTTGACCCTACCTCCGGGAGTCAACAGGCAGCAGTAGCCATGCCTTTTAATGGGCGGTCTGCCTCTGATATTAGGAGAAGGTTGTAGCACCTAGAGGGTCTGCAAACGCTATCTTTGCAGGACCTAGTTAAGGAAGCAGAGAAAGTGTGCCATAAGAGAGAGACTGAGGAAGAGAGGAGAGAGAGAGAAAGAGAGAGAGACAGAGAGAGAGAAGCAGAAGAAAGAGAAAATAGATGAGATGAAAGGCAGGAAAGGAGTTTGACAAGGATTTTGGCTGCAGTAGTAGGTGAAAGGGAGGCTTATAGAACAGAGCAAGGAAACAGACAGACAGGGCACCTGGGCAATGCAGGGCCGAGAAGACCTTGGAACTCTGGAGGACTTTTACAGTAACCTTTAGACAAGGACCAATGTGCATATTGCAAGGAGAAGGGACATTGGGCAAGGGACTGCCCCAAGAAGAAACCGGGTGCCAAACCGCCCAAGGTCCTCACTCTAGAAGATAATGATTAGGGGAGACGGGGCTCAGACCCCCTCCCCGAGCCTAGGGTAACCCTAACTGTGGAGGGGAGGGGACCCCTACGGACTTCCTTGTTGACACTGGAGCAGAATTTTCAATTTTAAAGAAACCATTGGGAGAATTAAAAAATAAAAAAAACCATAGTGATTGGGGCGACTGGCCAGAAACCATATTCTTGGACCACCAACAAGAAGGTCAAGTAACTCACTCTTTCCTTGTCATCCCTGAGTGCCCCACACCATTACTGGGGAGAGATTTACTGTCAAAATTAAAAGCCCAAATAAGTTTTTCCTCGAAAGGAACTATAGTCAACTGGCAGACCCCCACTTCTATGATTTTGGCTTTAAAACTAGAAGAATATAGATTGCATGAGCCTCCGGCCTCACCGGGCAAGACCCTGGGGAGAACATGGCTGAAGAGGTCCCCCAGAGCATGGGCAGAGATGGGGGGCATGGATGAAGCCAAACGAGTGCCCCCCATCATTGTAAGCCTAAGACTGATGCAATCCCCATTGGGGTGCGACAATACCCCGTGAGCAGAGAGGCCCGAGAGGGCATCAGACCACACATCCAAAGACTCCTGCGACTAGGCATTCTGGTTCCTTGTCAGTCTCCCTGGAACACTCCGTTGCTGCCAGTTAGGAAGCCAGGCACTGATTACCGACCAGTACAGGATCTGAGAGAAGTTAATAAAAGAGTGCAGGATATCCACCCCACTGTCCCTAACCCTACAACCTACTCAGTTCTCTCCCTCCTGACAGACTTTGGATTATGGTTCTGGACTTGAAAGACGCATTCTTTTGCCTGAGACTATATCCTACAAGCTAGGCGATCTTTGCTTTTGAATGGAGAGACCCAGATTTGGGACAGGCTAGACAATTGATTTGGACATGTCTGCCCCAGGGATTCAAAAACTCTCCTACTCTTTTCAACAAAGCCCTCCATTGGGATTTGGCTCTGTTCAAGTTAGAAAATCCTCAAATTACCCTGCTTCAATATGTTGATGATTTACACCTTGCTGCTATCATCGACCAAGAACGCAGACCAGGGACTGAGAGATTACTGACTGAGCTGGGTAAGCTGAGGTACAGGGCAGATTTGCCAGACAGAAGTAACCTATTTGGGCTACACTCTTAAGGAGGGGAAGCAATGGCTGACAGAAGCTCGGAAAAAGACTGTGACACAAATCCCTACTCATGCAACCCCAAAGCAAGTAAGAGAATTCCTGGGCACTGCAGGGTTTTGTATACTCTGGATACCAGGATTTGCCACCTTGGCAGCCCCACTCTACCCTCTCACCAAAGAAACGGGGTTTTCTCATGGGCCGCTGAACACCAGAAAACTTGCAAAGAAATTAAATGGGCTTTACTCAGTGCACCAGCTTTGGCTCTACCAGACTTAACTAAACCTTTCACCCTCTGTGTGGATGAAAGAACAGGAGTGGCACGAGGGGTCCTGACCCAGGCCTTGGGGCCATGGAAGCGACTCGTAGCTTACCTATCAAAGAAACTCAATCCTGTAGCCAGTGGATGGCCATCTCACCTAAAAGCCATCACTGCTGTAGCACTACTCCTCAAGGATGCTGACAAACTGACTTTGGGACAACAGACTATCATGGTAGCCCCTCATGCCCTAGAAAGTATCATCAGACAGCCTCCTGACTGCTGGATGACAAACACCTACTTGACTCATTATCAAAGCCTCCTGCTGACTGAAGAAGTGACTTTTGTCCCTCCCTCCCCCGGCTATCCTCAACCCCACCACCATGTTAGCTGAGACAGATGATTTTCTGTCAATAGACCAATGTGTAGACATCCTGGCAGAAGAAACCGGAACACAGAAGGACCTCACCGATCAGCCCTGGCCAGGGTGCCCTAATTGGTACACGGATGGCAGCAGCTTCGTGGTTGAAGGTAAGTGGAGAGCTGGGGTGGAGGTGGTGGATGGGAAGCGGACCATCTGGGCTAGCAGTCTGTCTGAAGGAACGTCAGCTCAAAAAGAACTGATTGCACTCACTCAACCCTTGCAGCTGACAGAAGGAAAGGCTATCAACATCTACACAGAGAGCAGGTACACTTTCCCCACCGCTCATATACATGGGGCAATTTATAAACAGAGGGGGCTACTCACAGCTGCTGGAAAGGACATTAAAAACAAAGAAGAAATCTTGAGTCTGCTAGAAACCATACATTTGCCTAGAAAACTGACCATTATACATTGCCCCGGCCATCAAAAGGGCCAAGATGCCATTGCCAAAGGAAATCAAATGGCTGATATGGCAACCAAACAAGCAGCCCAAGGGATCATGATTCTTATAGCCAACCAGGGGATTAAAAAGTCCAAAGACTATTACGACATCAGAGAGGCCAGTTTCAGGTACAACCCTGAGTATCACTGCCACATGGAAAAATTAAAAATAATATATAGCTACACTCCCTATGACGTAGCGGAGACAGGAAAAGTCTATCTTACCCCCAAAAGAGGGACAACACTATGTCACCAGTTTGCACCAATTAACCCACTTGGGAACAAAGAAATTAAAGGACATTGTATGCCACTCCAACTATCATGTCATGGGCCTCTCAGATATTGCTCAAGAAGTAGTTCAAAATTGTAAAGCCTGTACCTTAACCAATTCTGGACATCATATAGGCACCTGTTAAGCGCTTACGGGGAGATAGGCCAGGAGTGTACTGGGAAGTCGACTTCACGGAAGTCAAACCAGCAAAATATGGTAACAAATACTTATTAGCTTTCATAGATACTTTCTCAGATTGAGTAGAAGACTTCCCCACAAAAAGGGAGACAGCCAACACAGTGGCAAAGAAGATACTAGAAGAGATTTTCCCGAGATTTGGCATTCCTAAGGTAATTGGATCTGACAATGGCCCTGCCTTCGTTGCCCAGGTAAGTCAGGGACTGGCCAACTAGCTGGGGATTGATTGGAAATTACATTGTGTTTATAGACCCCAGAGTTCAGGACAGGTAGAAAGAATGAATAGAACATTAGAAGAGACCTTGACTAAATTAGCCTTAGAGACCAGTGGGAAGGACTAGACAGCCCTTTTACCCTTCACCTTGTTCCGAGTACGGAACACCACAGGGAAATTTAAACTCACACCACAGGGAAATTTAAACTCACACCATTTGAGCTCCTCCATGGGGGACCATCCCCCTTGGCAGAAGCGGGAGGGATACTTGACCCTGATGCCTTTTCTCCCAACTCCTGCTAGCTCGTTTAAAGGCTCTTGAACTAGTCAGAAAGGACGCCTGGGAACAGCTCAAAGGGATGTATGAACCACAGATGTGCCACATAAGTTCCAAGCGGGAGACTCCGTCCTGGTCCGGCATCATTGATTGGGCAACCTTGAGCCCAGATGGAAAGGACCTAACCTGGTACTCCAAACTAGTCCCACCGCCATTAAGGTTGACAGTATCCCAGCTTGGATCCACGCATTTCACGTCAAAGCGGGCCCCCCACCTCCCCGCAGCTGGAGAAGACTCCTGGAAGCTGGAGTGGACTGATGATCCTCTTAAGCTGCACCTACGCCACCTGCTCATCACCGAGGAATAGCAACCCCACCAACCTATGACCCTTACTTGGTAGGTATTATCACAATCTGGGGACATGGTCTGGTCCACTTCCAAAGTTGCCCCCAACCCCCCCACCCCCACCCCCCGGATACTTGGTGGCCCTCCTTGTTTCCTGAGATCTGTGCCCTAATAGCCGGATTAGACTCATGGGACATTCCTGAGCTAACCCATAAGGATTTGCACCACCTACAGAAATGTTATATGGTCGGAAGCCCTCACTCCCCTTACCAGATGTCCCCAAACCAATATGAGGCAACTTATCCCGGCTGTAAGAGTTTACCCGTCAGGAGAAAACTCCAACAACCCCTTTTTTATGTATGGCCCAGAGATGGCAGATCTAGACCGGGACAGTTCTACTGTGGACAATGGGGATGTGAGACTACCAGAGATGCCTCCTGGCATCCCACGTCCTCATGGGACTTGATCACTGTCTCTCGGAAAAATGACTCCCTTAATATCGTCTTTACAGACCCAGGGAAGCAGTTTACTGCTTGGCCCAAGGGATGAACTTGGGGTCTTAGGTTCTATAAATCAGGATGGGACAACAGGTTCACATTTCAGATTAGACTGAAGATTGAAAGCCCCCCAAGAGTTCCCATGGGGCCTGATAAAGTGCTTGCCGAACAGGGAGCCCCTAAGCCGCTAGACAGAGGAATCATTCCAAAGCCCCCTCCCCCTGTCATGACTGAGGCTCTCACTAACGCTCCCACCTCAACTCTAGTCACTCTGCCCCCCACCACTGGAGACAGGTTACTATACCTAATTCAGGGGGCATTCCGAGCTCTAAACACTGCAAACCCCAAAGCAACTACATCCTGCTTGCTCTGTCTGGCAGCAGGTCCTCCTTATTATGAAGGGACTTCAGTCACTGGTACCCCAGCCACTGTCCCTGGGGGTCCCAAAGTAAACTAACCCTGACTGAGGTATCATGGACAGGTTCATGTATAGGCCATGTGCCCGCTACCCACCAGCATCTTTGCAATAATACTCTGGCTGTTAACACCACCGGATACAACCAATACTTGCTCCCTAATAATAATAGTTGGTGGGCCTGCAGCACTGGCTTCACTCCCTGTGTGTCTACTACTATCTTTAATCAAAGCAGAGATTTATGTGTTATGATTAGATTAGTTCCCAGAATTTACTACCATCCAGAAGAAACAGTTATAGAAGCCTATGAGAGCAAGCATCAGTGCGAGAAAAGGGAACCAGTCTCTCTTACTTTAGCAGTTATGCAAGGACTAGGATTAGCGGCAGGAATAGGGACTGGAACCACTGCTCTTATCAAGGGACTCATAAACCTCCAGCATGGACTAGATACTCTTCAAATGGCCATGACCCAAGATCTAAGAGCTTTAGAAAAATCTCTTAGTCAACTGGAAGAGTCCCTTACTTCATTGCCTGAGGTGGTGCTGCAGAACAGGCGAGGATTAGACTTACTGTTTTTTTCTTTTTCTTTTTCTTTTTCTTTTTCTTATCCTTTCTTTTTCTTTTCTTTTTCTTTTCTTTTTTTCTTTTTCTTTTTCTTTTTCTTTTTCTTTTCTTTTCTTTTCTTTCTTTCTTTCTTTCTTTCTTTCTTTCTTTCTTTCTTTCTTTCTTTCTTTCTTTTTTTTTGATTTGTTTTTTTCGAAACAGGGTTTCTCTGTATAGCCCTGGCTGTCCTGGAGCTCACTCTGTAGACCAGGCTGGCCTTGAACTCAGAAATCTGCCTGCCTCTGCCTCCTAGAGTGCTGGGATTACAGGCGTGTGCCACCACCACCTGGCTAGACTTACTGTTTCTTAAAGAAGGGGGCTTATGCGCCGCTCTAAAGAAGAATGTTGCTTCTATGTAGAGCACTCCAGAGCCATTAGGCACTCCATGAGCAAACTCAGAAAGAGACTAGAAAAACGCCAATGGGACAGAGAGGCCACCCAAAACTGGTACAAGGGTTGGTTCAGCAGATCACCATGGATGATGACTTTGCTTTCAGCCCTGACAGGTGGGTCCCTTAGTGATTTTGATAGGTTAATTGCTTTTGTTAGACAAAGAATTGGTGCTGTATACATTTTTATGTTGCAGCAGCAGTATCAGAAATTAGAAAAAGACAGCGTAAGATATATAGAATCAAAAATTTAATTCTCTAGTTCTATGATTAGAACTACTCACTAGAAGGAGTGGGAAATGAGAGACCCCCCCCCCAACTCCATATTTTTAGACCCCTAGCAACTAGCCTAACACAGAGCAACTTGCTTTTCTGTTCTCGGCCTGAGAAACCGTTAACCTAAAGATAACACTCCCCGTCCCAGGAACTAGCTCACCACATTCTTGAGACATTTGGTGCCTTGTTCAAAGTTTAACTGTGTTTGCTCAAGATAACCTGTAACCTTCTGCTGAGCCATGAATTGCCACCCGACCTCCCCATTCCTTATGACATGAATCACTGCCTAACCTCCCCTTTTCTTTGTAGTTTTTTTCTTTAAAAACTCCCAACTGCAGCTGCTCAGGGTTGAACTCCTCTGCCCCTGCGCGGGATATGAGCTCGACCCCAGTGCACTGGCTCCCTGAATAAACCTCATGTGCTTGCATCAAGAATGGTGTCTCGTGAATTTCTGGGGCATCATCTTATCCCGAGACTAGAGTGAGGGTCTCCCCAATTCGGGGGTCTTTTACCGTCATTCCGGGAGGCCAGGGAAGGCACTCAGGGCAGGAACCCGGAGGCTGGAACTGATGTAGATCCGTGGAGGGTTGCTGCTTACTGGCTTGCTTCCATGACTGGCTTCTATGACTTGTTCAACCTGTTTTCTTGTTGCCCAGGGCTATCAGTTAGGGTATAAGCTAGAGTTTCCCACATTGATCATCAATTAAAAAAATGCCTCACAAGCTACTCTGGTGCTAATACTTTCTCAATGGAAGTTCTCTCTGTTTGAATAACTCTAGTTTGTGTCAATTTGACGTAAAACTAGCCACCTCAAAGCAGTTTTTAACTAAATCCTAATTTTACTGACTCACTTTCTGAAGAGATTAAGGTCTAACTATGTTGGAAAAGCACAAGTAATCATCTTGATTGAACATGCATTTTTATTGTTTAAGCCAGTCCTTACAAACATTACTATAAGCAGATCAATATCTTTAGTAATTTTAATAACTTTCAAAACAAGAGTTGCATCCAAATTACATACATGGCACAGTGTAGCCAACGGAGAGTTCCTGTTTGTACATGATCGACTTCCAAGTCTTTGGTTATTGTTATAAGTCTCAGGCAAGCCTCCTTTACAGCTTGGATTTTTATATTTTATTTTTCCTGCCTCTCAAAGTTTGAGAGTTAGAGAAAGTTTTACATTCAGCATGAGTCTGTCTAGAGCCCAAAATCTTTACATGTACATCCTGTAAACTGCAGTTTTAGAGATAGAAGGCATTTATTCCTTTATTCTAGCAGTCTGAGCAGAGGCCAGGTGTCTGCGGGTAAAACGTCACAGCCTCCATTTTCTGGCCTTACTCTCTCTCACTATTTATAGGAGTCACTGCCTTCAAATAGCAGTAACATCTTGTAGTGATTGTTGACCCACCCTATTGTGTTTTGCACAGTCCTGAGAACAGACAGTGATAGCTGTACTTTCAGTTTCAAACAAGTGAGTTTATTAAGCATATAACAAGTTAAAGTAAAATAGCAAATAGAAAACAAACAACAAAAATCATTTTAATCATGTGCTTCAAATATCCAGGGGGAATGGATGGGGGAGCCAGGGGAAATCCTGCAGAGGCAATGAGCTGGAGTTTCCAATAGAGTTCAGGACAGAGAAGAGTGAACCTCCGGTGGGGCTTCTGGATGAAAGAATGCATAGCAACACAGAGAGAGAACGCCATGAAACTGGACGCTCACAACAGGCAGCAGAACTGTTTGTGGAAACTCAACAGTCAGCCACAGTTTCTAATTGGGCTTTCTCTCCATGACTGGACTCCTGTGGCTGAATTTCTGGCTTCTCTTTCCCATTTTACATCTTGGAAACAGATCTTCTAGCTGCTTTCAAGGATACAGTATTTTCACTCTACTGGTTTTGCTGGTTCCTCCTTCCTGTCACAGAGTTAGAGGGACAAGGCCACCCCTAGAGAAGATGCTTCGGAGGAGGGTATTTTATGAAACTTGGGTTTAAATGGGGGAGGGGGCAATCCTGCTTCCAGAGTCCTCTTCTCAGTGGGCTCCCTCAGCACCTGACAGTTCACCAGTGCATGGTATGCCCTAAGTTTTCTTTTTTTTCATTAGCATATTTCTTTTTTTTAAATTTATTGATATATTTATTTACATTTCAAATGATTTCCCCTTTTCTGGACCCCACTCCCCGAAAGTCCCACCAGTCCCCTTCCCTCCCCCTGTTTTCCCACCCAACCCTTCCCACTTCCCTGTTCTGATTTTGTTCAATACTGCTTCACTGAGTCTTTCCAGAACAAGGGGCCACTCCTCCGTTCTTCTTGTACCTCATTTGATGTGTGGATTATGTTTTGGGTATTCCAGTTTGCTAGGTTAATATCCACTTATTAGTGAGTGCATACCATGATTCATCTTTTGAGTCTGGGTTACCTCACTTAGTATGATGTTCTCCAGCTCCATCCATTTGCCTAAGAATTTCATGAATTCATTGTTTCTAATGGCTGAATAGTACTCCATTGTGTATATATACCACATTTTTTGCATCCACTCTTCTGTTGAGGGATACCTGGGTTCTTTCCAACTTCTGGCAATTATAAATAGGGCTGCTATGAACATAGTAGAACATGTATCCTTATTACATGCTGGGGAATCTTTTGGGAATATGCCCAGGAGTGGTATAGCAGGATCTTCTGGCAGTGAGGTGCCCAGTTTTCGGAGGAACCTCCAGACTGATTTCCAGAGTGGTTGTACCAATTTGCAACCCCACCAGCAGTGGAGGAGTGTTCCTCTTTCTCCACATCCTTGCCAACACCTGCTGTCTCCTGAATTTTTAATCTTAGCCATTCTGAGTGGTGTAAGGTGAAATCTCAGGGTTGTTTTGATTTGCATTTCCCTAATGACTAATGAAGTTGAGCATTTTTTAAGATGTTTCTCCGCCATCCAATATTCTTCAGGTGAGAATTCTTTGTTTAACTCTGTACCCCATTTTTTAATAGGGAGGCAGCATGCAGAAGAATGCGAATTGATCCATCCTTGTCTCCTTGTACTAAGCTCAAATCCAAATGGATCAAGGACCTCCACATAAAGCCAGATACTCTGAAGCTAATAGAAAAGAAACTGGGGAAGACCCTTGAGGACATCGGTACAGGGAGAAAGTTTCTGAACAGAACACCAATAGCATATGCTCTAAGATCAAGAATTGACAAATGGGACCTCATAAAATTACAAAGTTTCTGTAAGGCAAAGGACACCATCAAAAGGACAGATCGGCAACCAACAAATTGGGAAAAGATCTTCACCAATCCTACATCAGATAGAGGGCTAATATCCAATATATATAAAGAACTAAGTTTTCTTTAGAAAGATAATCAAACAGGAAGAAAGTTAGAGACGGGAGTGTGGCAGGTGTCGTAGGCTCTCTGAGCATCGTGCTGTCGGCTGCTGGAGGGATGGGTCATGGATGGATCAGAACTGTGCGTACGTGGTGGAAGTTGTTTGCTTGTTTCTTGAATTGAAAAAATCTTTTTGAAAGTCTTCTCAAATTTGTTTCCTACTCTGATTCCAAGATTTTTGAACCTGCTCTGAAAAAGAAGTAGGACATCGGTGATAGCCAGTGCTTAATATACTTAGCTAGCCAGCCCTCTGGATAACTCAGAACCTCAGTTAGACTATTCCAAATGGTGAGGTTAAACCCAGTTAAGAGGAGGTAAGGGGGCCTTCGAGATGGCTCAATGGGAAAAGGCACCTGCCTCCAACCAGACCTGAGTTCCATCTCTAGGATACCCACATGGTGGAAACATTCGCTTAAGTATTCCCCTGACCCCACAAATGCACCTGCACTGTGACATGCACTTTCTCCCTACAAAGTAAGTATAAGTGCAACCATTTTTTAAAGAAAAATGTTATATTTCCTGATGATCTGATTATGTCTCTTTTTTGGGAAGATAGAAATAAAACTAGTATGCAGGCTAAATATCCCTTGCTCTAAAGACCTGAGATGGGCAGAGATTTGGGTTTCAGATTTTGGAATATTTGCATATACACAATGAGATACCGTAGGAACAGGACTCGAGTTGAAATCCAGAAATCATTTGATTTATATAAATACTTCATAGATAGCCTGAATGTGGTCTTAAATAGTGTATTTAATATGTTTTGCACAAAATGAAGTTTTCATGATATGAAATTTTCCACTTCTACCATGTGAGTGCTGAGTGAGATATGACAGCATGCTAATGCGTAGGAGAATTAACGGGCTCTTCTTTTTCCTTACACTTATAATCTTTTGGGTATTTATTGGGATAGATAAGGAGTTACGGAATTCGGAGAAGAGACAGATCCTTAAATCTGCAACTTAAAACTCTGAAATGCTAGCAGAGTGGTGGAAGCAGACCCTTTTGCCCTAGCCTGGGCAAGCAGAGGTAGGTGGATCTCTGTGAGTTCAAGAATGTTCTTGTCTACCTAGCAAAGACCCTTCTGAATGTATCTTTTCAACAAGCCACTCATCACTGCTTAGTTAAAATAAACTAAAAGACTATATTAAGTTCTTAAACTAGCCACAAAACCATGGGGTAAATTTACAGAATACATGTTATTTACTCATTTTAGGGCCAACAGTAACAAAGGTTAGGAGGTAAACTCAACAACAATGAATCTTGTCTCATACACCCATCCTGGATTTGGGGTACAAAGAACAGCCTTTAACTAACTAAAAATTAAAATTAAAAGTAGTAGGGTGAAATGAATTATTCTTCCTATGTTGATCAGAGATGATGGGGTATAATTTCTATATGCAAGACTCATGTCACTCCAGACAGGACAAAGCGTCCATGTCCATTTCATGCCTCAGTGGTGTGACAATTTCTCTGTGCCACCTGCCCCACCTCTCAGTTGCCTATCCGGACCTTTGTCTGGTGTTGTAGCCTCGGGACATATTTCCATTTCACTAAAGGTTCCTTGAACTTCCATTTAATCTCCCCTCAGAGCTTTGAGAAGATGTTTTAAGGACATGTCCCTAACATTAAGTCACCTCAGCCAACGACTGGGGGAATTTTCTGATTTTATGTAAATTTAAAAAGATTAATTATTATCATAATTATTATCATCATCATCAGTAGTATTAGTATTGTTATACAGCAGAGGGGCTAAACATCACTCATCCTTCACCAGAGAATCTTTTTGCAGTACATGCAGGGTTTAACACAGAGACCCACAACTGGACAATGTCCAGAGGGTGAGAGACTTTGGAGCACTCAGTTCTAAATGGGATGTCTTCATCAAACTCCTCCCCTCAAGGCTCAGGGATCTAAGTGGAAGAGGAGGCAGAAAGACTGTAAGAGTCAGAGGTGGGGGCTGGTGCCAAGGACAGCACATTTTGGACACAAAGAGAGCTCATATTCATATCAACTCACAGAGACTGTGACAGCATGTCCAAGACCTACAGAGGTTCAAACCAGACAAAACTCCAGCACTGAGAAGCAGAAGTAGACCCAAGGCCGTGTCCCTAACTAAGACACTATTTCTTTTTTTCCTCTTTTTCTTTTTCTTTTGGTTTTTCAAGACAGGGTTTCTGTGTGTAGCCCTGGCTGTTCTGGAACTCACTCTATAGACCATGCTGGCCTTGAACTCAGAAATCTGCCCGCCTCTGCCTCCCAAGTGCTGGGATTAAAGGCGTGCACCAGCACTGCCTGGCCAAGACACTATTTCTAACTGGGACCTGCTGAGAAAGGGACAGTCACTGGGCATATCAACCATACTCCAGGATAGGTTCCATGCCCAGGAGTAGTTGGCCAACATAAAACAGACTCCATAGTGTGTGTGTGTGTGTGTGTGTGTGTGTGTGTTTGAGTTGTTTTGCTATCTTTTGTCTTGTTGGTTTGGTTGGTTAGTTATTAATTTGTTTTGAGTTTCATTTTTTCATCCGGGTTTTGTTGTTTTTTGAGAGGGAGGCAATGTGAAGTTGCGTGTATAGGGAGAAGGGAAGTGGGGAGATTTGGAAGGAGTATGGGGATGGGGAAAGAATATGATGAAAAACATTGTATGAAAGACAAATTTTTAAAACAAAAAATTAACTATATAAAATGTTTTTTATTATTGTTGTTATTGTGAATGTCTGTTTGAGACAGGGTCTCACTGCATAGCCCTGACTGGTGTAGAACTTGCTTTGTAGGAATTTATAGAGGTCTACTTGCCTCTGCCTTTGTCATTTTTATTGGTACTTTTGCATTTTATGGGTACTTATGCATGGGCATGTGAGTGCGGGTGCTTGAGGAGTTAAGGACAGGGTGTTGAAGTCCCTGGAGCTAGAGTACAGGCGAGCCACGGGATTCAGGTGCTGGGAACTCCCATCCTTTTCAAGAGCAGTAAGTGTTCTTAACTGCTGAGCCATCTCTCCAGCCCCGTAGCAAGAGATATTTTTGCTGGAGCACTAGGGATTCAGAAATGTGAGGTTTTGCAATTTGAGAAATCTGATTTCTCTTTCTTTATAGATGGGAGATGCTAACTAGCTGTATTTATTTATTATTTTTTGGTTTTTAAATTTTTTTAATGGATAAAAAAATAAAGAGAGGGTTACAATTCTAGAGGTACTGGAATATTTCAATGAGGGATAGGTGAGGTAAGAATTGCTAATGAAGTAATCCAGAAATGGAAAATTCTGTTGACATTCAAAAGACATCCCAACCATATCAATGTATCATTTAGCCACAGTAATAAATTTTGTAGATGTTTTGCCTTTCTGTTTTACCCTAAAAAGATACTCTGACTTCACAAACGCTATGTCAGAGACAGATGGGACCCTTTTTTAATTCATGAGAACTGACTCTAAAATAGAGAAGGATATTCTGGTATGGTCCATGGAAATCACTTCTTCTGCTTGACAGAGGAGGTTGAGGGAGACTTATTTAGGGGTCCTCCACAGAGTGAGTGGAATAGTAAGCGCTAGGACTGTAAGGGTTACCCTCCCTTCTTGTTCTTGATCCCAGCAGGTTAGTCTGACATGAGGTTACTTAACAGTGTCAGACTATTCTGGGAGACTTTCTATGCCTATTGAACAGATATGAGTCTTCTACTTCCTGAGTACGATAGAGAGCAAATTACAACATGATAGTCAGGGGAGGTTGCTATCCCCTGCTTGTCCTTTCCTTGACTTTTATATAAATGCCATTTCTCATGTGTACAACTGCCACCTGGATCAAACACAGAGAACAGTCAGGGGAAATATTATTTAATATTCATAAAATGATCTTCCAGTGTTCTGACAATTATCAAATGACTGTTTCTAGGCACATCTTGGATTTAGAAAATTGCAACTTTGGCTCAATAGTCTTATTATTCAGACTATTTTTCCCCCACAGGCTCTGAAAACCTTAGTGAAATAATGCATTTTTTTTTTTTTGTGCCACACAGGGTGGTGATCTCAGATGACAGCCAGAAGCTGCTGGGGTCTTTATCCCCAGCAGGTAGCCTCACGGGGGAAAGTGAGTATGTGTGCCAATATTTATATGGACAGTAATATTTTTCCCTTCTTATCTGATACACCTTTATTTCTAACAGAGACAGAAAAAATCTAAACACATTTTTAAGTATAAAGTAATCAAGCAAGTCCCAAAGAGCCGCTTTCTGAATAAACTGCCCTGTGCATACTAATGCGAAGGACTCATCTAATTAATTCTGATTTTACTGCTTTCTTTTCCAATGGCCTCTCCTCAGCATTCTAGTTACTGGTTTTGATAGAGAATTTGGACAATTCTTCCACAGATTTATTTACTGTTTATTTTATTTTATTATTTTGAGACAGGGTCATCTGTTGCCCAGGCTAGCCTCAGACTAACTGTAGCTGAAGCTAGCTGTCTTTAAAATACACCGGCTGTCCCCTGCAGCGACGAGCAGTTCTCTAGCCTACTGCTTTCCATGGGTGAAAAATCAGCTGTCTGGAAGTGGAGCCTTCGGAGTTCCTCAGTGAGTTACTGTGGCTTTCCCCACCTGCACCATGGGGCTTCTAGAATCTTCCTTCAGATTCGACTTGTACAGACTTGCCCCTTGATGAGGGCAATTATACCATCTACCTGATTAGAGAGACTCAACTCAAAGCCAAAGGGAAGCAATGCAGAGGTGCTTACTTTGTAAAATATGCTGTGGTTGTGAAAGATGAGGCGCATGTCCTCCACAAAATGTTGGACCAAATGGTACGCCTTCTTATTCAGCAAGTTCTTGATTTTGTTTAGCCACATGTGCTCCTGGAGGGCTGGAAAGTCAGTTTTCTTCTGTTGAAGAAAGCAGAGAAGGCAGGGCTGTCAACATAGTCCTGAGTTGGCCTTCCCACACTTCCATGGCTATGGACTCTGTGTGAATGTTTGTCCTGCCACTCCAATCCTAACTCCTGGTGCACTAACTGAGAAGTAAACCTTTGCAAGGTCATTAGGTTACAGAGGTGCAGCCCCCTGTGAATGGGATTAGTGCCTCACTGAGAAGCCAGGGAGCTCTCATGCTCTCTTTTCACCATACGAGAGAGCAGTCAGAAGTGAAGCACCTGCGTCCTAGAAGACTTTAAGCCAGCCATGCTGGTGCACACTTGTCTGGGAAACAGAGGCAGGTGGATCTCTGTGAGTCTGAAGCCAGCTTGGTTACATAGTTCCAGGTCAGCCAGAGCTACACAGTGAGAGTCTATCTCAAAAACAAAACAAAACAACAACCAAACAACCAGTAGAAGTAGAAGACCCTAACCAGAACCCAGTCCTATTGGTACCTTGGCCTCAGACCTCCCTGTCTCTAGAGTCATAAGAAACAAACAGGTACTCTATCTACTGCCCCCAGACTATGATAATTTGCTATGTATGGCTATCTACACAAAGAGACCCATCCACAAGACAAAGAGAAAGCCCACTTGTGTGGGGAGAAGATCATAAGGTTGCAGTTCTGTTGTTTTACTCACTTGCTTTGGTTTTGGGATAAAAAAGCCACTTTTTGGATAGCAATAGATAGTCAAGAGAATCAGCTCACATTTCTGCAGAAGATAAAAGGTAGTCACTTCTAAGTAGAAGGTAACTTAGAAAGAAAAGGCATGTTTAAGTTCCAAGATGCAAGGAATGACTCCCAGACCTTTGACCTCTTTGAGCCAAATATGAAATGCAGCTACTCCATGGAGTCCCAAGTCTAGTGTTGGGTTACATGATCAAAAGACAACGCCATTTACCTTGGAGTTCTGTTCCTCACTGTCTGTGAGACCTCGTTCCTTTGCCAACCAAAGGGGGGAGCTCCAACTCCTCATTGACTCACCAGCTGTTCCTCTGGTGACATCTTCCTCTTCAAGACCTCAGCTTCCTTGTGACATTCTTGGGTATGCTGGCACCTCTGTTTCTTTCTCTTGCAGAAGGCACAACGCCATGGGCTACTGAGAGGTATAACGTGAGCAAGGGCAGATGAGTCTGTGAACCAGCCCCACCCCTGTGGCTGATAAAGACCTCTGTTCAACAATAACAAGTGGTTTCTACTGTGTATTCATCTTTGCTTTTGGAGGCCCCTATACTAGAGATCCATGTAGGCTCAAAATGCAAGGATAACCCATTAAAAGTCAATATGTTGAATGAGGTGGTTACCCAAGGACGTGATGGATTCCCATTGACCTGAGAACTTGACTTATCCATCCAAGAGCACTGGGGGTTTGACAACAAGCCATGTTTGGTCCTAACAGTGAATTCAGTGCTTTGAACCTTGATAGGCCAATCAGACTATAGAGATACAGTCAGGAAACCAGAAAGCAGATCTTGCTTCTTAGGCTTGCTGAGTGAGCAGAGCACAAGTAATAGGCGTCTTTTCACCTGGCATTGCAAGATCTGTGGCTAGAATCTGTGTTATGGAAACAGTGGAAAGGAGATTTGCTCATGCAAATCTGTCAAATGTTTTCCACTTTACCCCACATGCCGGCTAATTTTATGTCAATTTGAGACATTTTGGAAGAGGACACCTCAATTGAGGAAAACAAATGCCTAGGGTGCATTTTCTTGGTTAATGATTGATATGGGTGATCCAGGTCACTATGGGTGGTGCCACCCCTGGGGCAGGTGGTCCTGAGTAAGATAAGAACAAGCCAGGAGGAGCAAGCCAGTAAGCAGCACTCCTCCATGGCCTCTGAATCAGCTTCTGCCTCCTTGACTTCACTGGATGGTGGATTGCAAACTGTTAGGTGAAATAGTCTTTCCTTCCCAAGTTTATTTTTGGTTGTGGTATTTTATCACAGTGATAAAAACCTTGACCAAGTTCAATTCATTCATTTCAATGATCCATCTGAACAAGACTGGCCTCTCTTTGTCCATCCAGTATTTTTTTCAAGGTGCCCATTACAAAATGCCCCTGATGGGGTGTTGAGAGCTGTATGTGGGAGGAGTAAAAGAGCTGATTCATTTTGTGCCTAGGTAGCCTGTCTAACTAGTCAGAAGAAGATGTTTCCAATCATTCTCTGAGACGGTGCTCTGGGAACTGGTGGATGGTCTTAGGACGCCATACGGTGATGCTCTGTTAGAGGATTTCCAGTAGAGACCAGTTTCTGGGTCACAGTGGTTCTGTTCACACCATCCATAGAACCTATCAAATCCCTTGTCCACCTCTTTGAATCTTGCACACCATCTCTGTCCAGAGACACAACTATAGCAAATGCATGCTTTAGTAGGGATGGGGTGCTGACACTCAGAATTCACAGTGCTTACGAGCAACCAGCACTAACTGGTTGGACAGAATGCGAAGGTGGACTTCTGAAGGCTTGATACAGCCCAGCTTTCTCAACTTTAGAATTCCTCAGTGGGGAAGGAGACTACAGGGTTCAGACCAACAACTGCTCTATGGTGTCATCACCTGAATGGAGTATATCAGAAAGATGGAGAGATGCTTCTTACAGGTGACCACTTGCAAGGCCTTTGTCTCCCATCAGTCTTCTGCTGTGAATGCTGAGAAACAGCACTGGACACTTCTGGATCTTGAGACTAAGGGTCTTGTTTCCATTGTATCAAGATACACCCAACAACTCACTCTCTCTCTCTCTCTCTCTCTCTCTCTCTCTCTCTCTCCCCTCCCCCATGTGTGTGTGTGTGTGTGTGTAGGGGCAGAGTGTGCTCTAAGGAGAAAGGGCTGGAGACAGGGCTATCTTACTAACCTCTTTTCTTCCACAGGTGGGATGTGACAGTTCTTATGATAGAATTCCTTACAAGTAGCACAAGGGTACAATTTCCGTGGTTTGCAGCATACTTTACATGCTTTTGGATTTCCCAGCTACAAGAAGAAATGTTATAGACAACTTCAAGATCAGTGTGACCCAAGAATTTTAGAACAAATGGCCTTTGCCTATACCAAGGCAGCTTAGAGATCTCTCCATTCCAAAGTATGTTTCAAATATTTATTTGTGTGTACCTGTGTGTTAATATACATTTAATATATGTTATATATTATGTATATATATATGTAATATATATTAACACACACACGTACATATATATATACATACACATTTACAAACATTACACACACACACACACACATACATTCACAAACATGGCACACACACATATACATTCACAAACACTACATACACACATATATACATTCACAAACACTACATACACACTGTGTATGTATGTGTGTGTATGTAATCACATATATACAGGTGCCTGCAAAGGCCAGAGGGAGAATCAGAGCCCTCTGGAATTGGATTTGAGAAGATTGTAAGCTGTCTTGTCAGTCCTGGGAATTGAACCTGGATCCTCTGGAAGAGAAGCCAGTGCTCTAAAATACTGATCTAGCTCTTCAGCCCATCTTCTCAAAATACTAAGAAGTATTATTGAGCAGAGATTTTAGAAGAAGACATTCTGGTATGAAATAAAGTTCATGGAATTGCTGAGCTATGTCAGACTAGAAAATTTTATATTGTGAAGAGAGCAAATTCTGATAGTGAAATATCAGAAGTACTATTGTAATAACAACAGTTGTGAGAAAGTTGAATTAAAGATAGCCTCAGGCTGGAGAGATGGCTCAGCAGTTAAGAGCACTGAGTGCTAGAGGTCCTGAGTTCAATTCCCTGGCTTCAAATCCCCGGTTCTCAAATGTGTATCTCACTCAGTGGTTCACAACCATCTGTAATGGGATCTGATGCTCTCTTCTGGTGTGTCTGAAGACAGCTACAGTGTAGGAAGCCGTCCTGAGCTATTGAGATTTAATGCTTACTCATGGCCCTAAGGTGGTGGCTGCTAAAATATGAGAACAGTTAACTAGAGCCTTCCCCATGAGCTGTTGGTGCGAGAAGAGAGAAGAGTGCAAGTTCCTGCCCTAACCGCAGAATGTTCCTGCCGGCATTAATTCCTAGTGTCCCCACCAGATGACCTCCTCGCTTCCGGCTTCGGTCGCTAGGGGTGTCTCTGCCCTTCCCTCCTTTGCTCTTGTGTGAAGGTCAATTCCTTCTCGGTAAGCCTTAAAATACACTTACCTCCCCGACATTAAATGAAGCCTTGACACAACCTAGACTGACTCTGATTTTGTTAGCATGCTTGGCTTCCTTTCTCTCTTCCCCCCATTTTTGACCCTCAGGTAGTGCCTCTTCGGGACCCTGGAATAACTGGACCTGCTGGATAGGTCACTACAGTGTACTCACATACATTAAATAAATACATCTTTAAAAAAAGATAGCCTGATAAATTTATTATTCAGGAAAGTCTGACTCCAAAATACAATGTTGTACCTGGTATTCATTAGCTAATTAATTACATCATTATCATTTTTTGAGAGGGGGCTCATGAAATCAGGGCTATCTTGGGTTCTGACTGCCCTGGCTCAGCTTCTAAGGTCACATTTCTAATGTTCAAGGCATGTAGCCAGGTGAACCAACCACCCAGGGTTGAAGAACTGCATCTGCTATTAGAATGTGGAGACTCTTTGGGTTCTGTCCTGTACCCTTGACCCCTTTCATTTGCCCCAATGTTCCCAACTTCTCCCACGACCACCCCTCCCTAGACTTTCAGATCTATATTCTGGCCTTGGTTTGGGCCTGCAACATTCACACCCTACTCTCTAGGGAATCTGTATTGCTCTGCAACATGGACTCTGTTCGTCTTTTACAACAATCCTCTAGCCTCTAACAGCCCATCATTTGAAGCCTGGACGTGAATCCTGGCTACAGCCACCCCGTATCTCAGACACCCAGCCCTCCACCACTCATGCCTTTCTCAATTTCTAAGTTCCTCCTCATTCTTGAGCTTTTGTGGGGCCTGCTGCTATTGGGGTGCGGAATCCCTTATGCTTGGCTGGAATCTCTGCTCAGCCCTGCACAAGCTGCCCCCTTCCCCCAGTTCTACCAGGACCAGGAAGCCTTCGAACAGGCGCCGAGAGTCCAGTTCTGCATTCTTGGCAGCTGTCGCAACCTCGTCCCCTGAGGCTGCCAGCACCCCAATCCCTGCCTAAGTGCTCATATCTTGACCACATTTGGGCACAAACCCAGCTTACAGCTGTCACGTCCTCACCCCTCCCCTAAAGATCTATACCTGCCCCCTGCCTTGCCCTGGGCACGTGACTTCCTCGGCCCTGTTCATTGGGACTGATGAGCCTGCCTGGGAGCACTATCTAATAAACTATATTTATCTGCTTTTAATGTGGTCTGATCTGGCCTATATATCTGTGTCACAGAGATAGAAATAGATAGATAGATAGATAGATAGATAGACAGACTCTATTTATGTGAAAACCCCAGATGGGAGTCAAAGAAAAAAAAAATCTAACAATTCATAGGTGAAGTGAATAAAACTATAATTTGTATTTTCTTCATCCAGAGATTTACTATGACACAAGAACTGCACACAAACTGCAAATTCTAGGCTGCAAAAATAAAATTCTGGTCTTTTAGTGGGAACCTTGAACGGCCCATGAGGGACATGCATGTATCTCCTTCTATCTTGGAATAGACCTTGCTTTTTATAATGGCAGGTGTTGTGATCATGTTTTCTGGACACTCTTTTCAGGTCGTTTGGCCAAGATTTTCTGATTCATCATCCTATTAAAATCACTGCAAGCGAGTCCCGAGAAAGTGCAGGACACAGACAAATCTACATGGAGTTCCATTGTCTAGAGTCCTTTGGAAGCCTGAGGTCTGCCTCTTTAATGTGGGTAAGGAAGCCAGGCCATGGCAGTCTTTACACCTCCAGTCCTGTTTTAGTGGCCAGCCCTCCACAGTGCTAGGCTTTGAACCCAGGGCACCTGATGTGTGCTCGACAAGTGCTCTACCACTAGGCAAACACCTTACCACTAAGCTATGCTCTTACCCCTTTAGTTTTTTATTTTAACTCTATATGTACAGATGTTTTGCTTGCATGTGTCTATACACCACCTGTGAGCCTGGGACCCTCAGAAGTCAGAAGAAACTGGATTCCCTGGAATTAGAATTACAGATGGTTGGGTGTTGGGCATCGATGAGTTTAGCTCAATGCCCCGAGCTGAGCTGTTTGCACAGGTTTCCTGAGAGCAAAATATCCTGCGGCTTAGCTTGATTCCTGTTTTCCTGCCCAGTGGGTGTGGTAGGGACTTCCCAGGTGTGGTAGGGACTTCCCAGGTGCCTGACCTATGGCTATAATTGTTTTTTCCTGTTGTTTTCCCTGGCCTCTGGTATATATTGCTGGTCCCTCAGTAAAGCGTTGGCATTCTCCTTACATAATGACCTGAGTCTGTGTCTTCGGTCAATCCCCCCAGGCCTATGCCCGATACTCGGTACCGTGGCAGTGTGGGCGCTGTCAGTTGGGAGCCACCATGTGGGTGCTAGGTTTCTTTGGAAGGGTTCCTTACTAATACTCTTAACCACTGAGCCATTTTACACCCCTGTCCCCCTTTTTAAACAAATTTGTTCTCTTATTTAGTAGTATTCTTTAACATGTTAAAGACTAAAATCACTCGTGGAATGAGAAATAAATTCAAGGCTTGAGAGTGTAGTTCCAGGGTAGAATGTTCAACCTAACATGAACGAGGCCTTAGGTTTGATCCTTAACACTGAGGGAGAAAAACCTGTATCTCGGATCCCAGCACCAGCAATTTCAGATCATTGAACTGGATGCTCGGATAGTCTGAGGGATTGTAGGGCGCAGTCCTCAGGTGAGATCTCTGCATGTGAAGCTCTGGCCCAGCACACTCAGCATCTGCTTTAGCCATCCAGTGAGTTATCCAGAGACTGGAGAGCAGAGACTCCTGCCCACAGCAGAGAAACAAGAACAGCATGTCTGTATCTAAGTAAGCGATCAGAAGACGGAGAGGGGGGCCTGGGACTGGAGCTACAGATGGTTGTGAGCTACCAAGCCTTCTAACTGCCTTCTAGATATTGCTATCTGGATGTCCCATTGTTAAATACAAGGTAACTCCCTGGGAATTATTTATAAGCAGAGAACAAACCTGTGTCTTCTGGAAGAGCAGCTAGTGCTCTTAACCACTGAGGCATCTTTCCAGCTCCTAAGTTTTTTTTAAAAAAATCACATTTACTGGGTGTGTGTGTGTGGTTACTCCTGTGACTCTCAGGTGGAGAGCAAAGGACACATTTTGGGAGCCAGTTTTCTCTTTCTAGCCTATGGATCCTGGGGATTGAACTCAGGTCATCAGGTTTGGCAGTGAGTACCTTTCTTTTTCGAGTCATATTACCAGTCCATTCTTTTACAATTTTTAGGGGTATACATTGATATATAATAGAAAACATTGAATTGAGAACATTCCACCTCAGTCTTAAATGTTTTGATGTTAGATTCTTGGCCTTTTACACTGTATAATTTTTTAAAAAATATTAACCACAATAGTTCCAGATTATAAAATCCATTTTTATCATCACCAGTGAATTTAACAACTATATTGTGACAGAGATGGACAACTAACAGTGTGAAGCTGTTGACCTCAGACATCGTGGTGGAAGGTCACAGGGCATTTACCTTTCTCTTTGTTCGCCGTGGGTTTGGTGGGATTTCCTTCTGAAAGTCAGAAGAGATCAGTCAGTTCCATCTCTACCTCAAACGTTTGATGCTCAAAGAAGCAAATCACTGTAAAACCACAACTAGGTGAGCACCATAGGATATATCCAAATCTGGTCAAATCCAAATGAGATGATTTTTAAAAAGCATACAGTCAAGTGGGGATGCAAAACAAACAATGCGTAGGCAATAGCCTCAGATGTCATGGCCGGAGACTGTAGGATGTAGCTACCTTTGTTCTTGGTGGGTTTTGCAGTACTCCTTTCTGAAAGACAGAGAGATTAATGATGGGGTGGGTCTTCGTTTCTATTTCTTGAGCTAGGTATTTCTAACTGCCTTCTAGATACTGCTATCTGGATGTCCCATTGTTAAAGACAAGGTAACTCCCTGGGAATCATTTATTTCCCATGCTCCCCCATACACAGTGAGTCACGTGATCTCTTACAGCTTCCTGACATACTGAGGCTTTGTTTTCATGTTCTTCTGCCTCCCCCCTTGCAGAAAGCCCCACTCTACATTTTGTCAGAACCATCTGCCTTTCTGACTTTGTGAAGATTCCCCACCCCACCCCTTAGCTCTGGCATCCCTTCCTGCTGGCACCTCTCCTCACAGTGCTAACTGCAGGTAGAGTATGAAGGTGCAGCCTGGCTCTGCCTAGGGGCTCGCTCACACCTGTAACCACACAGCTTGAGATGCAGCTTGGTCAATACTCGATGTGCAATCTCTTTTCCTTTATTGTGAGTGTGACACAGGGAAGGCCACCTGAGATACGTGACAGAGAGAGCAGTGTAGTACCCTGAGTTGAATGGAATAGGTTCAGCTACCAAGGCAAGTGATGCTGTAGCATTGGTATGGATGAAGAGCAAAGGGCTTATTTTTAAAATGCGATCTTTAAATTACCATTTCTTTTATTTACTTTACTGTTGTCATAAAGGGAGTTGAGGATCTGACTCTGTGACCTAGGCTGTCCTGAAACTCACTACAAAGTCTGGACAATTCCTCTGTCTCAGTCTCCCAAGGGTTGGGATTACAGGTGTGAGCCACTACACCCAGTTGTTCCTTTTCAAGACTAAGTGTGAGATGACTTAGTGGAAGAAACCCTGCTGGGACATTCTGCAACTCAGGCATCCACATGGCTGAGTTATTTTTCAGATATGTAATTATATTTTCTCTCATCACTGACACTCCAAATTTAAAGACATGCCCTCCCCCATCAGATTTAAATTATATCCATGCTACCGAATTTTATACAATCAGTTAATGGTAAAGACTGCACACAGTCTGTTCTCCTACCATCCAAAGGATGTGAGCCAATCCATGTAAGAGGATTAAGTCGCAATACAAGTCAAAAGGTAGCACCTGAATGGCATGCTGGAAACCTCTGTTGCCTTTCCCCCAGAATATTGGAAGCTGCCTGTCACATAGAAGAAACGTTTAATCTACCATGGTTCCAGGAACCACAGATGCTTTCTGCCAGCAGAATACCTTTATCAGTTCTGTCAGGGTCCACCCCTTGCAGCGGATGCTTTGCCTCCAGTGCTTGGATTTTTCACGGTTTCCTTCAATTTCAAACTCCATGGGATTGAGCCATCGTCCTGTCTGACTCTTGATACTCTTCACGTAGATGCCTGTAAGACCAGGACAAACTGAGCAGCCAGCTATGAACACACCTGCTCTGTACAGAGCCATATTGGGGTATCATGCCATATGGTAGGAACTTGACATTGGCCAAGGATAATCCCTGGCTTCGGGCAAGAATCTGACATTAGGGCATAATAGGGAAGTAGGTTACAGCAGGAATTTTTATCCTAGGGTGGAGTGCTAAGAGTGTACTTGACATTGGTAAAGGTGACCTTTGCCCAGCCTACCATGAGCAGGCATTGATCCTGCTCCACCTAGGGTGGAGAAGCTCAGAGTGAAGGTTAAGCTCTTAGTTCCTCCAGGTCTACGAATTCCTGAATTAAGCAGGTGACCCACCCAGCTGTTGGAGCAATGGAGCCAAGGACGGCCAGGCCAGAAGACTTCCCTGGAACTCAACCCAGACTCTGGGGGGAGGGATTTGCCCAAACTGTTAAAAGGTCTGACCCCCATTAAAGTTGGGGCCTTGATCGGTAAACTCGTCCTGGCCTCATTCTTTTCACCCCTTCCCCATCTATCTCTCAGCTTCTGTTCCAGTAACCCAGTTCGTAGTAGCTGCAGGCAGCTACGGAATACAACACTGCTCCTGGCCTACCATCATGCTGGATCTGGGGCTCAGGCTCAGTCAGGAAGGTTTACATTTCCCTGTCAGTCATCAGGGGCCACACATCAACCTGATAGGCAAGGACAAAGAGTAGCTGACATTGCCCTTTGAACTTTTCCTAAAAGGAATTAATTTATTTATTTTATGAGTACTGGTGTTTTGCTCCCTGTTTGGTTGGTCTGTACACAACATGCACGCTTTCTGCCTACAGGAACCAGAAAAGCACATTGTCTCTCCTGGAACTGGAGTTATGGATGGTTGTGAGACACTCTGTGGTTGCTGGGAATTGAACCTGGGTCCTCTGGAAGAGCAACTAGGCCTCTTAATCACAAAGTTGTCTCCCCAGCCCTTCACATCATCTTTAAACGTATTCTACTGAAATATTAAAAGAAAAAAGAAAAGAAAAGGAATATCTCTGAGACACAAACAGAATTCTTTCTCTTCCTTTTACTCTGCTCCTGGGTGGGGCCAACTTGCATTTTAGAAATGTGAGTGCTCAAGGACATGAAGTTCCCTGCTGGGCTCTGGTGAATCCACCCATGAGGAAGCTATCACCACCACAGTCAGTCCTGTCTTCAACAGCAACATCTTCCAACTCATGACAGTTGGCTACAAAATATTCTCATATTTTTGACACATGGTTATTTGATGTTAAAAGCGGTTTTGGAAATGTAATCTAGAGGGAAGAGCTAGATTACACATAGGCAGTAGAATTATAGTGAAAACACCTATTTGTTGATAACGAAAGAGCCAGGAGAGATGGTTCAGTGGTTAAAATTGCCTGCTGCTCTTGCATGAGACCAGGTTCAGGTCTCAGAGTATACAAGGTGGCTGATAAGCACCTGTAACTCCAGTTCTGATGTCCTCTTTTGGTCTCCATGGCTTCCAGGAACATTCCTAGTACATAGACACATTCAGCCAAACACCAACGCTCATTAAAGAAAAATAAATCTTAAAGACAGAACTGTGTTGTGGAAGGAAGGTCGATCATGACAGGTGATAGGCCAGTAGCTCTGTACTTTAACAATGATAATTTTCACTGTATTTTTTTTATCTATTATCTTTTATTTCTCATTGCAATATGGTAAGAGAAATTTTATTCTCATTTCATAAAAGAGGAAGTTCAGCATTCAAGAACCTGATGGAGATGATAGAGCAGCTGACTTGGGGTTTAGCTATGAGTACCCCTGCCCCCTCCCCCCAGAGTGAGTTCAGGACCCTCACACTGAAAACCTGGTCCTTGACTTGGTTATATATGAGATAGTCTTGATCATGGAGGGTGCCTTTGGGAGGGATTACAGGACCCCAATTGCTGACTTCCTGTCTTATGCTGTGTGATCTTGGCCTTTTAGGCCCTAAATCTGTAAGTTAAACAGAGGAGCCTGACTAGAATATTTCAATAGAGCCAATTGGGATAATACACTGGTTAAACCTGAAGTTTGAGTGTATCTTTTTTTCAAATTAAAAAAAAAATTCTTCAGCTGGGTGGTGGTGGCACACGCCTTTAATCCCAGCACTTGGGAGGCAGAGGCAGGTGGATCTCTGAGTTTGAGGCCAGCCTGGTCTACCGAGTGAGTTCCAGGACAGCCAGGGCTACACAGAGAAACCCTGTCTCGAAAAAACCAGAAAAAAAAATCCTCCCTCTCCCTTTTTTTTTTTTTTTTACTTAAAGTTTGACAGATGGTATAGGTAATGGACCCACAAAAGTTGATGATGAATCAGTCTCTCAGGCACGTACATTTCCCGCCCAGCTGTGGGAGTTTTCACTCTGGTATGAGGTACTACATGAACATTTTATGGGCCTTTTTCTCAGGGGAAGTGGAGGTAACCTGATAGGCTATGGTTTTATATTTAAACATGCAAAACTGCTACTTGGGGTAGAGCTCATGACAGAACACTTGCCTAATATGCACGAAGCCCTGGTTCTCAAGAGGTATCCTGGTACCTCAAGTAAGAGGAAAAGAAAAAAAAATGGAAAATTCCCTCACTCCCGAGACCTCTCTGGGGTATGGTACAGAAAAGGATAAACACAGAAACCCTAAGATGCTCCTGAGAAACCACCACTCAGCACAGTCAGCCCGTGACTGGCATCTGCGAATGTCATCTCGCTGTGCTGAAACTGTTCCAAGGAATACACTCGACACATAAGACCTGTTTCCCTCCTGGGCATCTACAGAGAGAGGTGCCTTCATAACACATGGCTGTTAGAAGCCCTGGTGTTCTCTCTCTCTTTCTCTCTCTCTCTCTCTCTCTCTCTCTCTCTCTCTCTCTCTCTCTCTCGTCCTGGCTTTTCTGGAACTTGACCTGTAGACCAGGCTAGCCTTGAACTCAGAGTCTGCCTGTCTCTGCCTCTCAAGTGCTGGGATTAAGCAAGTGCACTACCACTGCCCAGCTCACCCCCTCAACTTATTGTTAATTTGGTCTCACAACCTCTCACTTCATTAATGGGTATAACATTGCCTATATCTTGAATCCCAAAAACTAGATCTGAGATCTCTCAACACAGGTGCCCTATACTGTGCCTTTGAAGGACACTGGAGATCTGAAACTCACCTTGCTTAAATTTCTCCTTATGCAGAGTCCCCTCAACATTGCCACATCTCACCGGAAGCTCAGTGCCTCCAAAATCCGCATTGTCATCTCTGGGAATTCTCCGACCTGCAGGACACATTTCACTTTATTCTAGAGCTGTGCTGGGCCTTCCCTCTACCCACTTTGATATCTTGCTTGTGCAACTAAAAATGCATTAAGTTTTCACATGAATTAGTTACATTTTATAAAATAGTAGTACGTATTATCTCTTTTAGGCATGGCTAGATGCTAATGTAGATAACAACATGTTCTGCTTCCAACCTCTAGACTCCTACACTGAAGCCAGAACTTTGGGAAAGAATTCCAAATCCCGGACTTGTTGGCTACAACAGCCACTGCATGAGTACTTTCTTCCAAATACTTTAGAGAGTTAATTCTCATTTTATTAGGACTTTGGAGTTTTGTAGATGGGAAATATAATGCTCAAATTTGGTCTACTGTCTCGTTGGTTGCATTTATAGTAGAAGAGTGGGATGGGAGAGGCATCCAATGAGGGGGTGTCATCTCTATGCTTTGATCTGATGTGCTGTCTTTCTCCTTCTCTGTGCTTGCTTGGGGGCTCAGGCAGCAGCTCTAACGCAGTGGGTCCTGACTTTCCTAATTCTGCGACTCTTTAATACAGTTCCTCATGTTGTGGTGACTCCCAACCATGCGTTATTTTTGTTGCTACTTCATAACTGTAATTTTGCAACTGTTATGAATCGCAACATCAATACCTGTGTTTTCCAACAGTAATGGTTTTAGGCGACACATGTAAAAGGGTCGTTGAACCCCAAAGGAAGGGGTTGTAAGCCAGAGGTTGAGAACCACTGCTGTAGATGATTCTGTAGATGCTAGAGGGACCCTGCGCACTCTTCCAGGGGTGTATGTATTGGAAATAGGAAACCACAGGGGTGTTTATATTCAGACAACATGGTGTGGATATGGATGTCTGATATAAGCCAACTAAAATATGGCTGACACTGGACATGGTAGAAGGGGGTGGGGACAATCAGTTAGCACAAAATGACTGACACAAGATGTCTGGAGACCCCCAAAGTAAACAGTGATGTCATGTGTCAAATAGTCAGTTGTGGCAGTGTGCCACTTTTGTGTGGTTCTGTATAAATATGGCCTTGAGGTCAGGGCTGGAGCTATGACATTTACTGGCCTGCTTGTGTGTCTCTCCGCAGACCTGAGCGCTTACCTCCACTCGGCCTGCCTGCACGTGTGCCGGCATAAGGCAGCGTGCCTGCTGATGACTGCCTGCCTAGCAGCCTGTACGCTGGTGAATACAGTATGTCTCATTTTCCTGTCATTTGTCAAAATCTCTTCAGCCTCCCAGCCGTCCAAAATGACCCTCATTTCCTGACATCAGAGCCCACAGCCCAGAGTGTGTGGGATCTAATTCCATTGAACCAGACAATGAAGGCCTTACAATGAGTTTTCACAGTTAGCGTCTCCTACTACAGTTAATGGGACCCATCAAAGATACAGTGGGGCTGGGATTGGGAGGAGGCATGGCCCAGTTACTTTAGAGTACAGTCTATCAGAACAACAGTGGTCCAGGTGGGCACTGGGCTTAATTGACCTGAAAGCCTATGTCACACCTTTACAGATAAGCAAATTGAGTTAGAAAGGGACAAATGACTGGCTTAAGTCACACAGGACTTTTAGGAATTAGAATACAGGTCTTGTGTAGCCACCAAGGTCTGTAGGGTTCTGGGGCTTTCTATGTGGGTAAGAAAATATGCTAAATAGCATGTGGGCCATGTACTTTATCTCCTTCCTCAAGAATGGTCAGCACATGAAGGCCTGAGCAGCTCTGGGTCTCTTCCAAATCAACTAACTAACCAATGAGATGACGGGAGTTATCAATAATCCATGTTGTTAAAATTGGCCAATGCTGGCGGTGATCCTAAGGGGCAGAACTGGTCTCACCAGCCAAATGAGAAATCTGACTCAGCACACAGAGCGCAGAAGAGCAAACTCATCAACATTTGTTGCTGCATTCCTGACAGGCTGTGGGTCCACTCCAGGTGCCAGCGGAGGAGCAGGTGAAGAAATTGACTTATATACACAGTGGAAGTTCTTTCAGCCATAAGAAAGAAAATCAAAATTATGCCATTTGCAGGAAATTGGATATAAGTGGGAGATCATCATGTTAAGCAAATCCAGTCAGTCTCAGACAGACAAAGGTATGTTTGCTCTCATTTGTGGGTCTTAAGAATAATTCGTGCAGAGACACAAAATTATTATTTTGTTTTGCTTTTTTCTTTTTGAGACAGAGTTTATCTGTGTAGCCTTGGTTGTTCTAGAACTTGCTCTGTAGACCAGGCTGGCCTTGAACTCAAATATTCATCTACCTCTGCCTTCTGAGTGCTAGGATTAAAGGCATGTGGCATCATGCCTCCATCACAAAACAATTGAAGACCAGGCATGGTATCATATGCCTTTAAACCCAGCACTCAGAAGGCAGAGGCAGAGGGATCTTGATGAGTTCAAGAGAAGACTGGCTTACACAGTGAGTTCCAGGCCAGTCAGGGTTGCATAGTGAGACCCTGTCTCAAAACATTTAAAAATATTTTTATTCATTAAAATGTGATTAATCACAATTTTTACCTCTTCTTCTGCCTTGTTGTGAAGAAGGATTGACACGTCTTGCTAAAGCTGAGAAAACAACATACATGTCTCTTATTTATAACATCACATGGCAAGCAACATTTTACAAAAAACACCATTTAAAGCTAAGTTTCTGTAAGTCTGCTTAGTACTTTGTGAAACACATCAAAATCCAGATAAGAAGCCAGGAACATTTCTTACAAAGGCCTAGACAGTATTACGCAAGGTTGTTTGGTCTATAATTTCCTTTGTGATTCCTCGGCTTTTCAGTCATATTAGAAAACATCCACAAACTATGTGCAAATAAAAGGGTGTGTTCAAATAAAACTTTATTTATAAATAACTAGCAAGCTAAGTTTTCCTTCTGGGCTGTAGATTGTTGACCTCCAATCTAGACGTAAAGGTGATAATTAGGATTCTGTGTTGACTAGTTCTCTCTCTCTCTCTCTCTCTCTCTCTCTCTCTCTCTCTCTCTCTCTCTCTCAGATTGTAATTTTTTGGGGGTTTTCTGATTTGCTTTTTTTTTTCTTTTAGTTTTCAGAGACAGGGTTTCTCTGCATAGCCTTGGCTGACCTGAACTCATTATGTAGATCAGGCTGCCCTCAAACTCACAAAGAGGCATCTGCCTCTGCCTCCCAAGTAGTCTTATGATGCCAGCTGTGGACACAGGCTGAGAAGGAACAAAAAGCTGTCTCTACTCCCCAACTTTATCATCCAAACAGATTTGACCATTACAGTCTTGATCATGGTCATGAAGTGGCTTGAGAGAGAGAGAAAGAGAGAGAGAGAGAGAGAGAGAACATTATTTTAGACTAATGATTCAATAATTTGTCAGATCTGGGCCAGAGAGACTGTGGTCTCAGTGGGGCAGACTCCTCCCTCCTCCCTCTTCCCTCTGCTGTGTTCAGCTCCCCTCTTCACAGCAATTCTCCACCTGTAGAGAAGCATGGCAAAGCTATAGACCCACTTGCCAATTGCAAGTGGGGCAGTGGGGCAGTGGGGCAGTGGGGCAGTGGGGCAGACTCAGACAGCTGCTCAGGTTTAAGACAGACTATGACAGGACAAACCACTCTCCCTCTCCCTCCAGTTTCTTATACCCAGGAGCCATGGAAGACGCCCCACAGGCAGGAGAGGGGGATATTCAAGATGCTTGCCAAGTTGCAGGGAGAGTCATAGACTGTGAAGTCATCCAAAGAGCTGGGTTGACCTTGATGACAGCCAATCTATCACGTTACTTCACTTTACAGATGAGTCCCAACTGAGGTATAAGAGAAGTCCTAACGGGCTCATGTCTGCACAGGGACCGTATGGGTTTGGTCCAGAGGGGAGTAAGCTGTGTCACCTGTCACTCAGCGGTGCTTGTTCTGTTTTGCTTTATAGCTATCCACCCTTGGAAGTTCAGCAGAGGCTGTAGGGACCTTGTCTGACCATAGACACATCAATATGCCAATTGTTTGTGAAGCTGTCATCTTTGGTCCCTTTCCCAGACATACTTTGGAAACTGACTAAACTGTGATTATTTCCTCATGCTTACCATGGCTTCATCAAGCAGTCAGAGAAATGGGTTTGTTATTAGAAGTATGTAATATAAAGAATGAAAATTTAATATTGAAAATGTATTATTTTTTTGTCTTTAACCTGTTTTCCAGCTTGTTTTAATTGGGATTTTGATGTTCCGTATTAAGTAGTTTCCATGTCTCTCTCTCCTTCTCCCTGAGGAAATAGAAAACAAAAACAAAACCAGATGCTTCTAAAAGATTACAATGAACATAACAGTGCTTTTCAGATTTCCTATGCTACTGTTACGTGCAAAAAGTCTAATACATAGTAAAAAAAAAATAGCTCATAGCTTTGTAATGACCAAGTCTTTGATATTTAATGTGGCATTCTGAAATCACATCAATTTGACACAAGCTAGTCACTGGAAAGGGGAAAATGTCCCCAGAAGATCAGCCTGTACACAAGGCTGTAGGGCATTTTCTTTTCTGTCCTTTTCTTCTCCTATCTATCTATCTATCTATCTATCTATCTATCTATCTATCTATCTATCTATCTCCATCTATCTTTGTTTTTTTGAGATAGTATTTCTCCGAGTAGCCTTGATTGTTCTAGAACTTGCTCTGTAGACTAGGTGGCCTTGAATTCACAGAGATTCTCCTGCCTCTACCACTAAAAGCTTGTACCACCACCACATGGCAACAGGGTATTTTCTTAAATAGTGATTGATGGGGAAGGCCTCAGCCCATTGTGGGTGGTGCCATCCCTGGGTTGGTGTTCCTGGGTTCTATAAGAAAGCAGGCTGAGCAAGCTGTGGGGAGCAAGCCGGGAAGCATCACCTCTCCATGGCTTCCGTATCCGCTTCTGCCTCCAGGTTCCTGCTTTGCTTAAGTTCCTGTCCTCACCACTTTTGAGCACAAACTTCTATATGTAACTGAGTGAAATAAAACCTTTCCTCCCAAGGCTCCTTTTGGTTATAGTGTTTCATCACAGCAATAGTAACCCAAATTAAGACACCCAGGTTTACCCAGATGCCATTTCTCCTGCCCTTGGCATTGATTCAATTCATTTACTCTAGAATTAATAGAGAAAATAACTTCAAGCAGTTTACTTTGTTTCCCACGGGACACACTGAAAATAATAATAATAATGAGAAATAACACTTAAGTGCTTGCTGTGTGCTGGGCATCAGGATGAGCCTGTTATGGTTTGGATTTTAAATGTCCCCAAAGGTTTGGGTGCTGGAAGCTTGATCTTTAATTGGTAACATTGGTAAGAGTGGTGGAAACTTCAGGAGGCCAAATGCTTAGATGGGAGTTACCTCTCTGAGTAGGGGATTTCTTTAGGGGATACTGAGAAAAATCACACTGGTCTCATTCCAAATCTATCTTTCTTTCTTTCTTTCTTTCTTTCTTTCTTTCTTTCTTTCTTTCTTTCTTTCTTTCTTTCTTTCTTTCTTTCTTTCTTTCTTTCTTTCTTTCTTTCTTTCTTTCTTTTCTTCCTTCCTTCCTTCCTTCCTTCCTTCCTTCCTTCCTTCCTTCCTTCCTTCCTTCCTTCCTTCCTTCCTTCCTTCTTTCTCTTTTCTTGTTTTGTTTGTTTGCTTTTTTCCAAGACAGCGTTTCTCTGTGTATCTCTCACTGTCCTGGAATTTGCTTTCTAGACTAGGCTGCCTTCAAACTCACAGAGATCTGCTTGTCCCTGCCTCCTGAGTGCTAGACTAAAGGTGTGCATCACAACCACTACCTGGTTTTTTGAAGTTTCCAGTTAGTTTTTTTTTTTTCATATCAAGTGACATTCTTTTTTTTTTTTTTTTTTTTTTTTGCTGTCATAAGGGCTAAGCATAGTTCATCTGTGTGAGAACACAGCTTTAAGAGAACCAGGTTTGGGAAGGATGTGATAATTAAAGTCATCAGTTCAGTTGTAGTGTTCATTGTGTGGTCAGTAGTAGTGGTCACTGTGATGGTCACTGTGATGATCATACATATATTACATACATGTAGGTACATACTATATTTGTATATTTACAATATTTCTCATGTATCTTACATTACACATAATATACATCATTGGAGACTTGCCCTTCATACTTTTCTCTCCTTATTTTTTCTTTCCTTCCTTGCTTCCTTTCATTTGTTTGTTTCTTTGTTTGTTTGCTTGCTTTGCTTTTTTTGAGACAGGATTTCTCTATGTAACAGTCCTGGCTGTCCTGGAACTTGCTTTGATCTCACTGAGATCCACCTTCCTCTGCCGCTGGAGTGATGAGATTAAAGGTGTGTACCACCATCACCCACCTTTTTTTAAAAAAATCTTTTTATATTTATTTTATCAAATGTATGAGATATATTCTCTGAAAACAGATATCAAGCTAGGGTGATGGTATGCATCCACTCTGTCTCAGGAGGCTGAGGCAGGAGTACGTACCTTATTAAAATCATTGAGATTTTAAGTTTAAGGATGTATCTTACACTACACATAATATATATATATATATATATATACCTTAGGATCTGTGTATATCCATATGTGCAGGTGAATATGTAAGCACTTTCATGTTGAGGTCAGGGAACAACCTTAGGTGTCATCCTGAAGTCATGCTCCACAGTTGTTTTTTGGAACAGGATCTTTCCCTTGCCTTAGACTTACCAGGTTGGCGGATCTGGTTGGTTGGTGAGGCCAAGGATTCTCCTGCCTCCATGTCCACTGGGATGGGATCGCAAGTATATGGCACATTTGTTTCTTAAAAAAACAAACAAACAAACAAGATTTTGAAGACCAAATGCAGGCCCTTGCAGAGACTTTATTAACTGAGTTTTGTCCTTAGGCCCCGTGTATGTGTGTGTGTGTGTGTGTGTGTGTGTGTGTGATCCACATGTATGTATGGTGTACATGTATGTGTACATGTACAAGGAGGGCAGAAATTGATATTGGCATCTTCCACCATTTTCCTCTCTATTTATTAAGGCAGGCTCTCTCAGGGAACCCAGGAGCTTGCCAGATTTGATTCATCTAGCTAGCCATCTTGTCTAAGGGATCCCATCCCTGCCTTCTGTGCAGTGGAAAGTGGGCTGCATGCCTTCCTAGTTTTTATATTGAATACTAGTGATCATACTTGAGTAGCAAGCTCTTTAATCCACTGAGGCATCTTGATATCCCCTTCCATGTTTTTAAAATTGTTATTAAATACACTTTCTTGGTTATATAAAGTTTGGATACATTTAACTGAATATTCTGGGTTTCTAACCTTTTGGAGTCTGACCACAGAAACAGCTTTCTTCCTCCCATTACACACAATAGCTACTAAGTGTGAAACACACGGGTTGATAGATTTCAGTCTTCCTTATTTGTTTTTAACTCTTATACATTTGGACACTACTTTCTTCTTCTAACTAAACTTGACAATGGTCAGTCTGAAACTTTTGTGTCTATAATTACACACTTTACTGTTGGAAAATTTATTTAAATCCCAGCCCGAGGTTTCTACCCCACCTTGGCTATTTAAGTTCCCAGATGAAAGACACACACAACCTTTATATTTCAATAAGCCTTAAACAACACCATAGCAGGGCAGATCCCGTTCTCTATGTTGTTGGCATCTATTTCCTATTGATCACCTTGAGTTATTACTATGTTTTGTCTGGGCTGTTCTAACTCCAATAGGCCAGCCCATGGGGGTGCATGTTCTTTCCTCCTAACCCGTGGCTGCTTCTGCTTCTTCCTCTTGCACTTTCTTCTCCCCTTTTCTCTCTGACCCCAAGCCCAGGAAACCTAAACCCCAGCCATGTCTCTTCTGCCCAGCTATTGGCTGTTGGCATCTTTATTTACCAATCAGAAATCACTTGGGAGCAGGGTCACAGGGGCTATGTGCAGACTCCAGGTCTTGGAGGTCCATGCTTAGCATTATAACAGTTAGCAAAAGACTGAACCTCAACACTTGGCTAGTAGTATTTTGAGTCTTTTACAATTACAAATGACCCTATGAATACGGGATCTTCATGCTAGTTGGTATCTTAGCCAATGTTCTATTGTTGTGAAGAGACACCATGACCACAGAAACTTTTATAATGAAACACATTTAATTAGGGCTGGCTTACAGTTTCAGTGGTTTAGTCTATTACCATTACGGCAGAAAACATGGCAGCATGCAGGCAGATATGGTACCAGAGAGGTATTTGAACAGTCTATATCTAGATCAGCAGACATCAAGGAGAGAGACTGGGCCCCTGCTTGAACATTTGAAATCCCATTTGAAACCCCTAGTGACATACTTCCTCCAACCACACCCATTCCGACAACACCACACCTCCTAATCCCTCTCAAGTAGCCAATGACCAACCATTCAAATATAGGAGCCTGTGGGGGTGGGGGTCATTCCTATGCAAACCACCACAGTAGGCACGCGGGGGGGGGGGGGGGGGGGGGGGGGGAACCATTATTCTGCTGTTTATTTCTTCCATATCAGCAATACATAAACAAATTCATTTAATTGATAGGATTCAACCTGTTAAACATGAGTTCGCAGTCATTTCCTGCCTCCTACACTTTCTAAAAGGAGCTCCCTGGATAAACGGATACGCAACAGTCATCATGCTTAGCACAAAATGCATCTAGTCACAGCGAACTTGCTTTTTGTCATCAAATTCCTGACATCCTGTGGGCCAAGGCTGGGCATCCTAATCTTCCTAATCCACTTCTTAGGAGTTCCTGAGATTCCTCTCCAGAACTCAAATCAGAAGAGGAATTACTTAATACTCCTGCAGGAAGAAGCAAAAGTCCTGAACAGGTCTAGTCTGTGTCTTAGGAACCAACCCAGGAAGAGACTCTCGACAAGAAACACTGGAAAAGAGAGATGGGGAAAATGGCTCCATCAGTAAAGTGTATGTCCCCCAAGCCTGAGGACCTGCATTCAGATCCCCAGTAAAAAACTGGGTGAGTCAGTAGGTAATTATAATCCCAGAGCTGAGGAGACAGAGACCGGAAGGTCCCTGAAGCCTGCCTACCAGACACCCTCACTGAATCAGTGAGTGAGTTCTAGGTTCAATGAGACCATCCTTGTCTCAAAAGAATTACATTCAAGATGGTAACATCGACCTCTCACCTCTTTTCAAGTGTGCAGGAATGTTCACACACACACACACACACACACACACACACACACACACACACAGAGCAACCTGTATGAATGTGGAAGACACAATCCTGCCGGCTTATCTGGGAGGGGGAAATGGGCGGATGGGTGACCCTGCAGCATATGTGAGAAGGGCAGGGCAGACCTACAGTCTGTTTGGGAGGCACAGAGATAGTCCTGTCAGCAGGCCAACCTTGCTTCCATCTGAGCTTCTGGTCAAGCTTGCTCCAGAAACTTCCCCAACGCTGGGGGTGGAGGCAACCTTGCTATGGTGGTCCTTCTCTTCTGTGTCCGTTTCTCATGCCTCTTGCCCTTTCTGAGATTTATTTGTGCACTGTCTGCTTCCATTTCTGTTTATTATGGATTGGTGGGCAGGGCGAGTGACAAAATAAATCTTTAAGATCTCAGGGCCCAGGGCTGGAGAGATGGTTCAGTGGTTAAGAGCACTCACCGACTGCTCTTCCAAAGGTCCTGAGTTCAATTCCCAGCAACCACATGGTGGCTCACAACCATCTGTAATGGGATCCAATGCCCTCTTCTGATGTGTCTGAAGACAGCTACAGTGTACTTACATATAATAATGAATAAATCTAACAATAACAAAACAACAAAAGAAAATCATGGGCTAATCTAAAAAACCAGGCTAATTAATTATTATATTTTTACTTTAAATGGTGTCTAAAAATTGGAGTAATTTAGAGCGTTAGTAGCATAGAGATGTCTTCGCTACATCTAGAACATTAAATTGTTCTTACGCCCTGTTCTTTTCAGTCTTTTAATGATTGAGCTGTTGGTATCAGCAGTATCTGGAAAGGAAAGAGAAAATAAAACCAGTCATCTAGAACTAAAACGGCCACAGGAATTCTCTGACAACCTGAATAGTAGAGAGTATATGGACTGTCAGGATGCTTTCAGGATCTTTTCCATCAGGATAGAGATCCCGAGTCCTTTAGTTCTCGCTGCAAATCATCCCTCGAATGCATTATGTAGGTTTGGCATAGATGTAATAATGCAAATGTAAAATGTAACAGATATAATAAAAGGAGCACGGCCATCCAACTACAATTATTCCACCAAGCCACAATTTATAATGACTTTGAATGAAAAAAAAATTACGACATGTTTGCTTCTCGGTGTGGTTGAGAGGTGTCCTTGCAGCTCTGAGGGAGAGCACAGAGGCAATTTGGAAGAGTTGAGACTGAAAATGGCCAGCAGGCTGAACGGGGCCATGAGAGGAGGTGGGAACAGAAGCCAGAGAGGAGAGAGGTGGGGGCCAGTGGACCAAGAAAGATCCGGAAGCAGAGCTGCCAGGAGCCAGGAGGCCAAGAGGCTAGAGACCTCGTGTCCAAAGTGACTGAGGTTCTAAACAGGATCAGAAGCTGGGGGAAATGGGGTGGGGGGGGTGGGGAGCTAGAGTAGAGGATGGGGTGAGAGGTGCTGGGAGGAACCATAGGTACTGGGTGAGACTCGTTTCTGAGTTTCATCAAGACCTGATAGATTTCTATTTCTTTTTCAAAAACTCCAGGTGGACTCCCGGATGGCGTATGACATGCAGTGCCGTGCTGTCACGGTAAAGCACAGCAGGGCAGAAGTTCTGAGTTCGGACACTCAACTGGAGTGGAGACAAGCCCTCCTGTGCTCTTCACCCCACTTCAAAGCTCAATACTGAGCTCCAGGTTTCTGAAAACATTGTTTTTTGTTTGTTTATTTGTTTGTTTTTTGTTTTTTTACGATTTATTTATTATTATATCCCAAGTACACAGTAACTGTTTTCAGACACACCAGAAGAGGGTGTCAGATCTCTTTACAGATGGTTGTGAGCCACCATGTGGGTGCTGGGATTTGAACTCAGGACCTTCAGAAGAGCAGTCAGTGCTCTTAACCGCTGAGCCATCTCTCTAGCCTGAAAACATTGTTTTATGGCTTCGGAGTTGAGCTCGCTGAGCTGACTCAGTGACTATAGTGCTTGACAAGCATGGGGACTTGAGTTTGACCCAGAACCCCATCTCTTCTCTTTTTTAAAGTCAGGCACAATGGCAGGCACCCATAACCTCTGTACTAAAGACGTGGAGACACACACATCCGTGGGGCTCGGTGGCCGACCAGCCCAGCACACTTGGTGGGCCCCAGGCCAGTGAAAGTCTCTGTCTCATAAATAACCACTGAGGACTGGCACCTGAAGAATGACATCCTCTATACACGCGTGCGTGCATACACACAGAGACAGACAGACAGAGAGGGTGTGCTCTGCTTTCACTGCAGAAATGTCACTGGGGGTCTCAGTGTAAGATGGGGGAACCAAGAAAAAAGAAAACCCTAAAAGGCAGAAACTAGGAAAACAATGCAAAGCTCTGGTATGCCAGGGTAGGAAGGTCCCTACCCTTGGAATCACGATCATCCTTTCAAGTCTGTGTGACCTATAGATTGATATTTTATCCTCACCACCTAAGCCTGAAGTTGAGAATCTTTCACCCCAGGGCCATCTCTGCTGCCACTGGCCCTGTCTTCTCACCGCACACTTTTTGAAAAACCTTTTTCCTTTTGGGGTCTTCTGTGGATTTTGAATCCCAATCAATGGGTTTTGCCAGCAACACTTTTCTCTCAGGGTTATTATGGGAGTGTGAAGTAGAGATGGAAAACCTTCTGCTTGGTTATTTCCCTGATGATCACTGGGACTAGGGACTAGGCAACTCTTCATCTAAAAGTCCGTAGGATGTTCATTGAGGAAACAAAATGGAACTTCAATTAAATATTAAAGGGCTTTTACTTTGTGAAATCATTAACTTCTTGAACTCATCTGTTAAAGAAGTTAGCCTGCCTGATCGGTACAAAAGTTAAGGTAGAAATTACCTAAAATTAAAAGCAAATTTGTGTTGTACTTTGAAGAATAGAGCCTATAATGGAGCGAGTCTCTTGTTGAAAACACAGTTCATTAATTCTCCTGTAGAGCCCTTAATTTCTCTTACCTCCTCTTCTGTATGTTCTCTGTGTGGGAGGTTTTCTGGAATATGCAGGTGCTGTAAGATAAAAGGGAAAAAAACATTATTTGTTCTCAGAGTCAAGTTCTGTGGCTTTAGATCAAATGAGCCTGCAGCCCTAAGCAGTCTGAAAGAATGTTCTTCTTCACCGAATCTAGAGGCCCTTCGCCATAAAACTGGGACCCACACTAGACTGCTGTGTATAATCGTTGTATTTAGACAGGGTTTCTCTCAGCCCTGACTGTGTTGGAATTTCCTTTGTAGACCAGGCTGCCTTCAAACTCACAGAGATGCATCTGCCTCTGTGTCCGAGTTCCCTAAGTAAAGGGCGTGGGTCACCACCATCCACCTGCTCTTTCTTAGTGAGCATCCAACATGACTCTTGAGTACTAGTAGCTCTAGTTTTCTTATCTATAAATGAACAATAACCTAGTTACCTTGACTCTCTGTTAAGATTCTATGATGACCAGATACTGCTTTATTCATTAAAACCCAATTAAAAAAAAACTTAACATATGCCAACATCTTAACTATAATTTAGACTGAGATAGCTGTAGTTGCTTTTAAAAAATATTTAATTTTCTTTAAAAAATGTATAGGTATGAGTGCTTGTCTGTATGTATGTAAATTGCATGCATTTTCCATGCCCTTGGAGATCAAAAGGAGGTATCTGCCCTGGAGAGATGAAACAGTTGTGAGTCACATGGTGTGGGTGCTGGTAACCAAATCTGGGTCCTCTGTAAGAGCAGCAAGAGCTTTGCTGAGGCATCTCTCCAGCCCTTAGGCCAATTTTTATCTGCTTACGATAGAAATAACTTGTTTTTAAAGACCTTCTAAGCTACGGACTAATAACAATATTACCAATGTAGAGTAAAGAGAGTATCCTTTTGCTACCATTGTTTTGCTCTATTTTATTTCATCTATCAGTTGGGCTTCTCCAGAAAATATACCATTCTGTGGTGACTTTTGATTTCCAAATCAGACCAGAGAAGAAACATGTAGAAGGTGGTACCCTGGGGTTGCTAAATCAAGCCTTGTAGAGAATGCTTGAATGACAATTCAAGACATCCAGTGCAATTTGGAAATCTCATAGTCCAGAACTGCACCTCAGATCATCCTAATCCAACCCCATGTCCTGAGCATGTGGTTTCTCAAGTCCCATTACTTCAGCCAATTCTAATGTGTCCTTGATATTGATCACTGTACAAAAAGAATTCGTTGGAATCCCTTGGTTGTGAGTGGAAAAAAAACCCAGTTCAGCAGAAAATTCACTAGTAAGGAAAATTAGAAACACCCTGACACCCCTTAAAAAGCCTGACCCCATCCAAACCACATAGGTCTGTCTTTCTAAGTCACCAGCTCAGCAGGTTAGTGAGACTCCATTTTGATCTCCAAGGCGGATGCAATCTAATGGCAAGGAGCCATCTGACATCACTTGGCCTTTTCCTTCCTAAAATGTTGACTTCTTACTCTACCTGTTCATATTTCTGAATTCCCCCCATCCCTGCCTCTGTGTTTCTTGTAGGGAAATCTTGAAAGCCTTATGTGGAAGAACCTGAGTAGATACTTCAGTTGGTAATGTTCTTGGCACACAAGCATGAGAACCTGGGTTGGACACTATAACCCAACTAAGGAGCTGAGCACGGTGGTTCACAATTGTCATGCCAGGGCTAGAGAGAGATGGGAGAGGGTGGATCCCCGAGGCTCAACGGTTAGCCAGAGTAGCCTAATAGGTGAGTTCTAGCTCCCAAGTGAGAGTCTCTCTTTCCCAAAAAACAGGATGTTTGCTTATTTAGGAACAATACATGATGTTGACCTCTGACTTCTAGATGTACACATGAACATGAATGTGCATACACATGCACGGATACATGCACACATACACGTGAATGTGCACACACATGCACACATATGTGCGCACACACAGAGACCTTGAAAACCTTATGCTGAACATCCCCCATTGATCTGATACCTCCCACATGTCTATGAAAAATAATCTTTGCATTGGAACCATAGACACATTTGAGAGCTTAGTGTGGGCAGTTTGCTCACACTAAAAATAGTATGTGAGTGGTCTAAAACATCAAACATTTCTGCTTCCTTTAGAAGGTTCACAGGAGCTGGGCGGTGATGGTGCACGCCTGTAATCCCAGCACTCTGGAGGCAGAGGCAGGCGTATTTCTGAGTTCGAGGCCAGCCTGGTCTACAGAATGAGTTCCAGGACAGCCAGGGCTACACAGAGAAACCCTGTCTAGAAAAAAACAAATCCAAAAAACCACCCCCCCAAAACAAAACAAAAATAGAAGGTTCACGGGCAGCTGGGATGAAGGCATCGCTTCAGAGATTGCTCTTTTGTAACCGTTAAGACTGAGAAGCGTTTTCGTTTGATCTCAGGTCTTTCCCTAGTGTATTTTCTTTGATGAAGCGCATCTCTAAAATCTTCTGGATGTAATCAGATCTAAATCTGAATGGGAAAATGAATCACTAAGGGGACACTATAGAATCTTACTTAAATCTTGCAACAAAACAGATAGGACTGAGAAAATTCAACCTTTCTAATCTCTCTCTTTCTCTGTGTGCATGTGCATGCACACATGTGTGCAGTCATACATTTCTGTTTGTTTTGAGAAAGAGTCAGGTGCAGTCAAGAATGACCTTGAACTCCTGATCCTCCTGTCTCCACCCACTGAGTGCTGGCATTACAGGCTCTCAAAATCACACATGGAAAAGCTTCCTATCTTATAGTTTATAAAAGGAATAACTAAGAATCCAGAATGCCAGTCTAATTCTCTCTTCAACTTTGGAGAAGACGCAGGCACGTGTCATATGTGGTTGCTTTTTTCCAGCTGGGAAAAAAAAAGATGTTGATGTCTGTTCTATTTGTTCTTTAAGGATGTGGTAAAGAAGTGCACATTCATTGAAAAGTTTGAGAAATCCCTCTGTAAGTCATGACTTGAAAATTTTTGTCAGAAATAATTCTTTGGGTCTCAGAATGTTTTGTCTCAAGTCTCTATTTCTGCCTACACAAGATTGCTTGATGAGTTGTCCTTGGACTCTGGTCTAAGTTTCTGAACAGATGATATTATGACTTTCTGATAAAGGAATGGTAAGCTTTCTGCGTTCTATAGAAATTCCGGGATGAGTCTAACATTTCATAAACCTGATAACTATTTAAACAGACAAACTCATGAGGCTGGAGGACGGCTCAGTAGGCAAAGTGCTTGTTTCATAAGTGTGAGGACCTGGTTCTCAAGAACCCATGAACTGGTATCCCAAGAACTCATGATGTGAAGTCAGATACTGCAGAGTCAGTGTGTGATCCTAGGGTTCAGGTAGCAGGAGAGGAGGCAGAGACAGATTCCCTGGAAGCTTGTAGTCCAGCCAGCCTGGCAGATGTAACAACGAACAAGCGGTTAGAAGTAGATGTAAGGACAAACACCTGGGATTGTCTCCTGACCTCCATGAACACATGCATGGGCACACGCACACTACTGTTTCTATCATATTATCAATGGATGACTATATCTTCTAAGAGGATCCATTGATTAATAAGCCTAATCCCCCAAAGAGTATGCAGTGATTTCCTGCATTTCCCAAAAGAATCAAATAAAAATCAATGCACAGAATAGGTCCCAGAGATCCAGCCTACAGAACAGACTTGGAACAAACCCCATCATAACACAGTAGCCTGTGACTAAGATACCCACAGCTTGCCCTCCCACCTGGCTCTCCTTACCTGGCTGGGAGGGGAATAAGGTGGAGGCTTCTGAGAAGTTGTCTTCACCATCAGAATTATCATTGCTGAGTACTGCACAAAGGAAAGAAAAGTCCTTAAGCATCTTAGGGGTAACAGCAGGCCCACACAGCAGGGGACAACTGAATGTAAAAATTAGGAAGGCCCAAACAGTGAACTAAAGGCTGTGAGCCCAGAACTGGTGCAGAGGTGCTCCCTCCCAGTTACCGACACACATCTGCACCGATGTGCTCCCTTCCACCCACTGACACACATCTGCACAGACGTGCTCCCTCCTAGCCACTGCCATGCATTTAGTCTGTACCCCTATTCTGGTTCTTACTTCCTGTCTTAGTCACAGTTTCTGTTCCTGCTCCTTTCTCTGTGATAACTAACCCGGTATTCCTAGGCAGTTCCCCATCCAAGTACTAACCAGGCCTGACCCTGCTTAGCTTCCAAGATCAGATGAGATGGGGCCTGTTTGGAGTGATAAGGCACTTCCCAAGCATTTACATGGGTTGGGGGTAGAGGATGGAGTACAGAATGGGATAAGTGGGTGTACTGACTGGTTTTGGGTCAACTTGACACAGGCTAGAGTTATCACAGAAAAAGTAGCTTCAGGTGAGGAAATGCCTCCATATTATCCAGCTGTAAGCATTTTGTCAATTAGTGATCAAGGCAGAAGGGCCCTTGTGGGTGGTGCCATCTCTGAGCTGGTAGTCTCGGGTTCTATAAGAAAGCAAGCTGATACCACTCCTGGGCATATACCCAGAAGACTCCCCACCATGTAATAAGGATACATGTTCTACTATGTTCATAGCAGCCCTATTTGTAATTGCCAGATGCTGGAAAGAACCCAGGTATCCCTCAACAGAAGAGTGGATGCAAAAAATGTGGTATATCTACACAATGGAGTACTATTCAGCCATTAGAAACAATGAATTCATGAAATTCTTAGGCAAATGGATGGAGCTAGAGAATATCATACTAAGTGAGGTAACCCAGACTCAAAAGGTGAATCATGGTATGCACTCACTAATAAGTGGATATTAACCTAGAAAACTGGAATACCCAAAACATAATCCACACATCAAATGAGGTACAAGAAGAAAGGAGGAGTGGCCCCTGGTTCTGGAAAGACTCAGTGAAACAGTATTCAGCAAAACCAGAACGGGGAAGTGGGAAGGGGTGGGTGGGAGGACAGGGGAAGAGAAGGGGGCTTGCGGGACTTTCGGGGAGTGGGGGGGCTAGAAAAGGGGAAATCATTTGAAATGTAAATAAATTATATCGAATAAAAAAAAAAAAAAAAAAAAAAAAAGAAAGAAAGCAAGCTGAGCAAGCCAGGGGAAGCAAGCCAGTAAGTAATATCCCTCCATGGCCTCTGCATCAGCTCCTGCTTCCTGAACTGCTTAGTTCCAGTCCTGACTTCCTTTGGTGATCAATAGCAACGTGGAAGTGTAAGCTGAATAAACCCTTTCTTCCACAGCTTGTTTCTTGGTCCTGATGTTTGGGCAGGAACAGACACCCTGGCTAGGACACTTTCGCTCCCGCCTCTTTCTGTCATTCCCACTGTGCTCCTTCGCTTTCCTCATGGCTCTGTCCATTACTCTTGCTCTTCATCTGGATCCAGGGGTGGACATCTTCATGCCTGGCTTGGGTATGTTTCCCTGTCCACTTCTTCTCATACACAGTTTGATTCCCTGACATTTTTCTCTTTTCCTTAAATTCTATTCCCCTCACACCAACCATTTGTCACCTTCTTTCTTCTCCTTCTCCTCCCCCTCCTCCTCCTCCTCCTTCTTCTTCCTCTTTCTCCTCCTTCCTCCTATCTTTCTCCTCCTTCCTCCTACCTCTTCCTCCTCCTTCCTCCTCAACCTCCTTCCTTCTCCTCCTTCTCCATGCTCTTCCTTCCTCCTCCTTCTTCAGAAAAAAAAGTCCTCTGACCTAAACATTTATTAACCTCCATTTCTCATTTCTGCCTTTAATTTCCCCCACTATCTTTTGCTAAGCTGAAGGTTGACATTGGGGGGCTTCTTTCCCTTCCTGCTTCCTCCTAACTACCTGGGCTAACCCAAAGGACCCTGATGGCATATGTAATCCCCTTGCCTGGAAATCTGTTACAATTCTTGAGTTATCCTTACCTATTACCTCAGAGTCCTCATTTTGTTTGGTCCTTGCTTGAGTCTGTTGGTTACCATGCAAAGAAACTGATGCATTTTCATTCTTTATATCTACCAGAATCACAGAACAGGGACTTATCAGGAATTCATTGTTGAGTTGCTCAGCCCCTGGACCAAATTACAATGAATAAATTATTTTCAGGAACAGAGGAGACAGCCCAGTTGGTAAAGGCTTGGTGTTTAAGCACAAGGACCTGAGTTTGAGACCCAGGATCCACATAAAAAGACACATAAGTGGCAGCCATTTGCAATCCCAGCACTCAGCAGATAGAGACAGGTGGATGCCAGGGCATCACTGGACAGCCAACCACCAACCAACCAAGCCTAATCAGTAAGCTCCAGGCCAATGGAAGACCTTGTTCAAAAATAAAATGTTGGATGATAATGGTAAAGGAAAACATAACCAGAGGTTGATCTCTGGCATCTGCACACACACGCCACATACACATGCACACAAGTACACATATATGTATGCGTGCAAACAATACAGATATATAAAAAGTAGGCTTCTGTGCTTTGTGACTCTGAGGCCAACCCCCTCTGACTCTTGCTTTTAGCCTCTTTTCCCCAGCAAGGCTTTTCCATCTCTTTCCTGCCTTTTGAGTTTCTTTGCCAACTCTCTGCTCCAGGTCTCCACAGCACATCAAGTTCCACCCTTCCCTCTTCATGCCTAAATGTTTTCTTCCTGCATCAGACATCAGCCTGTTCCTCTGCTCCCTCTCAGAGTCCTGAGCCCTTCACCTGGGGTCCATCTTACCCTCTGGCACAGAACCTGGGCCTCTAGGCAGGATTGTTGGTTTCCTTTCTGGTTCATTAGTATTGTTGCCCGTGTTAGTGGAGGCATCTTTTCTCACTCTGCTGATATGTTCGTTTTCACAGAGGTCTTCCGAGAGGCCATCTTCAGGCAAACTTGAAACTAGAAACGATTTTGTTTTATAAACACTTATTCCTCCATTGCATCAGGATCCAACAGGAAATGAAAGACCACTCTGAAGAAGAGGGTTGGAAACTCTGGGGGAGAAGCTCTGACCTAGCTTGCCCAGTCTCCTATCAGAAGGTCTTTCCTGGTCTTCCTTCCTTGAAAAGCTGGTAGGAAATGTTCTATAGGATTTCCCTGTTCATTGAACTTCTAAGAAGAAAATCACATGCCATTTTATCCCTCGGCCAACACAGGAACGTTTGGGCTCCACTGTGGTCGAAAATCTGCCTGCCTTCCCGCCATTGCTCTTTATTTTCTCTAGGTGGCACTTCCCTTGACTTCGCTACAGGGGTGCCCCTCTCTATTAAAGAGAACAATACTCTTTCTCAGGTATTAAAAATCACCTGGAGACTCTGCACAAAGCCCTGGTGTCTGAGTGAGGGTAGACAGATGGAAGAAAACAAGAGAGAAAATGTTTGCTGTCCTTCAAAAGCAGAGAACAATTTTTAAAACGAGGAGGGACATAGAAATCTAATTTGAGAACAACCTAATAATCATTCTTCAGCCCTCCTGACATCAGACCAAAGAAGTACATGCATGAAAATACCTTCCTGATACCCAAGGGAACCAAGTGAGCGACCACAGCACCTAGCTGAGGCAAGGCAATAAGAAAGGATGTTGAGCATGGCCAAGAGGGCAACTTTAAACTGTCCCTAACCCCCAGTAACACAGTATGGAAATAGACACCTTCAGCCAAGGCCACAACAGAGAAGTAAGAACTAAGCTTTGCCTCGGCCCTCAACACTGGTGCTGCCCCAGTGAACCCAAAACTAAACCCCTATGAGATCCAAGCTAGAACTTGTGACTTGAGCCTCCAAGCCTGCTACTCCCACAGTCTTAGGCTCTTGGACAAGAGCTCATCTCAAAATCAAGGCCTAGTTCCTTTGTGGAGGAACAGAGAAAGAAAAACTTTAAAGATACAACACAAAAATTTCCAATTTTGGGCTGGAGAGATGGCTTAGTGGTTAGGAGCACTGACTGCTCTTCCAGAGGTTCTGAGTTCAAATCCCAGCAACCACATGATGGCTCACAACCATCCACAATGAGATCTGATGCCTTCTTCTGGGGTGTCTGATGACAGCTACAGTGTACTTACATTTAATAAATAATTCTAAAAAAATTTCCAAATTTATGGAAAGATAAATATCCAGGTAGATGGATGAAAGGCTGCAGTCTGATTTAAGGTACACCACAACAAATGAGGTTGACTTCATAATTAAAAGTCACCTATTAAATAAAACAGGCCGGTATCAGATGTCTTCAATCCAAAAGTCAGAAACTATATTGTAATTATAACTCAAATCCATATATAGAAACTCACAGCAAGTTACAATATTCAATGTTGAAAAACATTTCCTCCACAAAAGGACTCCTGTCCTCACTGCTCCTATTCCATACAACTGTGAATGAGCAACAGGGACAGAGGAAGGTGCCCAGGGCCACAGTCATGGTTGCAGAAGTGGTTTTATGTCGACTTGACACAAGCTAGGGTTATCAGTCAGGATGGAACCTCAATCGAGGTAATGTCTCCATGAGATCCAACTGTAAGGCATTTTTAAAAACTAGTGATTAATGGTTGAGGGCCCAGACCATGGTGGGTGGTTCCATAGCTGGACTGGTTCTGTAAGATAACAGGCTGAACAAGCCAGGGGGTGTAACCAGTAAGCAGCACCCCATGGCATCTGCATCAGCTCCTGCCTTATGGTTCCTGCCCTGCTTGAGTTCCTGTCCTGACTACCTTTGGTGATGAACAGCAGTGTGGAAGTATAGGCCAAATAGACCATTTCATCTTCAACTTGCTTTTTGGTCATGGTGTTTCATTGCAGCAATAGAAACTCTAACTAAGGCACAAGAAACTCAAATGAGATGCTGCCTCATACTGGTTAGAATGGCTATCACCAAAAAGACAAGTGAGAAGAAGTGTTGGTGTTGCTGTGGAGAAAGAGGACCCTGTGTGCTGTGAGTTGTGATGCAAATCCTTAGAGACATTAAGAAAAAACAGTATGGAATTTCCTCCAGAATCCTGAAAATAGAACACCATGTGATTTGACAATCCTCTCTACTGACACCATAACCAGAGAATTAAAATCAGTCTGCTAAAGAGGTCCTGGGACTTGTTACAGTCTGACAGTCTCCACATCTGGATTCAGCCTAGACAGCTGCCAGCAGCTGGAGAAAATGTGGTATCCACGTAGGATCGACTTCCAGGCAGCCTTAAAATAAAGGAGACCCTGTCAACGGAGACAAGGCGAATGGACAAGAATATTACATGGAGCAAGCCAGGCCCAGAGAAGCTGCATGATTTCACTTTAGGTGGCATGGGAAAGGGTCTGACTCAGAGAGGGTAGAATGGGTGTGAGGAGGGGTCTAAAGCCACCGTGGACATAAAAGTTCAGTCAGGAAGAAGCCAATTGTACACTGTGATAAAAGTATACTGTGCTCTCAAGAATTCTCTGAGGTTATACATTTTAAGTATTTTTACTACAAAAAAAGAGGTAATACTCATACCTTGATGTAGCCATTCCACAGTGAATACTTAAAACATTACACCACCTCTGAGATTGAGTGTGTGTGTGTGTATGTGTGTGTGTGTATGTGTGTGTGTGTGTGTGTGTGTGTGTGTGTGTGTGTGAGAGAGAGAGAGAGAGAGAGAGAGAGAGAGAGAGAGAGAGACTGAGATTGAACCAAAGATCTCACATGTGCTAGACAAACATTCCACCACTGAGCAATACCGCTAATGCCAAATACACAAAATACTTTTTCAATAGTCAAATTGAGAAAGATTATGATTTTTTAAATAAACAAACAAAACCAAACTCTACCAAACACATACAGAACATCTGAAAAACAAAGTCAGGAAGGTGAGCAATAATTACTCTTTTCATTCTGGGGCAATAGGCTGCGAGACTCTGTGGTAGCATTCCTGTTGTTCAGCTGGACTTGGAGTTCACGGGAGTCTGAAGACAGAAAGACCATTGGTGAGATCCCACAGAGCAATGCTCTTTCCTACCTTCCATCATTATCCCTCACCGTGCTTTTCATCTCTTGATTCTATGTCTAGCCTCATCTACATGCAGGGCTATCCCAGTCCTAGAAGGCACCTGTTCATTGTGACTATGGGTCCAACCCCCTCTAACTCTTGCTTTTAGCCTCTTTTCCCCAGCAAGGCTTTTCCATCTCTTTTCTGCCTTTTGAGTTTCTTTGCCATCTCTCTGCTTCAGGTCTCCACAGCACATCAAGTTCCACCCTTTCCTCTTCATGCCTAAATGTTTTCTTCCTGCATCAGACATCAGCCTGTTCCTCTGCTCCCTCTCAGAGTCCTGAGCCTTTCACCTGGGGTCCATCTTACCCTCTGGCACAGAACCTGGGCCTCTAGGCAGGATTGTTGGTTTCCTTTCTGGTTCATTAGTATTGTTGCCCGTGTTAGTGGAGGCATCTCTTCTCACTCTGCTAATATGTTCGTTTTCACAGAGGTCTTCCGAGAGGCCATCTTCAGGCAAACTTGAAACTAGAAACGATTTTGTTTTATAAACATTTATTTCTCCATTGCATCAGGAACCAATAGGAAATGAGAGTCTACTCTGAAGACAGAGAGGATTGAAAACTCTGGGGGAGGGGCTAAAGGAGCCTAGAAGGTAATGAAAGACAGGGTGAATAGGTAGTCAGGATCTGGAGCAGGGCCTGAAGGAGGGACTTGGGGGACAGGAGGGTTGTGGGGGAGAGTTAAACTGAGGCCCAAAATAGGGATGGAGGAATCGTGGGGTTGCTTTCTCCATTCTCTATAAACATTTGCAAATGTCACTCTTGTTAGGAATACTGTAGGAAGCTGGTTAGAAAGGAAACTTGTCAAAGAAGAAAGCGGGGGCCTGAGACCAGAGGTAAGGTCTGAGCCATCATAGGCTGAGTGGGGACTGGGTCCCAGAGTGAACAAATTCAGGACTGAGACCCCCCCTTCCCCACAGGGAAGCTCCCTGGCCCATAGTGGATTCTGTCTTCCCAGCCCATCCTCATCCCCTGAACTCAACAGGATGTGAATGAATAATGTATCATGCACTACAGTTTCATGATTTTTTTCTGTTCAGTATTTTCTTAAATAAGTTAAGTTGCAGAGAAAAATAATTGAAAAGTTATTAATACAAGCCTTGACATGGAATGTGGCCTTGGTTGTGTCCTTTATGTGGCAATCCACAGTGGTTACAGCTGCCTTTCAGGGTCATGGGTGTGATGACAGTCCTTACCCCATGTGTGTGCATCACAGCCCATGTCTCTGCTAGCTCAGACTATTGGATATACAGATCGATGGCTAACTGTTTACTCTTCTGCCTGTCTGGGTGGGTTGTTGTTTATGCATACCCATCCAACCCTGCCATAGGCGTCATTAGGAGCCATTTCCAGATAGAGTTGTTCCAGACTACACAATCAGGAAGCATTCACCTGTTTTCCCTGCATCTCTCCGCCCCAGTATCCCCCTCCTCCTCACTGCACCCCGCCTCTGTTGCACTCCTCTTCCCTACTGCACCCTCCTCTCCACTGCACTCCTCCTCTCCACTGCATCCCTCCTTCCCACTGCACCCTCCTCCCCACTGCACCCTCCTCCCCACTACACTCTGCCTTCCCACTGCACACTCCCCCCCCAATGCATCCCTTCCCTCTGTTCATCACTGATCACAATCCCACCCACTCGTGGTTTCTGATTCCTACATTGTGCATCTGTAGAACAACAGTTAAGAATTCAGGGTCTTGGATAGCGTGATTTTTCCAAATGTTAAAAGCTTCTTGTGAAAGATTTTGAAATGTATTACAATTATTTCAAAAGTCACTCGGAAAGCTGTTGTTTTGCTTGTTTTGGTTTGTGTTTTTGTGTGGAGGTATGGTGGTGGATGGAGAGATGGCAGAATGGTTAAGAACACTTGCTGTCATGCAGAGAGGACCTGGGTATGGCCTCTAGCACCCACATGGTGCCTCACAACTGTCCACGACTCTAGTTTCAGGGTATCTGACACTGTTTTGCATCATCTTAGGGGACAAGGAAGACACACGTGGTACCTATACATAAATGCAGACAACACCACACACACATAAAACAACAACCAAAAATCAATCTTTTAAAACATTTTAAAAATTGAAGTGTTAATTTTAGGAAATTTCTTTTTAAATGGCATATCCCACCTGAAACCTCCACAGTAAGTCTTCCAAAGTGCTAGACATGTGTTGCCAGAGACGAATCTTAGAACAAAGAAATAAATACTAAAGCATACATACCAAGGTGATTTGGTGATTTGGAGAGTTGATGATTCTCAGTTTGGTTTCCCTGGATGAGACTGGAATTTCTTCTATCATTACTTCTCCAGCCTGAGGAATAATTGATTTCATAGTGAGTATCCATGTTGAATACACAGACAGAAGAAAATACCCATTTAATGCAACTGTGAGAAGCTTGGATTCTGGAAGCGGGTACAAGTGACACCGACAGAAAACACACAGCGACAATAACAACAACAACAACTACTACTACCACAACTATAACAACAAGAAATGCCTGCAACAGCGGTAAAGTAACAAACACATCAATAAATATCCTTCACGTTGTTACTTGAAGTCTGTCTGCAGCATGTGCCATTGTCTCATCCCTGTTACAGATGACACCAGGGCAAGACTGGCCAGGTAACCTGTCTAGGCTCACAAAGGCAGAATTTCAACTCAGACATTTCTATTCTGCCAGGATCTTATGGCATAACTGAATCCCAATACTTAGTTGGATGAAAGATTAGATCCCCTGAAATGAACTCCTCATTCTCTGAAAAATGGTGTGAAATGTCATCATCCTTAAGTTATCGAGAAGATAAATGCAATACCTGTATCAATATCCCATATATCAGAAAGAAAATCATTATAATCAGTGCCTTAAATTTAGAATATTCTGAATTAGTATAGTTTAAATATCTATTCAAATAAGGAAGTAAAGGGCTTAATTAGAACATCAGGAAGCCAGGCAGTGGTGGTGCATGCTTTTTTTTCATTGTTGTTGTTTTTTTAAGTGATCATCTTGCCTAGAAAGGGATTCCCAACCTGCTACCCCAGTGATAGCAAATGAAATATATCATAGAGGGAGTCAGTTGTGTCATGATCTGATGAGGTAAACCCAAGGGGGGAAATTTGTGGCCTCACAGAAGGAGCATTCTCAGCACACCCTTCTCACCACCACTGGACACAAGAGCAGAGCAGGTAGGCAGTATCTAGTCATGTCAAGCAAAGCACAGGCGAGTCACTGTGGACCCACATATGCAGGCAGCATATATAGAAGTCTGAACCATTCTATACCACCCAGAGGACTAGGGCCACAATATTTAAACCCTAAAGTTGGAAACTAGGGATGTGGATAATGTTGTGGACATCAGAAACACAAGGAAAGAATATCTACCATGCTCACAGTGTGTGGGTGAGTTTTTGTTTCCTTGTATTTTGTTTGTCAACAAAGCAAGATAGGATCATCTTGGAAAGAGGGACTCTCACTTGGGAAAATTTCCACTATCTGATTGACCTATAGGCAAGGCCCTGGGGGTTTCTTGATTAATGACTGACATGGGAGGGCCCAGCCGACTGTAGATGGTATCACCCCATGTAGGAAGAAAGCAGGCTGAGCAACCACAGGGAGAAGTCAGCAAGCAACTTTCGATAAGTTGACTGAACCCTTTCCTCCCCAAATTGATTTTGATCATGGTGTTTCATCACAGCAACAAAGGTAGACTGGGACCCATGGGAGGAGATAGCACTGTTTATAGAGTCAGCAAGGACAGACCTTCAGATGAGGAGGGACCTGAGGGTAACCAGGTCAGGCTTCTTTGAGAACAGCTGCCACTAGGACCTAAGGAGAAAAAGGAAAACAGATGTTTATTTCAGGAGTTGGAGCAGAAGGTTACATCTATCTTTGCGAGGTAAGAGCTAAATAGCTCAACATGGCACCAATCCAGAGTTCATCTGGAGCTGATAAATTCTCCCTGGCCCTTGAAGTCAGACTCAGGTCATGGAGTAGGGTACAAGGGTCACCCCTGGGTGAGTGGAGCCCTGCCTGGGCCACTCTAGCACCTGGTGGTGACTTGTCTTCATATCCCTGACTAAAGGATGCCCACATGGGTCCCCAGAGCTTCCCTGCCCTGTGGTCTTATGTGAGTTCCCAGGAGTCCTTGGACCATATGTCCTTTCACACAACAGTCTCCAAGTATATATCAGATGGGCTTGTCCCTGCTGGCCTGCTCCCGAGGAGTCAGTGACAGCTTACCTCCATTCCCCCCATTCTCACTTCCTTATGTTTTCTCTTGGTATTTCTGCCACTTCTCTTTCATGTTTTTGTCGTTAGCAGTCCATGCTCAAGAACACAGACTCTGCCTCCAGAATGCCTGCATTCTTGCTACTTCATTTGAAACCATAAACATTCCACACATGACGTTTTTCCCAATTTGAGCGTCTCATCTATAAACTGGGCATCTGGCTGATACTAGTCCTTAACGGCAGCTGGTTAGACAGGAATCAAGAGTAGATGCTAAGCAAAGGAGGAAGCTAAGTGGACTTTTCTGTCATTGTCTTTAACTCTTTGTTTATTATGATAACTGAGCCCTTTACTGAATTAAATTAAACATAAGACACCCCGCTGGTGACTGGAGACTTGGTTGGTGTGGGCAAGTGTTAATCATCAACACATCTGGTTTCAGAGATGAAAGACCTCACAAATAACAGGAGCATCTCTCTCACAGAGTGTTTCCTCTTTGAGGCTGACGTGGATCACAAAGCTTCGCCCTTCACAGTTTAAAATGGACCATCTCCTTCATGGATTTTTCTAAATTGCAGTGACTTCTGAGTACCCAGTCTCTTTCAACCTGGATTCCTGACACAGGGCTCAGATTCCTTCATCATGGGTATCAGGATGATGATCTGAGGCCATGATTGCTCTGTCAGGATCCTATTTCCCATTAGAGGCTGGCCACAGTTTGGGTCTCAGATACTCTTCCAAAGCTCATATATTAGATGTCTGCCCGTTCACATAGCACTAATAGATTCTGGTGATACCGTTAATCAGCAGAGCCAAGTGGAAGGGAGTTGGATCACCAAGGGTGTATCTTTGAAGGGCCACAGGCACCTCCTCTCTTTCCTTGCTCCCAGGACCCCATGAAGTAAAAAACTTTGCTTCACCCAATCCCTTGCTTTGATGTTCGGCCCCGCCATAGGCCTTAAATTGTAAGGTCAAACAATCTGGACTAAAGTCTGTAAATCCCTGAATCCAAAGAAATTTTTTGTTTGTTTGTTTTCGAGACAGGATTCCTCTGTGTAGCCCTGGCTGTCCTGGAACTCACTCTGTAGACCAGGTGGGCCTCAAACTCAGAAATCTGCCTACTTCTGCCTCCCAAGTGCTGTGATTAAAGGCATGTGGCACCACTGCCTGGTGAACCCAAAGAAATTGACTAGCCAGGTTCTGTTTTGTTTTTGAGAGAGTATTACTATGTAAATTGACTGGCCTCCTGCCTCAAGGTTTTCCATGTCCAGCTCCTCCTGGGTAATTTGTCCCAGTACAAGAAAGCTAACACCAGATTCATACGGGGTGCCTGCCTTGCTGCCTCTATTTCTTCTGATTCACACTCTTCTACTGGGCACCTTTATTTCCTATTATCAGAGGAGATAAGAAACTTTCCATAGCTGTAATTACCTGGTTCAAGACTTAGCTGGGAGTTTGGTTCACCTCCATTATGTCTGTAGAAAAAAAATCCATTCGGTAACACTAAAGTGGGAGGAGACGGAGAGGGAAGAAGAGGAGGATACCATTAGACATCTCTAGCAGCGACCAGGGGCAGAATTTCAAAATTACACATTTAGGTATTTCTAGCTCTCCAGTCACTGCAAGTTCACTGGGTTCAGCTATCATTCCCTGGGAGAGAGAAGACTCCCACAATTGACTTTATGCTGCCCATATAGAAATGAGAAACTCAAGGTTAAGAACAAAAGAAGGACAAGAAACTCTGTGAGCTGTGTCTTTCTTCCAGTGTTCAGAGTACAGCAAGGTATACATCAGAACAGGAAAAATAGAAGCACAACACGGCTTCCGGATTCTACCAGACCTTCAAAGAAGAGTTAACACCAATACTCTTCAAACTATTCCACAAAATAGAAACAGAAGGAACACTACCCAATTCCTTCTACGAAGCCACAATTACGCTGATACCAAAGCCACAAAAAGATCCAACAAAGAAAGAGAACTTCAGACCAGTTTCCCTTATGAACATCGATGCAAAAATACTCAATAAAATTCTTGCCAACCGAATCCAAGAACACATCAAAACGATCATCCACCATGATCAAGTAGGCTTTATCCCGGGAATGCAGGGTTGGTTCAATATACGGAAATCCATCAATACAATCCACTACATAAACAAACTCAAAGAACAAAACCACATGGTCATTTCATTGGATGCTGAAAAAGCATTTGACAAAATTCAGCATCCTTTCATGCTTAAAGTCTTGGAGAGAACAGGAATTCAAGGCACATACCTAAACATAGTAAAAGCAATATACAGCAAACCGGTAGCCAGCATCAAACTAAATGGAGAGAAACTTGAAGCAATCCCACTGAAATCAGGGACCAGACAAGGCTGCCCCCTTTCTCCTTATCTTTTCAATATTGTACTTGAGGTACTAGCTCGGGCAATTCGACAACATAAGGAGGTCAAAGGGATACAAATTGGAAAGGAAGAAGTCAAACTATCATTATTTGCAGACGACATGATAGTCTACCTAAGTGACCCAAAAAACTCCACTAGAGAACTCCTACAGCTGATAAACAACTTCAGCAAAGTGGCAGGTTATAAAATCAACTCAAGCAAATCAGTGGCCTTCCTATACTCAAAGGATAAGCAGGCTGAGAAAGAAATTAGGGAAATGACCCCCTTCACAATAGCCACAAACAGTATAAAGTATCTTGGGGTGACTCTTACCAAACATGTGAAAGATCTGTATGACAAGAACTTCAAGACTCTGAAGAAGGAAATGGAAGAAGACCTCAAAAAATGGGAAAACCTCCCATGCTCATGGATCGGTAGAATCAATATAGTTAAAATGGCCATTTTGCCAAAAGCAATATACAGATTCAATGCAATGCCCATCAAAATCCCAACTCAATTCTTCACAGAGTTAGAAAGAGCAATTATCAAATTCATCTGGAACAACAAAAAACCCAGGATAGCTAAAACTATTCTCAGCAACAAAAGAAAATCTGGGGGAATCAGTATCCCTGACCTCAAGCAATACTACAGAGCAATAGTGTTAAAAACTGCATGGTATTGGTACAGTGACAGGCAGGAGGATCAATGGAACAGGATTGAAGATCCAGAAATGAACCCACACACCTATGGCCACTTGATCCTGGACAAAGAGGCTGAAAACATCCAATGGAAAAAAGATAGCCTTTTCAACAAATGGTGCTGGTTCAACTGGAGGTCAGCATGCAGAAGAATGTGAATTGATCCATCCTTGTCTCCTTGTACTAAGCTCAAATCCAAATGGATCAAGGACCTCCACATAAAGCCAGACACTCTGAAGCTAATAGAAAAGAAACTGGGGAAGACCCTTGAGGACATCGGTACAGGGAGAAAGTTTCTGAACAGAACACCAATAGCGTATACTCTAAGATCAATAATTGACAAATGGGACCTCATAAAATTACAAAGTTTCTGTAAGGCAAAGGACACCATCAAGAGGACAAATCGGCAACCAACAAATTGGGAAAAGATCTTCACCAATCCTACATCAGATAGAGGGCTAATATCCAATATATATAAAGAACTCAAGAAGTTAGACTCCAGAAAACCAAACAACCTTATTAAAAATGGGCTACAGAGTTAAACAAAGAATTCTCACCTGAAGAACTTCGGATGGCGGAGAAGCATCTTAAAAAATGCTCAACTTCATTAGTCATTAGGGAAATGCAAATCAAAACAACCCTAAGATTTCATCTTACACCAGTCAGAATGGCTAAGATTAAAAATTCAGGAGACAGCAGGTGTTGGAGAGGGTGTGGAGAAAGAGGAACACTCCTCCACTGCTGGTGGGGTTGCAAATTGGTACAACCACTCTGGAAAGCAGTCTGGCGGTTCCTCCGAAAACTGGGCACCTCACTTCCAGAAGATCCTGCTATACCACTCCTGGGCATATACCCAGAAGACTCCCCACCATGTAATAAGGATACATGTTCTACTATGTTCATAGCAGCCCTATTTATAATTGCCAGATGCTGGAAAGAACCCAGGTATCCCTCAACAGAAGAGTGGATGCAAAAAATGTGGTATATCTACACAATGGAGTACTATTCAGCCATTAGAAACAATGAATTCATGAAATTCTTAGGCAAATGGATGGAGCTAGAGAATATCATACTAAGTGAGGTAACCCAGACTCAAAAGGTGAATCATGGTATGCACTCACTAATAAGTGGATATTAACCTAGAAAACTGGAATACCCAAAACATAATCCACACATCAAATGAGGTACAAGAAGAAAGGAGGAGTGGCCCCTGGTTCTGGAAAGACTCAGTGAAACAGTATTCGGCAAAACCAGAACGGGGAAGTGGGAAGGGGTGGGTGGGAGGACAGGGGAAGAGAAGGGGGCTTACGGGACTTTCGGGGAGTGGGGGGGGTTAGAAAAGGGAAATCATTTGAAATGTAAATAAATTATATCGAATAAAAAAAAGAGTGAAATCAAAAAAAAAAAAAAAAAAAGAAAAGAAAAGGCAGAGGTTTTCATGGATCAAAAGTCTAAGATCTGGCACATACCAAAGGGAAGTCCCAGGCAGCCTTGAAGATGGATAAGATGGGGTTGAAGAGCTGCCTCACACATTGTTGGTTTCTATGAGCATGTGGTACTGTACTAAGATGGATCCTGCACCCACAGGTGAACTGTCACTCAAGGTGGGCAGTAACCAATCTGATGGACTGCCATGTGTGTCATTATAAAGGTTCCCACTGTAGAGACACAACAGTGCTATTCTACTGACAATCAGCACTTCTAACCCTATCCTCTTCTACACAGCCTGAGGATGGTGCACCTCCCATTGTTCTGAGAGCCTAAGTGCTCAGCAGAAGAGTCTGGAAGGTGTCTACTGTAGCCATTTGTCACAAGCTATCAGAAGATGTACAACACAGTAGTCTTGTTAACTGCTATATCCTCAATCGCCCTGCATGATATATGGCACATGATAAAAGCTTAACATATGTTTGTTGACAACAAAAACAATTGTGCTCCCAAGGGGCGATGTAATTGGTAAACCCAATTACCATTTTCAAACCTTCTACGAATGACTTCCAAATTGGGGTACTTATTCAAGTTGACAGCACTGAACAATTCATGAAGGACCTCTATGTCAAATTTCTTCTCCAGTTCATCCAGGGCTTTGTAGATCACTTTCTGTACAGGGACCAGCGCTCTACAAGAATCTTGAAAATCCTTAAATAAGAATATTGAATAGAGAAAATTTCAGTTCAGGCTTCCAAGTCACAGAAGAGCCCTATAACTATAACTATAAAATATATAAAATATATAAAATATTTAAAATATATAAAAATAACTATAGTTAGGGGACCTCAATCCCCTACAAACATATCTTCTAAGATGAAGCTTTATATTTGCATGACTACTTCATGAAACAAGTAAACACTGTCTCTTTGAAAGCAATCACTGGTGACTTCGAGCTATGACATATAAGAAGGGCCTCCTTTGAAAGGAAAACATGGGTTAAAGGTCAACTATGGGGCTATCCCTCAGTGCGTAGAGGCACTTGCAACTAATCCTGATAGCCCGAGTCCATCCCTGGGATTCAGATCACCATCTGAATCTGAAGAAGAAACCAACAAGTCATACTTGGTCTCTTTCTTCCCCATGTGCACAGCAGCTGACTCATACACATATGCCCACACAATACAAATATATATATACACATGCGCACAAGTAAATAAGCAATAAATATAATACTAATTTAAATGTGTAGAGGGGCTAAAGAGATGGTTCAGTGCTTGAGAGTGCTTGCTGCTCTTACTGAGGACCCAAGTTCAGTTCCCAGTACCAAAACAGGAGCTCGCAAACATTTATAATTCTAATTCCATGTGATGACTCTGTATTCCTTTCTGGCCTCCATGGGCACCAGGCACAGAAGTGCTAAACACAGATAGACACAGGCAGAATATGTGTACATGAAAGAGAAAGAATAAACACATTATCCTAAATAATATATGTCTCATAGCCAGGCTACATTTGGAATAGCCTGGGCAGGTGGCCAATGGTATTCTATTAACGGGACAGGTCCTGGTCTCCTGTTTAACACTGATTTATCATGAAGAAAATAAGATGCCCATTCCCTCTGATTTCAAACCCTACTGGAGAGTGGCATGTTCATAAGGCAAAAGAAACACTAGAGGGTCTAGAGAGATGGCTTAGTGATTAAGAGCAGTGGCTGCTCTTCCAGAGGTCCAGAGTTCTATTTCCAGTACCCACATGGTGATTCATAACCATTTGTATAACTCCAGTTCCAGAGAATCTGGTGCATTCTCTTTTGACTGCCAAAGGCACCAGAGGCACAGATGGTGCACACATACACTTACAGACAAAACATTCATACATATTGGCACAGTGACAGGCAAGTGGACCAATGGAATGGAATTGAAGACCCAGAAATGAATCCACACACCTATGGTTACTTGATTTTCAACAAAGGAGCAGAAAACATCCAGAGGAAAAATGATAGCCTTTTCAACACATGGTGCTGGTTCAACTGGAGGTCAGCATGCAGAAGAATGTGAATTGATCCATTCTTATCTCCTTGTACTAAGCTCAACTCCAAGTGGATCAAGGATCTCTATGTAAAACCAGACACACTGAAACTAATAGGAAAGAAACTGGGGAAAACCCTTGAGGACATGGGTACAGGGGGAATCGTTCCTGAACAGATCACCAATAGCTTATGCTCTAAGATCAAGATTTGACAAATGGGACCTCATAAAATTACAAGGTTTCTGTAAGGCAAAGGACACTGTTAAAAGTACAAAACGGCATCCATCAAATTGGGAAAGGATATTCACCAACCTTACATCTGATAGAGGACTAATATCCAATATATACAAAGAACTCAAGAAGTTAGACCCCAGGGAACCAAATAACCCTATTAAAAATGGGGTACAGATCTAAGCAAGGAATTTTCACCTGAAGAAATTCAGATGGCCAAGAGGCACCTTAAGAAGTGCTCAACATCATTAGTCATTAGGGAAATGCAAATCAAAACAACCCTGAGATTTCACCTTACACCAGTCAGAATGGCTAAGGTCAAAAACTCAGGAGATAGCAGGTGTTGGCGAGGATGTGGAGAAAGAGGAACTGCTGGTGGGACTGTAAGATGGTACAACCACTTTGGAAATCAGTCTGGTGGTTCCTCAGAAAACTGGACATTACACTTCCGGAGGACCCTGCTATACCTCTCCTGGGCATATACCCAAAGGATTCCCCGGCATGCACTAAAGACACATGCTCCATTATGTTCATAGCAACCTTATTTATAATAGCCAGAAGCTGGAAAGAACCCAGATGTCCCTCAAAGGAGGAATGGATACAGAAAATGTGGTATATTTACACAATGGAATACTACTAAGCAATTAGAAACAATGAATTCACAAAATTTTTAGGCAAATGGTTTGATCTGGAAAATATCATCCTAAGTGAGGTAACCCAATCACAAAAGAATACACATGGAATGCAATCTCTGATAAGTGGATATTAATTAGCCCAGAAGCCCTGAATACCCAAGGCACAATTCACGTAACAAATGACTCCCATGAAGAAGTATGGAGAGGGTCCTGATCCTGGAAAGAATTGATCTAGCATTGGAGGGGAATATAAAGACAGAGAAAAAGGAGGGAGGTGATTGGAGAATGGATGGAGAGAAGAAGGTTTATGGGACATATGGGGAGGGGAGATCCGGAAAAGGGGAAATCATTTGGAAGGTAAACAAAGAATATAGAAAACAAAAATATTAAAAAGAAATAAATAAATACATAAATACATAAATAAATACATAAATTGCATACATAGATGGTATGAAATGTACGAGACATTGCTCACAAATGGAGAGCACACATTCTGGTCGATCTCGACTTCAGCAATGTTCACTGATGCCAGAAGCTGACATGGAACACTGTTCCCTCAGGTAGAAGCAGGCCCCTCTCCTGAGGCCTCTGCTTCTCATCTCCCTTACAACCCACAAAGAACTTATCCAGAAATATCTTCATGACAGGTATCACTCACAGGAAACCTAAACTTTAAATCTGAGGCCATAATAGTGATTCATAATTGATGAATTTCATAGTGTAACTGATACCTCTACAAAGTGCTATGAAAATCAATGAGCTTTCTTGGTCAAAATTTAGTCCTGGGGCTGGAGAGATGGCTAAGAGGTTCAGAGCATGTGTAGCTTTCACAGAGGACCTGAGTTCCATTCCCAGCACCCACATCAGGTGGCTCACAGTTCCAGGGAATCTGGAGCCCCTTGCAGGGCTCTGTGGGCATCAGCTCCTATGTGAAAGTGCATGCACACACACACACACACACACACACAAACACATAAATATGCACATGCACATAAGAAATGAAATCTTTTTAAAAATATCAAGTCCAAACTTAAAAATCTGTCAGTCATCTGATTTGATGTTTAGATCCAGGATATCAAATTGTAACTTAATTTGGAGCTTGTTTACTAGGTTATGATGCAGTAAATTTCACTTACTTCATACATTTTACTAGTGATGAAATTGTTGTCTCGGAGGCCCTCAAGAAAAGGAAATGTTGTTTTTATCGCATGAGAAATCGCCACTTTGTTTCTCTTGAAGCACTCTAATAGTTCAGGCAACATCCTAGAGGGAAAGATACCATGGGAAAATGGTTGTCAGTACAATAGTTGCTTGTGGAAAATATAAGGTTTTATATATGAAAGAAAGACTTTGAAGAAGTAACATACTTAAGACAAATGTCTTGAGTTAACCCCAATACATCAACAGCTGCACTGGAAGCTCTGGGTTCAAGCAAGAGGGACCCCGCCTCAATATATAAGATGGAGACCAATGGAAGGGGTCGGTCAGCATCAACACACATGTGCATGTACACACACATGAGCTGTCATACATGTGAATGTTTGTATACACAGGCATAGATACTGCAGACCACAGACATACCAAAAAATAAAGTTAACCACAATGCTAAATGTGATTTAAAAACTCCACTAATAGTTGTTCTCATACAAGATTGGTAAAAAGTAATACCTCTCACAGAATTATATGGAATATTTCTGGAGGTATTGTTGATAGCCAAAAAATAAATAGAAGTCATTAAAATGGCCTTTAATTGGTGAGTAGAGAAATAACACTGGACAATCTATGCCATGAAATATTATGCAATGAAAAGGACAAAATGCTAATACATTCTACAACATGGATGAATCTCAAAAATATTTCTTTTGTTTGTTTGTTTGGTTTTTTGTTTTGTTTTGTTTTTCTAGACAGGGTTTCTCTGTGTAGCTCTGGTTGTCCTGGAACTCACTCTGTAGACCAGGCTGGCCTCAAACTCAGAAATCTGCCTGCCTCTGCCTCCCAAGTGATGGGATTAAAGGCATGTGCCACCTTTACCTGGTTTAAAATATTTATTTCTTAATGAAAGAAATCAAACACAGAAGGCTAAATAATGTATAATTCCATTTGCAAGATATGCTAAAAAGTTAAATCTATAGAGACAGATGTATTAGTGATTGCTTTGACTAAGGGGAACAAGAATGAACTGTACATAGCTGCAAGGGATTCTTTAGGGATGGGGGTGGTCTATGTCCTAAACTCATACTGTGGTGCTAGGTGCACAGCTCTGTAAAAAGGATTTATATTCAAATGCAAAAAATGAAAGTGGACACTCAAAAGGCTGCACAGAGTGAGAAAGTTGACGGGGGTGGGGGGGACTTTTTCTCAGTTTACAAGCAAAAGAGGAAATGTGAATAATGAACACGGTGTGTCCTGTTTAGTTTGGATTATTAAAATCGATTGTTTGGTTTTTTTTCAACTTCACACAAATTAAAATTCTTTGAAAAGAGGAACCTGAACTGAAAAAGAGAACCCCCCAAAAGTGTTGCCTTTTAGACATGTCTCTGTGGTATTTTCTTGATTGATGATTGATGTGGGAGGGCCCAGATAACTGCAGGCACCACCACCTTATTTTTCTGGGATATATAAGAAAGCAAGCTGACCAACCAGTATGCTGGCCCACAGTGTCTGCTTCAATTCCTGCCTCCAGGTTTCTGCTTGAGTTCTTGCCCCGACTTTAATGATGTGGAACTATAAGCCAAATAAACCCTTTGCTTCCCTAGTTATTTTGGTCATGGTGCTTTATCGCTGCCACAGAAACCAGGCTAAGAGACTACCTGAGTGGATGTTTCCACAGTCTGAATAGGAATGCCAGGAGGTAACAGACAGCATTAAGTCAAAAAAAATCTTGTTGATGTCAGGATGTCTATGACTTAGAGCGCAACACAGAATGGCCAATGAGAAACCACCTCTGTCTACTCAAATACAACAACTGGAAGATGAGACTAACCTTACATACAGGCCATCAAAGCCACCTGTGAAGGGCAAGAGAAACACTGGCTCTGACTACATTGTCCTTCTTCAGTCTAGGCTTACCAAGACTGAGACCCTACACCTAACTAAGGTCTCTCTATCCTGGGGAACCAGAAACAAACAGAGAGCTCCCCAGAACTCTGAGGTGGCCTGGGGAAGGTCTCCATCTGCCTTGCTCAATGAAGAACACTGAATGACTGAGCAGACCACAGAAAAGCAACAAAGCAGGCAGGATGATAAGATGGGGGTGCAGCTGTGTCTCCACTCTCAGTGACACCCTCAGTGGGAGAGCCCAATCAGCTGCTCTGCTCTTGTGGCTCTATCTGTCCAGGGAACATGCTTACCAGTCCTCCCTATCCAGCAACCAATCAAGCCACAAAGCCTGTCTGTTTGCTCCCTAGGAGAGTATGTTATCTCTACCTCATAGCAGAGTACAGTTTTGGCTCCATCCAACCAAGGAGCATAATAGCAAGCCACCCTCCCTGCCTCAGAGCCTAGCCTATGACTGCCCCTGGGCAGATTTAAAGAGACATTATGATAACAGCATCTCTTTTTTTGTTTGTTTGTTTTGGGTTTTTTTGTTTTTAACAGCTGATTAGTATTTTTTTATTTATTGAAAATGGAAATAAAGGGAAGTAAAAACACTTTATGATAAAATTAAAGATTTACATGGAAAATATTTCAGATAAACACATTAAAATGGACGATTTTCATGGAAAATTAAGGAGTGAAATGGTAGACATGTAAAACATTGCTAAATTAATTGAAATATGGGATAGAAACATTTTATGATAGAATTGAAGATTTATGTGGAAAATATATCTGATAAAATTGTAGAAAAATGTAGAAAAACATGTTAGAATTGAAGATTATCATGGTAAACTTTATATAGATAAAATAATGGCAGACATAAAAGTATTCCTAAGTTGATCGAAAGTGGAATTATAAACATTTTCTGATAAACTTGAAGATTTACATGGAAAATATTTCTAATAAAATTGTAGAAATATATAGAAAAACATGCTAAAAATAAACATTATCATGGAAATTACATAGATAAAATGATAGGCAAGAAGATAATTCTAAGTTGACTGAAGGTGGAATTATAAACTTTTTCAGATAATATTGAAGATTTACATGGAAAATATTTCTAGTAAAATTCAAGAAATAGACAAACACGTTAAAATTGACTATTTCATGAAAATTTTTACATAAAAATGGCTGATAAAAAAACTCTTTCTAAGTTAATTGAAGGTTGAATTAGAAACATTTGTGATAAAATCAAAGATTTACATGGGAAACATTTCTGATAAAATGGAGGAAGTATATAGAAAGACATATTAAAATTGAAGATTATCATGAGAAATAATGCAGATAAAATGTTAGACATGAAAGAAATTACCAAATTAATTAAAAGGGGAATTACAAACATTTTCTGCTAAAATTGAAGATTTACATGGGAAATATTTCATTAGTCTATATCTTTTTATTGGGGGAATTGAGTCCATTGATGGTAAGAGATATTAAGGAATAGTGAATGTTGCTTCCTGTTATTTTTGATGCTATTGAACCCTTAAAAGGGAACGTATTCAATTGTGGCTTTCTTATACTTTCAGAGGTTTAATCTGAAATGTCATCAGGTCAGAGAGCATGGCCAGATGTAGACAGATGTGCTGATGGAGAAGTAGCTGAGAGTTCTATATCTGGATCAGCAGGCAGCAGGAAGAGAGAGACTCTGGGCTTGGAATGGGCTTTTTGAAACCGCAAAGCCAAATCCTAGTGACACACATTCTGCAACATGGCCACACCTTCTAATCCTTTCAAATAGTGCCACTCCCTGGGAACTAAATATTCAAGTCTGTGAGCCCATGGGAGCCATTCTGATCCAGAACACCACACAGAGCATTCACTGTTCAGGACTCACTGTGAAGGCACCTCATGCTTTATGGCAGAGGGGTCACCACAGCCAATGGCAGAGAAGAGAGAGTCCAGAAACACAAAGGACTATGGAGCCCATTGGTGGATAATCAGTGACGTCCTTAGAAACTGACAGGAATCAATTATAACCTCAGAGAGGAAACAAAAACAACACCCAGGTTACACCTCGTAGAAAGCTAGGCATGGTGTGAGCTGTCCAGTGTCCAACCATAGTGATGGGTGTAACCACAGCAACCATACAATAAACAAAGGACAGTAGAATGGAAGACCCCATCTGGAGGAATGATCCTGAAGCCACAAGGAAACTCTTCTCAAAGTGCTTAGCAGAGCACAAGAACTGATAAATGGGGGTGAAGGAAGACAGGGAGTTAACAAGATGTAGATGACAGAGCAGCTTGTAAAACCATGGAGATGAGCTAGAACCATTATCTATATATTTTAGATATATAAAATTTATATTATCCTTCATCACAATGTATTTCTTTAAAAAATAGAAATTAGGAGATGGAAGATTGCTCTGCGGTTAAGAACACTGGCTGCCTTTCCAGAGGACTCAGGTTCAGTTCCCAGCACACACATGATGGATCACAATTGTCTGGAACTTCTTGGAATCTAACACACTCTTCTGACTTCCTGAGGCACCAGGCATGATATGTTGCACAGACATACATGGAGGAAAAACACTCATACACATAAAATAGTGAAATAATATTTAAGATTAAATTAGAAATCAGGACTAGCTAGGTGGCTCAGTGACTTGATCCACAAGTGTAAAGACTTGATTTCAGATCCCCAGAACTCACATAGATGCTGGATGCTATAGAACATGTCTGCAATTCCAGCACACCTGCAGCTCCATAGGCGAAGGAGACAGGAGACACCATGGGAGCCTCACCTTCCAACTAACTGAGTGGACACAGAGGCAAAGAAGAGAACCTGCCTCCAACTCAAACAAGGTGCTAGGTGAGCACTAATCCCCAACAGTGTCCTCTGATCTCTGCATATGTGCCATCACACACACACACACAGTATTTGTACACACATGTAAACACAGCATTCACACACAAACTCATAACACTGCATTTACATACACAATCTTAAATACAGGCACTGCATTCCACACATATACATACACAGTGCATTGCAACACACACACATGCACACTGCATTCACACACACATACTCACATATACCCAGCAGTCATATACATACACGCAGACTGCATTCATACAAACATGTATATAAACAACATTCACATACATACACACACAGTGCATTCATATACACACACATACACACATACTGCCTTTACACTCACATGCTCACATAAGCACAGCATTTACACACCTACACACAGACTGCATTCATACATACTCACACATGGACACACACTACATTCACACAGAGACAAAATTTTTTAAAGTTAGAAAGGGAATAAACTAAGCTATTGAGTATTAAGTCATTGTCATTGGGGAAGACCTGGAGACAGCTCTTATGAACACAAAGATAAAAATCCTAAAGAGGATTGCACAGGGGCAGTGAGGACTGGGGAGGCCAGTATGGCTCCAGGGTAGAATCCTTTTGTCTAAAAGAAGAGACAGATGGAAGAAAAGAAACAAACTTTCCCTGACGAAAGATAGACTCCCACTTGTTACCTGAAGAACCCAGAACTGTGATCCAAACAAAACAAACAAAAACTCTTGCCAGGCCAGACGGGGCAGGACTTTAAGCCCAGGGACTCAGGAACCTGAGGCAGGAGAATTACCGTTTCAAGTTTAGCCTGGGCAACTGAATGAGATTGTGTCTCACATTAAAAGGGGATGCCCAAGTAAAGGGAGGGTTGGGGATATAGTTCAGGGTAGAGAACTTGCTGGGCAAGCATAGAGCTCTAGGTTCAAAAGCAGGAATTGCAAGCAGAAATGCAAAACCCCAAAACCCCAAGTGTGCTTGGATTTTCTCAGTGGCTTCCATTATCACTTTATGTGTGGATGTGTCTTTCTTACAAGATTAATACTAAAATTCAAATTTTAACTTTGTATAAGAGGAAACTCACCATACACAGTGCCAAAAGACAGGGGAGAATATATCCACAGTTTCTCAGGACATTTAGCGAGCACATAGAAGGCATATGACTTCTTCATAGACATCTGACTCAAGATAGGGAAACATCTGACTCAAGATAGCGAAAACAGACCAGTGACAGGACAGGGAACTAAAGGGCCGGTGCACAAGAAAAACATCCCATTTCCTGCATAATAGGGAGATGGCGAAGCAGCACACATCTCTATTGTCTTTGCTTACTTTGGCCGAGAGAGCGAAGATGCCTCATCGCAGTAGCTATTGGCAGGGAAATGCATAGACTTTCCAGGATTTCCATCCTGGGAAGCCATTTGACACCATCTATAAGCAAGTGGTCATTAACACCCTTTGTCTCCATAGTCTCCTGATTATGTCTTTGATGCAAGACAAACTACTAGTCTATAAGCATAATGTATTATAAGGCCACTGTTCCTGCCGCTTGTGGGTGACAGTCAACAGTGATAGTGAGCGAAAGATCATCAAAAGGAGATGCATGGAAATATGTGGAAAGGCCTGGCAAGATGGCAAGATAGGTAAAGGAGCCAGCAACCAAGCCTGATACTTGGGTTGGATCCCAGAAACCACATGGAAGGAAAAAAGAATCAACTCCTCTACTTTGCCCCCTGTCTCCATGATACATGCAAAGCTGCCACACATGTGCACACATAAATAAATATAACATTGGATTATACATCTCTTGGTTCATATACAAGTGCTGTGAACAGCAGGGAGCTGTGAAAAAGAGGAAAGTAACTATACACTCAGTACTCGGACGACCTCGCCAAGATTTCTGCTTTTCAAACAAGCTAAGGCTGAAAACACAGGACAACATTACAAACTGAAAATACACATTAATGAAAACAAATTATACACAAAATGCATTGGGGAAGATAAACGGGCTGGATAGATAGGTCAGCAGTTAACAGCAAAGATTGCTCTTAAAAGGACTGGAGTTCAGTTCCCAGTCTGGCATCTCATAGCCATCTATAACTCCAGCTACAGCAGATCTGACATCCTCTTCTGGGCTCCAAAGGCACATGCCCTAATAGTGTACACACTCTTCTCTCTCTCTCTCTCTCTCTCTCTCTCTCTCTCTCTCTCTCTCTCTCTCTCTCACACACACACACACACACACACACACACACACACACACACACACACTAAATATTTTGTAGACAATAAGAAAGACCCAGGTATGGTCTTATACACTTTTGATCTCTGTACTTGGGAGGCAGAGGCAGGTGGATTTCTATTGTGAGTCCATGACCAGGCTGGTCTACATAGCAAGTTTCAGGTCAGCCTGGACTACATAATAAAAAGACCAAGAGACCTGTCTTAAAATTAAATATAAATAATATAAGGAAGAATGAACTCAAGTAGAGTAAGTATATGGGGGACAGATGAGGGGTCTTATCCTTTCTATATTTCCACAGGTTTGAAAGCTTATAAACCACATTTTATTATGAAATGGTCCTGGTGGTCTAGGCCTATAACCTTAGTCAGAGGACTAAGACAAGACCACAAGTTCAAGGCCAGCCTAAGCTATAGAATGAGTTTCATGCTGGTGTGTGTAACTTAGCAAAACCTTGAATTAAAAGGTTTTTGTTTTTTGTTTTTTGGGTTTTTTGTTTTGTTTTGTTTTTGTTTTTTTAAACAGGGCTGAGGACCAAAACCAGGGCCTTGTGCTTGCTAGGCAAGCGCTCTACCACTGAGCTAAATCCCCAACCCCGAATCAAAAGTTTTAAAAATAGGGATATATAATCAGGTATACTCAAGATCCTAGTTTCAACTGCATTACTGAAGTATCGTCCAGCGAGAACAGAAAGCTAAAGGGAAATAAAACATGCAGCTTGCCCTGACCTTTGAGATCAGGGCCCTTTCTTGTCTTCTGTTTCCCTTGGATCAAGGTCTGACAGTGAGAGCTTAAACCAGGAGCAGGCTGGGGACAGCAGTGACAAGTCCTGCCAGACAGGTAGGAGACCAGGACAGCGAGTGCCAACTGTTTACCCAGCATCCTCTGTTGTTTGGATTTCTTCCCTAAGGTGACCTTCCTGCAGTAGACCTGCTCTAATGCAGAGAAAGGCAGAGGGACTGAGAGCACTCGGTCACAAGATAATAACAGAACCATGCCACAGAAGTCCCTGTCAGCTGTGGCCAGTCTACCTCTGACAGCTGGGCAGTGGTCACAAAGAAGGGCATGACTTGTGTGCAATGTGGCAGTGCATATCTAAGGTAAACAAACTCAAGTGTTCAGGTATGCTGATTCTCTCTCTCTCTCTCTCTCTCTCTCTCTCTCTCTCTCTCTCTCTCTCTCTCTCTGTGTGTGTGTGTGTGTGTGTGTGTGTGTGTGTGTCTGTTTGTCTGTCTGTGTCTCTTTACCCCACCTCCCAATCTGTTCCCTCACATTAGTGGCCAAAGCTACTTCATGTCAGGCAGTTTGGACTGACTGAAGCTTGGACTACTAACTCAAGACATTAGATCAACCATATTGTCAGAGGGAAAGGTTACAGAGGGAGAAAGACGACCCACCTGGGGCTGAGGCTGCTCCCTTCCATCTTCCAACACCTGCGTAGGGCCTGGGACAGTGAGCTCGGATCCCTTGGCGTCTGCACAGGCCTCAGGACTGTTTGCTATGGCCCACAGCTGAGAACAGGAAGAGAGCCCCAATAGTAACACAGCAGAGAAGGCTCCGCCCCAATGGGGAAAACAGAAACGAAAGTGATTCTCAAATCTCCAGGGTACTGCTGTGAAATTCTTTTCCATCGTTCATTTTTTTGGAATGTGGTAACAGGAAGAAAGAGAAAGGGGACACACAGGATTGCAAAAGGGTACACCAGGGCCAGTTGAGCCAGTTCCTTATGATGCCTTATTTATTCAAGGATGGGGAAAACAAACAAAACAGCAAAAAATGCCTCCACAGAAACTCAAATTTTTCTTAGTTGCTCCTGTGACCAGGAGGGGAGCATGGATTTCCCCAAGGTTGCCTGTCACGTCCCTGGTTAAAGTGACTTGTGTAAGGAGACAGCAGGGAAGGAGAGTCAAACACTTGTAAGGTATACCTGAGGCCAACAGAAGACCCCGGAGCTGGATCCTGACCAAGACAAGCTTTCTCTCAGACCCAGGACTGAGGAGATGCCCCTGGGTCAGAGCACTGTCTCTGAAGACTTGTCATCCCAGCCTAGAAGTCAAGGGCAGGAGGAAGCTGCAACAGTGGCCATCAGGGCATGAGGAAAAAGATCTGGTCCACCTTCTGAGGTACAGATGTGATAAGTGGTGATGAGCTGTCACCTCCAGGGAGTCTTTCTAGGAGGTCCCTCATGTATCATCAGGATATATCAAGTCCCTCTCCATCCCTACTTCTGGGAAGACTTTCTCTGAGGGACTTGGTGGACTAAGGTGAGCATCTGGCCTGAGGTCTCTCAGCAGTCTGCTCGCCTGCACAGACATTGGCTCTTTCTCATCCCTGGGCTCACCTGCACAGAGATGGGCTGGTGTGGAGCTGGAGTGGGTCTGACTGACAGGGAACAGCCTGAGGCCATGCCTGAGGTAAGATTTCTGGGGTCCTTTTCGTGCCCCACATTTTAGCCATGTCTCCAATTCTACTTTGATCAGGGATTAAGTATTTTTAGATGTTTTTATAGGACTCTAAGTAATGAGACTTTGCAAAAGTATCTCAAAGCTAATGTGTCCATGCAAATCCAACACCTATATGTTGCTTATTCAGTCCCTTCTTGGAGACCCAGAGGAGGCACAGAGAGAGCAGAACTATCACTATATTGTCCTGTGTCTGAGCGGCACTCCTGAGACCTTAAGGCCAAGCTCCTCAGTCAAGTGTAACTCCTGAGAGGTGAGGGACACAGGGAACAGAATGTTGCCCTACCTACCTACCCCAGAGCAGCTCCAGAAGAATGCTATGACAGGGTCTCCCCTTCCCTGGACACCCCCACCCTAGTTTCCATCTACAATACTGGCAGAATTGTGGATATAGAATTCTAGGGCATTCTGACATTCTCCAGCAATCCCCCTGGGTGAGAATAAGATGAATAACATAATTTTGAACCAAATTGGCAGAAGCAAGCTTTGATTCTGGCCCAAATAATGGACTCAGGCCAGGTCTATTCCTGGGTTCACAACAAATGACAAGGAATCACATTTCACACAGATTTAAAGCCCCATAAGGCCAACACATTTTCCATCATGACCAATCAGGGGCAAGTATGTTTCCTGATATAATTCAGGCCTGCATCTAATCAGGCAAGCATACATCTTGATATCTTTCCCACATAGATACCTCCTGCCTACATGTGATCATGCACATTCTGTGCAGTAGGGTCAAACAAACCTGCGTAGGGAACTTGTTCCTTGTTATTTATAGACCATACACAATAGCCTGCTGCATTTCAGGAAATATCTGTTCTTGGGCAAAGGTTAGAGGCATTCTTGTTTCAGGGATCCTTTGGACACAGTAATTAAAACTGAACGCAGACCTTTGGCTCTCACACTTGCCCAAACCAGCAAGTGCTTCTTCAGTCTGACACTCAGTCGGTTTTGAGAGAAGGTGGAGAAAAGGTTTCAGGAGGAGAACTCTGATTTTAACGCAGTCTCAGAAGAGTTTGCATGTCAGATGGAAGACTGAAGATATGAACAGAGCATCACAGCACAGCTGCTCTGACAGGCACTGGGTGGGATAAACGTGTCATTGGGCTCTGAGGACCAAATCCTGGTGAAGACTGATTGAGCTGGCAGTTACTGACATACTCCTGCTTAAACCAGAACTTAAGTGTTTGTTTCAGCAGAGGGTGCTCGCGGTTATAATGGTTTAAGTTGCAAGCAATCTGTGTGTGAAAGACAAGGCTCTGTTCTCAGTTCAAACAGAGTTGTGTTCACCTGGGCATCAGACAGGCCCAAAGCTTTCTCTTTTCTGAGATTTCCTCTTCACTCTGCAGAAGCCCTGGTTGTTCGTTTGTATTTCACGACTATACCTACCACAAAGCCTCCTACCAAAGTTTTTTTGTCTACTCTGACAAAACTTTAACTGCTCTCAAGGTCAGGCGACAGAAACAGGAAATTAATTCTGGGCCAGCTAACTACCAAATTTTGACTTCTATCCAAAATCCTGTCTGAGTCCTTCCCTTTGCAGAAACCTCTTGCTATTGGTCTTTTGCTTCCAGAGTTACCAGCAGAGTTACAGGTCGTGGGCAGGTAGGTACCTCTTAAGGAGCCCTCAAGTCACACTTCTCTATTCCTCACCAAACAGCAGCAAAGGAGTCCTGGTCCCTCCCATAGGCAGACTGATGTTGGCAGCCCGAGAGGATCCAGACAAAGCCCTCTGAGCTTTCTGCCCACTCAGGGGTGACTCACCCACTGCCCAGCAGAGGCAGATATGAAACATACCTTCGAGAGGAGAGACACAGCTCAGAACCACACACACACACACACTGAAGGAGTCAGTGCACCAATGAAGGATTCAGGGTTACTTCTGGATGAAGGATTCAGCAGGATGATAAGGCTTAAAGGTAGAGGGTATAGGGGTTAGGTGAGTGTGGCTAGGCGGCATGGGGGAAGGTGTCCAGGCGGGCCCTTGCCTGGGCACCTCTGCCCCTGAGGGACCACACACACACACAGACATGGTATAGAATAGAGTTTATTCAGAATAGGGGATGGGAGTTAGTGGTAGAGAGAGAGAGGTAGAGAGAGAGAGAGAGAGAGTGGAGGGAGTGGAGGCCGGCTATGACCACGTGGAGGGGGGGGAAGAGCCCCAGGGGCAGAGAGGTGAGAGTATGTGGGAGAGCAGTGAGCAAAGAGAGAGAGGAGGGGCAAGTAGCCCCTCTTATAGTGGGCCAGATCTCTGGGGCGGGGCATACCTGGCTATTGCCAGGTAGCTGTGGGGTGGAGCTTAGACAAAACCCCAACAGTCCCCAATGTTTGGTTAATTAATAAAAGAAAAAGAAAAAAGAAAAAGAAGTGACGGCGCATACGGCGAAGCAGGAATAGGGTCTTGTTGTGATCTGGCTGCTTCATGCTGACATTGGGGCGGCGTGTCTCTGGAGAACCTAGAGAAAGGGGTATGGGGACCACACACACACAGACATAGTATAGAATAGAGGTTATTCAGAATAGGGGATGGGATGGGAGTTAGTGGTAGAGAGAGAGAGGTAGAGAGAAACAGAGAGAGAGAGAGAGAGAGAGAGAGAGAGAGAGAGGAGGGAGTAGAGGCCGGCTATGACCACGTGGAGGGGGGGGGGGGGAAGAGCCCCAGGGGCAGAGAGGTGAGAGTATGTGGGAGAGCAGTGAGCAAAGAGAGAGAGGAGGGGTAAGTAGCCCCTCTTATAGTGGGCCAGATCTCTGGGGCGGGGCATACCTGGCTATTTATTGCCAGGTAGCTGTGGGGTGGAGCTTAGACAAAACCCCAACACACACACACACACACACACACACACACACACACACACACACACACAGTGCTTTCCTGCTAACAGGAATGAGCCAGTTTCAGCAAAGTATATAACATACTTGCAGAAAACACATGGATTGTTCTAGATGTTCTGTTGGAGTTAGTAGTGGCCATTGTACTGGTTAGTTTTGTGTGTCAACTTGACACAGGCTGAAGTTATCACAGAGAAAGGAGCTTCAGTTGGGGAAGTGCCTCCATGAGATCCAGCTGTGGGGCATTTTCTCATTTAGTGATCAAGTGGGGAGGGCCCCTTGTGGGTAGTACCATCCCTGGGCTGATATTCTTGGGTTCTATAAGAGAGCAGGCTGAGCAAGCCAGGGGAAGCAAGCCAGTAAGAAACATCCCTCCATGGCCTCTGCATCAGCTCCTGCTTCCTGACCTGCTTGAGTTCCAGTCCTGACTTCCTTTAGTGATGAACTGCAAAATGGAAGTGTAAGCTCAATAAACCCTTTCCTCCCCAACTTGCTTCTTGGTCATGATGTTTGTGCAGGAATAGAAACCCTGACTAAGACAGCCAGCTTGACAGAAACGATGTAGCAGATGTTCTAAGAAGCCTGAGAATTCCTTTTCTTTGCTGAAGGAGCTGGAGGAATAGCATCAGATCCGGTTGGTTCTTACTATAGACACCTAATAGTCTTTACTCTCCAAGGGATTCAGGCCACAATCTTCCCTCTGCCTTCTCCCTGTTCCTTAACACATAACTAGGTAAGAAATGGTAGCCATCCAAGCCCACTAGAGAGCTTGACCTAATACTTTGAGGCTCCAGGGTATTGGCAGGACTCACAGGGCCATCTCCATACTGTGTTCCTTGGAAAAACTAGATCAGTGGTCCTCACCCTTCCTAATGCTGCCACCCTGTAGCTGACCCCCAACCATAAAATTATGCCATTGCTCCTTCATAACTCTAGTTTTGCTAGTCATGAATCTGTTCATCATAATGTACATATCCGGTATGCAGGATGTTTGACATGCAGCTCCTTTGCAAAGGTTGTTCACTGAACTAGAGTCCCATCTCCTCTCCTCCTGATGGAAGTGCATAGCCACAGTGCACCTGAGAAGTGATCATGGGAAATTCAGGCTAAGGGTCATGACCAAGAGTCTTTGACCTTTCAGCTCAGGTCAGGCAGGTCGTCCAGCAGCTCCAAGGACCACACAAACAGCTGGGTTCTGCAACCTTGCAGCAAACACCTGCACCCCTGAGTTCAGGAAAGATGACTGGCAGCTTTGAGTAACAGCTTTAGTCTCCTAGGTTGTTCACGGATGTCCGATAGGGTGGGGTACACAGCCCTCCTAGAACAATAGCCAACTCAGCCGTTGCCTCCACACCACAGGGCAATGGGAAAAGCAATTCTGTTCCAGCAGACCCAAAGAACTTAGTGCTGGTACTTTGCTCTTCAGACTGGCCTGGAGTTGGCCATTCCTGCATCCTGCACTGTGGTACAGCTTTGTGCTGTGCACAGCTATGGTACAACTTGTATCCTTCTCAGGTTGGTTCTGACCAGCAGCCATGTGTTCCTCAGCTGTCCAGACTCCCATGTTCTCATTTGCTAGTGGTAGCTGGCATCTTTAAGTGAACTTTCTCTTCTCCTTTGGTATATGGGTAGAGAGAGATCATTGGCCAACACATTTGAAAAATCCCCCATAATTCTACAGTCTTGGGGATTGGGGGAAATTCCCAGACACTGGAGGGAAAAGTTATGAAAAAGGATGACGTGTCCTTGTGTGACTTTTATTTTTTGTCCAAAACAAAAAAACCACAAAGGTTTGGAGGTTATCACCAGAAATTCCAAGTATTTCTCATGTAAACGGCCATAGCTGTCATGGTTCCTGGCTGTTTGCCAGCTCAGCACCCCAGACTTCCTGTACTGCTACTATGGATTTCATCAGTGATGCCCTCTTCTGTCTAAAATATATAAATCAAATCTCTGTGGGCTTGAGTCGTCAAAGCAATCTTGGGATTTTTTTTGTGAATGACATAGAGAACCAAGCTCTTTATAAACACATGATTAATATGAACCCATCATTTTGCATCACATCTAGCTTCTTCCTGACACAAATGAGACAAGAACATGGTCGAGTAATTTACCCAAGGACACACAGACAGTGATGAAGACTCTGGGTTTCCATAAACATGGGCTGACTTCAGAGGATCTGCTTGTATCTCTTGGAGATATATCATGACTGAGGCTCTTTTCTCTCTGATGACACTGTCCTGTGTCAAGGGGACACACAAAACCAACCTGTACATGATTCTTGGGACCTTGAATGGTTTCCATCAGGTTTCCAGACACAACAATTTTTCTCCTCTGTTCCAGCAGACTCAAGGAGCTGAGCCCCTGGCCCTGTGTCCTTCTGACAGGCCTGGAGTTGTCTGACTCCTATGCTGGGTGACAGTACTCTTCGATAACTGGTGCTTCTTAATTATAGGAGATGCACAGTGCAAGGGCTTGTAACTATGAAGGGGAGATTCTGGTAGGCTCCTTGTCCTGGTCATCCCTGCATACTTACCTATATACCAGACATTTGAGTCTTTGTAAGTCTTAAGACCTGGAGAGCCTCTATCTTAACAAGATACTCAAAAGACTCAGAGAATTTGTGCATCAGATTCAATGAACATACAGGTACCAATACAGAAGGCTAATGTATATATCCAGACAAGTTTTATGTGTTTGTGTGTGTGTGTCTGTGTGTCCGTGTGTGTGTGAGAGAGAGACAGAGACAGAGACAGAGACAGAGAGACAGAGAGAGACAGAGAGAGAGAGATTGAGAGAGAGAAAGACAGAGAGACAGAGTATTATGTTGTTCTAACTATCTGGAAACTTTGTATGTATAGACAAGGCTGGCCTTGGACTCACAGAGATTCACCTACATTTCATCCGGGGTTCAGGGATTATAAGATTGTACCACCAGACCTAGCAGACAGGCTATATTTTAACAAATACCAGGAGAATTCACTTTGCCCTAAGGTAAGACTATAAGTATACAACTGTTGTCCAATCCATGCATCTAACAATTCTCTTTAACTTACCACCTTCTGGTAGATTTTTCCATGTTAATAGCTATACATCACTTTCCAGGGGCTATACTAAAGATAGCCCATCTGCAGACAGGAGAGATGACTTAAAAGTTGAGAAGGCTAGCTGCTCTTCCATAGGACATGGGTTCAATTCTCAGCACCCACTTGGCCACTCACATCTATATATAGCTCCACTTCTGGGATTCAACACTGTCTTCTGGCCTCCACTCACAGGCACCAGTCACAACTGTGTTGCACAGGCATTTGTGAGGGCCAATCATCCATACATACAATGCAAGGAAACAGCACATCTGCTATAAATACAATTAGGGATTCTCCTTAATGTTCTAGCTTCCACTAGCCTCAGTGAATGACTTAGCCTTTGCAGACGTCAGACTACTGAACTGAATGGAGCTCCAATGGGGTAGAACCTACTTGCAAACTTTCAGTCTTTGTAAACAACAACACCAGCCCTGTCAGTGACTGGATTGTGCTGTGATATTGCTTTCCACTATTTGTCCACTGGGAAATTTCAGTGTCCACTTCCTTCTGCTTGGTCTTTCTAAGACATTATTTGTCATTTCATAGTTGAAGAAGCCATTCCAACTAACTGCTGCTCCTACCCTGATCATACATTCAGCAAGCAGGCAAACAGTTGCTGGGTGGCTCTGAAATCTAGTGGATCCATTGTGACAGGGACATGGCCTGACCTCTACAGAACCTCCATTAACAGGAGACAGTGATAGAGCTTTGGGTTCCCAAATATCAGCATCAACTCATATGCTGTATCCCACATCCCATGAAAGAGATGTATGTTCCTTTTCCAGGCTAGATTCAGAGTGAATAATAGATAGATGTCAATAGATGTGGGAAGATCTGAGAAGCACCATATAAATATTTCCAAGGTTAATTCTACTGGGAAACTGGGCTCATTCCTTTGATGGATTTTGAGTCCTACTAAGAAATGGACCTAATTGGGAACTGGGGAAAGGATCTAGGTTTTTATTAGGATGCCGGACTTCCACTGTTTTTTCCCTCCACTCTTTTGAGGATATATATGATGCAACATCCTTTTGTGTTGTCCAGTTGTCCTGACTTCTGTGGCATTACCTAGGAGCTGCCTATTAGCTGTCTCCACAGATATCTACAGACAAGGTCTCCGGCTGTCTCTCTGAGGATTACTTTATCTAGCTGCAACAACTGAGTGATTCTTGTTATCGGGAACCTAATCTTTCTATTGCTACTATGGAAGTAGGAATTGGGAGATGGTCCCACCATTATTCCATCCTTCAGAAAGGAGTCAGTGCTGAACTGACCCAGGATGCTCATGACCCCAGCAGTGTGTTCCTGATCACCGCATTAAATTTAAAGCCTCTGCGTGGCCCTGAGGAGCACAGTTGGAGCAGGAACTTCAAGGCACCTTTATGTAAACGTTGGGGGCCTCGATGTCACAGAAGCATCTCCTGCAGGAGGACATAACTGAGGTCTGCCTGAGAGACCAAGGATTGTGGTGCAGGCAATGCCATTCAATCACGAACTGCCGTTTAGAAGTGATGTTCCTTGGGACCAAAGGGATGCAGGTGGAGTTTATTAAAGGAGTTCGCAGCAGTGTCCAGGTGAACTCACTGCAGTGTTTCTCATCTGCTCCAGAGTCTGTGTTGTTGACTCTGTGCCTCCTCATCTCCAACCCCCAAGGGCAGGTAGGGTCAGGCTGTGAGCAGATCCGGACACAGGCAAAGCCTGACATCCAGCCTGGTCAATGGACTTCTAAATCGTTCTTGTTTTGTGGCAGCTTGTGAACATCCTTTTCTGGGGACTTGTTTTGTTGTTGTTGTTGTTGTTGTTTGTTTGTTTTTGGTTTTTTGCCTGTTGCTGCAAGAACTGTACTGGACCTGATCTGCTCTTCTCCTCAAGGTGCTGCTGTTGTGCCCCTCTCGGTTGCTTCTTCGCTGAGTTGGCCCCTTAGTGTTTTATGTTGTGGGTCCCACAAAGGTGAGCATGTGGACCCCATTTCTGTCCTCTTTGCCTTTTATGTATGGTCATCTTGATTTTGGTCTGGGTTTGGTTTGAGGATGAATGTGCAATGGTCATCTTTTTGTTCTTTGTCTTTGTATAGGTGAGCATGCAACGGCCATTTTTTCTTTCTTTGTCTTTGTCTAGGTAAGTGTGCAGTGGTCATCTTTTCTTTCTCTTTGTCTAGATAAGTGTGCGGCAGCCATCTTTTCTGTCTTCTTTGTCTTTGCCTGCTCATTTTCACTTTTGGTCTAGATTCATCATGGTACCTGATATGGGCTGGTCTCCTAGGCAGCAGTACCAGGGATCGACTTCCAAAGGTCTTCCCTATCCTGGGTACAGCATCCAGGAATAAGGCCTTTGAGCTACACCTGAGGTAATCCCCTGCTTAGCACACTGTGACTTTTGTCACCTCTTCTGTTGTATTTGTCATGTCTGTTCATCATTTGTTTCCTTCGTGCTCGTTGTCATGGGTTCCCTCCCTTCCACCATCAAGGAACCCCAGATTAGGCCTCTGAAAACCCTTCTGGGTACTCCTGGTCTCAAGGTTAAGACTCACAACCTGGCTCAATTTTGGGAGGAGGCTGCTATTTTGGCCTCCTGGATATGGCTGGAGAACCTGTGGGATCTTGACATCTAGATGTGTGTTCTCATCCTTGCCCGCAAACACCGGGTACAGTGAGGGATTGTCTCTCCTTTGTTCTTTGTCCCCATCCTTCTTGCAGACATTGCCAGTCTTAAATGGTGGCTTAAGTGGTGGCTTCTAAGCCACCCAGAAGACTTGGTGACCGCCTATAACAAACACTGCCAGAATTGGGCTAATATTCACCTTTCTAATACTGACCCTGTCCCAAATTCTTGGGGCAAACAGGTTGATTTTAGCGATGAGGATGAGGGCACCTCTGCTCCAGTCCTCCAGCTGTCAGGCTCCAAGCAGTCCTCTAGCTCTGCTGTCCCAGGTCCATCACACACAAGTCCTTCTGCTTCTGCCCCATTGGAGGTACCCTAGCTTACCTCTAGTGTGATTTAGGCGCATTTTGCCTTCCAGAGGTCACTCCTACTGTGGTCAGTCCTTTGATGCCTGTCGCTTGTGCTGGATTGCCTCTCCCCAGGGGCCTCATTCTCAGGTATATCGTGAGGCTTCCCCTGATGAGGCAGCTAGTCCCTGGATTCCCACTCCTCTGGCAGACATGACATTAGCAGAACGGATTTATGCCCCTTACCCTCCTAAAGGGTAGCTGTCTCTTTAGTCGGACATATTTCCACATAAACTGGTCAGCAAAAATGTGGACTAGAGCAATGCTTGTGAATGTGACCATTGGCAGCCAGGTTGGCTGGAAAGGCAGCCAGGTTGGCTGGAAAGCCATCCAAGTCTGTGTCCTATTAACTCATTTAATGAGAAATGACTCCTGAATACCTGCTGGATGGGATATTCAAGAACAGCTATTCTGATGAGGGAGCCAGCTGCCATTTGCATTCCAGTAAATACCACCCACTTTCGTGCTGTTACTCTGGTGGCCCTGGCTTACTTACAATCCCTACAGTGGGGAGAGAGGGATCTTGGAATTACAGCTGCCATCATTGCAGCCATCATTGCTGGCATTAATGGGGCAACAATACCTGCTGCTGCCTTGATCCAGACAGCTACTACAGGGGAGACTGCCAATGCCATAGTCTGTAATTCGGCCAAGATTCCACAGGCATAGGAGCTACTAAATCAACATTTTTATCAAGCCATCCACATTTACAACAGATTGACTTACCGGCAGTAAGTTGGCCCTTTATAGGGACATGTCTCTATTGGCATGCGACCTCAGGTCTCACTCAATCTGCCTAACCCATTACTAGGTGCATAACGACACTGAAGCCCAGCAACAGTTGGCTCAGTATCATGAAGATACCTGATCAGACAAATTCCTTAACTGTTCTGTGCTAATAAGGTAGAACATAGTCAACCTCAATGTGACAAGGGTATCTGGACTCTCCCTAGATGTTGGATTCTTGGGAAAAGTGTGGAACAATATTAAGAGGCTGTTAGATCCCTCTGGATAGCCATTTATGCTATGATGGGAGGAATTTTCATACTAATAATTATTTTGTTAAGTGTCCCACACAGCATATCTCCAGGCATCGTACCATAAATAAGGTGATCCACTAGGTGCTGATGGCTCTCAAAAATCCTGATTGCAGTTCCCCTAAGAAAGTGATCAAGTATGGATGGCAGAGATTCATAAGACCACTGTATAAGCTGTTCCTCATCTTCCCCTTGTGTGACATCCCTTTGGAGTGATATCTCTTTGAGGGCTGGTAGTCAGTGATGGGTAAGATTCTGGGAGACAGGACAGGACAAGAAAGACACAGTACAATATGTTGGGAATCCTCCAAGGTTGGATTGACTATGTCAAGGCAATGGCATCCCAGTTCCCACTAGGCTGCCAAAATCTAAAAACAAAAGGGTGGATATGTAGCAGAAATATCAGGGCTGCTTCTGTGTAAACACCAGGGTCTGCACAGCTGCAAAAGCATCTCCTGCAGGAGGACCAAATTGAGGACTGCTTGAGACCAAAGATTGCTGGTGTAGACAATGCCAGTCAATCAGGAACTGCTGTTTAGAAGAGATATTTACTTGGTGTAGAGTCTAGCTCACACATTTTAACAGCAGGTTTCCTGGAAGGAGAGATAGGTATTGGAAAGGGGGCAAGAGGAATCACATGGAGAGACACAAAAACACATGGCTTCTGGTTCAAGTCTCCATCTTTAATACCTTCTTTCTCAAGCTACAAAGGCAGGCCCAGCCCCTCCCCTGAAGACTGGAAATAGGTTCTTCTTCTTCAGGAGTCGGGCGGATCAGGTTGCTGGCTGCTATTCTGGAGAACAGTGGGCAGGGGGAGGTCACAATTACTCCCCCCCCTTTTTTTCAGAAAAACCATTGGATAACTATATTCGTCAAAAGACGATGGGTGTTGACCAGTGAAGGAAAGCATTGGCCTCAACCCCTTTAAATATTAATTGATGTCCATTTCAGGGGAGGGGAAATAGACTGCCTTATTATTTTAAAGGACAGCCTCTCAATGTCAACCCCTATGCAGCCAGGCTTACTTTTATGGAAACTCAGAAGCAGGACATTTCCTTTTTCCCTTGCAGTGTCTCGCCTCGCACCTCATGACTGGTGCCCATGTTTGTTTAATTAAGAAACATGCATAGATCTGAGTTCTATGCAGCCCCATCTTTGGGGATCCACTGGTAAAGTAAGTGTCCTGTGAGTGTGGCCTGGCGGGCCTGCATAGCCATCCGTCGAGCCCTGGAAGCCATTGCTGTAGCAGCCCACCTTCGAGTGCTGTATCTGAAAGATACCTGCTTGAAACACAAAATAATAGATTAAAAGGAAAAACTGCTTGGACTATTTCTCTGGAGGGCCCATGGTATTTAATTTGGTTGTAAATTAGTAACTCAGGAATAAAACCTGGCTTGCAAATTAATGGCTAGAGGAAAAGCAGTCTATCTTCCCAATATGGGAGAAGCAGCTTTAAGAACATTATTGAATTACTCATACTTACCAGCTGATTCAGGGTCTCTATTTACCTATCATATTTATTTTTCTGGCAGCAATCGGGCGCCATAGGTAGAGTCCAGCTCACACATTCTAACAGCAGGTTCTCTGGAAGGAGAAATGTGTAAGGAACAGGTTACAAGAGAAAACACATGGAGAGACACAAAAACACATGGCTTCTGATTCTAGTCTCCATCTTTAATGCTTCTCTCCCAAGATACAAAGGCAGGCCAAGCCCCTCCCCTGAAGGCTGGAAACCGGTTCTTCTTGTTCTTCAGGAGGTGGGCAGATCAGGTTGCTGGCTGCTATTCTTGAGCACAGTGGGCAGGAGGAGGTCACAACTTGGGACCAATGGGGCATGGGTGGAGGGTATTAAAGTGCTTGCAGAAGTGTTCAGATGAGCTTGCTGCTGTGTTTCTCCCCTGCTTCAGAGTCTGTGTTGTTAACTCTGTGCCACCTAACTTCCAACTCCAAGGGCAGGTAGGATTGGACTGTGAGTAGTCCAGGGCACAGGCACCATACAGTTATCTGACAGACCCATTTTCCAATGCTATAGAGTAGAGTCATCTCACCACTTCAGTTATGTCTGTACCCCTGCGTCTGTGATCATAGTACAATTAATGAAGTAGCACTCCATTAATGTGTGCTGGAAATATGAAGAACATACAGGAGCTGCCCAGGGACAGCCTAGATCCATGACCCTTGGCTATCACCAGGTTGATTAGATTCTGCAGCACAGAAGAACATTTAAGTGTTGATAACTCATGGGTTCAGGAGAGCTGGCAGGCAAACCAACTAAGCTACCACCCAGGCCCAGATTCAAGGCTTTGACCAGAACCACCCCTTTATCTACCCCAGCTAAGAACTACTGGACCATGTGAAAAGACCAATGCTGCTATTCCAAAGTTGCAGGATCTCCATGACACAAGGCAACAACAAAAAAAAAAATCTGAGATGTGTCCTTGGGGAACATCCAGTATTGATGGTGAAACAGAAGTCAGTAGCTTTGAATCAGACCAATGACTCATTGCAATGAACATTTGCAGGAAGAGGTGTTTGTAAAATGTGTTTACTGTGTGACACACTGTGACACACTGCAGCTTTCATGGCAAGATGGTTTTCGTTGTCCTTTCTTTTTTTCATTGTTTTGTTTTCTTTGGGGAGGGAGGTTGCAAGGGTACAGGGGGGTAGGAAGGGACTGGAAGATGAGTGAGATTGTAGTACATAGTGTGAAATCCACCAAGAATCAATAAAAAAATTTTTAAGTACGGATAACTCTGTCAGCCAGTTTACTTTTCCAGCCTTTTTTAAAATCCAGTATCTAGATCAAACACAACCTCCTGTCCTCTCCTGTTGGCTAGACTTGTCAACCCTTTAATGTGTGGCCCCTGTCACGTGCCTTCCAATCCCATACTTGGTTTGTCCATTGAGCCAATCTGGGAGGTCCCTGTATAGTCTTCATTCAAGCAAGCTGGGGGACAGAGATTGTTCTTTTTTCCAGGAAATAGCAAAGGGATTCTCAACAACAAATAGGTTCAGGGAATCAGATTCAAAGTCCTCACGCATGTCTGTTTCATGGCCCCACTCCAAGTCTCTGGACCCTGATGTTGGCACAAGACACTCCCTGAACCTAGAATGTAGTCTTCTCTGGAGTTCTATCTTTCTGAACACAAGGGCCCGGCACATGCCTTTGCTGCTGTCTGACTCATGGCTACGGGTATAAGTGACTCTTTCCTCATGATCACTTGGGATTGTTAGATATAACTCATATCCATCTATTAATACAATGTAGCAAGTGTCATCAGACCCCCATCATTCTCCATCCACTAGCAAATATGCCACTTTGTATGTAGCTCACATAGTCTGTAATGCCTTTCTACAGGATAAAATTTGGCCCCAGTGCTGGTTTAAAATTGGAGGACCTATGGATACTCCACCAAACACCTTTGGTTGAACAGTGGCCCCACTCTAGAACTCTAACCTGAGGCTTTGACTCTGGGACATTACTTTATAGTAAGTCTTCTAGACAAAGTTCCTGAGTTGAGACCTATCTTGTCTTACTTGGTTAGTGGTTAGTTTTTTCAAGATTTGAGACCTTTATAGACCAGAGTAGCTGAGAGTCACTATGTAGGCCAGGCTGGAATCACATTTGCAGCTATTCTTCTGCCTCAGCCGTTTAAGGCCTGGAAAAACAGGAATGAGCCACCACTTGGTTTGAAGTCTTAGAAACTCATGGTTTATTGTGGATTGCTCTCAGGAGAGTAGAAGACAAGGAAAGCAACATATCCATGTGAGGTGTGGAGGGGAGTGGAGCAAAGCCAGCTGAAGACAGGCTCCAGCCTAGATCCTTGGAGAGCAGAGAGCAGCAGTATACAATACTTTGATTTCATGGGGAGAGATGGGGATGAACACCCAGGCCAGCAGGTGTAACTCCCAGCCACACCTGTCTCCATATGACCCAGAGCAATCCTTTGGAAATAACTGAACTGTAGAGAACACTCATTGCTGCTGTAGGTGGGCAGACATGGCTATGTGAGCAGATGGTTCCAGGACAACAGCAGGATCTCTGATGTCAGTCAACTCTTTTCATTTGTTTCCTGAATAGCAAACACTTCCTTGAAACTCTTCTCAAACTTGGACTCGAGTCTAAGTCCCATTTTTTTGAAACTTAGGGTCCTAGAAAAAAAATAATGCAGACAAGTATGATGGTAGTCGAGAGACTCCCCGCGGCCATATTTGCTGCCTGCCGGGGCAGAAAACAATCACTCCCAGCTGCACCTGTCTTCATATGACCCAGAACAATCCTTTGGGAATAACTGAACTGTAGAGAACACTCATTACCCCGAGCTTAAGATCTCTGGGGGTGCAAACCACCTGGGGTCCGACTGCGCCCAGGACTTGGGCACATAGGCGGTTCATCTGCCAGCCGGTCGGGCATGGGGCCTGTGTCCTACATGAGAATCAACAAAGGGAGTGACTCCCCCAAACCCCACCGTCCCCCCACCCATCCCCACCATCTTCACTCCATGACAGAGCAGTCCGGGAACACCTGGTTCACCATGACAAAGTATAACATTGCTTGCGGCAAGACTGAGCAGGGCTCCAAGGACACAAAAGAGGAAGGCAGCATATCAGCAATCTGTGCCAGAGGAAACCCAGTCATTCAGTGTCGAGGAAATAGCCTTAAAGGTCCACAGTAGGTTGAAGCACCAGTCTGTGACAATAAGACCATCTAACACCAGGGAGAACTAGATGGCTAAAGGCAAACATAGGAACGTTACTAACAGAAACCAAGGCATTATGGCAGCATTTGAACCCAACTCTCAAACAACAGCAAGTCCTGGATGCCCCAACATGCCACAAAAACAAGAGTTGGATTTAAAATCACTGGTAAGGAGGCTGTTAGAGGAACACATAAAGGACATAAATAAACACATAAATAAATCTCTTAAAGAAATTCAGGAGAAAAATAATCAAAAGCTAGAAGCCTTTACAAGGGAAACACAAAAATCACTTAAATTCAGGATAATATGGGTCAGAAGTTAGTAGTCAATAAGGAGGAAAAGCAAAAATCACTTAAAGAAATACAGAACTTTGATCAACAGGCAGAAGTCATGAAAGAAGAAACACAAAAATCTCTCCAAGAATTACAGGAAAACAAAAACAAGCAAGTGAAGGAATTGAGCAAAAACTTGCAGGATCTTAAAACAGAAGTAGAAACAACTAAGAAAGCACAAAGGGAGACAACTTTGGAGATAGAAAACCTTGGGAAGAAATCAGGGGCCATAGATGCAAATATCAACAACAGAATACAAGAGATAGAAGAAAGAATCTCAGATGCCGAAGATACCATAGAAACCATGGACTCAACAGTCAAAGAAAATGCAAAATGCAAAAAGATTGAAACCCAAAACATCCAGGAAATCCAGGACACAATGAGAAAGCCAAACCTAAGGATTATAGGCATAGATGAGGGTGAAGATTTACAACTTAAAGGGCCAGAAAATATCTTCAACAAAATTATGGAAGAAAACTTCCCTAACCTAAAGAGAGAGATGCCTATAAATATACAAGAAGCCTACAGAACTCCAAACAGACTGGACCAGAACAGAAGTACCTCCCGTCACATAATAATAAAAACCCCAAATGTACTAAACAAAGAAAGAATATTAAAGGCAGTAAGAGAAAAAGGCCAAGTAACATATAAAGGAAGACCTATCAGAATCACATCAGACTTCTCACCAGAGACCATGAAAGCTAGAAGATCCTGGGCAGAGCTCATGCTCACTCTAAGAGAACACAAATGCCAGCCAAGACTATTATATATAACAGCCAGAGAAACTCTCAATCACAATAGATTGAGAAACCAAGATATTCATGACAAAACCAAATTTACACAATATCTTTCCATAAACCCAGCCCTACAAAGGATGATAGTGGGGAAACACCATTACAATAAGGAAAACTATACCCTGGTAAAAGTAGGATTTTAAACTTCTTTCATCAAACCCAAAAGAAGATAACCACACAAGTATAAAGTTAACATCAAAAATGATAGGAAGCAATAACCACTACTCCTTAATATCTCTTAACATCAATGGACTCAATTCCCCAATAAAAAGACATAGACTAACAGACTGGTTACATAAACAGGACCATACATTTTACTGCATACAGGAAACACACCTCAGTGTCAAAGAAAAACACTACCTTAGAGTAAAAGGCTGAAAGACAATTCTACAAGCAAATGGTCTCAGGAAACAAGCCGGAGTTGCCATTCTAATATCAGATAAAATTGACTTTGAACCTAATGACATCAAAAGAGATATGGAAGGACACTTCTTGCAGGTCAAAGGAAAAATCCAACAAGAAGAACTCTCAATCCTGAACATCTAAGGTCCAAATGCAAGGGCGCCTTCATTCATAAAAGAAACTTTACTAAAGCTCAAAGCACACATTGCACCTAACACAATAATTGTGGGTGACTTCAATACTCCACTCTCATCAATGGACAGATCAGGAAAACAGAAACTAAACAGGGAGACAGTGAGACTAATTGAAGCTTTGGACCAATTGGATTTAACAGCTATATATAGAACTTTTCATCCCAAAGCAAAAGAATATACCTTTTTCTCAGCACCTCATGGTACCTTCTCCAAAATCCACCATATACTTGGTCACAAGACAGACCTCAACAAATATAAGAAGACTAAAATAATCCCATGCCTCCTATCAGATCACTATGGAGTAAAAGTGGTCTTTAATAACAATAAAAACAACAGAAAGCCCACATACACATGGAAACTGAAGAATATTCTACTCAATGATACCTTGGTCAAAGAAGAAATAAAGAAAGAAATCAAAGATTTTTTGAATTTAACAAAAATGAAGGCACAACATACCCAAATCTATGGGACACAATGAAAGCAGTGCTAAGAGGAAAACTCAAAGCTTTTAGTGCTTCCAAAAAGAAATTGGAGAAAGCATACACTAGAAGATTAACAGAACAACTGAAAGCACTGGAACAAAAAGAAGCTAATTCACCCAGGAAGAGAAGAAGACAGGAAATCATCAAATTCAGGGCTGAAATCAATCAATATTTCAAGGTTTCTTAGTAGAAACTAAGAGAACCACACAAAGAATCAACAAAACCAGGAGCTGGTTCTTTGAAAAAAATCAACATGATAGATAAACCCTTAGCCAGACTAAACAAAGGGCACAGAGAGTGTATCAAAATTAACAAAATTAGAAATGGAAAGGGAGATAGTACAACAGAAACCGAGGAAATTCAAAAAATCATCAGATCCTACTACAAAAGCCTGTACTCAACACAACTGGGGAATCTGGAGGAAATAGACAATTTCTTAGACAGATAACATTTGGTATTTACCAAAATTAAACCAGGATCAAATAGATCATCTAAACAGACCCATAACTCCTAAAGAAATAGAAGGGGTCATAGATAGCCTTCCGACCAATAAAAGCACAGGACCAGATGGTTTTAGTACAGAATTCTATCAGACCTTCAAGGAAGACTTAACACCAATATTCTTCAAACTAATCCACAAAATAGAAACAGAAGGAACTCTACCCAACTCGTTCTATGAAGCCACAATTACGCTGACACCAAAACCACACAAAGATCCAACAAAGAAAGAGAACTTCAGGGCAATTTCCCTTATGAATATTGATGCAAAAATACTTAATAAAATTCTTGCCAACCGAATCCAAGAACACATCAAAATGATCATCCACCATGATCAAGTAGGCTTCATCCCAGGAATGCACGGATGGTTCAATATACGAAAATCCATCGATGCTATCCACTCCATAAACAAACTCAAAGGAAAAAAACGCATGATCATTTCATTAGATGCTGAAAAAGCATTTGACAAAATTCAGCATCCTTTCATGTTAAAAGTCTTGGAAAGGACAGAAATTCAAGGTCCATATCTAAACATAATAAAAGCGATATACAGCAAACTGGTAGACAACATCAAACTAAATGGAGAGAAACTTGAAGCAATCCCACTAAAATCAGGGACTAGACAAGGCTGCCCCCTCTCTCCATATCTTTTGAATATAGTTCTTGAAGTCCTAACTGGAGTAATTAAACAACATAAGGAGGTCAAAGGGATACAAATTGGAAAGGGAGAAGTCAAACTATCACTATTTGCAGATGATATGACATACTTAAGTGACCCCAAAAACTCTACTAGAGAGCTCCTACAGCTGATAAACAACTTCAGCAAAGTGGCTGGCTACAAAATCAACTCAAGCAAATCAGTAGCCTTTATATACTCAAAAGATAAGCAGACTGAGAAAGAAATTAGGGAAATGACACCCTTCACAATAGCCACAAACAGCATAAAGTATCTTAGGATGACTCTAACCAAACAAGTGAAAGACCTATATGACAAGAACTTCAGATCTCTAAAGAAGGAAATCAAAGAAGATCTCAGAAAATGGAAAAATCTTCCATGCTTGTGGATTGGCAGGATTAATATAGTTAAAATGGCCATCTTGCCAAAGGCAATCTACAGATTCAATGCTATTCCCATAAAAAATCCCAACTCAGTTCTTCATAGAGCTAGAAAGAGCAATTCTCAAATTCATCTGAAATAACAAAAAAACCAGGATAGCTAAAACTATTCCCAACAGTAAAAGAACTTCTGGCGAATTCAGTATCCCAGACCTCAAACTTTACTACAGAGAAATAGTGGTAAAAACTGCATGGTATTGATACAATGTCAGGCAAGTGGATCAATGGAATAGGATTAAAAACCCAGAAATTAACCCACACACGTATGGTCACTTGATCTTCCACAAAGGAGCTGAAAGCATCCAGTGGAAAAAAGATAGCCTTTTTCAACAAATGGTGCTGGTTCAGTTGTATCTAATATATCTACCTTCTTGAGTTCTTTGTATCTAATATATACAAAGAACTCAAGAAGGTAGAACCCAGAGAATCAAATAACCCCATTAAAAAGTGGGGTACAGAGCTAAACAAAGAATTTTCACATAAAGAACTTCAGAGGGCTGAGAATCACCTTAAGATTTCACCTCACACTGGTCAGAATGGCTAAGGTCAAAAACTCAAGAGACAGCAGGTGTTGGCGAGGATGTGGAGAAAGAGGAACACTCCTCCACTGCTGGCGGGATTGCAAGACGGTGCAACCACTTTGGAAATCAGTCTGGCGGTTCTGCAGAAATCTGGGCATGACACTTCCAGAGGACCATTCTATAATACACCTGGGCATATACCCAGAGGATTCCCCGGCATACAATAAAGACACAAGCTCCACTATGTTCATAGCAGCCCTATTTGTGGTAGCCAGATGCTGCAAAGAACCCAGGTGTCCCTCAACAGAGGAATGGATACAAAAAAATGTGGTATATTTACACAATGTAGTACTATTCAGCCATTAGAAACAATGAATTCATGAAATTCTTAGACAAATGGATGGAGCTGGAGAACATCATACTAAGTGAGGTAACCTAGTCTCAAAAGATTAATCATAGTATGTACTCACTGATAAGTGGATATTAGCCTAGAAACTTTGAATACCCAAGACATAATCCACATATTAAATGATGTCCGAGAAGAATGGGGGAGTGGCCCCTGGTTCTGGAAAGACTCAGTGCAGCAGTATAGGGGAATACCAGAACAAGGAATTGAAAAGGAGTAGATGGGGGAACAGGGGGAGGAAATAGGGCTTATAGGACTTTCAGGGAGTGGGGCGCAAGAAAAGGGGAAATCATTTGAAATGTAAATAAAAAATATATCGAATAAAAAAAGAAAAAAAGAATTATTGAGATAAAAAAAAAAAGAATGGTGGTAGTCATTATTAGTGACAGAAACACCTCCTCCCTCTCGGTACTTCTATTCTATGAGGGACCCTGTTAGCTGCATGGTTTATTCACATGGAGAACCTTAGACCTTGGTATTTCTGATGATTTTGCCTAGGAGTTAGAAGCAGATTCTCAAGCTGAGGAGATAAGTCAGTGGGTCAGTGTTTGCAATACAAGTGAGAGGACCTGGGTTCATGAGCAGGCTGGACATCCAAGGCAATTATAATTAAATCAGTGCCAAATAAGGTAGGAGAAGCTTTAAGCCACTAAGTTGGGGGTCATCTGTTACATTATTGAGCAGAAGATACCAAAACAGCCACCACAGAGAGACATCCTTCAGGTCTTTGGAAGGTCTTTAGACACTTGAAAAATAAGCCAAGAGAGAGGACAGGCCTAGGCTAGACCAGTATGTTTAGGAAACAACAGATCTTGTACAGTCATTTAAGCCTGAGAAAAGTGGGGTCTCCTGTAATCTGGAGGATCACAGGCTCATTTGGGCTAAGGGGATGTCCTTCCCTTCTCAATGGAGATGACAAGTTAATTTCCATAACTTTTCACAGCCCATTCTGCCCACTTTCCCTTGTTATCTCTCTGTGCCTTCCCTGGTTTTCCTATTTGCTGATATTTGTTGATCTTTCTGTTTTTCTCACTCATATTTTCCCCCTCTATACTTTTTACACTTGTTTCTTTAGCATATGTGCACCATAGCATGTGTATAGCAATCAGAAATCAACTGTGAGCAGGTTCACCCTCTGTTCGTGGTCCTCAGATATGTAAGAAAGCAGGCCAAGCTAGTCATAGAGAGCAAGCCAGTAGGCAACATTCTGTAAGATGAACCAAACCCTTTCTTCCCCAAGATGATTTTGATTGTGCTGTTTCATCACAGCAACAAAGACAAACTGGACCTGTGGAATGAGACAGCAATGATTATAGAGTCAGCAAGAACAGACCCTCAGATGAAGAGGGATCTAAGGATGAGCATGTCAGACTTCCTTGAGAAATGCTGCCACTAGGTTCTAAGAAGAAAAAGGAAAACAGATATTTATTTCAGAAGTTGGAGCAGAACAATTCTTAATCTTGATATAAGGGATAAATAGCCCAACAAGGCACCAATCCAGAGTTTATCTGGAGCTGATAAATACCCCCTGATTCTCGAGGCCAGAATCAGGTCATGGAGTAGGGTACAAGGATCACCGCCGGCTGAGTGAAGTCGTGCCTGGGCCACCTTAGCACCTGGTGGTGACTTGTCTTCATATCCCTGACTAAAGGATGCCCACATGGGTCCTCAGAGCTTCCCTGCCCTGTGGCCTTATGTGAGTTCCCAGGAGTCCTTGGACCATATTTCCTTTCACACAACAGCCTCTGAGTACATATCAGATGGGCTTGTCCCTGCTGGTCTTTTCCCGAGGATTGAGCAAGAGTTTCCCTCCATTCCCTCCCACTCTTGCTTCCTTCCTATGTTTTCTCTGTAGTTCCCCCACTTCTGTTTTAGTCTTTAGCAGTCCATGCTCAAGAACATAGACTCTGCCTCCAGCATGCCAGGATTCTTTTTTTTTTTTTTCCGTTTTTTGAGACAGGGTTTCTCTGTGTAGCCCTGGCTGTCCTGGAACTCACTCTGTAGACCAGGCTGGCCTTGAACTCAGAAATCTGCCTGCCTCTGCGTCCAAGAGTGCTGGGATTACAGGCGTGTGCCACCACCACCCAGCTGCATGCCTGGATTCTTGCTACTTCATTTCAAACCATGAACATTCCACACATGAAGTTTTTCCCAATTTGAACTTCTCATCTACAAACTGGGCATCTGAATGATAATAGTCCTTAACGATAGCTGGTTAGGCAGGAATCAATAGTAGATGCTAAGCAAAGCAAGAAACTAAGTGGATTTTTCTGTCATTGTCTTTTTTTTTTCATTTCATTTTTTTTTGGCATTGTCTTTAACTCTTTGTTTATTATGATACCGAGCCCTTTACTGAATTTAATTAAACCATAAGACACCCTGCTGGTGACTGGAGACTTGGTTGGTATGGGCAAGTGTTACTCATCAACACATCTGGTTTCAGAGATGTAAAGGCTCACCAAGAACAGGAGCATCTCTCTAACAGAGTGTTTCCTCTTTGAGACTGACATGGACCACAAAGCTTCACCCTTCACAATTTAAAATGGATTAACAAAATTAGAAATGAAAAGGGAGATATTACAACAGAAACCGAGGAAATTCAAAAAATCATCAGATCCTACTACAAAAACCTGTATTCAACACAACTGGAGAATCTGGAGGAAATGGACAGTTTCTTAGACAGATACCATTTACCAAAATTAAACCAAGATCAAATAGACCATTTAAACAGACCCATAACCCCTAAAGAAACAGAAGGGGTCATAGATAGCCTTCTGACCAAAAAAAGCACAGGACCAGATAGTTTCAGTGCAAAATTCTATCAGACCTTCAAAGAAGACTTAACACCAATACTCTTCAAACTATTCCACCAAATAGAAACAGAAGGAACACTCCCCAACTCCTTCTACAAAGCCACTATTATGCTTATACCAAAACCACACAAAGATCCAACTAAGAAAGAGAATTTCAGGCCAATTTCCCTTATGAATATCGATGCAAAAATACTCAATAAAATTCTTGCCCACCGAATCCAAGAACACATCAAAACAATCATCCACCATGATAAAGTAGGCTTCATCCAAGGGATGCACGGATGGTTCAATATACAGAAATCCATCGATGCTATCCACTCCATAAACAAACTCAAAGGAAAAAAAAACGCATGATCATTTCATTAGATGCTGAAAAAGCATCTTGACAAAATTCAGCATCCTTTCATGCTAAAAGTCTTGGAAAGGACAGGAATTCAAGGCCCATATCTAAAGATAGTAAAAGCAATATACAGCAAACCGGTAGCCAACAACAAACTAAATAGAGAGAAACTTGAAGCAATCCCATTAAAATCAGGAAGTAGACAAGGCTGCCTCCTCTCTCCATATCGTTTCAATATAGTTCTTGAAGTCCTAGCTAGAGCAATTAGACAACATAAGGAGGTCAAAGGGATACAAATTGGAAATGGAGACGTCAAACTATCACTATTTGCAGATGATATGATAGTATACTTAAGTGACCCCAACAATTCTACTAGAGAACTCCTACAGCTGATAAACAACTTCAGCAAAGTGGCTGGCTACAAAATCAACTCAAGCAAATCAGTAGCCTTTAGATACTCAAAGGATAAGCAGACTGAGAAAGAAATTAGGGAAATGACACCCTTCACAATAGCCACAAACAGCATAAAGCATCTTGGGGTGACTCTAACCAAACAAGTGAAAGACCTATATGACAAGAACTTCAGATCTCTGAAGAAGGAAATTGAAGAAGATCTCAGAAAATGGAAAAATCTTCCATGCTCGTGGATTGGCAGGATTAATATAGTTAAAATGGCCATCTTGCCAAAGGCAATCTACAGATTCAATGCTATCCCCCATAAAAAACCCAACCCAGTTCTTCATAGAGCTAGAAAGAGCAATTCTCAAGTTCATCTGGAATAACAAAAAACCCAGGATACCTAAAACTAATCTCAACAGTAAAAAAACTTCTGGGGGATTCAGTATCCCAGACCTCAAACTTTACTACAGAGCAATAGTGATAAAAACTGCATGGTATTGGTACAATGTCAGGCAAGCAGATCAATGGAATAGGATTGAAGACCCAGAAATGAACCAACACACCTATGGTCACTTGATCTTCGACTAAGGAGCTGAAAGCATCCAGTGGAAAAAAGATAGTCTTTTCAACAAATGGTGCTGGATCAATTGGAGGTCAGCATGCAGAAGAATGCGAATCGATCCATTCTTATCTCCTTGTACCAAGCTCAACTCCAAATGGATCAAGGACCTCCACATAAAACCTCACACACTGAAACTAATAGAAAAGAAACTGGGGAAGACCCTTGAGGACATGGGCACAGGGGAAAAGTTCCTGAATAGAACACCAATAGCTTATGCTCTAAGATCAAGAATTGACAAATGGGACCTCATAAAACTACAAAGTTTCTGTAAGGCAAAAGGACAAAACGTCAACCAACAGATTGGGAAAGGATCTTCACCAACCCTAAATCCGACAGAGGGCTGATATCTAATATATACAAAAAACTCAAGAAGGTAGAACCCAGAGAACCAAATAACCCCATTAAAAAGTGGAGTATGGAGCTAAACAAAGAATTTTCACGTGAAGAATTTTGGAGGGCTGAGAAACACCTTAAGAAATGTTCAACATCATTAATCATTAGGGAAATGCAAATCAAAACAACCCTTAGATTTCACCTCACACCAGTCAGAATGGCTAAGGTCAAAAACTCAGGAGACAGCAGGTGTTGGTGAGGATGTGGAGAAAGAGGAACACTCCTCCACTGCTGGTGGGATTGCAAGACGGTGCAACCACTTTGGAAATCGGTCTGGGGGTTCCTCAGAAAACTGGGCATGACAATTCCTGAGGACCCTGCTATACCACTCCTGGGCATATACCCAGAGGATTCTTCAGCAGCCCTATTTGTAGTAGCCAGAAGCTGGAAAGAACCCAGGTAAGAAACTTTCTACAGCTGTAATTACCTTGTTCAAGACTTAGCTGGGAGTTTGGTTCCTCTCCATCACTTCTCTGGAAACACAATTTATTTGGTGACCCTGAAATGTGAGGAGAGAGGGAAGAAGAGGAGGATGGCATAAGACATCTCTAGCAGGGATCAGGGACAGTGTCTCAAAATTACACATTAAGGAATTTCTAGTCCTCCATCATTACGAGATTATGTGTGCCCCATTTCAAAGTTCACCCATCATGCCATGGGACTGACAAGACTGCTACTAGGGATTCTTTATGCTGCCCATACAGAAAGGAGAAACTTAAGATAAAAATAAAAAAGTAGAAGATACTCTGTGAGCTGTGTTCCCCTTCCAGTGTTCAGAGGGCAGCAAAGGTATACATCAGAACAAGAAAAATAGAAGCACAACATGGCTTCCAGAGTATCACAATGGTAAGAAGAGGCAGAGTTTTTCATGGATGAAAGGTCTAAGATCTGGCACATAGCAAAGGGAAGTCCCAGGCAGCCTTGAAGATGGATAAGATGGGGTTGAAGAGCTGCCTCACACATTGTTGGTTTCTATGAGCATGTGGTACTGTACTAAGATGGATCCTGCACCCACAGGTGAACTGTCACTCAAGGTGGGCAGTAACCAATCTGATGGGCTGCCATGTGTGTCATTATAAAGGTTCCCACTGAAGAGACACAACAGTGCTATTCTACTGACAATCAGCACTTCTAACCCTATCCTCTTCTACACAGCCTGAGGATGGTGCACCTCCCGTTTTCCTGAGAGCCTAAATGCCCAGCAGAAGACTCTGGAAGGTGTCTACTGTAGCCATTCCTTATAAGTTTTCAGAAGATGTACAACACAGTAGTCTTGTTAACTGCTGTATCCTCAATCGCCCTGCATGATATATGGCACATGATAAAAGCTTAACATGTGTTTGTTGACAACAAAAACAACTGTGCTCCCAAGGGGCGATGTTGAACACAATTACCATTTTCAAAGCTTTTTTCATAAATGAGTCTCAAATCGGGGTACTTCTCCTTGTTCACCTCACTGAACAATTCATGCAGGACCTCCATGTCAAATTTCTTCTCCAGTTCATCCAGGGCTCTGTAGATCACTTTCTGTACAGGGACCAGCGATCTACAAGATTCTTGAAAATCCTTAAATAAGAATATTGAATAGAGAAAATTTCAGTTCAGACTTCCAAGTCACAGAAGAGCCCTATAACTATAAAATATATAAAAATAACTATAGTTAGGGGACCTCAATCCCCTACAAACATATCTTCTAAGGGGAAGTTTTATATTTGCATGACTACTTCATGAAACAAGTAAACACTGTCTCTTTGAAAGTTATCACTGGTGACTTTGAGCTATGACAGGTTAGAAGGGCCACCTTTGAAAGGGTAACATAGGTTAAAGGTCAACAAGGTGGCTGGTGAGATCACTCAGTGGGTTGAGGCACTTGCCACCAATCCTGATAGTCTGAATTCAATCCCTGGGAATCAGATGGTGGAAGCAAGAACCAGCTAGCCACACTTGGTCTCTTTCTTCCCCATGTGCACAGCAGCTGACTCATACACATATGTCCACACAATACAAACATACACACATGCTCACAAGTAAATGAACAAATTTAATAGTTTTTTTTTTTTAATGTACAGAGAGGTTAAAGAGATGGCTCGGCGGTTGAGAGTGCTTGCTGCTCTTACTGAGAACCCAAGTTTAGTTTCCAGCACCAACACAAGAGCTTTCAAACATCTGTAACTCCAGTTCCATGTGATTAGCTGTTCCTTTCTGGCCTCCATGGGCACCAGGCACACAAGTACTGTGCACATATTAGATGTGGGCAAAATACTTGTACATGAATGAATAAAAATAAACACATCTTTTTTAAGGGCTAAATAATATATATCACATAGCCAGGCTACTTTTGGAACAGACTGGACAGGTGGCCAATTGTATTCTGTTAATAGGACAAGTCCTATCCACCCACAAAGAGCACATCCAGAAATATCTTCATAACAAGTATCACTCACAGGAAACCCAGACTTTAAATCTGAGGCCATAATTCTGATTCACAATTGATGAATTTAATATTGTAACTGATACCTCTACAAAGTGCTATGAAAATCCATGAGCTTTCTTGGTCAAAATTTAGTCCTGGGGCTGGAGAGATGGCTAAGTGGTTCAGAGCATGTGTAGCTCTTATAGAGAACCTGGGTTCCATTCCCAACACCCACATCAGGTGGCTCACAACTACCTGTAACTCTAGTTCCAGGGAATCTGGAGCCCTTTGCAGGGCTCTGAGGGCATCAGCTCCTATGTGAACATGCACAGACGCAGACGCAGACGCAGACGCAGACACAGACACAGACACAGACACAAACAGACGAGGGGAAGGTGGGGAGGACACACACATGTGTGTAAGAAATGCAAACTTTAAAAAAAATTAAGCCCAACCTTAAAAACCTGTCAGTTATCCGATTTGATGTTTGAATCCAGGATATCAAATTATAACTTAATTTGGAGATTGTTTACTAGGTTATGATGTAGTAAATTTCACGTACTTCATACATTTTATCAGTGATGAATTCATGGTCTCGCAGGCCCTCTAGAAAAGGAAATGGACTTCCTATGGCATGAGAAATTGCCACTTTATGTCTCTTGAAGTGTTGTAATGTAAGTTCAAGGGGAGATATCTCTGTGTTCTTGTGTTCACTGGACATCCTAAAGCGGAAAATACCATGGGAAAATGGTTGTCAGTACAATAGATGCTTATGGAAAGTATAAGGTTTTATATATGAAAGAAAGACTTTGAAGAACTAACATATGTAAGGCAAATATCTTGAGTTAACCCCAATACATCAACAGCTGCACTGGAAACTCTGGGTTCAAGCGAGAGAGACCCTGCCTCAATATATAAGATGGAGACCTATGGAAGGAACCACTTAGCATCAACATACATGTGCATCTGTACACACATGAGCTCTCACAAACTTGAATCAGTACACACACACACACACACACACACACACACATATACTGCAGACCACACACAAAAATTATAGTTAAACATAATGCCAATTGTGATTTAAAAATTCTACTACTAGTTGTTCTCATATAAGTCTGGTGAAAAGTTATAGTCTCACTGACTTATATGCGAATATTTCTGTTGGCGTTATTGATCACCAAAGGATAGAACCTATTCAAATGGCCTTTAATTGGTGAGTAGACAAAAATGGAGAATCTATCCAATAAAATGAATAAATAGGTTCAAAATGGTAATACATTCTACAACATGGATGAATCTCAAAAATTGCTTGTCAAAAAAAGACAAACACAGATGACTACATGATATATAATTCCATTTCTACAAAATGCCCACAAGTGAAATCAATGCAGAGAGATGTGTTAATGGTTCCTTAGACTAATGAAATCTATGCAGACAGATGTGTTCGTGGTTCCTTAGACTACGGGGGACAAGAATGGACTGTACATAGCTGCAAGGGATTCTTTTAAGGAGAGGGGAGGTCTATGTCCTAAATTTGGACTGTGGTGCTGGGTGCTCAGCTCTGTAAAAATCATTGGATTTATATTCAAATTTATAAATTTTATTGTAAATAAATTGTACTACAAAAGTTGTCAAAAATGAAAATGGATGCTCAAAAAGCTGCACAGAGTGAGAAGGTTGACAGGTTATACTTTTTTCCTCTGGAGTGCAAGCAAAGGAGGAAAACTGAATACACATTGTGTCCTGATTAGTTTGGGTGTTATTTTTTAATTTGTTTGTTTGGTTTTGTTTCTGTCAACTTGACAAAACTAAAGATCTTTGAGAAGAAAAACTTCAATTGACAAGAGTACCTCCATAAATATTGCCTGTTAGGTATGTCTGCTTGGCATTTTCTTGATTGATGATTGATGTGCGATGGCCTCACTAACTGTAGGCACCACCACCTCAGAACATGTTGTTCTGGGATATATAAGAAAGCAAACTGACCAATCCAGTAAGCTATGCCACAGTGTCTACTTCAATTCCTGCCTCCAGGTTTTTGCTTGAGTTCCTGCACTATAAGCCAAATAAACCCTTTCCTTCCCAAGGTGTTTTTGGTCATGGTGTTTTATCAATGCCATAGAAATCGAGCTAAAAGACTACCTGAGTAAATGTTTCCACAGTCTGAATAGGAATGCCAGGAGGTGACACATAACATTATGTTAAAAAGGCATCTTTGTTGATGTCAGGATGTCTATGTCTTAGTCCTCAACACAGAATGACCAACCATCAACTACCACCTCACCCCCAACTCAAACACAACAACTGGAAGATGAGACTAACCTTATCCATGGGCCAACAAGGCCATGTGTGAAGTGAAGAGAAGAATTTATTCTGACTGCATTGTCCCGCCTCAGACTAGGATTAGCCTTACCAAGACTGAGACCCTAGACGTAAGGTCTCTCTATACTGGGGAACCAGAAACAAGCATAGAGCTCCCCAGAACTCTGAGGTGCCCTGAGGGAGGTCTCCATCTGTCTTGATCAATGAAGAACACTGAAAGACTGAGCATACCACAAAACAGGAACTAAGGGGGGGCAAGATGATAAGATAGGGGTACAGCTGCTTCTCCACAATCAGTGGGTGAGCACAGTCAGCTGTTGTGCTCTGCCAAGGCAGCCTATGCCTCCATCTGTCCATGGAACACACTTACCATTCCTGCCTAGCCTGCAGGCCAGTCTGGCCACACTGCCTGCCTGTCTACTCCCCAAGACAGTGTGTAGTCTCTACCTCATAGCAGAGTATTAGTTCGCTCTACCTAACTAAGCAACAAGTAACCCCATCTGACTCAGAGCCTATCTATGGCCTCACCTAGTAAATGGCCAATCATGCAACCTGTCTAACTCTAGAGCATAGCTTCTAGACTTGGTAGGTCAAATAATCACCCTGTCCCAGCTCAGAATAAGCCAGTTGGTGTCACAGACATAATGGGTAACCCAACTGACAGCCTTTCCTAACTGGGAAGGATAGCTTTTGGCACTTGTTACTAAGGAGCAAACTGAGCCTTGTTTACCCTATTTATGAACAGAAAACCAAGCCAGCAAACATTCCACAAACGTTGGGCACCACCTGTCACCCCTGTTAGGTGAGGCAAAGCAAGAATGCTTCACCATTTACAAATGGATAAATGGACTATATCACATGAATAGAATACAGAATATAAATCATATCACACCAACAGATATGGAAAAGAGATTGGGCAAATTCAGGATGCTTTCATGATAAAAATAAACCTCACAAAAAGTTTGTTTTATCCATCCCATTTAGACTTTCCTAAGTTTATGAGCTGATGTCATTTATGCATTTGGAAAAACCCATTGTCATTTCTTCATGTTTTACTCATTTTTTCTCTCTATTTCTGTGTCTTGCTCCCCTTCTCCTTTCCTCTGTCCTTCTTCCTTTATTCATTGTCTTACAGTACATCTGGTTTCTTTTCTTCTAAAAAACACCTTTTTTGGTTTTTCAAGACTTAATATATTTAATTTATGTATGTGAGTATAATACCTATATGTGTATTAGTGTACCACATGTGTGCTTGGTGCCAGAGATGTCAGATTCTCTTGGTACTTGAGTTCTAGATGGCTGTGAACCACCTTGTTGTTGCCTGGAATTGAACTAGTGTCCTCTGAGTATACTTAACTGCTCAACTATCTCTGTATCCCAGAGAGTAATGGGCTTTCATGGCAAAGGTAGGCAGATCTCTGAGGTCAAGGCTATCCTGGTCTATAGAGCAAGTTCCAGGACAGCCAGGACTACACAGAGAAACCCCTTCTTACTCTCCCCTCCACAAATCAAAGAAGAGGGTGAAGTGAAATTACAATAAATCATAAAGGGAGACAGGGTAGCATGAGAGCTGAGGGTCAAGACACGAATCAGGTGCTGTTGAGACAGCTCCATTGTTAAACACTTCTTGCTCTTGCAGAGGACATGGGTTGGACTCCCTTTACTCATATGGTAGTTCATAACCACCCATAACTTCTGTTCCAGGACATCTGATACCCTCTTCTGATATTTATGGGCAACAAGCACGTATGGTTTATATGGCAAAAAGCATATATATGGAGCATATATGCAGGCACTGATACAAAAAAATCAATAAATCTCATTTAAATACACACTTTATACCATTAAAAAAAAAAGACTTGCGGCGGAGGCGGCGGCAGCAGTGGCTGGTCCAGCTGAAGGGCCATCAGCGGTGGAACCAAGGCGACACAGGGTCCAGTTAGGCCCTGTGCCCACGACCACTGACCTTCGCTGACCAGCCGGGCGGCAAGCAGCTGCGGTTCTGCGGAGCCTTTCGCTGCATGGAAGCCACTTCAGAACTCGGCTTCCCGCCAGTCAGGAGAGACTCACCTCCATCTTGATTTCTGACTCCAGAGATCGGACAGACTGAGGTACACAAACATAATCCGAGGCCCAACACCGCAGGGGTCTGAGCCCAACGGGCGTTGGCCTGCACCCAGGCCCTGGGCTGCTCGGGTGGCCATCGGGGTGCCAACCCAGCCAGGAGGTTTTTTTGCCCTGGCCGGCGCACGCGCTGCCATTTTGCCTACAGGACCCAGAGTGCTCAGGAGGGCAGAGACGGCTAACAAGCATAGCCTGAGGCTAACAAAACGGGGGTCTAGGCCCCAAAAGGCACAGGACTGACCCCAAGAACTGGGCGGCTTGGTGGGCCATCTGTGTGTCAACCCGCCCAGGAGGTTGTTAGCACAACAGACTCTCCCGGTGCTTTTGGGGAGCACAGACACGCACGCCGGCCATCCGGGTCACCTGGCGGACCCAATTAACAGTCATAGCCCTAGGGGAACTTTGCTCGGACCTTGGCCTCCCAGGCTTTTGCCTGGACTCAGGGCCTGGGCGACAAAGGCTAACCTTGTGTGCGCCAGCCCGGTTGGGGAATCGGCTCCCCAGCGGAGTGAGTGGAACACAGGGGAGGTCACAGCAGCATACACCTTCGGCGCTCCCTGGGGGTGCACACGGGCTCCATCTGGTCCACAGACACAATCTGGGGCAAGGCCTCAGGCAGAAGCCCTCAGCTCAACTCTCTCCGCTTCAGATCAGCCTGGGCAGCCGCACCACATCTCCAGGTCCCTCAAGAGGCTAGCGGCGGCTTCCGGGCGGCCAGCTGGGAGAAGTCGGTGTGCTCCGGTAAATCCTGCGGGCCCCAGCAGGAGCCTTCAGGTGCCTTCTTCGGGATCTGAACAGCCTGGACAGCAGCACCCTGTCTACAGGCAGTGCAGGGTGTAAGCTGTGCACCAGAGGCCAACGGGGAAGGGGCAGCTTGCACTGGTGAGTCCAGCACTGACAAGACCGAGTAACACCAGTGAGAGCTAGATGGCAAAAGGCAAACGCAGGAACGTCACTAACAGAAATCAAGGCAATATGGCAACATCTGAACCCAATTCTCCTCTACCAGCATGTCCTGGATACCCCATCACACCAGTAAAACAAGATTTGGATTTAAAATCACTGGTCATGATGCTGGTATAGGAACACATGAAGGACATACTTAAAGAAATTCAGGAGAAAATGGATCAAAAGTTAGAAGCCCTTGCAAGGGAAACACAAAAATCATTGAAAGAAATCCAGGAGAATACAAAAGCCAACAAGGAGGAAATGCAAAAACACTTAAAGAAATATAGGAGAACTTTGGTCAACAGGCTGAGGTCATGAAAGACGAAACACAAAAATCTCTTAAAGAAATACAGGAGAACTTTGGTCAACAGGCTGAGGTCATGAAAGAGAAAACAGAAAAATCTCTTAAAGAATTACAGGAAAGCACAAACAAGCAAGTGAAGTAGCTAAGCAAAACCATCCAGGATCTAAAATCAGAAGTAGAAACAACTAAGAAAACTCAAAAGGAGACAACTTTGGAGATAGAAAGCCTTGGGAAGAAATCAGGGGACAGAGATGCAAATATCAACAACAGAATACAAGAAATAGAAGAAAGAATCTCAGATGCTGAAGATTCCATAGAAACCATGGACTCAACAGTTAAAGAAAATGCAAAATGCAAAAAGCTTGTAACCCAAAATATCCAGGAAATCCAGGACACAATGAGAAGACCAAACCTAAGGATTATAGGCATAGATGAGAGTGAAGATTTACAACTTAAAGGGCCAGCAAATATCTTCAATACAATTATGGAAGAAAACTTCCCTAACCTAAAGAGAGAGATGCCCATGAATATACAAGAAGCCTACAGAACTCCAAACAGACTGGACCAGAACAGAAATACTTCCCGTCACATAATAATCAAAACACCAAATGTTCTAAACAAAGAAAGAATATTAAAGGCAGTAAGAGAAAAAGGCCAAGTAACATATAAAGGAAGACCTATCAGAATCACAGCAGACTTTTCACCTGAGACTATGAAGGCTAGAAGGTCCTGGGCAGATCTCATGCAGACTCTAAGAGAACACAAATGCCAACCAAAACTACTATATCCAGCAAAACTCTCAATCACCATAGATGGAGAAACTAAGATATTTCACAACAAAACCAAGTTTACCCAATATCTATCCACAAACCCAGCCCTAAAAAGGATAATAGGAGGACAACACCAATACAAGGAGGGAAACTTCACCCTGGAAAAAGCAAGATAGTAACCTTCATCAAACCCAAAAGAAGTTAAGCAATCAAATTTAAAAAATAACGTCAAAAATGATAGGAAGTAACAATCACTATTCCTTAATATCTCTTAACATCAATGGACTTAATGCCCCAATAAAAAGACACAGACTAACTGAATGGATACGTAAACAGGACCCTACATTTTGCTGCTTACAGGAAACACACCTCAGGGTCAAAGACAAACACTACCTTAGAGTAAAAGGCTGGAAGACAATTTTACAAGCAAATTGTCTCAGGAAACAAGCTGGAGTAGCCATTTTAATATCAGATAAAATTGACTTTCAACCCAAAGTCATCAAAAGAAACTCTGAGGGACACTTCTTGCTGGTCAAAGGAAAAATACAACAAGAAGAACTCTCAATCCTGAACATCTATGCTCCAAATGCAAGGGCACCCTCTTTCATAAAAGAAACTTTATTAAAACTCAAAGCACACATTGCACCTAACACAATAATTGTGGGTGACTTCAACACTGCACTTTCCTCAATGGACCAATCAGGAAAACAGAAACTAAACAAGGACACAATGAAACTAATTGAAGCTTTGGACCAATTAGATTTAACTGATATATATAGAACATTCTATCCTAAAACGAAAGAATATACCTTTTTTTCAGCACCTCATGGTACCTTCTCCAAAATCGACCATATAATTGGTCACAAGACAGACCTCAACAAATATAAGAAGATCAAACTAATCCCATGCCTCCTATCTGATCACTATGGAGTAAAAGTGGTCTTCAATAGCAACAGAAACAATAGAAAACCCACATACACGTGGAAATTGAACAATACTCTACTCAATGATACCTTGGCCAAGGAAGAAATAAAGAAAGAAATTAAAGACTTTTTAGAACACAATGAAAATGAAAACACAACATACCCAAATCTATGGGACACAATGAAAGCAGTGCTAAGAGGAAAACTCATAGCCCTGAGTGCCTCCAAAAAGAAAATGGAGAGAGCATACATTACCAGCTTAATGACACATCTGAAAGCCCTAGAACAAAAAGAAGCTATTTCACCCAGGAGGAGTAGAAGGCAGGAAATCATCAAACTCAGGGCCGAAATCAATCAAGTAGAAACAAAGAGAACCATACAAAAAATCAACAAAACCAGGAGCTGGTTCTTTGAGAAAATCAACAAGATAGATAAACCCTTAGCCAGACTGACCAAAGGGCACAGAGAAAGTATCCAAATTAACAAACTTAGAAATGAAAAGGGAGATATAACAACGGAAACTGAGGAAATCCAAAAAATCATCAGATCCTACTACAAGAGCCTGTACTCAACACAACTGGAGAATCTGGAGGAAATGGACAATTTCCTTGACAGATACCAAATACCAAAATTAAATCAGGACCAACTAGACCATCTAAACAGTCCCATAAAGCCTAAAGAAATAGAAGGAGTCATAGAAAGTCTTCCAACCAAAAAAAGCACAGGACCAGATGGTTTCAGTGCAGAATTCTACCAGACCTTCAAAGAAGAGTTAACACCAATACTCTTCAAACTATTCCACAAAATAGAAACAGAAGGAACACTACCCAATTCCTTCTACGAAGCCACAATTACGCTGATACCAAAGCCACACAAAGATCCAACAAAGAAAGAGAACTTCAGACCAATTTCCCTCATGAACATCGATGCAAAAATACTCAATAAAATTCTTGCCAACCGAATCCAAGAACACATCAAAACGATCATCCACCATGATCAAGTAGGCTTTATCCCGGGAATGCAGGGTTGGTTCAATATACGGAAATCCATCAATACAATCCACTACATAAACAAACTCAAAGAAAAAAACCACATGGTCATTTCATTGGATGCTGAAAAAGCATTTGACAAAATTCAGCATCCTTTCATGCTTAAAGTCTTGGAGAGAACAGGAATTCAAGGCCCATACCTAAACATAGTAAAAGCAATATACAGCAAACCGGTAGCCAGCATCAAACTAAATGGAGAGAAACTTGAAGCAATCCCACTGAAATCAGGGACCAGACAAGGCTGCCCCCTTTCTCCTTATCTTTTCAATATTGTACTTGAGGTACTAGCTCGGGCAATTCGACAACATAAGGAGGTCAAAGGGATACAAATTGGAAAGGAGGAAGTCAAACTATCATTATTTGCAGACGACATGATAGTCTACCTAAGTGACCCAAAAAAACTCCACTAGAGAGCTCCTACAGCTGATAAACAACTTCAGCAAAGTGGCAGGTTATAAAATCAACTCAAGCAAATCAGTGGCCTTCCTATACTCAAAGGATAAGCAGGCTGAGAAAGAAATTAGGGAAATGACCCCCTTCACAATAGCCACAAACAGTATAAAGTATCTTGGGGTGACTCTTACCAAACATGTGAAAGATCTGTATGACAAGAACTTCAAGACTCTGAAGAAGGAAATGGAAGAAGACCTCAAAAAATGGGAAAACCTCCCATGCTCATGGATCGGTAGAATCAATATAGTTAAAATGGCCATTTTGCCAAAAGCAATATACAGATTCAATGCAATACCCATCAAAATCCCAACTCAATTCTTCACAGAGTTAGAAAGAGCAATTATCAAATTCATCTGGAACAACAAAAAACCCAGGATAGCTAAAACTATTCTCAGCAACAAAAGAAAATCTGGGGGAATCAGTATCCCTGACCTCAAGCAATACTACAGAGCAATAGTGTTAAAAACTGCATGGTATTGGTACAGTGACAGGCAGGAGGATCAATGGAACAGGACTGAAGATCCAGAAATGAACCCACACACCTATGGCCACTTGATCCTCGACAAAGAGGCTGAAAACATCCAATGGAAAAAAGATAGCCTTTTCAACAAATGGTGCTGGTTCAACTGGAGGTCAGCATGCAGAAGAATGCGAATTGATTCATCCTTGTCTCCTTGTACTAAGCTCAAATCCAAATGGATCAAGGACCTCCACATAAAGCCAGACACTCTGAAGCCAATAGAAAAGAAACTGGGGAAGACCCTTGAGGACATCGGTACAGGGAGAAAGTTTCTGAACAGAACACCAATAGCGTATGCTCTAAGAGCAAGAATTGACAAATGGGACCTCATAAGGTTACAGAGTTTCTGTAAGGCAAAGGACACCATCAAGAGGACAGATTGGCAACCAACAAATTGGGAAAAGATCTTCACCAATCCTACATCAGATAGAGGGCTAATATCCAATATATATAAAGAACTCAAGAAGTTAGACTCCAGAAAACCGAACAACCCTATTAAAAAATGGGGTATAGAGTTAAACAAAGAATTCTCACCTGAAGAACTTCGGATGGTGGAGAAGCATCTTAAAAAATGCTCAACTTCGTTAGTCATTAGGGAAATGCAAATCAAAACAACCCTAAGATTTCATCTTACACCAGTCAGAATGGCCAAGATTAAAAATTCAGGAGACAGCAGGTGTTAGAGAGGGTGTGGAGAAAGAGGAACACTCCTCCACTGCTGGTGGGGTTGCAAATTGGTACAACCACTCTGGAAATCAGTCTGGCGGTTCCTCCGAAAACTGGGCACCTCACTTCCAGAAGATCCTGCTATACCACTCCTGGGCATATACCCAGAGGATTCCCCACCATGTAATAAGGATACATGCTCTACTATGTTCATAGCAGCCCTATTTATAATTGCCAGATGCTGGAAAGAACCCAGGTATCCCTCAACAGAAGAGTGGATGCAAAAAATGTGGTATATCTACACAATGGAGTACTATTCAGCCATTAGAAACAATGAATTCATGAAATTCTTAGGCAAATGGATGGAGCTAGAGAACATCATACTAAGTGAGGTAACCCAGACTCAAAAGGTGAATCATGGTATGCACTCACTAATAAGTGGATATTAACCTAGAAAACTGGAATACCCAGGACATAATCCACACATCAAATGAGATACAAGAAGAAAGGAGGAGTGGTCCCTGGTTCTGGAAAGACTCAGTGAAACAGTATTCGGCAAAACCAGAACAGGGAACTGGGAAGGGGTGGGAGGGAGGACAGGGGAAGAGAAGGGGGCTTATGGGACTTTCGGGGAGTGGGGGGGGGGCTAGAAAAGGGGAAATCATTTGAAATGTAAATAAATTATATCGAATAAAAAAATTAAAAAAAAAAAGACTTGAGACCTTTTTTTTTTTTACATCTTCAGGGCCAGAAACTTGAGTCTAACTACTTTTATAAGTATTTGGGACAGAAGCCACCAGCCACACAAGGTCACTGTCAACAAAGCACCAGTCCTACCACAGTCAGAGTCCACAAACCATCTTCACAATGAACAAGAGGAAGGGTCAGACCCATGCTGGAAATGCTCATTGCTTAGTTCTATGGTTTCCTCCAGGTTATGTGAGCCCTGCCTGTGTTTTGAAATGTTCTGTCTGCTGTAGCTCAGGAAGAGCAAATGACATCTCAGAAATACAGGGTGTCTGGGTTAGTGTTCTCTTGCTGTGAAGACATACCACGATCACAGCAACTCTTAAAAAGGAAAGTACTTAATTGTGGCTTGCTTACAATTTCAGAGGTTTAATCTGAATTGTCATCAGGTCAGAGAGCAAGGCCAGATGTAGACAGATGTGCTGATGGAGAAGTATCTGAGAGTTCTATATCTGGATCAGTAGGCAGCAGGAAGAGAGAGACTCTGGGCTTGGAATGGGCTTTTTGAAACCACAAAGCCAAATCCTAGTGACACACATTCTGCAATATGGCCACACCTTCTAATCCTTTCAAATAGTGCCACTCCCTGGGAACTAAATATTCAAGTCTGTGAGCCCCTGGGAGCCATTCTGATCCAGAACACCACACAGAGCATTCACTGTTCAGGACTCACTGTGAAGGCACCTCATGCTTTATGGCAGAGGGGTCACCACAGCCAATGGCAGAGAAGAGAGAGTCCAGAAACACAAAGGACTATGGAGCCCATTGGTGGATAATCAGTGACGTCCTTAGAAACTGACAGGAATCAATTATAACCTCAGAGAGGAAACAAAAACAACACCCAGGTTACACCTCGTAGAAAGCTAGGCATGGTGTGAGCTGTCCAGTGTCCAACCATAGTGATGGGTGTAACCACAGCAACCATACAATAAACAAAGGACAGTAGAATGGAAGGCCCCACCTGGAGGAATGATCCAGAAGCCACAAGGAAACTCTTCTCAAAGTGCTTAGCAGAGCACAAGAACTGATAAATAGGGGGTGAAGGAAGACAGGGAGTTAACAAGATGTAGGTTACAGAACAGCTTGTAAAACCATGGAGATGAGCTAGAACCCCTTGTAAAATTTATATTATCCTTCATCACAATGTATTTCTTTAAAAATTCGAAATTAGGAGATGGAAGATTGCTCTGCGGTTAAGAACACTAGCTGCCTTTCCAGAGGACTCAGGTTCAGTTCCAAGCACACACATGATGGGTCACAATTGTCTGGAACTTCTTGGAATCTAACACACTCTTTTGACTTCCTGGGGCACCAGGCATGATATGTTGCACAGACATACATGCAGGAAAAACACTCATACACATAAAATAGTGAAATCATATTTAAGATTAAATTAGAAATCAGGACTAGGTAGGTGGCTCAGTGACTTGATCCACAAGTGTAAAGACTTGAGTTCAGATCCCCAGAACTCACATAGATGCAGGATGCTATAGAACATGTCTGCAGTTCCAGCACACCTGCAGCTCCATAGGTGATGGAGACAGGAGACACCGTGGGAGCCTCATCTTCCAACTAACTGAGTGGACACAGAGGCAAAGAAGAGAACCTGCCTCCAACTCAAACAAGGTGCAAGAGGAGCACTAATCCCCAACAGTGTCCTCTGATCTCCGCACATGTGCCGTGACATACACACACCCCACACACACACATACACACACACACACATACCCCCCACACACACAAACACACACACATACACACACAAATAAACACATATACAATCACTGAATGTGTGCATTCATACACACATATATACATAGCTTTCACATACATACATATATACATACATAAATACAGTCACTGCATTCATATATATATATATATATATATATATATATATATATATACACACACACTGGATTCATACAGACATACTTAAATACACACTGCATTCAACATATACTCACATTCACATACTGAATTTACATATACAACTCAAATACAGACACTGCATTCACACACATACACTGAATTAATATACACAAATACACACATGCTTAATTCATATATACATACATATTCACATACACAAACACCACATTCATACACCATATTCACATACACTACATTCACACACACACACACACACAGGTGTTCACACCTACTCATACATACTGCATTCACACACACACACATACACACAAACCGCATTCACACACAGAGAAAAGTTTTTTTTTTTAAAGTTAGAAAGGAAAGAAACAAAGCTACTAAACAGTATTAAGTCATTGTCATGGGGGAAGACCTGGAGACAGCACTTATGAATGAATAGATAAAAATCCTAAAGATGATTGCACAAGAGCAGTGAGGACTGGGGAGGCCAGTGTGGCTCCAGGCTGCTTTGGCCTAAAAGAAAAGACAGATGGAAGAAAAGAAGCAAACTTTCCCTGAATAAAGATAGACCCCTGCATGTTACCTGAAGAACACAGAACTGTAGCAAAACAAAACTCATGCCAAGCCTGACAGGGCAAGCTGTAAGCTTAGGGACTCAGGAAACTTGGCAGGAGAATTACAGTTTCTAAATTAAATAAGCAAACACACATGATCAGGTATTCTCTCTCTCTCTCTCTCTTTCTCTCTCTCTCTCTCCCTCCCTCACCTAAATCTGTTCACTCATACCACAGCCAAAGCTTTTTCATGTCAGGTGGTTTGGACTGACCGAGGCTTTGGCCATTAACTCAAGACATAAGATCAACCATATTGTCAGAGGGAAAGGTTAGAGGGGAGAAAGACCCACCTGGGGCTGAGGCTGCTCCCTTCCATCTTCCAGCACCTGCCTGGGGCCTGGGCCAGTGAGCTCTGATCCTGCTGCTTCTGTACAGGCTTTCAGATTGTCTGCTCTGACTCAAGGCTGAGAACAGGAAGTAAGCCTGAATAGTAACTCAGCAGAGAGGACTCCGCCCTCATGGGGAAAAGAGAAATGAAAGACAATGTTTCTCAAATCTCAAGGGTGCTGCTGTGAGATAAGGTCCCATCCTTCTTTCTTAGAATGTTGTAGCAGGGAGAAGAGGGGATCTAAAGGATTGCAAAAGGCTACACCAGGACGAGCCCAGCCAGGTCCTCATGGTGTCTTATTTATGCAAGGACAGGAAAAACAAAACAAAACAAAACAAACCCACCAATGAAAACCCCTCCACAAAAACTCAAACTGTTTTCTCTTGCTCCTGTGCCAAAGAGAGGAGCATAGATTCCCCAGGGTTGGTTGTGATCCCTCTTTTGTCATGTCCCTGGGTGAAGTGACTTGCTTAAGGAGACAGCAGGGAAGGAGGGGCCAACACTTGCAAGGTGACTCTCAGGCCAGCAAGAGAACCCGGAGCTGGATCCTGACCAAGACAAGCTTTCTCTCAGACCCAGACTGATGAGATGCCCCTGGGTCAGGGCACTGTCTCTGAGGACTTGTCATCCCAGCCTAGATGTCAAGGGCAGGAGGAAGCTGCAACAGTGGCCTCAGGGCATGAGGACAAAGACCTGATCCACCTTCTGAGGTACAGATGTGATAAGTGGTGATGAACTGTCACCTCCAGGGAGTCTTTCTAGGAGACCCCTCATGCATCATCAGGATATATCAAGTCCCTCTCCATCCCTACTTCTGGGAAGACTTTCTCTGAGGGACTTGGTGGACTGAGGTGAGCATCTGTCCTGAGGTCTCAGCAGTCTGCTCGCCTGCACAGACATTGGCTGTTTCTCATCCCTGGGTTCACATGCACAGAGATGGGCTGGTGTGGAGCTGGAGTGGGTCTGACTGACAGGAGCAGCCTGAGGCAAATGCCTGAGGTAAGATTTCTGGGGTCCTTTTTGTGCCCCACATTTTAGCCATGTCTCCAATTCTACTTTGATCAGGAATTAAATGTTTTAGATGGTTTTATAGGACTCTAAATAATGAGACTTTGCAAAAGCATCTCAAAGCTAATGTGTCCATGCAAATCAACACCTATATGTTGCTTATTCAGTCCCTTCTTGGAGACCCAGAGGAGACACAGAGAGAGCAGAACTATCACTATATCGTCCTGTGTCTGAGCGGCACTCCTGAGACCTTAAGGCCAAGATCCTCAGTCAAGTGTAACTCCTGGGAGGTGAGGGGTACAGGGAACAGAATGTTTCTCTACCTACTTACCCCAAAGCAGCTCCAGAAGAATGCTATGACAGGGTCTCCCCTTCCCTGAACACCCCACACCCTAGTTTCCATTTACAATACTGGAAGAATTTTGGATATAGAATTCTAGAGTATTCTGCCATTGTGTTAATCCACCTGGGTGAGAATAAGATGAATAACATAATTTTGAACCAAACTGGCAGAAACAAGCTCTGATACTGGCCAAAATGATGCACTCAGGCAAGGTATATTCCTGGGTTCACAAAAAAAAACAGCAAGGAGTCGCATTTCACAGATTTAAAGGGGCAGCCCCATAAGACCATCATATTTTCAAACATGTCCAATCAGGAGAAAATATTTTTCCTGATATAATTCTTGCCTACATCCAAGCAGGCAAGCATACATCTTGACATATTTCCCACATATGTACCTCCTGCCTACATGTGAACATGTACATCCCATGTAGTTGGGTCAAACAAACCTGTGTAGGGAATTGAAAACGTGTCTTGTTTCACAGATCTCTTTGATAAGGTAATTAAAACTTACCTTATCAAAGCATAGCTTTGGCCATCAGCCTTCAGAAAACCATATACCATGGCTTTGAAACTAGAAGGAAGCAAGGAAGGTTTCAGGAGGGGAAACTTCAATTTTCAGGCAATCCTGGAAGAGGTTACATGTCAGATGGAAGACTGAAGATATGAACAGAAGCATCATGGGACAGATGGTTTGGAAGGCACTTGGCAGGATAAATGTTCTTGGGTTCTGAGGGCCCATTGTTGGTCAAGTGATTGGGGTGGCTGTTACCGACCAACTCCTGCTTAAGGCAGAATTTAGGCTTTTGTTGCAGCAGAGGGTACAGGTGATTGCAATTCTCTGATTGCAAACAATCTGTACATGAAGAGCAAGGCTCAGATTTCAGTTCAGACAGGGTTCTGTTCACCTGAACATCAGACAAGCCCTGGGCTTTCTCCTCTTCGAGATTTCCTCTTCACTCTCCAGACCCTTGTTGTTTTGTGTTTTGTTTGTTTGTTTTTCCATGACTATCTCCACCAGCAAGCCTCCTGCCAAAGTTTTTTTCTGCCCTAAACAGGACTGTGTTTGCTTTCAAGTTCATGCAAAGGGAATCAGGAAGTTAATTCTGGACTAGCTACCTCCAAATATTTGTCTTCTCTCCCAATTCCTGTCTGAGTTCTTCCTTTTGTAGAAGCCTGGGGTTGTTTAGGTTCTTTGCTTCCAAAGTCCCCACCTGAGTAACAGTGTGTGGGCAGGAGCTTCTTCACCCACAGTTAAGACAAGTTTCTCTATTCCTCACCAAATGGCAGCAAAGGAGTCCTGGTCCCTCCCATAGCCAGCTTGGCTCTGGAGGCCTGAGAGGACCCAGACCAAGCCCTCTGAGCTTTCTGCCCACTCAGGGGTGACATGGCCCTTACTGATGAGCACAGCCCTGAAGCACGCCCTTGAGGAGAGAGACACAGCTCAGGACCACACAGCCCTGTGCTTTCCTGCTCACAGGAAAAGTTCAGCAAAGTACATGACACACCTGTGGAAAAGGCATGGGCACTCTACACATTCTGTTGGAGTTAGTAGCGGCCATCTTGACAGGAACGATGTAGGAGATGTTCAAAGAAGCCTGAGAATTCCTTTTCTTTGCTGAAGGAGATGGAGGTATAGCATCAGATCCGGTTTTTGTTTCAGACACCTGTTAAGTAGTCTTTACTTTCCAAGTGATTCAGGCCACATGCTTCCCTGTGCCTTCTGCCTCCTCCTCAGCACACGACTAGGTAAGAAATGGTGGCCATCCAAGCCCACAACAGAGCTTGAACTAATGGTTCTTGCATTCCAGAGTATTGGCAAGCTGCACAGGGCCGTCTCCACAGCTGTGCATTCCATGCAAACAACTAGAGCAGTGGTGCTGGGCCCTCCTAATGCTGTGACCCTTTAATACAGCTCCTCATGTGATGACCGTGACCCATAAAATTATGCCATTGCTCCTTCATAACTGTAGTTTTGCTACTGTTATAAATCTGTTCATCATAATGTATATATCTGGTATTCAGGATGTTTGACATGCAGCTCCTTTGAAAGGATTGTTCGACCCACTGAACTACAATCCTGTCTCCTCTCCTTCTGATGGAAAGTGTATAGCCACAGTGCACCTGATGCCCTGACAAGTGATCATGGGAAATTCAGGCTAAGGGTCAGTACAAAAGAGTCATTGACCTTTCAACTCCGGACAGGGAGACCCTCCAGCAGCTCCAAGGACCTCACAATCTTCAGAGTAAGAGCACTGCTGTGCTCTGCAACCTCACAGCAAACACCTGTACTCATGAGTTCAGGAAAGATGACTGACAGCTTTAGTCTCCTTCATTTCTCATGGGTGACCAATAGGGTGGAGAAAGAGAAAGACTGGTGTATCCTTGCACAGTTACCTATATACCAGACATCTGAATCCTTGTAAGGTGTACCTTTTAACACCTGGAGAGCCTATGACGTACCAAGGTACTCAAAATACTTAAGAGAACTTGTGATTCAAGAAACATGCAGGTACCTATACAGAGTGCTATAATAATGTATATAATACAGCGAAGCTCTCTCTCTCTCTCTCTCTCTCTCTCTCTCTCTCTCTCTCTCTGTCTCTGTGTGTGTTTATGTGTGTTTATGAGATGGAGGGAGGAAGGGAAGAAGAGACAGACAGAGGGAAGGGGAGAAAAAGAGAGTGAAGGAAGAAGAAGAGGAGGAAGAGGAGGAGGAAGAAGAGAGAGAGAGAGAGAGAGAGAGAGAGAGAGAGAGAGAGACCCATTATTATGTATCTCCCGTCTATCCTGGAACTTTGTATGTATAGACCACACTGGCCTTGAACTCAGAGATCCACCTACAATTCTTCCTGGGTACTGGGATTACAAGAGTATACCACCATGCCTAGCAGGCAGGCTATATTTCAACAAACAAAAGGAGAATTCACTTTGCACTAAGGTAAGATTATATGTGTACACTGTTGTCCAATCCATGCATCTAACAATTCTATTTAACTTACCACCTTCTGGCAGATTTTCCATGTTAATAGCTGTACATCACTTTCTAGGGGCTATACTAAAGATAGCCCACATGCGGACAGGAGAGATGGCTTAGATGTTGAGAATACTGGCTGCTCTTCTAAAGGACCTGCGTTCAATTCTCAGCACTCGCCTTGGGGCTCACATCTATCTGTAACTCTACTTCTGGGATCCAACGCTCTTGTCTGGCCTCCAACCACAGGCACCAGGCACAAATGTAATGCACAGGCATTTATGAGGGCCAGACACCCATACATACAAAGCAAGGAAACAGTTCATCTAGTACAACTCTGATTAGAGATCTGCCAGGGGCCAGCCCCGGCATGGGGTTCTTTCTTGTTGGTTCTTCTTGAGGCAGCAGAGCAGGAAGAGTGTGGCGGTTGCTAAGACTTGGTCTTATGAAATTCTGGGGTAAGACTTTGTCTTACAAGATATTTAGGGTTGCTGTATAATAAAAAGTTTACCTATCTAAGTTACTATGCTACTGTGGTTAGGCTGCCTTCTGTGTTCCTCTGAGGCCAGAGACAGCAGTTGCAGTCACTTAGCACCTCATCCTAAAACAGCAGGAGATTAGGATTAGTTGCTAGAGCCTTTTCCCTATTGTCCAGATACCTCTTGCTTGTTGGGCTGTGGGGAAGTGGAGCAATAAACTTCTATTGAATCAGGAGAAGAGAATAACACTCGCAGAAGGAAAAACATTTACATAAGTGAATATGCATAATCTCTCAGAAGTTCATATACAGCTTCATGCGTGCTCATTTATAAATTTCCATTCAAATCCAGTTGGGCCCAGCTTGCATGCATTCTCACAATTACATACTTACACACGCACACGCACACGCGTACACACATATACATACACTCTCACAGTTGCATAATTACACACACATCCATACTTACATATGCATCTGGAGCAAAAGACCAAGCACCGGTGCAGAAAGAACTCATTTATTCTGGATGAAAAATGAGCTCCAATCTTCATTGCACAGAGAAAGAAAAGGCTTCCACCCTTTTAATGCTAAATGAATTAAACCCATGCTTGTAAGAAAAAAGCTTTGTTCCTTTTAATAAGATTAAGCCTGCCTTGTTCTTACCATGTTCCATCCCATGGTAAGGAGAAGCCTGCCTGCTCCTTCCACTCTCTGCAGAGGCTTCCTTTTTAATCTTTCCCTCTGCATTCTGCACACTGCTCTCTTAGGATTTTTTTTTAATGTTACCTATAGTTTCTAAGTCATTCCACTCTGCATTCTCCTTCTAATCTTGTTCTCTCCTCCTGCTCTGAAGTCACAGTGATGCTCTTACTCTAAATGCCTTTTCTCTGAAAGCTATGCCTATACCACTAAGTTCTTCTTGAGTCAAGTTCTGTCTAAAAACTCCTCCGTTCCATTCTTTCTTCTCTCAGCTCAGTTCTTCTCGGCTTCATTCTTCTTCTCACCTCAGTTCCCGCTGATCTCTTTGTCCTCGGCACTTAAACATATTTCAGAATATATGATCACATGTTACAAAGTACATCACAAGTTCATACAAAAAATCAAATCATAAATTGAAATAGAAGTTTACAACAGAGAATGTTTACATGCATATCCATTAGGAGTAATTATCTAGCTAAATATCCATCACCTGTCTCCACACCACAGGTTTGAAACTGTAACTAAGTTATTAGTGAAGTTTTGTATAGATAAACCCAGTCAATATTTTATCTTCTGTCCTAGCACCTATAATAAATTCTTACTTCCTTTTTTATGACCTTTGGTTAATTGTTTTACAACCTCTTGGAATGATCTCTGAGTAGGAGAAAGCATGGTTACTATCTAAGAGCAATTAACTGGTGACACTTAGGAGACTGACAGAGTTCTCATTGCAGTTTTGACTATCAGAAAAGGACCTAATAGCAGTCCCACTATAAATAAGCTTAATAATCACTGATATAATTTTAGGCATTCTTATAGGATCATCATAAAGACTTAAGTCATCTATGTATCTATATAGCATCACTATCCAACTTCATGGATCTACAGAGATCCTCTCCAACGGGATGGGCTATTTCTTAGTGATTATTATATATTTAATAATAACAAGAAAATCATATTAATAGCAGGAATCCTTCCTAAATTAAGTCCCTTAGAGCCTTGCTTAATAAGGACGCACCTGACGCAGTTTATATAATAATCTGAAGCAGGCCATTCAGGATGATCACCTGCTAGTTATTAGCTTGTCCCATTATGGCTCCTGACAAGGATGCTCCTGATTGGGTAACTTTCTAGCTTCCACTAGCTGCCATGAAGGGCCTAGGTTTTGCAGGCTGCAGACTGCTGAACTGAATGGAGATGCAATGGGGAGAACCTACCTTGCAACCTTCCAATCTTTGTAAGCAACATTGCCCCGTCATTGCCTGGATTGTGCTGGGATACTGCTTTCCACTATTTGTCCACTGAAAAATTTAATATCTGCTTCCTTCTGCTTGGTCTTTCTAAGATAACATTGGTCATTTCATAGTTAAAGAAGCCATCCCAACTAACTGCTGCTCCTCCCTGATTATTCATTTTGCTGCCTGGCTGCTGGGTGGCTCTGGAGGTCCAGAAGACTCACTGTGACAGGGACATGACCTGATCTCTATATAGCTTCTTTTAACAGGAGACAGTGATGAACTTTATGTTCCCAAATATCAGCATCATCTCAGATGCTGTATCCAACATCCCATGAAAGAGCCTTACATTTCTTTTCCAGGCATGATCCAAAGTGAATAGATAGATGTGCACAGATCCCTAAAGGGGAAGATCTGAGAAACACTGCACATATATTTGTAAGGTTCATTCTGCTGGGAATGATGGGTTCTTAGTCCCACTGGGAAATGTATCAAATTGGAAACTGGCTTTTATTGGGATAGCCAATGTTTCTAACATCTTTTGATGATATGTATGAAGCAGTATTCTTATGTGCTTTCCTGACTACAATAACATTAGCTAGGAACAGCCTATTAGCTGTCTCCACAGACACCTACAGAACAGGTCTCTACCTGTCTCTCTATGGAAATCACTTTATCTGGCTGCAACAGTTGAATGATTCTGGTGATGTGCAACCTAATCTTTCTATTGCTACTATGGAAATAGGAATTGGGACATAGTCCCACCATTATTCCATCCTTCAGAGAGAAGCTAGTGCTGATCCGATCCAGGATGTTCATGACCCCAGCAGTGTGTTTCTGATCACCTCATTAATTTCATGTCTCTGAGTGGCCCTGAGGAACACGGTCATCTCGTGGACCCATTTTCCAGTACTAGAGAGTAGAGTCATCTTACCACTTTTGTTAGATTTGTAACCCGGAGTCTGTGATCATGGTTCCATTAATGAAGCAACACTTCATCAATGTGTACTGGAGATATGAGGAACATATAGGAGCTGCCAGGGGACAGCCTAGATTCATGAACCTTGGCCATGACAAGATTGATTAGCTTCTACAGCACAGAAGAACACTGAAGTGTTGATAACTCATGGGGATAGAAGAACTGGCAGGCTGACCAACTAAGCTACTACACAAGCCCAGATACAGGACTTTACCTGACCCACCTCATCACAACCCAGCTACAAAATCCTGGAGCATGTGAAGAGACCAGTTCTGCTCATCCCAAGTTGTAGGATCTCCATGACACAAGGCAAAAACAAAATATCTGAGATGTGTCCCAATAAGGATCCAGTATTGATGGTGGAACAGAAGCCAGAAGCTTCAAATCAGACCGATGACTCATTGCAATGAACATTTGCAGGAAGAGGTGTTTGGATAACAAGTTTACTGTGTGACACACTGTGACACACTGTAGCTTTCATGGCAAGATCATTTTTATTCTTTTCTTTTTTTCATTGTTTATGTTTTCTTTGGGGAGGGAAGTTGCAAGGATGCAGGGCGAAAGGAAGGGACTGAAAGATGGTTGGGATTCTAGTGCATGATGGGAAAATCACCAAGAATCAATAAAATGTTTTTTTAATCATTGATAACTGTCAGTCATCTTAGTTTTCCAGCTTTCTTTATCAAATATCTAAACCCAAGCACAATCTCCTATTATCTCCCGTAGGCTGGGCTTGTCACTTCTTTAATCCAAGGCCCCTCATACATGGCTTCCAGCCCTATCTTTGGTTTGTCCACTGATCCAATCTGGGAGGCTCCTATATAGTCTTCATTCAAGCAAGATGGGGGACACAGATGTCTTTTTCTTCCAAGAAAGAGTAAAGGGATTTTCTCAACGACAAATAGGTTCAGGGACACAGGTTCAAATTCCTCACACATGTCAGTTTCATGGCCCCAATCTGAGTCTCAGGATCCTGACATTGGCACAAGACACTTCCTGAACCTAGAATGCCGTCTTCGCTGGACTTCTGTCTTTCTGAACACAAGGGTCCGGCACATGCCTTTGCTGCTGTCTGACTTATGGCTGCGGGTATAAGTGACTCTTCCAACATGCTTACTTGGTATGACTAGATCTAAGTAACTCACATCTATCTATTAGTGCAATGTAGCAAGTGCCACCAGACCCCATCATTCTTGCAGTGACCTTCTCTCCATCCACTAGGAAATATGCCACTTTGTGCGCAGCTCACATAGGCTGTAATGCTTTCTACAGGGTAAAGTTTGGTCTCAGTGCAGGTTTAACACCTGACGACCTATGGATACCCCGCCAATCACCTTTGCTTGATCCAACTTTAGAACCCCACACTGAGGCTTTGCCTCTGGGACATTATCTTACAGTGATTCTTTTAGACAAAGATCCTGAGTTGAGACCTTTTTTTGTCTTACTTGGTGAGTGGTTTTTGTTTGTTTATTTTTTTTGTTTTTGGCTTGGTTGTTTGTTTTTTCAGAAATGAGACCTTTAAAAGCCAGGGTAGCTGAGAGTCACTATGTAGCCCAAGCTGGCATCACAGATGTAGCTATCCTCCTGCCTCAGCCTCTCAAGGACTAGTACTGCAGGAATGAGGCACCACATAGTTTGAAGTTTTGGAAGCTCATGATTTATTGTGGATTGCTCTCGGGAGAGCAGGAGACAAGCAAGATATGTATGTGAGGTGTGGTGCGAAACCAAGCCAGTTGGAGTCAGGCTCCAGCCTAGACCCTTGGAGAGCAGAGAGCAGCAATGTACCATACTCTTGATTTCATGGGGAGACAGGGTTTAGACCCCCAGGCCAGCAGTTGTAACTCTCTGTCTCCATGTGACTCAGAGCAATCGTCTGGGAATGATGGAGTCTGTAAAGACCACTCATTGCTGCTGCAGGTGGGCAGACATGGCCAAATGTGAAGATTGTCCCAGGACACTGGCCACATCTCTGATTTTTGTCAACTCTTTTCATTTGCTTCCTGAATAGCAAACACTTCCTTGAAACTCTTCTCAAACTTGGACTCCAGTCTAAGTCCCATTTCACCAAACTTAGGGTCCTAGAAAAAAAAAAAAGAATGCAGACGAGAATGATGATGCTCATTATCAGTGACAGAAACACCTCCTCCTTCTGGTACTTCTCTTCTCTGAGGGACCCTGTTAGCTGCGTGGTTCATTCACAGGTAAAGGACTTTAGAATTTGGTATTTCTGAGATTCCTGCTTAGGGGAAGTAAGAAACAATCTCAGACTGGGGAGGTGACTCAGTGGGTCAGTATTTGCCACACAAGTGAGAGGACCTGAACAAGTGAGAGTTCAGATCCCCAAAGCCTATGGAAAGCTGCACACAGTAGCACTGTAATCCTAGCACTCCACTAGGGTCGACATTGCTTTGTCTCAAAGAAGCTTAAATGTAAAAAACAACACAGTGTTGCCCTCTACCTTGATTCCCATGTATATTATGATACACACACGCACATACACACACACATCTGAACTCACACATAAACATGCACACACTCATGAGTACATACACATCACATATATCTATACATACACACAAAGATTTAAGCTAGGGTCTAGAGAGATAGAGCGGTGGTTAAGAGCATACAGTACTCTTGCAAAAGACCCAATTCAATTCATTGTACTGATACCTCTGGACTCCACAGACATCTATACTCACATGCACACACATACACACACACACACACACACACTTTTTTTTTCCAGACAGGATTCCTCTGTGTAGCCCTGGCTGTCCTTCAACTTGCTCTGTAGACTGGGCTACCCTCAGACTCAGAGATTTGCCTACCCCTGCCTCCCACCTGCTGGGATTGAAATCCTGTGCCACTATGCCCACATTTTACATATAAATATTTTTAAAATTATTCTCGTGTGTGTGTGTGTGTGTGTGTGTGTGTGTGTGTGTGTTGGCTTAATTTTCCTCTGTGTGGCCCACTAGCCTTATAGACCAGGAACGAAGTTAGCTCTCTCATGCTGGGAACCTTCCTGTTAGTGAGACACATTCTAGATCCTACACTAAAAAGTAAATTCACTTCCAGATTTTGATTTTCTTTTTTGAGATCAGGTCTTAAACCAGGCAGTCTTTGAACACAAGATACTCCTCCTCCATCAGCCTTTTGAATGCTATCATCCCAGTCTTGTACCTCTGTGTCTGGCACTCTCAGATCTCTTGTTTGCTGATCCTTATTACAGGAAGATGTATAAAACTAAACTTTCCAGTAAGCAGAAGATGGGTGCAGAGTAACCCTGAAGATGAGATGCAGGAAGAGAGGGATGCTGACCTTGAACGTGATTCTGTGATTCCGGAAGATGAGCCTCATGTCTTGCACAAAGTCTTTTACTTGGAAGTAAGCCTGGTCACTCAGCTTTTTCTTGATTATGTCCAGCCACATAGGCTCTTGCACACCCACAGTAATCTCTCTAAACTGGTGAGGGAAGTAGCCATAGGAGAGTGAGTGCCACAGCTCAGCATTCGCCTTCCACAGGGTCCCAGAAACACCACAGAAACAACAGAGCCTGTGCTCCTCAGGGATTAAGATCACAATCCCACAAATGGCCCTCTCAGTCATGAGACATCATGGAAGCCAGTGACCAGGGGTTCACCACCATTACTTACATAATAATAATATGGCATCTTGGAAAAAAAGGAGCTCTCAGAACAGCAATAGACTCTCAAGAGAACATACTCACACTTCTGCAAGAAAAAGGGACTCTGTCAAAGTGACTTGGAAAGGCAGAGGCTATACACGTACTCAATTGGAAGGCACCGCTCAAACAAACCCATCTGCAAATTTGCCCAACATGAGTGCCTCTTGGTTATAAACTTGTATGGCTGTGTTTTTATACCAAGAGGTTAGACTGTGACAGCAGTATGATGGAGTACGACTTGAGAGAGAAGGCTCTCTTTAGATGCTATTCTTCTGGCTCCAAGCCTGTCTGTCCTCATCCAAGGAAAAGGAGAAAATATGGGGTTCACAGTGACTCACCAACTGTTCCTGGGGCATCATCTCCCTCTTCAGTATCTCAGATTCTGAAAGACTCTGTTGACTTCCTAAGGACTGCATCCTACAGAAGATGCAACTCCATGGTGTCCTGAAAGGTTAGACACGAAGTGAGCACAGGACAAGACCGTTGAAAACAGCCACTCTTCCTACGCCTGCCTTTATGCTTTCAAATGGCTGACAGTCTCATCTGGGGCAAGCATTCTCAGACTCTGTAGGACCCCACTTAGGATCTTAGGTGGCCAGCCTCCAGTCAGGGTCATGGCAGGAGCTAGTCCTTGGAAAGTGGGCTTTGTGATGAGTGGTGAGTCTCCATTTCCTGACAGAGGTTGCTGGGAGCACAAGGAGACTGGGCTATCAGGTCTGAGCACAGTAGAATGGTCTTCAAAAAAATTCTGGGAATCTTGAACATCTAAGAGTCCATTGCAGTGTGGTGAAATGTGGGAAGTGGTCAGTCATGCTTTCTTTTCTTTCACAAGTACATAGAAAACAAAAGTAATTAGTGTAGTCTATCCCCAATCTTTTGGACAAAAGGTTTTGGTGCACAACTCTGAGAAAAGGCAGTAGCGATATATAGACAAAAGGCCCAGCCTTTATACCAGGAGAGAAGGCTCCCTAACAAGGCAAACATTAACCTTTTAATGACAGCATCTTGAAACAGCTCTCTGGGTCTTCCTGATTGGTATCTGTCAAGAGACCTTGTGATGCCCACCTTAAGACCCAAGCGACCACTCCACAATGATGATATATATGACAAGGCAAGGGTATCTAGGAGACAGAAAGGATTACATCCCACTCACATCTCAGTTTCCACTGTTGGGATATGACACTCTTCATGGAAGGCTCTGGAACAGGTATCACAGCAGAAGAGTGTTCCTCCGTCCCGACACACCTCACATTCATCTGAGTTCTGATTCTAGAAAATAGAACATCATCATTAGGAGATGGTGAGACTCGCCAGCCACCACAGAGGTGACCTCTGCATTCGTCTACAAGGACACTGATGCTTCTACCGGGGATATTTAGGAAAAAGGTGGAACCCAATTTGCAAAACAAGACTTTGTGGTCTTCAGTGAAGTCTCAAAAAAGGGAGGCATGAACCCCAGATCCCAAACCATATTCCCTATAAAACCAAAGATCCTGACACAGAATACTAGTGTGGTGGTTTGAATAAAAATGGCCCCCATAGGAACATAAGGAGTAGCACTATTAAGGAGGTGTGGCCTTGTTGAGACAGGTATGTCTTTGTTGGAGGAAGTCCATCACTGGGGGCAGACTTTGAAGTCTTGATAGTTCAAATCAGGCCTAGTGGCTCACAGCCACTTCCTGCTGCCTTCCAATCTAGATGTAAAACTACTAGCTACTGCTCTAGCCCCATACCTGCCTGCATGCTGCCATGCTTCCTGCCATGATGATAATGGACTAAACCTCTGAACTGTAAGCCAGTCTCAATGAAATTTTTTTGTAAGAATTTCCCTGGTCATGGTATGTATTCTCAGCAATAAAACCCTAACTAAAACCACTAGCAACAAAACAAGACTTTACATAATCTGACTAATGTTCCTAGCATGTACATAAATTTCTGAAATAAAATATTAAGTCCTCTTGCCTATATAATGATGATATTGACTCATCTAAGGGTGATGTACTAGGTATTTAAATTGATGGAATAAACTAAGAGAATACTACATCCTGTAATTAAACCATGAGCATGTCATGAACTGAAGAAAGAATCTGTAGAGGAGATTTTTGACTATGGCTCCTGTGCTTAGGGGTAGGGCCTCTGAAACAGCAGGATATGAGTACTGACAACAAGGCAAGTGGGTTCAAGGAAGCAAATTTTTTAAAAAATCTGTGGCTTTTGGAACCCTGTAGAAAATCCGACAAGGCCCAAGAGAATGGGTGTGTGAGACATGGAGTCACTGTCACTAAAATCCAAGGACAATAGTCATGTCAATCACTCAGGGTTGGAGATTAGACTGGTTACTTTATTTGTGTATTTGATTCGATCTAGAATTGGGGGGGGGGAGTTGAATAGATATGGCCCTCCATAAACAAAATATGTGTTTGAATGCTTGGCTCAAAGGAAGTGTCTCTATTAGGGGGTGTGATCTTGTTGGAGTAGGTGTGACCTTTTTGGAGCAGTGTTTTACTGTGGGAGTGGGTTTTGAGGTTATATATGCTCAAGCTACACCCAGTATGGCACATACACTTCTTCTGCTGCCTGTACCATGTCTGTCTGGATGGGGCCATACTTCCCACCATGATGCTAATGGACTAAACCTCTGAACCTGTAAACCAACCCCAACTAAAAGTTTTCCTTTATAAGAGTTGCTTTAGTCATGGTGTCTCTTCACAGCAATAAAGCCCTAAGACAAGAATCATCTGAGAAAAGAACCTCTTCAGATGTGTATTCTAGATTATGGTAATTATGGTTAGACCCGCCCACTGTGACTTCCTGGAGTCTGAGCAGAGAAAGTGAGGTGAGCATGATCATACACTCATTAACTTGTTACTCTCTGCTCTTGATGATGGTAATAATATGACCAGTTTTAGGTTCCTACCCCCTGAATTTCTCTGCATGGATGGATTGTAAAGTAGGATTGTGAGTCAGGCTTTCTCTTTCAAGGTACTTTTTCCAGGATATTACATCATAGCAACAGGACAGGACACTGAGACAGAGACCAAAGCACACCCTCATTCTCTGCAAGCATAAAAGAGAACTATGTTCTGTGAAAGGAAAAAATCCCCCCAGTCAACAGAGGTTGAACTTTTTGCCAAGACTAATACAGGCTGCCTGGAGTCAAAGTTAGTTTTCATCTAGAAAAGCTAAACTTTGACATTATTTGTTCTTTGTTACTATAGAATAAGATCTACTCATCAAAACCAATAGACTTTATAGAGGAATTATAAAGAGACTAATATACACATCCATTGTATGTCATACAAAGACATGTGTGTCCAAGGGGCAGAAGTGGACTATGGCTGAACAGAACCGCTGCTGTGTGTGGGAAGCCTGGTATAACACCAAAATTAAGGCTCAATGTTACATCCTGCCGAAATAACTAGAAAAGTCAGAAGGCCTAAATGGGATGGGTACATGGATTGAGGTACCCTACTGAGGAGATTAAGACAAGAGAATCATGAGTTTGAAGATACCTTGAAGCTTTGAAACAATAACAACAACAACACACACAACACAAACCATGAATAAATGAGAGGGCTTAGGATGGCTTATTAGTTCCACGGGAAGCCCCTAACTAATTATACCCATGGTCCTTGATTGGTGGATTTCTTTTCCCTGACATTCAGAAAGGTATTCAAATAAGCTCCTCACACCCTCCCTTGGTATGTTGCTGGGGTTTTCCTATGATCACTGTTAACACAGAAACCAGAAAGTATCAGAATGATATGTGTACAGGACACATGCATTCCTGGTCCCAAGTCCAATAATGGTGACTGTTTGAGAAATGAGAGGTAGTTCTTGGGAACATATAAAATTCCAATTCAGGTATGGTGGCACATACTATGAATCTCAGCACTGGAAAGTCAAGACAGGAGGATCAGGGGTTCAAGTCCATCCTTGGCTACATAGTGAATTTTGAGGTCATTTTGGCCTACATAAGACACCATCTCAAAAATTTCAAGGAAGGGAGAAAAGAGGAAAAAGAAGAAATGGTGTAGGGGAAGCCCTCTTATGTAGCCCATGGGCTGGTGGAAATTTTTCTACCTTCTTGTGATTGTCTGAGGGACAAACATGAGTGTGGCTGGAGGACTGGGGACTAAGGGTGAGTGGGAGGGAGAAGAGAGGTGGCCAAGGTGAGAGGGTCAGCCATTCTGTGCCCGGGGCCATCTCTGCCTTCAGGAGAAGCCTGTCCTTCTGCATCATTCTTGCTGGTTTTCTCTAGCACCTAACTGCTGGACCACTTTCCTTCCCAGGTCCTTCTCCTCCTCCAGATGCAAAGGATGGAATTCCTCAGGTCTCCATCCTTAGCTACAGTCTGTGCAGATGATCAGAGTCACACACCCCCCCCAGCTGTAGTTTCCATCTGTGCCCTCAGCTTCATGGTGTCTCACATCTCCTCAGCTTCTCTAGTGTTCAGCCATGTCTTCTTTCCAGCTCCCTAGATGCAGCTCAATGCGTCCTTTGAAAGCCTAGGCAGGCATCCTCCTTCTGTACCCTGATCTTTTCTTTGTCTCTACCATTTTATATAACATGTTCCATATGTCACAAACCAACCTGCTTCTGTCCTCTCATTTCCCAAATGCACCCAAATATTTGACTTCTGAACTCCAATTTTTAAGTTTATTTAAGGTTTCTCGCCCGCGTATTCCTACGACTTCTCAGAGCCCCATGGACAATGACTAAGGAGACAAACCATGTGGGAAACAGAGAGAGAGAGAGCAGGGGGCGGATACAGGCGAGCAGAGAACAGACAGGCATTAGGTACTACGATGGTTTGCCTGTGCCCAAACACCAGCCAAGATGACACTGAGAAACAGTGATTTGCTCAGTGTGATGGTTTTGCTTCCTACCAGCTATGCCATGCCCCATCCCATGGCTCTCTTCAGACTGGCCCCAGGGTTTCTCTGAGAACCCACTCACTCTGTAGGCAACTTTCTGCAGGACAAGGAGAGGTTCAGACCTCTGAATTGTACATGGGATAGATGTTTTGATTCCATACACTGCCCTTTGCGAATGGTGTCTCCTGTATTTACTCTTCACCCTTCATCCAAAGCCAGCTAGGCCCACTGGCTTGCCAGGCTCTGTCCCAGGGACCCCAGTGATCTAGAATTGGGTCTCCCACCTTGAAAGCAAATGAGGATATGAGAACCCATGGTGACCCATGTAGGAGGATGTTTTTGACCCAAAAACCCAGAGTGGTTCCTCCTGCCTTGGTTGTGGGACAGGTTTTGGTATTAATGGCTCTTTACCCACAGCAGCATACCTAAACTGACAATTGAGTCCCTTTAAGGGAGAGGCAACCAGGTCACAGGCAAAGCACCAAGGAGGAGGCTGGGGCCTTTCAGGGATTGTAGCTAGGAGTCAGTACTTACACTAAGGTCAGCTGGGGAAGGAAACGAGTTCTGTGTTCTCTTCTGAAAGAGAAAATTTGAGACAGTATTAAGTATAAGATCTGATTATTTAATCAAGTAGTCAAATGACAGTTGCTTAATTTATTTTTATCATCACCAGCATTAATCTTACTTCTGACATATGTCTCACGTTAGCCCAGGCTGGCCTTGGACTTACTATATAGCCAAGGCTGAACTTGAACTCCTGACCTTCTGCTTTCACATTGCATGTGCTGGGATTCCAGCCATATACCATCTTTCCTATAACATTTGCTTAATTCGTTAGAGGCTCTCAGGTAGGGACAGCTCAAGTGTTGAGCTTGTTTAGTTCCCACCTAGACAAATTAGAGGAGAAAGGAAACAGTGGGACCAAAGGAGACACTGTAGTCATGTAAGGCCCCCCTAATCTCTCACGAAGGACCAGTCACACGTGTTTCTCAATCTTACTTTGACCTAAGCCTGTAGAAGTCATGGCCTCCTGCACCTGCAGGGGCTTCCCAGGAACTGTTGACAGAGTATATTCACTCTTGAATTCACTGATTAAAAATACTGGTTTAATTCATTCCACCTCAAGTCTTTCTCTTAAAATATCTACTCCCCAGGCCCACCACCATATCTATTTTTATGGACCTGTGCATCTAGTAGGAAAAAGGAGGATCATGGAACTATTATTTGGATTAAAGCAAGGTCCCCTTGCTGGCTCTAGTCCCCAAGGAGCCTTTGAGAAGTCATGTGAGGAGGTAGGGTCTGGTTTCTGAATGAATAATTCTACTTAGCTCGAACATTCAAGGCTCTAGGCCATTTTCTTTCAACTTGCCAACCCGGGATGTGTCAACCATGATCACCAGTACCTGGCTGCAGAGCAGCTGCCCTGAGAATGAGACTGAAGATGTACCAATCATATTTGAGAACCCATAAGGCGCAGAGTCCTAGAGTCCAAGTGACACCAGAGAGAAAAACCCATCACCTATGTGGCTCCCCCTGAAAATCAAATGAAACCAAGACTCCCAGGGCCTCAACTCTTCCCCTTGCTAGCCTCCCTCCTCTCTATTCAAAACTCAAAGGGATGCCACGCTGGCCGCAGTGTTAGGAGGCAACAGTAGAATTTACATTGCTTTGGCACATCTATGTTGTGACTTTTTATCCTTCCCTCTGTGATACAGGGAGTCACAGCTCTTAACTCCAGTCCTGGGCCGAGAGCCAGAGACAAATATGATCTAGGATATACTCACCTGAGAGGTGGTCCTGCCACTGCCCACTCTTCTAGAATCCCCCACTTCACCCTATTGGTTGTTGTGTAATGTAGACATCGACTTTGACAATACTTAGGATCAGTCAGGGCTCTTGTTATGATTTTCTCTTCTAGTCCTTGGGCATTCTGTGTATACTTTGTAATTAAGCATCACACAGACAAGTAAATAAGTCTTTGCTTGGGAGAAGAGACTCTGGGTATCCCAATGCAGATGTCATCATACAGAAATGATGCTTATGAAGGGAATACAAGACTTCCTGATACAAACCAGTCATCACCGGCAAGTTTAACCAGTCCTGTCATAAGTTGAGAAGCTGGCATGTGATGCTGACTGTGACATGGACATTTCCAGAGTCCGCGCCTCTGAGCAGATGAAGAGGCCCTGGAGACTTATAAAAATGGAAGTGGATCTTGGAGTCTGCTTCACTGGGAACTCTGTTCTTACAGAGACAAAAAATAAGAGGCAACTGTCCCTTATTGCTATGAAATACTGCACCCAGGAATTAAGGTTTCATGGGCTGGACATTTCTAGTTTGTTTGATCCAAACTGAGATGCTCTTAGCATATGGGGGAAGGTAGAGACACTGGCCTTTAGAGTAATTGTTGAACAGGTTATATCAGAACTTCCTTCTAGAAAACGGAGTGGATGAAACATCTTGGGGATTCAGACTTCAAAGAAGCTAGACAATGATGCCAATGACAAATTATATGCTAGCCTGGAGTTCAGATTCTCAGTGAGCTATGAAGCCAGAGTCCAGGGTTATGTGGCCTATTGAAGTCTTTGCTGATGTCACTCTAACATCTCCAACTTGAAGCAGTCAGCATTCAAGGAGGATGTAGCTCTACACAACAGGAGCATGGGGGAAGAAACAGGTTGAAAATCAGAAAAGAGAGCAGTAGAGGAGGAAATAAGAAGTGACTTTAAATATAACAGCCCAACTGAGGCACCATCTGTTAATGCTGTGTGTGTAAAAATCACATGGTGAGCACTCACCTTTTTTCTCTTGCCATATATCCGTGGAGGATTGGGTAGATAATTTCTCTGCAAGATAAAAGGACCTGAACATGTAGTATCTGTATTTCGGTGATAGGAGTCTTGCATTTTCCAACCTCCTTCCAAAAGCTCTACCTGGTTCAGACCCAAGTTGTCTGACTCCGTTTCTCTCTTGTTATCTACAGACTCTAGCCTGTGACAGCTAGAAAGACCCACGTTATATCAACCTTTCTCTGGTGCATCTTCCTTAAGTCCTAAGAATTTGCCCCCACAATCACTGATGCAACCTTTAAATCTACCTGACCCACTTCAACTTGACTGTTCACCAGGACTAGCAGTCAACACCCAGTCGTTGCTTGCATAAGGGTATGACAGAATCTGAGGAATTTGGGGCACTCAGAGACAGAAAACCTGGATTAGGAGGGGGTGAGGAAAAAGCTCATGGAAGAAAAAAAATCTTTCTCCTTTTTTTATTCTTCTCCTCCTTCCTCCTCCTACTTCTTCCTCCTCTTCTCCATCTCCTTCTTCTCCTTCTCCTCTTTCTCATTCTGCTCCCCTCCCTTCCTCCACCTTCTTCTTGAAACAGAGGTTCTCTGTGTCCTGGCCATCTTACTTGCCCTGTAGAGGCCTCAAACTCAGAGATTCACCTGCCTCTGTCTCAGGAGTATTTGGATTAAAGGCATGTGCTATGACTGCCAACACAGAGAACCAATCTCATAGTTTAAGGAGGCTCTCTGCAAGCGGAGGGACTAGAACAGTCAGGGCAGGGAGAGAAATTTGAGCTAAGAGTTCTAGGATAAATACACAGGCTTACTGGATAGCGAGATGATGAAATCATGTTTGAGACTAGCTCTTTCTAATAGAACTGTAGATGTGTCCTAGATAGTTTGGTTGTCAACTTGACATACATCAGTTAAAGAATTGTCGATCTCAGATAGACTATAGGCAACTCTGTGGGGGCATTTTTTTGATTATGGGTTCATATAGGAAGTCTAAGGCTACTGTGGGTGGTACCATCCCTAGAAATGGTATACTGAAGTTGAATAAGAAAGGCACAGTTGGACATGAGCCAAGGAGCAAGCCTTAAGCAGTGGTTTCTGCTTCAGTTCATGCCTCCATATTTCTGCCTTGAGTTTCTGCCCTTGGTTTCCCACATAATGGACTATACACAATAAACCAAATAATCCCTTTCCTTCAACAGGTCGATTTTGGTCATGGTGTTTATCACAGCAGCACAGGAAGCAAAGTAAAAAAGAAGGCTGGGCTTAGCTTAGAAGTCTTTAATTCACTTGAAGCCCTAGGTTCAATGCTGTACACCAAATAATGATGGTGACCATGATCATATATTTTAACTTCCATTTCTTTTTTTGTTTTTCTTTAAGATTTATCTATTATTATAGGCAAGTACACTGTAGCTGTCTTCAGACACACCAGAAGAGGAAGTCAGATCTCATTACAGATGGTTGTAAGGCACCATGTGGTTGCCGGGATTTGAACTCAGTACATTCGGAAGAGCAGTTCGGGAAGAGTCAGTGCTCTTAACCCCTGAGCCATCTCTCCAGCCCACATTTCTTTTTCTTTTTTCTTTTGAGACAGGATCTTACTGCATAGCCCTGGGTGTCTTAGAACTTGGTATTTAGACCAGGCTAGACTTGAAAACACAGAAATCTTCCTATCTTCTGACTCTCAAATGCTGAGATTAAAAGCTTGTGCCAAGATGTCTTATCTTCACCCGCCATCTCTAACTCAAGGACATCACTGATTTCCTGGTCTGATTTAACTTGTCTGAATTTTGGGGTAATTAGGGGGGCATTAAATCCCTGCACCAACAACCTCTGTTGTAGGATATTTGATGAACCCTGAGATTGTGTTATTTACTGAAAAAAATAACCTGTTTCTAGTTGTAGTATAGCTCAGCTCTTATAGGGAAATACTTTAATCCCTCAGGCTGGAATACAGACACACCCTTAGTACACACCTTTAATGACAAACAATGAAGGTCAAGTTAGTTTGTAGAAGGAAGTTCCAGTGTTTCAAAGTGTTGTCTAAGTGAGTGGCAGACAAAGTGACAAATCAGAGAAAGATTTGACAGAATAGAATACGCCCAACTCTCAGGAGAGGAGAGAAGAAGGGGAAGCCACTTAAGGGGCAGTGCAGGAAGGGGAAAGAGAGGAGAGAGAGAGAGAAAGAGAGAGAGAGAGAGAGAGAGAGAGAGAGAGAGAGAGAGAGAGAGAGAGAGAGGAGAGATAAAGAGAGAAGGAGAGAGAGGAGATAGAAAGAGAGAAGGAGAGAGAGAGAGAGAGAGAGAGAGGAGAGATAAAGAGAGAAGGAGAGAGAGGAGATAGAAAGAGAGAAGGAGAGAGAGAGAGAGAGAGAGAGAGAGAGAGAGAGAGAGAGAGAGAGAAGGAGGCAGTTTTGCCAGGAGAGTTTTACAGAGACAGACTGAAGAGAGAACAACCTAGACACCAGTGAAGACAGAATGAGCCAGAGAATGAGAGGAGACTGAAGATGATTGTTAGAGTTAGTATGAGGCCAAGCAGAGCAATTCAGGAGAAAGTGAGAGAAGCCAGATTGAATCAGTCAGTTTGAGAGGACTTTGAGCCTGAAGAGCTGAGGTGAACCAGCCAGCCAGAGTTCAGAGGGTGAGTTTATTGTGCAGTAAGTCTCAGAGGCTGAAAACATTCAAGGCCTAGTTAAGATTATACAGTGGCTACAAGTTTCTAGACCTAGGCTTAGGTTAGCATCAGAGGCAGTAAGCCTTGGAGACGACAATTACTTCAGGCGAATAAAAGCTACATTTATAAACCTCAAAGGACAAGTTATGCCAAACACACAGCACACCCCCTATATCCACACAGGGGCCCTCATTGGAACTCTGTTTGCATGCCCTTCTTGCTCTAGACTGTCTTCCACTTGTTTGACAGCCAACTCTTTCTTTGGCTTCAGGCAGAAATTTCTCTGCAAAAACCCCTGTTCAGAATGGCCATTCCCCCTCAGAGGTTCTGTCTCTTTCATTTGTCAATACCAACAAGGGTGTACCTTCCATGAGGCTGTGAATGAGGGGTGCCTCTCTCCTGAGTGACAGGAAAACCTAACTGGTATCAGGGCTTTCCCATAACTCAGTACCTATCTGATTTGTAAACGGTGCAATAAGAACTGACCTCCCTCCCTCAATTGCAATACCTGGATCAGGAATTTCAGGGGCCAATTATAGCAGCGCAGACTCAATTTCCAGTTCTTTGACGGTCCATGGCCTCCCATGATTTCAAATTCAGAGGGTGTGAACCAGTTCCCATCCTGACACTGTATGGACATCACAGATATTCCTGTAAGATGGCAGTAGGTTAGTTCTGAGCCTCTTTGTCCCTAGGGCTCAGATGCCACACTGGATGATCTAGAGCCACCAAATCTGTGCTGAAAGTCAATAGCCGAAGAGTCAGGCCTCCTGCCTGCCTTCAGGAGTCCCAGTTCATCCCTGGGGTTCCTGCAAGAGCTTCCATGAAACCTTGCATACTTCTTTCATTTTCATGCATGAAAAAAGATGATAATCATCACCTTTTTAAACTACTTTTGGGTCACCAAGAAACACACAAAGCAGTAACCAAATCCACAGTGTGACTGGGGTCCAACCGGATGCTGAGCTCACAGGCTGGAGAACAACCAGTCTCAGGTGCCCCAGGCAAGGTGGAGGCAGAGTCCTCAGCTACCACTAAGACTGCCACTAGTTTCTACAATTCAGGATTAGGTGACATCATTTTCTATCTGATTTAAAGGGAATATTGAACGGAAGTTTATCCATCCCTGCAGTCATAGGTAGACACCATCAAACATAAATCTTATCCCATGGAAATAGAGATTATGATTTTTAAAAAGCTAAGAACATGTTTTTTAAAAAGCTAAGAATATTATGAAATAACAAAGAAAATCCCTACCACATCATTTCACACCTACCAAGATAACCATAAAAGAAAACAAAAAGAAACAGCAGATTTTGACTTAGGGAAGTTGGAGGCTCCCTGCATTGCTGGTGGGAATACAGAACAGCGTAGCCACCACCAAGAACATTCTGGTGATTCCTTCCTGAGTTCACCATATAATCACCATGTGACCCAGCAATTCCGCTTCAGTGTGACTCAAACTGAGTATGCATATTCCTATACACACTGCCCTTGACGTCTCAAAACATTATTCATTACATCCCAAAGAACAAATAGTTCAAACGGATGAATGAATGATGAAAATGTAATATGCACACACAATGGACTATCACATTATTTGGCAATTTATTAAAACGATATCTTGCATGAACTGCACAGGTGTGGTTTGAGATCGTCATGGTAAGTGATAGCAGGCAGTCACAAGTGGCCTGTATTACAGGGTGTTGCTTGTATGAAATGTGTACAGTGGGCAGTTTGTAGAACAGAAATTAGGTTGGTGAGTGATTACTAGTGTGACAAAGGGAGGCAAATATATTCTCATGGTAATTGTTTCAGATGAACCAAAAAAGAAAATCCCATTTATCTGTAGACTCTACATGCTGAATTATATAGTATATGAATTATAACTCACTAAAACCAATAAAAATAGAGACAATGTAATCCTGTTAACTGTCCCCCACAGCCTCCTATTGAGAGGGCTCTGAGAAAACATAATACTGAGGCTTTATTTCTTGCACACCTTTATGGCATATTATTGAAGAATATGCTATACCAAGGATAGATATTAATCCTCATGGGTCAGGCTTTAAATTATTGTCCTCTATTTCAAAATGGGAAATTTCAGGCTCAAAAAGTCCCCCTCCCTCTATAAAATGGGAAAACCTCATCTGGCAAATCTGAGGCTGGAACTTGGGTTCTCTGATCCTCAGTCTTGTAATGGTCTCTTCATGACAAGTGTCATGCCCCAGTGTTAATGACCCAGGAATGTGAAGACAGAGGCTCATAGCCTCTTCCCATTTGTGTCTGATTAGAATGAAACTACACAATAGTTTCCTTCTACAGATGGAAGTTCATGCGCTTCTGTCTGGTTCTCTTGGCATCTTGTGGCTATATCCACGATGCTGTGAGCATCTATTGTGTAAGATTTCTTCAAGTGTGTAAGTAACATGTCAGGATCCCTTCCTGACGTCAAGCCATGCTTACTTCACAGTCCCTTAAGTAATTGCATTACTGCATGTGCTTTTAAATTTAGCAGTTGTAAATTAAAAACCATGAAACCCACCTTGTTTGAATTTATCCTTGTGTAAAACTCCCTTCAAGTCACCACACGTCACGGGAAGCAACTCAGCATTAAAATTGGCATTTTCCTTTCTGCGCCTTCTTGGACCTGAAAAGAGGATTTCTTCCTGTGTCTTACTTTGCAGTTACTCAATTCCCCCCTTCTCCCTCTTGGGGTCATTCCTTTAACACTTGGGACATTTCAATTCTCATGTCTCTAGCTTCTAAATCTTTCTTGCAAGTGGCATATTGGATACATTTCACTCCTAATTTATAAAAAACAGAAGGCTTTAGCAGAGAAATATGAATTCAGTAAAACTGCCCTGACTCCCACTCTGCTCAGCCCCACTAATTGCTACATGAAACACACAGCTGTTTTCCAGTTATGGCAGGAGCTGTCCAGATGTGCTATTTACTAAAGATGGTAGTCAGAGATGATCCTCTTATCTCCCCACTTTGACACTGACTTGGGGAGCAGGGAGGGGAGATGATGGGTCTAGCAGAGCTGGGTTGAACCACCTCAAATTCATTTGCACATCTGTTCTGCTTCAGTTCTCCTCCACTACACTGTTTTGTGTCTTTAGCCGATAGAGAAACCAAGAGAGAACTCTATAACAATCTGAAAACAATACAGGAGGTGGAGAGATGCAACACCACAGAAGTAGAGATGAAAATTTCTCAAGGAAGAAAAGATAAGTTCACTCTCCCTGTCACCAGTGCAGAGTCTTGATGGAGTGGGAAGCCCCCCCATGCAGTGGACTTTCCATTGTATTGAGACTAAGGTTGTGGTCTAGACTGCAGTGGACTGGAAGGGTTGACATAGACACCCCTCTTACACTAGAAATGAAGACTCTGAGGTGAGAAACAAAGGACTGGTCAAAGTCCATTTCCGTCAAAAGAAGAAAAAACTTGGACCCAAGACTTTGCCCAACACTCTAGGCCACCTTCATGCAGAATCACTGCTGGGTGACACCCTGTGTGTGGCAGAGATTGTATCCACTCTTGAGAGTCTTCAGGTCAAGGCAGGCAGCCCTGTAGGGGCCCAGGGCTGTGGACCTTGTTTCAGGTGCATCATCAAAATTCTTGTTACTATCACAGACACAGTGAGTCTCTGTGGAAGTGTCTCTGAGGTTAATTCAGCTACATAAACTGTTATAGAAACTAATACTCTTGCTTCCTCTCTGTGGATGGTGGGACCACCAGGCAACATAAGGTCTTCCACTCAAAGTGGCTTTCACAGGAACTGTCCTCCTTCTGGTTCAAGATGCCACTGAGACTCTAGAAAGCTAAGTCATGCTTGGGACTAGCCCATTCCTCCTCCTTTCATAGCGCACTGGGAAGATTTCCACCTGATTCATCCCAGCAGCTAGCCCTCCTCTTTTCCAGCCTGACCTGGTGCCAAAGCTTTGGCAACAGGACCAGCCAGCACAGCAAATTCAGATATCTTTTCTCCCTAATGCTGTGTGGTGTTTTTCATTGTGAACTATAAGGTCTGCTGGATTGCCTTATATTGAACATGTTTAAGGCTTTGTATTTTGAAGAAATAAAGGAAACAGCGATGTCATTTTAGCCAACAGAGAAGAAATTGGTACAGGGAGATTTGAATTTAGATCTAGATACATGTTATATCTATGACATTTTATTTACAAGCAGGATAACTGAGCAAGGCAAGACTGAGTTCTTGTTCCTTCCAGAGGCATTTTGTCCATGTAATAAATTGAAATCCATCACTAACCCCATAAATACAATTGTGGTCAGAACATGGATTAAAGTTATTTAAAAATAGCTGTTATGGTATGTCTTAAACTTTAGAATTTATTTACCAATTCTCTGCTGTTTATTCAAAGGTTTTATAGAAGGCTCAATAGTTGGGATCAATTTAGAAAATGGCAAATAAAGTGACCTGTTAGTCTGCTCATGTCACTAATGGCATAGGAGTTTCTGTGAGGAGAAAAAATAGAAAGTCATTTTTTTCCAGTTGAGCTGGTTGAGGTGGTCCCCTGGAGTCCTGAACATCCTAAGGCAAAATGCCAAACTACAATGTGACCACAGAACACATCAGTGGAATTGGAATACGCCAGCAGGACCCCTTACACCAGACCCCCCAAAGGAAAGCTAAATTTCATTTAATGAGGTGAACCTGGGGCTGGAGAGATGGCTTAGCAGTTAAGAGCACTGACTGCTCTACCCCAGAAGTCCTGAGTTCAATTCCTAGCAACCACATGGTAGCTCACAACCAACTATAATGGGAGCGGATGCCCTCTTCTGGTATGTCTGAAGACAGCTACAGTGTACTCACATATAGAAAATAAATTAATTTAAAGAAAAGGAGGAGGAGGAGGAAGTGAACCTGGTTCTGGCCCCTCATCTTTCCCTACTGTGGAAGTGAGGTAAGCATATCATGGGAGAGAGAGCATCCTACACTTACAACGTCTTCCACCAGACAAGACATCTGCTCAAGCACCCAGTCATCTCTGCTCTCTTCAATCTCCCCAACCCAATGGCTCCACACCAGTTGCTAGGCCCCACCACATCAGCTGCTAGGGAATAGAGGCAGAGCCCCATGGGAACCCTAAAAAATGGGGTGGTGCCAGCCCTTCTTGCATGTCCTAGTCTGGAGCTTGCCCGGGCTGATGGAGAGGATGTGCTTTAAATTGGAGAAAGCATGAAGGCTCATTCCCTTGCTGTCTGCTCTCTCAGACATGGGCTGCCCGTCTCAAAACTTGGATATCAGGTCAGAAAGGGCTCTTGGTTTCTCCTGTGGAAAACTGCTGCAGAAACGGACCTGGAAAGCTACAGGACCTGTCCAAGGTGAGAAAGAACTCACCAAACGAGGGGAAGAAAAGGACTGAGAGTAGATCAGCTTTCCTCTTCCAAGTTACCAAATCTAGCCATTTAAATAACCTTTACGTAAGAGAAAAGCATCTCCAAAAAAATACAGTTCAACTCAGAGGAAAGGAAGAAACTGGGAGAGATAAATTGATGACATAAATACAATTTACGCCCTTGCTCCTAACAGCTCTACTCTCTAATTGAGAAGTAAGCTGGAGTAGTGTTTTGGGTTTTGCTTTCTTTAGTGTTTAATCTTTAGAGCCGCCCCCTCCCGCCCCCAAAACCTTACCAGAGGAGGGTGAAGGGGAAGACCCACAGAAGCTGCTTACCCCGGATCTTAGCAGAGAGTCCTGGGTTCCTTTTCATCTTCTTCCTCCTGAAAGCTGCCTGGCCAACAGCTATTCTGCCACCTGGGAGGGACACAGGCAGATGCAGAGCTGAGAGAGCGACACGGGGAACCGACGGAGCAGGGCGGGCAGCCTGCTAGGTCAGGGTGCTTCCTGGGCACACTGGATAAGAGCTCACAACAAGGAGCTGTGGTTTTCCAGGCAGAAGTCAGGGTGAAATCACATTCGGTTGTATTCATATGTTGGAAAGAAATCTATTTGTCTACCCATGAAGATGATTGATGGAAGTGTTTTCAAAAACTCAGCCCAAATAATGAGGTTTTTATAACATGCATTCAAAAAAAAATGGATGCAGCCCCCTTTTCTCCTTTTCAAACAAAAATGTACACATCAGCCCACAGCACAGCCAGATCACTGTCAAGAGCATAAGACTCTTAATTGGTGAAATTAATATCAAATTGGATTTCAATGCCAACTTCACAGATCTGATGCAAAATTGATAATCACTTGGAAATGGCATTTAGTTTTTGTTTAGGAAGAAGGAATCCCTTACACCATTACTAAAATCAGATGGCGGGGCTGTGTGTAAACATATATGCACAATATAGGAATAAGATTATAGGAAACATCATCACATAGATATTTGTGATTAAATTGTTCAGAGCATTCTAGAGTCAATTGGAGAGTCTCTCTTTCTCTCTCTCTCTCTCCCTCCCTCCCTCCCTCCTTCTCTTTCTCTCTCTCCCTCCCTCCCTCCGTCTCTCTCTCACAGGCCCCCAAGTGTGCAATGAGCAACACCTTAGTAAATACAACAGCTGTAACAGTCTCTTGGTTTGCTTACGTTTTCTCTGTACACTCACTGGCTTTTTCCATTTTGTTTTTGACCAGTTGTAACCTTTCTTTTTTCCTTCAAATCAAAAAAAAAAAAAAAAAAAGAGAGAACAGAATCAATCATTCAGAGATATAATGTCATTTTCTGGGCCTTATATGAAAGCAGCATTCAGATACTGTTTTCAAACTTGAGATCCTAGAGATGGGGCACAATTCTTAGCAGTTTAGTCATGTGCAGCTTGATGCCAGAATTAAATTTCAGTTCTCCCTGTGTCTTGGGCTGTGGCCTCGGGAGAGCACCTCCCTTTGAGGCTAAGTCATGCTAATTCTAGCTTAATCACACAAGTAGAGAGTGTCCTCGTCATTAAGATAACAGGTTCAAGGGCAAGGAGAACCTCAGGGAGGTCAATGATGGCTACTCCATTATCATACATAATAACAATAATAATTCTGGGATAAGCAACTTTTCAGAAATATAAAAACCATGTGAACGCCACTGTTTCCTTACTTCTCTGTTTCTTGGATTTTCTAGCAGGAATGTTCCTCCGGGTGTCTACTGCTTCTAGAAGACAGTAAATGGCAATGAGGAAAGAAATAATGAACAAAAGAAGTTATAGCCCTCAGGACCATTCACACTGCAGAGGCCTTGCCTACAGCAGTGCTTGGACTGCCATTTCTTTCCTCCCTCTAGTAGAATCTAAGCCCAGTGAACTGACAACTAGGAATCCAAGGAGGGCCTTAGACATTTTTGGCTCTTCCCCCCACCCCAACCCCCCTATGAGACATTTTATACATTAACACATTTTTGTACAAATAAAATGAGAATTTGGTTGGAAGTGTTCTAGGCAAGCCCTCATTGGTTCTTTTAGACACTTAAGGACTTTGGTTGGGAATGCACAATGGATTGAGTCTAGTTGGCCTGAACTCTTTCCTCCTCCGAAGCAGCAGGCTCATACTCGGTAGAGGCCTTTGTCACGGTCCCTGCCAAGCTGCATAGCATAGCAGCTTTATTATCTAGCTGCAAAAGGTTACTCAGCAGCCCTGGGTGGCAGGGAGGAATGGGCGTGATTCAATATCTCAGAGCAGCAGACAAGACAAGTGACGGTTTGAAGAGTTTAATTTTTCGGGTGACCTTGTCCAAGATACCTAACCCTGGGGATATGGAAGCAGAAGATGCTACCTCCTGTAACCAGGCAGGAATCCCAGTGGAGGGATAAGGACACCAACCCACCTATATAAAACTTTCTACCCAAAATTTGGTCTGTCTAAAGAAATGTAGGGATGAAGATGGGGCAGAGACGGCAGGAATGGCCAACCTATTATTGGTCCAACTTGAGATCTATCCCACGAGCAAGAACCAGTCCCTGATACTATTAATGATACTCTGTTATGCTTATACACAGGACCCTAGTATAACTGTCCTCTGAGAGGCTCTACGCAGCAGCTGACTGAAACAGATGCAGATATCTATAGCTAAATATTGAACATAGCTTAGGGACCCTTATGGAAGAGATTAAGGGAAGGATTGAAGGCCCTGAAGGGAGTAGAAACTCCACAGGAAGGCCAACAGTGTGAACTAACCCAGAGCCATGGGAGCTCTCAGAGACTGAGCTGCCAACCAAAGAGCTTAAGAGGGGCTGGACCAGGGCTCCCTGGACAAATGTAGCAGAGGGCTGCCTTGTCTGGCCTCAGGGGTAGATGTGCCTAATCCTGCAGAGATGTGATACACTACAGTGGGGGAATACCCATGGGGGGAGGGCTCCACCCTCTCAGATGCAAAGGAGAGGGGGATGAATGGAAAGACTCTGGGGGAGGGAGACTGGGACTTTGGGTACAGTGTTTGGGATGTGAATGAATGAATGAATGAATGAATGAATTAAAGAAGAGTGCATTTCTTCTACTTCATCTACATGTGACCAACTGACTCCATCTCCTTCCACATGACTCTGTAACAGTTTCTTGCTTCTCTCCAGCTCCCAACAAGAAAACGCAGAGGACTGGATTCTTGGATGGACTGGTCCAGAAGCTACTACTCTATCTGGAGTTGGGTGTTCGTTGGCTGGAGTCATCCCTAACCCCTGACCCCTGGGCAGACTTATCTACTTCTTACCTCCTTGGCTGCTTCCCATCCTTGCTTCCAGGTCTTCTGGCACATATGTTGGGGAACACATGACACAGGTACACTTTTCACTTGTGGGCTGCTGTGCTCCTAGGCCAAAAGTGCGGGTGTACATAGGTTTGTTAACTAATGTTTACTACTGGGGACCAAGCTCAGGGCCTCATTTGTGCAAGGCAAGCAGTCTACCACTGAGCTACACCCTCAGATTTTTGTTTTTATGTTTTATATTTAGACAGGGTGTCACCTAATTTTCCAAGTTGGCCTTGAACTTACTGTACCCCAAGCTAGCCTAGAACGTTGATCTTCGATCGCCCACCCCCAAGGGTGACACATGACCTTTCTGTAAGTTTATTGATCCCACCCCTTCTCTTGTTCCTCAAACATATTTCTACATTCTCTCTCTGTCTTTCAGTTCCTGTTTTTAATTGGTCCTCTCCTGTCTTGCCCCCTTTGTCAGAACTGTATCTGTAGGGTACGGTCATTTTGTCTCTCATAGAACAGCAGGGCAGAAGCAAGCTCTTCCAACCCCTCTCTTGTTTCTGTCGTGATCTAGCACCCTGGATACTTATCCTAACTAGGAAAATTGCTGTACACGGACCCTGGGACAGAGACAATGAAGAACCCCCACTGCTGTCTGACTGCATGGATAGTCTGAACTAAAGAGAAGCTGCTTTCTGGAAAAATAAAAACAACAAAGAAAACTAAGAAACAAACAGAATGCCCGCTCCAGCGATCACAGCCGAGTGCAAACGGAGCTATTCTCTTTCCACATCTACATTATTTCTCATTTCCCACCATTACTTTACTACATGTAGCCGTAAAGAAAGGTTTAACGTTCTTATCTTCCACGAGGAAGAATAAAACTGTTCTTTGAAAACAGTCAAAGATAACCTTTGCTGATTTTACCAATTCCAAACCCTTCCCATTTGGCCACTGACTACAGACAGGGCTCACTAACCATGCATCTGAAATCTACCCAATGAGAAGCAATGATACAAATTTGAAATCTGGCCAATCAGCAGCAGTCACTCTCCAAATGCTTGGATGATTGTTTCACAGTAGCTTGTGCATAACCACTTCTATTTTTGCAAAGTCTGCAGACCCTGAACTAACTGCGTCTCAAAGTTCCAGGTGCAACCAGCTGTGGCCTTTTCTATAGAAGCCATAAGCTCTGAGCACCGTGTCTCCTCCCAACCCTCCAGGCCTTCACTCAACCGGCTTTCAGCTTAGATATGAGAGTGAGAGCCTCCAGCTTCCAAGTATGGCGTCCTCCACGAAGGCTTGCTGGGAGTGTCCTACAGATAGATGCAAATTCTAGACTGCTGTGCACAATTCAGATAGTGTTCCTGAACCACCACGCCAAGGGATTCAGTCTCAACTGGAACTTGTTTCATTATGCTTTTACTTCTGTGTCAGATTAGTTAAAGATGTGTGCAGACATCGACATAAAGAAATTTCTATCTTAATTTGTAGGTACAGCATGTAGCGAATTATTCTGTCTCTGTGTTTATTCTTGCTACATTTAGTCTTGGGAACTTTTAAAAAGCGTTTTTCCTTGTGTCATATGCTGCTGATTCTCCCATCTTTCTGAATATTAGAAGATAACGGAACAAAACAAACAGATGGGCGTGAAGGTCTAACAAGGTCCCGAGCCAAGCCCGCCTCATAGTGGACCTACCAGTCGGGGGACCTACCAGTCGGGGACCAGGGTAGAAAGAAGCTGGGTCCTACTCTACCATAGAACAGTCACAAAGGCGCATGGTGGCTGGCCACTCTGTGAGAATGCGTCCTTTTTCTCACTGTGTGTGTAATCTCGAGTCAACTACTGTCAGGTCATGGATCACATGTGCCCCTTTCAGCCTCTGCTTCTCTTGAGAGTCCTGTAATGCACGCATGGCAACACACTGTTCACACTTAGAACCCCACATCCTTCTTCCATTTGCCTTGGGGTTGCTCTCACAAAGCCAGTCTCCCACGCAGAACCTGCAGTTCCTCCTTGTGCTCTCATAATGATTCTGAGTCTTGCATCTAATTTAACTAATGATTCCACTCCACAGTGGCATGGGGGGCGTCACATGTTTGTCAAGTAGCTCTATGAAACAAGAGAGGAGGCTCTCCAGTGTTTCCATGTCCCTGGGATTTGTCATTCTAGACCATTCTTTGGGGAATGTTGCTTTCTTTGACAAAACCCCTCGACCTTGAAGTTGAGATCTGTCTACAGATGGAACTGCCAGATTATGTGAACACAGATGTGTTTCAGAGGTCCTGAAAGGTCCATCTGTGCTTGTCTCTATAATCAATTGGTCTCAGCCACCAGGACCTGCCTAGGTGTGATGAAAGCCCTTGTCCCTTCCCTGAAGTGCCTGGCCTAATCACAGTAGCTTCTCTGTCTCTCCTAAACTCATTACCTTAGTACTTTCATGTTCTATTTTTGCTTGATGACCCATGTAATATCACTTGCTTGAGAAGACCAGCGGCTCATCTAGGCATTTATTTTCTATGGGGTGTCAAACTCTAAAGTGCCACTGGGGATTTCAACCCCATCTAGGGCGGGCCCCACACTCAGGAGTAGTTGACCACATAAACTTTGTGGGCTGCAGGCTTCTCTTGTTTTGGTATTTTTTTTTTTTGTACTTTTGGTTTGTTTGTTTTGATTTTTAAGAGAGAGCAAGAGACTCACAAATACAAGAGAGAGAAAATTTGGAGACGATCTGGGATGGGTTGGTGATAGGAAAACAATACTTTCAAAAGCCACTGTCTAACATTAAATTAAGGCAATAATTTATTAAAATATTATAACTTCCCTTTTCACTCCCTATCCACAGACATAATTCTCTCAAACCATTGATCTATAACCCTTATTTAATGAAGTAGGCTTAGGAGGTTGGAGTCAGTGTCCTCTTACAGAAAAGACATTTTCAATATAGACATTGTCTCTCTTGTAAGCTTCAAATGATGAACTTCCCGAAGGAGAAACCAAGAATGGAAAGTCCCTGTACTGGAGCTAGGGAGATGGCTCAGCAGGGAAGAGCTCGTACTGATCTTCCTGAGAACCGTAGTTCCGTTCCCAGCACCAGTATCAGATGGATCACGACCACCTGAAACTCTACTGGCCTCTCAGGGTTATCACACCCTCTCCTGGCCTCTAGTAGTTCCTCATATGCACATGCACAAACCACACTTAGACACACATGCATACTCAGAATTAAAAACAAATCTTTAAAGGTTCCTATACTCCTAAGGAAATGCATTGTTCTTTGATTATATAAAGAAGCAGCAACCATAATAATCCTAGTTAATCATTGAGCTCAAAGGCCAGCATGTGGACTTGTACACGCCAACCAACAATTTGTATAGTTGTGCTTCTGGGCAGACACCAATCAGGACAGCCACACTCTCTTTGCCCACTAGAAATCAACCAGGACCCCCTCACCCATAGCCACTCATGAAGCTTCACAATTTGGCTCAGTTTAATGCTTGCACAATATACCCTTCAAAGAGAATGGGACTCACAAACAGCTAGCTCTTCCTGAGTTTAAAACAACTTGGTTAGTACCAGCTGAAAATGGTCTTTGTGCCTTTCGGTAACATTGGATTTTCTCTCCCTGCCATCTTCTGTCTTCTTCATCATCTGTCTTTTCCTCTGCAGTACGCACTACATTTTACATTGCCTCTATGTTAATATTGCCTAGCTCTATTCTTCTGGGGCTCCCCTATCCTATGTAATACCACATGCACATGCTTTCTCATTCTATGTGATTATTTTTTTCTTCTCTCCTTAAGCATTTCTATTTGCTAAATAAAACCTCTTTACACTGGGCCCTTGCAGGATCCATTGAGTATCAAAAGACCTTGAGCTTCCACATTGGGTTCAGATCATAAGAACCTAAGCACCTGTCTCAGAGAACAGAGAGCCCATGCTGAAACATCTGGAAACTTGACCTCTGATCTTGTCCTTTTTATGTTCTGAAACATGCCAGCATCGTATTCACTTCTATGTATCTAGAGTCTTAAATTTGTAGGAATTTCCCCTAACAAAGTCTTAATAGTTTTAGGGATGAAGAGATGACATATGTATCAAAGAATGTGTGAAAGTATATGGTCCAGAGAATACAAAGTATATGGGCAAAATAGCTTTGGGTTTTATTGAATTATATCAAACAAGTAATAAAATAGTTCCTCTTTAAGCATTTTTCACAGGTTTGTGGAAAAAATAAGAAAAATGATTAATCAGCATAGGAATGCTACATGACTTGGTTTCCATGGAGATCAAGAAATTAGGACAAGAAATTTTCCTATGATGTCTTTTTTTTTTTTTTTTTTTTTTTTGGATTTGTTCTTTTCAAGACAGGGTTTCTCTGTATAGCCCTGGCTGTCCTGGAACTCACTCTGTACACCAGGCTGGCCTGGAACTCAGAAATCTGCCTGCCTCTGCCTCCCAGAGTGCTGGGATTACAGGTGTGCCACCACCGCCCGGCTCCTTTCCTATGGTTTCAATATATTACTGCCTTAGTGACTGTGAAAAGACAAAAGCAAAGAGTGTTCTTCCACCCACTAGATTCATACAAAAGTGACCTGTGAGCACCTAACAAATGATATTCTCTCATGGTATTTTTCAAGACATTTTACCACTCTGAAATTACCCAGAATGCCACAGGCAAGTAAAAGAACAGTAGCCAGCACATGACCCTCTCTTCATGGTGATATGCACACAAAGCAAACACAGCAGGAAGCCCCAGATCAGAATTCAGTCTCCACCACCTGCAGACCACACAGTGCTCCCCTCGCTCACCTGCTTCATGTCTCAGGGATGAGGACAGGTCGTCCTGGGGCTCTCGGCCATCACACATTTGTTCCCCAGAACTACTTCCATCTGTAGGAAACAATGACTCAATTGACTCAGAATGGCCAAGGAAAATGGCCATAGGGAGCTGCCTCTGACAAGTAGAAAGTTATAAGGGGGCTTAGGGTCCCCTGCAGTGCATGGCTATGTTTGGAGACTCTGAAGTAGAGGCTGGCATGGCTCCTTGTCTGTCACCACAAACAGAGGATTGGTCTCCCATCTATTCCCTCCTTACACATCTCATTCCCCATTATTTTGATTCTTCATGCTATCTCTGATTTCTTCTCTGTGCATATGTCAAGAATAGGGTAGGATGGGAAAAGCGGAGGGGGGGTCTTTTTCTCTGGCCGTCTCAATAGCTGAATGGCAAGTGAAGGCTCACTTACCTCCTCCATTGCATTGTGGAAGGCTGGGCACCTCCTCTGCTTGCTTATCATTCGTATTGGAATTTCCAGGACTACTGGATGCTGAAGAGAAACAAGGAGTCAATAAACCATACAGAGTGACCAGATGATACCTCAGTGCTCAAGTGGAACCAGGAAGTTCAGGGGATATAAGAAATCAGGAGTACAAGGAATCCAAATGACAACATTGACTGTGACACAAATAGCCACCCAACCAAGACACTGTCCTTCCCCAAAACTAATACCTCAACATGAATAAAGGACTCACATATTCTACCTATAAGCATTAGGTTGTTCCAAACAGCAATCACAAATATTTCTCCCTGTTTCCCACAACAGGTAATGGATCAAAGAAGAACCAAGAAATCAAAGTAAGAAAATTTCGCACACTGTTATCTACAAGGACAGAGAGGCAGACAGGAAGTTGCAATCTTCAGGGAGGAAAGGACTCAATGCCCCTGATACCAAGAAGCTGTAGAACTCATGGAGAGAGTAGGTTTTGCCAACTGTATTTCTCTGAGTGTCTGGTTGAGTTGGGGAGAGTAAGTTTGATGGAGCAAGATGGAATGAGAAAAGGTATTTGAGATCAAGGGCCATTTTATTTATTGATTGATTTTTTTGTCTTAAGATGAAATAAGAGATCTGATTTGTAGGTGTGAAAAGATGGCTCAGTGGTTAAGAGCACTTTTTGCTCTTTGAGGGGATCCAGAGTCAATTCCCAGCACCACATGGCAGCTCACAACTCTCTGCAATTCCAGTTCCCAGGTATGTGGTGTATATTTATACATGCAAGCAAAACCGTTATATATGTATAATAAATAAAATGTATATTATGTAATAAATTATATATGTATATATATACATATACAATGAATTAAATCTGATTTGCCTTTTCTGTTGGAAAAATGGACAGATGTAGTAAGTGAAAGACTGTTTTACATTAGGGAGGGGCAGTCAGTAACAGCCATGCTTCAGAATGGAGAAGTCGTCCCATGCTGAAACAGAGACACCAGTACAGGAAGCATGTCCTATGTATTACAGCTATCATATGGAACTTGCCAGCGCCTCGCCCTGAAGTTCTTGAAGCATCCAGATGGAGAAAGCTGTGGAGGAGCTGCATGAAGATAGCCAGGCCTGCAGATGAGGAAGCTAACAGGCAAGTGTGGAGGCTCATGGTTGGGGGTCACTAACTTACAAATGGGAGCCTGTAAGACTGCCTGGGAAAGACTGGTTGCCCTCTCCTCCATTTTTCTATGCCATTTTGAAAGGTAGGGACACCACAATCTGAAAACTCACAGCTCATGTGTTCACCTTAGGCCAGAAATTGGTTGCAGCTCCTACCTCAGTCCCTCCAAAGTTTCAAACATTTCCTTGCTTCCCAGAAGATAAGTTTTGCCCTCAACTGAATTAAAATGTTGTTGTTGTTGATACATTCATTTTGGGGTGTGAGAGTCTCTCACATACCATGACACATACAGAGAGGTCAGCAGACAACTTATAGGAATCAGCCCTCTCCTGTAGAGATGTGAGCTCCAGGGAGCAAACTCAGGTTAACAGGCTTGGCAGCAAGTGTCATTTAACGGGACTCCTACTGGTTTTTAATTCAGTCTTCATTTCTTCTCTGTGTGTAGGGCTGATAATTCCTCTATGATATCTATAAGCAGCTCTGCTTTATATAATTTTCTCCACATTTTAAACAGTGTATCTCGTGTTGTAAGTGAGCCTAGACCTTTTCTCTTGTTGGATTCATTTCCCCAGCTCAGTCTGTTGTCTTTAGTGAGCTTGCTGTTTCTCATTTTTCTGACAAAATTGAATTCAAACTTTTCCTCTCCTCCCTTTCTGTATGTTCTGCTCATCATCCTTTCAAATCATAAAAGTCTCTGTTCACTGAGGATGCAGAGGACATTCCCTTCCCAAATCCTCCTCAAAAGTCTTTCCCAGGAGTTTTCTCTGTTTCTGTTTTTTTTTTTCCACCATATCCACACCCCTGGCCCAACCACGGAAAGTACCTGAAGGAGACCAGTGCTCCTCAGTATGTACCCCAAACAGTGACAGAGGACTCCATGTCTAGTTAGGTGAAACATTGTCACTCATAATTCAAGATCCTTGGCTGCATCTAGAGTTCTCAGCTTCCCTCTCTTGGTGTGTGGTCTATACTCAAGACAGATCTCAAACAGCTTGATGTGAAGCTTTTATACTGCTTGTGTCTCCTGAGAAAATCCAAGTATTGAACATAATCTAGCCATCTACAGAGAAGATCAGGAGGAGTGAAATGAATGGGTGGTTGGATGGATGAACAGATGGATGGATAGATGGATGGATGGATAGATGGTTGAGTGTGTGAATGGATGTATAGTTGTTGGATGGATGAGTGGATGGATAGATGACTGATGGATGGGTATAAATAGTTGGATATATTGGTAGACATATGGATGGCTACATGCTTGTGTGTGTGTGTGTGTGTGTGTGTGTGTGTGTGTGTGTGTGTGTGTTGGGAATGGTCATGAGAGAAGGACTAAGGCAGGAAAATAGCATCAGTGATTTAATTAGTGTTCTAAAAACATAATCACCTTCCACAACGACTGATGGCAGTCTGGGCCTCTCTTCAACATCTCTTCCATTCATCCTCTGAGGAGTCCTCTGATTGTCAGAAACTGAGGAGAGGCAAGACAATGACCAAATCAGACAGTGATAGAGCAGAGACGTCCAAGTGCTCTCTCTGGGCTCTGGTGCCCAACACGCAGGTGGGTTCTTCACCTCATCTGAGATGCTCGCCCCCACCCACCCAGAGCTTTGCTGTGTCCATTTCCTTTCTGCTCACCCCATTCCTCTCTTCTCATCTTTTGTCCCCAGTGCCCTTCTTCTATGACATAAAGTATTGTGGATGACACAGAGTTCGTCCTTCTAAATGTGTAAGCTTGTGGAGATACATGACATGATTTGCAGAAACTTTATGAATAGCCGTTCAGTGTAAAAACAAGATTTTGTGAGGGTACCGTTGGCTTTCTCAAGGCTTGAGTGGGTGCGGAACCTCAGCGCTCAGCTGCTGTTGCTCTGGGAAGCAGGTAACATGAAGTTGACATGATCAGGGAGAAGGGAAAGAAAGCTATTGGGGATTTCAACTGTGAGCCGAGCTGCACCTCAGCTACACATCCGCATGCACACTGGACTCTGGTGTTTCTGTGCAGCCTGCTAACCCTCCCTGTACAGACAGACAGGCAGTGCGGATGCTTACGTCATGGTTTATATCTCTTCAAAATGATCAGAGGAGGATGAAGACCAATTTCGACTTAAAGTAAAGACAGAAGATGTTTCCAAGTGACACAGCTATGACAGGAAAGGCAGGGGGCTTCTGTAGGGGAAAGGGAGGAAGAGAGACAGGAGTGAAGAAGTGAGGAAGGAAGAAGGAAGGAAGGAAGGAAGGAAGGAAGGAAGGAAGGAAGGAAGGAAGGAAGGAAGGAAGGAAAGAAGAAAGGAAGGAAGGAATGAAGGGGGAAGGAGGGAGGGGCTTCTGTAAGGGAAAGGAAGGCTTAGAGAGACAGAAGTGAAGGAGGGAGGGAGAGTGAGAGAGGGAAAGGAGGGAGAGGGGAGGGCGAGAGAGAAGGAAGAGAGGGAAGGAGAGAGAGGGAAGAGAAAAAGGGAGGCAGGGAGGGAGGGAGAAAGAGGGAGGGGGAGGGAAAGAAGGAGGAAAGCTACTATTTTTCAAGGATAAAAAAAAGAAGAAGAAATAGAGGAATGGAGAAAGAAATAAAGAGACCCTGCTTGAACTGAGTCAGGGAAGTCGGTCTGGTTACAGTGAAGCACAGCCCTGAAGAGGAAGCAGTACTTCTCCAGGCAGGATGAGTAAGGAGAAACTGAAGAACTACATTCTGCCAGCAACACAGGAAGTGGCTTGGCCCTTGGGTGGCAAGCGAGGAGTGAAACACCAGCTCTTAACCCTCAGGGCTGCATTTGAAGATGATCAAGCAAGACGAACAGGAGCCATACCCAAATCCTGCAGAAACAAGTCTTCACAAGAACTGATGAGCAGAACCTTCTGCAAGGGAGAATCCCCAGAGGTAGGGAGCAGGGAAGCTGGAGCAGGGAAGGGAGTCAGTGGGAACAGAGGCTGGTCTCTGCCCAGGGCCTGTGACTCCATGTTCATGCTGCCTGCCAGCACCTTGGTTCTAAAAGGCCACCCTGTTCTCACACTCTCTGCTGACAATGGTGCCCTCTCAGTGTCTGGGCCCAACCTGGGCTCCCCTTGTGATTTCTCTCCTCTTCAAAGAAGGAAACTAAAGTAGGACTCCGCTGAACGATACATTTGGCATTTTTACCATTGCAAATGTCTGCAAGCATCAGAGAGAGCTGGTTCCTGTCTAAGGAAACTGATCCTTCATGCTGTGTTTTATAGCAAGGCTGAGCGGTGATCTCTGTGTTACTTGGCCTATGTGTGAGCTCCTGACTACACGAGCCATTTGTCCTTCCTATATCCCCCCTGAGCTTGGCAGGACATACTCTCTCATTAAGTTATATGTCAACTATCAATGAAAAAAAATGAATGGATGGATGGATGAATAAGTGAATGAAATTGTCTTTCATTCCCCGAAGCAGGTGAGAGCTATAGTTACCATTTAGGAAGAAGTGTTTTAGAGTCTCCTTTAAGTCGGGGTAGGCCTTCAGGTGCGGTTTGCTGAATATCACTTTCAGAAGTTCCCGGCTAAACTTCTTCTGTACCTCAGTCAGGATGTCATACACCACTATGTCCACCGGGACCAGGTTCTTACATGTTTCTCGACATTCCTTAAAATATTGAATGCAGAATTATGTCACGATGGATTGATGGGTTACACGAGACTTAGATTGGTTAGAATGGTTCAAGTACCATTTCTTTTCTTGTAAACTGTCTGAGGTTTGCAAATGCCGAGATGACGTCTTACATGTCCTCTGTACTAACGGACCCTTGCTCATCTGGAAGCAGCTCTGATGGTGACAAACAGTAGACAGGGAAGAGAAGGTTTGAAGAATAATCAAATGATATGTCTGTAAGAGCCAGGCCCTAACAGCCCATGAGTGGCAGCCTTGGGGACCAGACAATTAACTCCCCAAAGACTGAGCTGCTCTGAAGGACTTGAGGTAACCAAGTGAGCATCCTAAACACAGGGCAAAGAGAATGCATACAGAAGAGAAGGTCTTTGTTATCACCAGGAGATCCTATCTCATTTACCTTTACCTCATTCTAGGGTTTCAGAGTTACCTGAAGAACCAGGAACAACTTGAAGATAGAGAAGCAAACAGGACTCCCCAAATTCTGTCCTCATATGACACAACTGCCTCAGGCTCTGGGATTTGGAATAAGTAGGCTTTGTAAGGCAGCGCTGCTTAGATGTATCTACATGCATCCTAGTTTCTGTAGTTACATTGCACAAGTGACCCTGGGATGCTCTGCTCACTGGAGCATTCTTCCTTACTATCCATCACTGTTGCCATGCGCCTCAGCCTCAGCTACTGCAGAGGTGGGTGTAAATGTGACGTCTCCCTCTCCAGTTGCCTTCTGACTTACAAAGGTCAAGTCCCCTCCTCCCTGAAGGCGCTTCAGCCTGTTGGCTGCGCCCAGAGGTACAGCATGAGACAGAACGGGGCAGGCTTGCTGTCAGGACTGAGTTCACTCCCCACACTCACCTGAAACCTCTGCTCCGAGATGAAGTCTCGGTCTCGAAGGCTCATGAGGAAAGGAAATGGCTTGGTGATGGCGCTTGCTATCTCCACCTTGTTTTCTTTGAAGTGCTTAAACAAGAGCTGATAGTCAGCTGACTCTTCTTCATTCTGGTCCTCTAGGATTGTCCTAAAGGATAGATTCCATGCAGAAGTAGATATTGGTTTACAAGATGCCACCAATGACTGGATAATTTCTGACATGAAGACTGGACCACTGATGTAAAATTTTAAAAAATTAAGCATCTAATATAGTGATGCACATTGTGATGCTTTGGATTCAGTTTGTTTGGGACAGGGTATCATCTGTATGTCTAGCTTGCCTGGAAGATACTATGTAGACAAAGCTATCCTCACACAGAGATTTCACCTGCCTCTGCCTTCTGAGTGCTCAGATTCAAATCATGTTCCATCACATCCAATAATTAGTTTTAATTGTCAACCTGGCACATTCTATAATCATCTTGGATTGTGTGAGTCTTAATAAAGGATTGTCTAGATTTGTGTGGTCTATGGGTACATCTTTCCAGGGTTGTCCTCATTATGCTAGTTGATATGGAAAGATCTAGTCCACTGTGGGCAGCACCAATCCCTAGGTAGGGCATTCTGGGTGGCATGAAGCTTAGGGAGCAGGCTGAGCACTGACAGTCACACTTGCATTCACTGCTCTCTGCTCTTGACTGTGGACATGACCAATTGCTACAAGTTCCTGCCTAGACTTCCCTGCAGTGAAGGCTTGTAACCTAGACCTGTGGGCTAAGAAGTTCTTTCTCCCCTAAGTTGCTTTGTGTCAGGGTATGTTATCACAGCAACAGAAATGAAACTGAAACACAGTCTACAGACCTCTGGGTAAATAGAATTGACAAACAAACAAACAAACAAACAAAGCAGACCCTCTTCTTTCAGTTCATTTGTAAAAGGCAAAGCAGTTGACCGAGGACTTCTTCTCTCCTCCTGGTTCCCCATCTCTTGCAGTAATGGGGTCTCTCTGGCAGCTTAGAGCCAGCGCTTATTAACCACACTGTTCTCTGCTATACTGTCTGACATCCCAGGTGGCCAGTTCTCTCTGCCCAAAGACAGTGTTTAGGGAGTGGATCCTCTGGGAAAGAAAGGCCCAGAAGTCCAACGAGACAAGGGAGTGTTTGTTCATGTAATTGGCTCCATTCTGAGTGGCAAATGGAAACAGACTATGAAGTATAGTTAGTTCTATGACAGAAGTGAGAAATCTGGGCATGGTCCAATGCCTGTGGCCACAGCATCCTACCTTCATGGCCGACATAGTTACTTCCTCTTTTTAATTTTACCTAGTGTTAGTACTGTTATAGTATCTGCACATGTAGAGGTCTGAGAAGAACATTGTGGAGTTGGTTCTCTCTTTTCTCTCTTGTATGGGTTCTGGGCATCAAACTCAGGTCCTGGTGCCTGGTCAGGACCTTTATCCACGGAGGCATCTTGTTGGCCCTTACCTAGTGACTTCAAGGTTTGCCTGGGCTATACAGTGAAACCTTGATTCAAATAATGGAGAAATAAATTAATTTCTAATACAAAAAAGGGTAAGGAGGGATGGTGAGAAGGCTCAATGGACAAATGTCTTTGCCTTATAGTTTAATAGCCTGAGTTCAATCCTGGGACCCACAGTGTAGGAGAGAACAAATTCCTGCAAGAAGGGGAGGGGATGGGCAAAAATACAGTAAGTATGAAGATGCCGTGCTGAGACCCATCATTTTGTATGCTAACCTAAATAATTAATTCACAAAAAAATTAAATCAGATAAATTAGGGCACATGTTTGACTTTCATTTATTTTAAATTTTTATATATATGAATACTATATTTACATCTTTTCCCTTGCTCCCTTTCCTCTTACTCCCCTCATGCCTTCCTTTCCCAATTTCTCTCAAAATCATCTTTAATTATTGTTACATAAATATATATATATATATACACACACATAGACACACACACACATATATAAACATACATATATACATACGAACATACATGCATACATGCATACATACAACCTGCTGAGTTCATTTAGTGTTGCCCCCCATGCATATGTATTTAGGGCTGACCACTAGACACTGGGCAACCTAACAGAGGGTTCATTCCTAGAGAACACTGGTTGATTTTCTCTTTCTTAACAGTCATTAATTGCCTATAGCAGCTCTTCCTTTAGCGGTGGAGCCTGGTGGGTTTCTTCCTCTAGGGGTGGAGCCTAGCGGGATTTCTCCCATCCACATCAGCGCATCACCTGCTGCTGACATTGAAGAAGCATCTTTTTTTTAAGCACTTAAAAATGCCACCACCTACATGCTAAATACTTGAGAATGGTGCCTCTCAGGGTGTAGCCTGAGGAACTCTGACACTACTCAAGACTCTTTCAGATGCCAACGAGTACAAATTATTTTCAGAACAATCCTGAAATACCATTTGCCCCTTTTTTCTTTCCTCCTTTCAAAAGTGTTTGGGGGTAGTCACAGATGCCCATGGGCTGTGGCATCGAAGCAGACTGAACTCAGAGGTAAACAGGGCAGTCTGTGATTTCAACCAAGCAGGAGAGTAAGGACATTTGTAAGAAGGTAAAGCAAGACTGTATCTTCCCCTTTAATTTTATTTTAGAAAATATTTTTATTTTCCATTAGGACGCAGCACTTGTGATAATGATGAATTCATTGCTACTACTTTTAATAGATAAATATTCTAAGTGCCTAAAGCTGTAACTTATAATTAATGGTAAATCTCATTAAATTTAACATCAAAAGATAGCCTTTGGGGTCTCCATAATTTTTTAAAAGGGGCGTATTTTAAAAGGAGCACACCTTTAATCACTTCGGAGGCAAGAGGCAAAGGCAGGAGGATCTCCACGAACTCAAGGCCAACCTGGTCTATATAACAAGTTCCAGGCTAATCAGGACCACACAACAAACAAGCACAAAGAATAACAAAATTATCTGATACCCAAAAAAACAAAAAACAACAACAACAACAAAAAAAAAAAACCTTGAGAGGTTCTTTTTAAAAGAACCTAAAATTTATATGTAATAATATTTAAAAAAAAACTATACAATAATTTTTATCTTAAACTTAAGGAGGCTGTCTCTGGATATGTGTTTGCTCATCCCTACATTCCTGGAGCACATCCGGGCAAGGAGTCCAGTTGCTCTCCCCTTATTCTTTGAGATGGGGTCTTTCACTGAACCCGAATATCATTAATTCAGCCAGATTAGCTGGCCAGTCATCCCCAAGGATCCAACTGTCTACATTTCCCTAATTCCCGAGTTAAAAATCACACAACACTACATCCACGTTTCACGTGGGTTCTAGGGATCTGAGCTGAGCTCCCCATAAAACCTGAGTTGGAACTAAATTATCTCACAGACGGTAAATTCAAATACTGCAGTTTCACATTTGATGCTCTAACCCAACTAGAAAATGCAACAAATTAATCAGAAATACAAAAATGCCAAGGTATCAAAACTAAACTTCAAATGCCACAACAGTGAATGGTGAACATGCGCACACGCAAGTGCAAGTTCACACACACATACATACACACACACACTGTTTAGAAAAAAACAGAGACATAAGATATGAAAGTTTCTCCCAAAATCATTCTCAAGAGGATCCCCAGAATCGATCCCCAATACTGCAAAAAAAGAAAAACAAAATGAGACAAAAAAAATCAATAAAGGAATTCAAGAAAAAAAGAATCATAAAATGTTTTTACTAAAACCAAAAGGGCATAAAAAGAAAGGAAAGCCAAAAAAAAAAAAAGAGTAAACTGAAAATATTTATAAACACGGTAGGTGTTTCTCTGTGTTCATAATCAGTCGAAATGTGAATGATTTAATAATAACACAATTATAAAACAGAGTACATTTGAAAACTGCAACTGGTGGTGGCACACGCCTGTAATCCCAGCACTCTGGGAGGCAGAGGCAGGCGGATTTCCGAGTTCAAGGCCAGCCTGGTCAACAGAGTGAGTTCCAGGACAGCCAGGGCTACACAGAGAAACCCTGTCTAGAAAAAAACAAATCCAAAAAAACCAAAAAAAAAAAAAAGAAAAAAAGAAGGAAAGAAGGAAGGAAGGAAGGAAGGAAGGAAGGAAGGAAGGAAGGAAGGAAGGAAGGAAGGAAGGAAGGAAGGAAAGAAAACTGCAACTAACGTAAATAAAAGAGGGTCTGGGGGGATGTCACAGCTGATACAGGCCCTGCCACCAAGTCTGCGGACACAGGCTTGTTCCCCCAAGACCCACGAGGTAGAAGGAGAGAACCGATTGTCCTCTGACCTCAACAGACACACTGCGGCCCTTGCACACATACAATAAATGAATGTAATTAAAAAAAAAAAAAACTATGGGGGAAGACAGGCAAAAGTGTGGCCCTTGCTCTACACTAAAAAGCACTGAAGCCTAAAAAAATATATATATATTAAATCTGAGACACAGCAAGGGCAGTGCCTAGGGGGAAGCATATAGCTTTGTATATGTCAGAAGGTAAGAGGCGTAAATGAACAATCTTATGAGGAGCAGTTTCATGCCAATGAAAACAAATATTCAATGAAATTAAAGCAGATATCCATAAAATTAAAAGAAGTGAGCGTTATGCTCACATCAAAAACTACTCCTTTGGAAAGATCAATATGTTATTAAATCTCTAGTCAGGCTAGGGAAGGAAAGATAGAAACACGCTATGAATTCCACAGACAGTGAAGGGATAACAAAGATTATTATTAATACAGCCATCCCTACACCCGTCGAACTGATAACCACAACAAAAATGTCTTCAAAGACAGAAACTGCAAACACTCACACTCTTGAGAGGCAGATCACGTCAACTGGCTTAGGTGAAGACACTGAGCCGGTGATTAACCACCCTACTCAGTCCCAAAAGACACAGCATGTTGTTGGTGTCACTAGTGGACTTGACCAAATGTCACAGGAGAAGTGATGCTTTCTTAGGACATCTGCAGGACCAGAAGAAGCAGGTCCAACAGAGCCCCTGTTGGAGGACACTAGCTCCATACACCTGTGCATCTCTGCCTCATCTTTTCTATTTTTATTTTGAATTCTGTATGTATGTGTTTGTCTCAGTGTGTTCCCTGCATGTCAGGACAGTGCCTGTGGAAGGCAGAAGAGGGTGTCTGATCTGGAGTTGGCATTGGAGGTAACTGGAAGCCCTAGAATAGGTGTTGGGGACCCAACCCATGCCCACTACTAGGGCAGTATGAGTGCTAAACCAGAGCCATCTCTCCTATCCTGTGCGTGTGTGTGTGTGTGTGTGTGTGTGTGTGTGTGTGTGTGTGTGTCTGTGTGTGTCTGTGTGTGTCTGTGTGTGTGTGTGTGTGAGAGAGAGAGAGAGAGAGAAAGAGAGAGAGAGAGAGAGAGAGAGAGAGAGAGAGAGAGAGAGAGAGAGAGAGAGAGAGAGAGAGAGAATTTGCATCCATTTCTAAGCAGCTCTGTAACCAGCAGGAATAAAAAGGGTTAAAAGCAACACCCACTCCCCCACCTGCTCAGTTTTCACTCCCCTCCAAACCTCCACCCTACCACCACCACCCCACCCTGAGCCAGGAAACTCAGGACCTGTCCTAGGTCGGACTTGTGGGCTCAGGCAGAGCTGTCCTCATCCACAAGACTGGGGAGATGAATCAGCAACGGACAGGATCAGGTTTGAACTTATCCTAAATGATCTTTCGTGGACGGAACTGTCCTTTAGAGTGAGGGTTAGAAAGGGAAGAGAGGTCAGAAGTCCCAATGAACCAGCCACTCCTACAGGAGCTCCCAGGAATTTCCACGCAGCACCAGACAAGCTAGGAAGGAGCTTGAAGTGGAGTGAGTTGGGGTGACCAGAGGACTCTCTCTAGCAGCTCGCCTTCTGCGGTGAAGGCTGCTTTGCCGGGTTCTTCATTTCCTATGAGCTCACTGTCTCAAATATCTGTGGGCCTTGAACCCAGCCTGGGCGGCCCTAGTAACACATTTATACACGGAGCTTAGCAGAGACGAGGGACAAGAGAGACTGGGACTTACCTGCTGTGGAGTACGTTGTCTCCTCCTGCCATCTCTACACAGACCGTCCAAGGGACCCTGAACTTGGCTCAGGGCAGACCGAACCCCCTCTGAGTCTCTGGGAAGCCCAAAGAGAACTCTTTTCAGGGGCCTCCAAAGAGGAGAAAAAGGAAAGTGAAATTGCTCAGCTATGAGGTCACTGCACTAACGCACTGCCCCCCCCCCGCCCCCAGTCTCTGCCCCAGTGGGGAGGAGCCAAGACAGCCCAAGTCCCCAGAAACCTGGGACCCCTGCTGCCTGCCCTCCAAGGAAAGGAGGTGGAAGGGTCTGTTTCAGCGAAGGGTTCAGAGCTGTCTAAGGCCAGCTGGTTGGTTAGGATAGGAAGGAAGTGGCTCCTAGGCCCTAAGTGGGGGGCGGTGCCCGGAAGGACCAGGAAGAGTCAGATTGTCTGCAGTCTCTCAGACCTGTGGCTGTCCTGGCACCCTAGTGAATCAGAACCAGAGGAGCTGGGACCCCATAACTAAGCCACAGAGTAAGAAAAGTCAGAAGGTGTGGCTTCGTAACCTGTTCGGAGCTTCTGAAGATAGCTAGAGTAAGAGACCGCCCCCAACCCCGCCCACACACCTCCACCAACCAAAGGCCAGTGCAGAGAATCCAGGCAGAGCAGTTTGCTTAGACTTGACAGCGAGGTAACACCGGGCTTCAGCGATTTCCCCACGGTCTTGAGAACAAGTGGCATCTCATAGAATTAGAAAGAGGGTCACAGCTGAGGCTATAGCCAGTCAGGGACAGTACAGTTTTGAAGAATGGGTGCCTTACATTTATTCTGCACAACTGTTCACTTATCCAGAACGCTCATTCTCGTTCTGTAAGTTAGAAAGCCAGCTTGAAGTGGAAAGGTAAAGAAACAGGAGTAAAAATACAAATAAAACAAAAACAACAAACGGAAGCCTGGAAATACAGGCAAAACAGAATCAGAGACAAGGTGGCTAGAGACAGGGCGTGTCCAGGGCTCAGACCTCTGCTAAAGAGGAACAAATTACCGACCTGCAGCAACAGGTCCCAAGAGTGCAGTGATGCAAACGAAGCCATACACCAAAAAAAGTGCATTTAATGTCCTCATTTATATGACATTTCCGCACCGGCCAAGCGTAGCTGTGTAACTGATGATCCGTGATTCCCTGAGGCTGGAATCAGGAAGGGGATTTCTGCCAAGAACAGGGAGACTTTAGGGGAGCAGAGAACGTGGCTTGTGTGATCACTGTGGCATGATTATATTTGGTAAAATTCACCAAAATCATCACTTTAGATGAAAGTATTTTACATACCTATAAAACTGTGCTTAAAAAAAAAAACTGTGCTAAAACGTATCATTCTAATAGACTCTCACTTGCTGTGAATTACCAGGTGAGGTTTTACCATCATTACTATATTCTTAGTATGCGCAGCTCCAAATAAAATCTTTGCCCTATTCATATTTGTCTAATGTAATGATTTTTCTTGTTTTAAAATTTTCTTGAGGGTGGGGTAATTTTCTGGCACACAAGAATGCTTGTGATTCTTATGTGGGTATGTGCACACACGTACACACACACACACACACAATATTAACTGGACTTGCCTTGTTTCCTACCTCCCTCAGTCCCCATCCCTGGGACACTCTGGGACAAGCCTACTGTTCTGCCTGTACTTGGCTGCAAATTCTACTATTGGTGTACAACACCACAGGAAGTACAGAGAAGCTCTGTCCTGTGTGGGCTAGCCTTGGTTCAAATCTAAAGCTCCAGAGGCCTCAGGAGGTCTTGGGTGAGGTGGGGGTATCTCATAGATCAAATACACTTGGGAAATATTAGACAGGGTTACACAGAACTCTTCTTAGTTGAAGACTTCTCAGAGACCCTAGCCCAGGCTCATTAGAGAGTCACCTGGCTGCTTTTTGTTTTATTTAAATTTTCTCATGTGGCAACCCTGATGAATTCAAGATACTTCAAAGATGCCAGCTCTGGTGGTGGTGGTGGTGGTGGTGGTGGTGGTGGTGGTGGTGGTGGTGGTGGTTAATTTAATAATTTCTAGCAAATTTGTTCAGGATAGCCTTAATCCCAATCCAGTTTGAAAACATTTCATTCCTCTAAAAGGTTACAATGAGCTCACTAAGGGAACAGAGCCCCAGTTTGGGAAGAAGACAGTGGACATCCCCTTCCCATGTTCTCCAGTGCTGGTCCTTTGCCTCCCTGCCTGTCACTCTGCTCCAGGCAGATCTGGATTCCCAGCGGTGCCACTGAAACCCGTAATGCTAATCGGGTGCTGGGGAGCTGCACAAGGCAGGGGATGGGGTGGAGGGGTGGAGGGCGGAGGGTGGAGGGCGGAGGGCGGGATTGGTGCGTCCGACCTGCTTCCTGCTCTGTGTGCTGAGATCACTTTCGTTTTTCTTTTCTTGTAGCCTGACTCCTCGCGGTGCTTCCAAGGCGGCAGAACTTCGGGTCCAAACTGGGCCTGGCTGGCTTTTCCAGGCAAGATCCAGGAACCCCTTAAATAATCCTGGCAGTGACCCGGGAGACCCGGTGGCAGCCCAGCGTCCAGGTGCGTTCTGCTCTTGGGCTCTGCAGCTGTATTCCTGATTCTTGGGGTCCGCTTTTATATGCTGTACCCTAGAGCCCCCAGGTTCTCTCTTGGCTAAGGAATCTTTTCCAGAAACTCGGAGCACGGCTCTGACCCTGGAGTGGAGGTAGATAAGAGGGAAGAAGGGGAGGGGAAAGAAGGGGAGGGGAGGGCAGTGAGGGCTGATACCCACAACTCTTTTCTGAAGGAGGCTTTGGGGACAGTGTCCAATGCATGCTCCCGAGGTTAGACCTTGCATATGCCCACGGTGGGAAGTGCCTTCATCTTCCAACACTTGCCTAATTATGAAACTATTGGGAAAGAGAAACTAAGGAGCGGCCTTACTTCTCTCTAGCATGTTATGGATGTTTTCTGTATGTTTGCTTTGTTTTGTTTTTAACCCATGGTCATTTCACTGAAATACATCACTGCGCATGAAAATTCAAGGGAAATGTAATTTCATAGCCGGTGACCCTGAGTCCAGATGAGCCACAGAACACTTGCAATGCTTTTCATTTCTACCCTGTCAGGGTCTGTGGCTGTGTTTTGTCTCCTGGTCACTTTGATACAACTATGCACTGTCAAGTCCCTCCCACTTGTCTGACTTTTCGCAGCTTACTTATGCGTTCATGGTATATGTAGCACATTTTACTGGTCGCTCATATTTGGGGCTTTGTCTTTGCTCCTGGGTGTTTGTCTTTTTCTAATTTATTTGTAAGGCCCCTTAACATATTAAAAACCTGAATGCAGGCAGCTGAGAGGTGGGATCTTTTTTCCCCTCTTCAGGACAGAGCTTCACAGTGTAGCCCTGAGTGTCCTGGAACTTAGTATATATATAGACCAGGATGGTTTCGAACTGGCAGAGTTCTGCCCTGCCTTTGCCTCCAGTGCTGGCATTAAAGGCTTGCACCATTTCCTCAGGCTTGAGATAATGATTTATCTTGCACAGTAAAAAAGGAGAGATGGCTCAGTGGTTAAGAGCTCTGACTGCTCTTCCGAAGGTCTTGAGTTCAAGTCCCAGCAACCACATGGTGGCTCATGACCATCCGTAATGAGATCTGACGCCCTCTTCTGGAGTGTCTGAGATCAGCAGTGTATTCACATTAAATAAATATCAGAGTCAGACACACTCTACTTTAGATTGGTGTCCTTGGGCTAGGTTCTGTTGTTCTGACTTCCATCTTCACATCTTCCAACTGTGACAGGTGACAAATGACAAAGCTGTCACAGCATAGGTCTGAATGCTGCTCTATAGCAAGTTATCCTAAGCAACGCCCAGAGCACATGTTCTGCTGCCTCCCCTCCCTAATGCATCTCCTCAACAGCTTTCTCTCCCACCTGTCCCTGACTATCAGGATTTCTTCAGGACTGGCTGGCCATAGTGCGTCTCCCTGTTCTACAGTCCTACTGTGAAATCATCTTTTTTTTTTTCTCCTCAAATTTTTCTTGCTAAGTTTAAATGATTGGGAAAAAAGAAAGGGACAAGTCTGCTTAGTTTGACTCTGGGATCAAATTCCTGGAAATACTCATTACAGTTTAATATTCTATTTAAAAAAGAGGAAGCAGTGCTTTCACTTCTGAGCATGGAGGTGAGATCTCCACCTTCTCTCTGGAGGGAAACAGCTGGGAGCGCACAGGGTATATGATGAGTAGAGCTGCTGGGATAGGAGTCTTCCCTTCCAGGCGCCATTTGCACCAGGGAGCCAGGCGGCTCCACAGCCTTCTGTTCACAGCCTGCAAAGAGAGAGCGACCTCCCAGCAGTGCTGTCACTTCTGAGTGCGGAGGTGAGATCTCCACCTTAACTCTGGAAGGGAACAGCTAGGAGCACACAGGGCACAGGATCAGTGGAGCTGCTGGAACAGTAGTCTTCTGGGTGCCATTTGCACCACAGCCTTCTGTGCACAGACCCTGCCAGAAGAAAGTTGGTCACCCAGGAGTACAGACACAGGCTTAGAGGCCCACAGGAGGGACAAGCTCCAGCCAAAGACAGCAAGACCAACTAACCCCAGAGATAACCAGATGACAAAAGGCAAGCGCAAGAACCCTACCAACAGAAACCAAGACTACGTGGCAACATCAGAACCCAGTTCTCCCACCACAGCAAGTCCTAGATACTCCAACGCACCAGAAAATCAAGAGTTGGATTTAAAACCTCATCTCATGGTTAGGTTAATTAACATAACCTAAAGAAAGAGATGCCCATGAACATACAAGAAGCCTACAGAACTCCAAACAGACTGAACCAGACCAGAAAGTTGTCCTGGCACATAATAATCAAAACACCAACTGCACTAAAAAAAGAAGGAATATTAAAAGCAGTAGAGGAAAAGGGCAACTTATAAAGGCAGACCTATCAGAATTACACGAGATTCTCACCTGAGATGATGAAAGCTAGAAGATCTGGGGCAGATCTCATATAGACACTAAGAGAACATAAATGCCAGCCCAGACTACAATACTCAGCAAAACTCTCAATCACCATAGATGGAGAAACCAAAATATTCCATGACAAAACCAAGCTGGGTGGTGGCGGTGGCGGTACACGCCTGTAATCCCAGCACTCTGGGAAGCAGGGGTAGGTGGATTTCGGAGTTCAAGGCCATCCTGGTGTATGGAATGAGCTCCAGGACAGCCAGGGCTACACAGAGAAACCCTGTCTGGATAAAACCAAATCCAAAAAAACAAAAAACAAAGAAAAAAACAAATTTACACAATATCTTTCCATAAATCCAGCCCTACAAAGGATAATAGATGGTGTCCTGGCTAGTTTTGTGTGTCAACTTGACACAGGCTGGTGGCATGGTGGCTTACAACCACAGAGAAAGGAGTTCAATAACATCAAAAATAACAGGAAGCAACAATCACTATTCCTTAATATCTCTTAACATCAATGAACCCAATTCCCCCAAGTAAAAAAAAGACATAGACTAACAGAAATATTTTTCAATTTTTTTCTTGAAATGTTTTTATGTCTACCACTAACTCTTTAATTTTTCATGAAAATTGTCAATTTTAACATGTTTTTCTATATATTTCTTCAATTTTGTCAGAAATATTTTCCATGCAAATCCTCAATTTTATTATAAATGTTTTTACTTACTTTTTCAATAACAAAGAATGAAAAGAAAAGAAAAATAAGATAAATGTAGAAACAAAGGATTTCAAGAGAATAATGATCAACACCCCAGTACCATGTGGGATATGTGGAATAAAATATATTTCAGACTTATTTAATAAATTCAATTGTGCCTTAAAAGTAAAAATCAATTAATTTTAAAAGTTAATCTCTGTTTGTTATTTTTATGTTTTTAAAAAGTGACTCAAGGGTCAAGGGCTGGAGAGATGGCTCAGTGGTTAAGAGCACTGACTGCTCTTCTAGAAGTCCTGAGTTTAATCCCCAGCAACCACATGGTGGCTTACAACCATCTGTAATGGGATCTAATACCCTCTTCTGGTGTGTCTGAAGACAGTAACAGTGTACTCAAATAAATCAATCTTTAAAAAACAAAATAAAATAAAACAGAGGAAAGGGGGAAGGGACCCTTGTCTTCTTTGTGTTTAAGATGAACAAACAAATAAACAAACAGAACTTTACTGTTAACTGGGATGTAGGGCACTTGCCTAAGATGCACAGGTCCTAGGCTCCTACTACAGCCAATCAACAATAAAAGCCCTGCCTCTGTGATTGCAAGGTTTACTAGGGCCTGCCTTCTTACAACAGTTTTTCACCTGGAAATTTTCTTCCTGTTACAACTCACTGGTTATTTTCTCATGATCTGGAAGCAGTCGATTTTTAGAAACATCCCATAAGAAGACACAGGTCTGTCCCAAAGAATGAAATGGAGTCATAAAACCAAGCGATGACTTTGACCAATCCTATTTTTCATATCCTTCCCGGTTTTATGTATGTGTTGTCTGCTTGCGTCAAAATGTTGCGAGTGACTTCAGTGTCTAAACATTGCCAGGTTTCTAGCTCTGCATGTCGGGTGGTCCCTTTCTCATGAGCATTGGCACTAGATAGGCTCAGCTTCACTGCAGGTGATCTGTTCTAATCCAGATCACATATACTCAAACACACACACACACACACACACACACACACACACACACACACACGCTCAGCTGTGGCCAAGCATTTTCTCAACTCTAAACCAGCAACTAGAATGTCAAGATTCGATCAGTACTCAGCCCCCGCCAGATTGTATAGTCTAGCATAATGATCACTTACCCCACCTCTGTCTGCATTAGAGTTGGGTAGTTGTAATGACAGTGACCACCTTGCCATGCTTTGTGAACTCCAATAAGTTACTATCTTCGAAGTCCTTGGAACAAAGGCTGGACATAGAACATACTCAGTGAATAAGAGATGTTTTAAAACCCACTTTATGCTTTAAAAACCCTTTTGGGATAAGTGTGTGCTATTGTCTATCCCTCTCAGCCTCTATAATTCCCGGGCACTGCCTTCCTTTCCTCTACCAACAGATCTTTTGTTCTGTAGACTGCTAAGGGATACTTGAAGACTAGGATGTCTTCCTTTGAGAATCCATCTTATGCAGGGATCCACGCCCTATGCTCCTGAGAGCTTTTGCCCCTGTCTTCTCAGCCTGCCTCTTTTTATAGGATGTTCACTCTGACCAAGGCCTTGGAAAAGGCTCTTCTCCAACATTTCATATACATGAAGGTGGACATCGCCTATGCCATCAACAAGCCGTTCCCCTTCTTCGAAGCTCTCCGGGACAATTCCTTCATCACTGAGAGAATGTACAAGGTGAGGCCTGTGGACCCTCCACAAAGCAGCCCAGTCCTCATTATTCCAATATTGAGATCTCTGACTACACAACCCACCAGGGCTTCTAGAACATGGAAGGCCCAACTGGACCATGATCATTACTGCAGGAAGGGATGGTTGGGAGAAATAGAGTCTCAAGGCTGTACTAGTGACAGGATATAGTGTAGGTGCTATAAGTTCGGAGATGGATCTGTTTCTTGCCTGTGTTTACCTTCTGGTGGCTGCTGGAAGCTTTTGGAGTTCTTAGACTAAGAGTTCACTGTAGTCTCTTTCAGTCCTATGTCATCTTCTCTCTTTTGCCTTCTCTTCCTTCCTTTAATAAGAACACTTGTGTTCAGGTGCTGCTCTAATCTAGGATAGTGTCTCTCCATTCTTAGTTGCATCTGCAAAGACCTTTTTCCAAATTAAGTTCACAGTCACAGGCTCCAAGTGCTGTCACCAAGATACTGCACAACCCAGTGCTCAGGCACTCTCCCACTGTGTAAGAACACACGGAACCCAGCTCATTCTAAAACAGAACATCACATTACATTCCCTGTGACGTGTCTGTGTGAGGAGAAGGGGGTGCACATCTGCAGGGGTGCGGGTGTGAAGGTCTAGGGAGAATATGTGGGAGATGGTTTTCTCTTTCTGCCGTGTGGGTCCCAAAGATTGAACTCGGATTAATTATCAAACTTGACAGCAAGCGCCTTTACCTGATGCACCATCTTGTGAGCTCCCCAATTCATTCTGATGCAAGGCAGGCACCAGAAGCCATGGCTATGTGTACAAGTGTAATAGTTGGCATACAGTTTGGGTAGAGTTTTTGTTGTTTGGTTTTTAGTTTTTGTTTTGTTTTTTTTTTATTTTACTATTTATATATTTATTGGATTTTGGAATTCCAGATTCAGGAAATGTAAAATGTAACATTTAAATTAACTTTTACAATCACATGTAATTGTCTCAGAAGCTTTCTGCTGAGTAAACTCATCCTTTCTGATTCTTTCTAAAATCTGGCTGGCTGGTTCAACTCAACTCCTCTGACTCAAACACCTCTCCAAGCTGACTGATTCAATCTGGCTTCTCTCAGCTTCTCATGGAATTGCTCTCTTTGACCTCAGACAAACTCTGGCAATTTGTTCTAATCTTCTGGCTCCTTAATTCTCTGGCTTCAACGGCCTCTGCTAACCTGCACTGAACTGCATAAACTCACAAATGGACCCAGCTCCACTACACCGCTCTCACTACACTGACTCCCAACTCCCTGACTCAGCTCCACTGCACTGAACTCAACTGACTGACTGAACTCAGAGACCTGCATGACTCTGTCTCCTGAGAGCTGGGACTAAAGGCAAACACTACCAAGCCAGGACCTAAGCTTTTCTTTACCAGCAACATGTACCAAGCTGGCCTTCAACTCAGAGATCCTTTCTCCTGGGATTAAAGGTGTGCCTATATTCCAGGCAGATCACACAGACCTAGAAGGTCTTTGGATGTGATGATCACTTCCAGAGCAGCCATGTTGCTGGATTCAAATTCCTCCTCAAAGTAAACTGCAGCAGCCTTTACCAAGCCTGACACAGCTCCAGCTCCTCCCTCAGATCACAGCCCACAGTGCACTGCCCAGAGGGTACCCACTCACTCACTGAGTCTCATGTTTTCCTTACAAGGAAAACTGTGCTTTCCTCTAGGATACTGTTCTCAGTTGCAACTGGCTATTTACTGACTATCTTTTCAGGGGTGGATGCCCTCTTCCTCCACTGGGGCAGGGCCTCTACCTGGGCAGGGCCTCACATGGGCAGCACTCTCACCTGGGCGGGCCTTCACCTGGGGAGGGTATCTCCTGTCCCATCGCCGGGTCCATCTGGTGGTGGGCACCCAAGGACTAGCTAACCAGGCCTAGCAGACTCTGGAAAAATGTTGCAATCAGTTCTGTCTTTCAGTGTCTTCTGTCCTAAAGATTTAACTCTACATTTTATACAAAAATTCCTCTTACATTAAAAAAGAAGATTTCTTAAATTTGGGGGTTTTGTTTTGTTCTGTTTTGTTTAAGAGAAGATTTCTAGAATTTCCCTACACTGGGACATTTAGCCTTCACAGGACCAGGGGCCTCTTCTGATATGAAACAGTCAGGTTTAGGTTTTAGTCGAATAGGGACTACATAAAGACCATTTGTCACTTATGTCTGGAGAGAGCAGCAGAGAGCTGGAGGTGGGCAATAACACTTGGCCAACTTACTCTTTTCCTTGGGACATATTTTCTTTTTTTTTTATTCGATATAATTTTTTATTTACATTTCAAATGATTTCCCCTTTTCTAGCCCCCCACTCCCCGAAAGTCCCATAAGCCCCTTTCTCTTCCCCTGTCCTCCCACCCACCCCTTCCCACTTCCCCATTCTGGTTTTGCCGAATACTGCTTCGCTGAGTCTTTCCAGAACAAGGGGCCACTCCTCCTTTCTTCTTGTACCTCATTTGATGTGTGGATTATGTTTTGGGTATTCTAAATTCTAGGACAGGGAATCGAGAGTGGGTGGGTGGGTGAGCAAGGGGAGGGGAAAAGGGGAGGGAGGAGGGGATTTTGGGAGGGGAAATGAGGAAAGGGGATAACATTTGAAATGTAAATAAAGAAAATATCTAGTAAAAAGGGGGAAAAAGAAGAGCCACCTGGTATGGGAGAAAGGAAAACAAAAACTATTCTACTGCCACTAATCTCATAATTTTTTGCTATTCATTTGACACTTTAAAACTTTTCTTTAAAAAAAACTTTTCTTAAGGTATAAATATTATCTTAAATATATATAATTATATATAAAAAAAAGAGAGAGAGAGAGAGAAGATTTCTCTGCGCAGCTCTGGCCTTGCTGTCCTGGAAATCACTTTGTAGATCTGACTGCCTGCCTCCTGAATGCTGGAATTAAAGGCATGTGTCATCAAGTTTGGCTTTTATATTTTTTGAAGTACTATAATTTACTTATTTGAGAGTGAGGTGCGCACGCGCCATGGTGTGCAGGTGGAGGCTGAAGGGTGGCTTGTAGAATCTGTTCTTTCCTTCCACCCTGTGGATCCTCAGGACCAGCCGCCTGGCATCTGGCTTGATGGCCAACACCCGTACCCACTTAGCCATCCTCAGCAGCCCAAAAGTAGCTTTCTTACAATATAGAGAACCACATTGTATAGAGTTAGAGCTCTCTGCTCAGTGGACACTCATTCGCACTAACGCTCTGTTCCACTCTTTGAAGGAGTCTCAGGAAGCCTGTCGGAATCTGGTCCCTCTGTCCAAAGTGGTGCACAATATCCTCACCAGTCTGGAGCAGACTTTCCACCCGTCCATGCTGCTGACCCTCTTCAGCCAGGTCAACCTGCGGGAATACCCCAGCCTGATGGCAATTTTCAAAAGCTTCAGAAATGGTAATGTGGTTTCTCCAATCCTTGTTACGTGCTCCGAGTTGCTACGGTAAAAGCCTTGGTTTGTTTCCAGTGTGGACTGTGTACTCGAATCCCTGCTTTTCCCGTGTAAAGGTGTAGACCACACTTGCTCACAAGAGCCGCTGGAGGATCATGCCGGCTGACTCTGACCTCAGTTTCCACAATTCAAATTTCTTTTCTTTTCTCTCTTTTTTTTTTTTGTTTGTTTTTGTTTTGTTTTTTTGAGACAGGGTTTCTCTGTGTGTAGCCCTGGCTGTCTTGGAACTCACTTTATAGACCAGGCTGGCCTTGAACTCAGAAATCCACCTGCCTCTAACTCCCAACTGCTGGGATTAAAGACGTGCACCACCACCGCCCAGCTCACAATTCGAATTTCTATAGGACACAGGTGGTTTTGTTGCAGCTATTTAATGAATTTTAGTGCAGGTGTAACTTGTTTGTTTGTGCCAAGAGTCTCATGATGTAGCCCAGGATGGCCTGAAATGAAATCCTTCTACCTCAGCCTTCTTTCCAAGTGCTCATATTACAGAAGTGGGCTATCACACACACCTGTCTTGAAAATATGGAGTGCTGACCATCCCCAGGGAACATGCAAGGCAACAAAAATGTCAGGATCTGATATGAAAGAAAGATGAGGGGGAGAAAGGAGGGAATGGATTCAACATCTATTTCTTGGTGACTGTGGGTGTCCCACACATTTTATATGATCATTTCGCATGGCCTTAAAACCACATGTGACATTGTTGTCTCTGTCAGGATGACAGAGAAGGAAGGGGAAGTTCAGAGGTAACTCCACAGTCACAGTTTCAAACACAGAACTGCGTTAGTCAGATTTCTATCTCTGTCATGAAATGCCTATGATTATGAACTTACAATGAGAAAAAGTTAGGGGGCTCTGATCTGTCATATAGTTTCAGCCTGTAGCAAGACAAGTGTATTGTAAAATTGCCATCTGTTGTGGGTCATATTAAAAAACAAACCAGCACATTCCTGCACTTGTACCAGCAACTCTGCCTCAGCTGCCTGGCCGGCCATGCATTAACAGGCAATGGCCGACCTGTTTTTATCTCATGGATGTTCTAGTTCTAACTCTGAACTCCACAATCCCTTCACCCAGCTCGCTAGGTTCTCACTGGCGGGTTGCTATCACCCCAACCCCATGCTTCAGTTCCCCCACAGCCTTTGTGGAGCACCTCAGGCAAACCCACACTTGGCCACCATACCTTTCTCTCTTGAAACCCAGATGAGCTGCCTCGTGAAGGAAAACACAATTCAAACTTAGTTCAGAAACAATGGTAACTCAATCTCTGGGCACAATAACCAAAACCTAATCTTGTAAGCCTTATTAAAATCTGATTACTCTGGTGGTAAATCCTTACAGATCCAGCATGATACCGGGAAATTCTAGCAGCTACATCTTACCCCTCTGCTGTCCCCATTTCAAAAGGAGGGAAAGATTGTAGCTGCTAGAGTTTCCCGGTGCCATGGCAGATAAATAAAATTGTTCACCGTGTGTTCTGAAAATGGAGAAAGGAGAAACATGGATCCCACAGTCCCCTCTAGTGATGCTCCCAGTGACCTAACACCTCCTCTTGGCCCCAGCTCTTCACATCATCCGGGTCACCTGGGAACCTAAGTTTTGAGGGGACATTCAGCATCTAGACTACAGAACTGGATGAATAAAGGAACACAAAGAGAGTCAGCCACGGGGCTGGGGGTTGGACTGAGAGTAAGAGGACCAGGCAATAAAGCCGCTTGAGATTGGAGAACACAGATCAAGTAGACACTCAGTTAACCTGAGAATAGTGAAAGAAGAGACACAGGTCACACTGCACTGTGACCCTGGTGAGCTCACCATTGGCATGTCATCCTCCCCAGGGGAGAGAGGATTCCTTAAGATTAGAGAGCAGCCGAGGGACGCCTTCACCTCTAGGCCTAGCAGCACGGCCAGGAGAACCCAGACTCAGGGATGCGCTATGTTCATCTGAGACCTAGCAGGGCTATGCAGGTCTGTGGTTTTGTTCTGAGCCTTTGTTGGTATTTATGATGGTTCCTGTTCATGGGTCAAGGAATCTTTACTTCTGAAATAAATGGTGAAGAACAATCTCAATGGAAACCAACCACAATCTATTCAAGGGAAGAGTGTGTGGGAAGCCAAGGGCCTGGTGTTGGGGAGAAGGAGGAAGACCCTAGGGTGCTCAGGTAGAGGGGGCCAGATCATAGGGTGCCGCAGAACTTCAGAAATAAGCAGAAACCAGAAGATCAAGGGCCCAATAGAACCTGGTTGGGAAGTTTTGTTTCATTTGATCCAGGGAGATGTGTTTATTTATTTAAGAAAATTATAAACACAAATATATTTCAAAATAATTATAAAAAACACTAGAGACCTATGTTAAAATTATAGCTTTCACACAATTGACTAAGTCTAATTGTCTAAGTTTGATATTAAATCAAAATTAGAGAAAATTAAATCTGGACAAAAAAATCCATTTTTATGTGTTAAAACCACTTTTGCTTCACTCTCTTCCATTCAGTTTTATTTTGCAGTCATTTTTCAAAAGATTTTCCATATATTGGCCATATTCTCTCCCCTCCCTCACCTTCTCTCAGATCCTCCCCCACTACCCACTACACTCCTCTTCACAGTCTTTCTCTCTTTAAAATACCAAAATTTAATGAGGCATTTATTTATTTATTATATGTAAGTACACTGTATGTGTCTTGAGACACCCCAGAAGAGGACGTCAGATCTCATTACGAATGGTTGTGAGCTACCATGTGGTTGCTGGGATTTGAACTCAGGACCTTTGGAAGAGCAGTCAGTGCTCTTACTCACTGAGCCATCTCTCCAGCCCCAAAATACCCAAATTTAACCAAACAAACAAGAAACACAAGTACATGCAAACAAGACAGACAAGCAAGCCAAACGAACAAGAAACATGGCGTTCATTCTGTGTTGGCCAACTCTTCCTGCATGTGGGCCTACCCCGGAGTAGGATTGATATCCTCAGTTTCACTCCATAGGAGAAAACAGATTTTCCCTTTCCTACCCAATATCAATTGTAAATTCCTCCTTTGTTAGTGGAACTTTACATATATGGGGCCAGCAGAAGGTGTGGCCCAGATTAAAGGTGGATCTTCCTACCTCAAAAGATTTAGATTTAGGGTGGGTTTTCCCACCTCCAATATCTTAAGAAAAGTCCCTCAAAATACCTCACAGGTGTGTGCAGCCTCTTGAGTCTTTTAAATTCCAGATGTTGTCAGGTTGACAAACCAAGAAGAGTCATTGCAGTGGGTATAGCAAAGCATCGTCAGGAGTCACTTAGTTGTATCCATTTAGATTAACTGTGTAGGTTTTACTCAGAGCCCACGACCTATCCAATCATATTACTGGCCATATTAACAGTGTTGGGTGTGAGTCCCACTTCATAAAACAGTCCTCACACCCAATCAAAAGCTGTTTGGCCACTGCCATAACACTTGTGCCAGCAAGTGCATCGGGGAAGCAGGTCACTGTTGTCGCTCACAGCATTCCTGGCTGGGTGACACTGATGGTAACTTCACCTCTGGGAGTGACCATAGAACCTTCCAACACTGTGAACGCCAGTCAGTAGGGATGAAGCTTCTAGTGGAGCAACAGCTTGGTTTCTCCATGTCTGATGACATAAGTATCTCGTGCCTTCAGCAATAGGGTCTTACCAGCGGGCTGTGGAGGGTAATCAATAGCATTGACCTGTAATGTTTGGGGGTAGGAGGTTTGCCAATGACTCCAAAAGATGGACCCTTTACATTCCTGGTACTTGTTAGTTTATGGTATCTTATCAGGACATTGTCTCCCTCATTATATAACTCCATTTAAATTGCCTTTATATATGTATGTATTTTAGGGACACTCTACAGTAGTAGGTTTCTATGTGGTCAACCCATTTTTAGTGATGGTCTATGGACTAAATAACACTGAGCGCCCGAATAAATAAAAGTGAGAAGGGACACACAAATGTGTGGCGATGGCCTGATCTGTGCTCCTGGGAAAATCAGTAACTCTCCGTCTGTTCCTGTGGGGAAGGATGCATTAGGAAATCCTGCCTGCCAAATAACTTCTGAATCTGCAGGGTCCTGACATGCGCTCCTTTGCTAATTGCAGTTGGCTATGCCTACGAAGAGAGAAACAGACCCACCCTGACCTTTCTCGAAACCCCAGGCAACCCAGCAGAAGGGTGCTCCCTTCAGACACTTCTGCCACCGCCCCCACCCCAGCCATCGCTGCCAAGCTGTCTGTCCTCTGCACGGAGAGTCTGTGACCCCAGAGCACCCTCACAGCCAGTCCCTGAGATCCAGGAGGAGCAGCCCAGCCCTGCTCCCCGAGCCGTGCCTCTCCCTGGCCGCATTCAAGAAGGAAAAACCACTCCAGGCAAGAAACAGATCTGTCCTGTCTGTCCTACAACGTGTAACCTACCTAGGAGGCTTGCCCCCGTCAGTTAGAACCCCAAAATTGCTGTCTTTTGTTGATCTGTTCCTTTCTATGCATTCACCTATACACAACCCTTTCTAAGAAACTCAGATGCACTGCCAGGGCCTGAGAGGCCCAGATCCCAGAGAATCTTCTTCCTACCCCCGCCCCCAGCACTCTTCCTACCCCCGCCCCCCAACACTCCAGCTTCTGCCTGTGCCCTTGGGACTTCACCTTTCCTGAGCCTTAGGCCAGTGTTTCTCCGCCTTCCTAATGCTACTTTACTTTAATGCAATTCCTCATGTTATGGTGACCCTCAGCCATAAAATTATTTGTGTTGCTGCTTCATAACTGTAATTTTGCTGCTGGTATGTGTCGTAATGGAAATGTTTTTGGAGATAGAGGCTTGCTAAAGGAGTCAAACCCCACAGGCTGAGAGCTGCTGCTTTAGGCCATTCACGCTTCTCCCTGCGACCTGTGGGCTTTCCCTGCTCCTTCAGCTGCCAGTAACAATTTACCAGCTATAACCAATACGGTCAGAAAGAAGGCCTGCAAAGGATGCCCAGCCCTTCCGCTGGCACTGTGCAGAGTCGCACCGACTGGGCTTGGAGGGAGACCATGCACGTGCCAGACGAGAGGCTGTGGCTGGAACCTCAGGTGAAAGAGGAGAAGCAGAGGGGGCTCTGTCTGGAGACTACAGCACTAACCAACCAACCGTCAAAAATGCTGCTGTGGGTCTGGGCTGTAGCCCAGTGGAAGATCAGTTCCCTGGTAGATCTCCCCCTCTCCCTCTCCCTCTCCCTCTCCCTCTCCCTCTCCCTCTCTCTCTCCCTCTCCCTCTCCCTCTACCTCTACCTCTACTTTTCCCTTTCCCTCCCCCTCTCCCTCTCTGCCTCCCCCTTTCCCTTTCTCCCTCTCCCCTCCCCTCTCTCCCTGTCCCCCTCTCCCCCTCTCCTTCTCCCCCTCTCCCTCCCTTTCCCTCTCCCTCTCTCCCTCTCCCCCTCTCTCTCTCCCTCTCCCCCCGTCTCTCTCCCTCTCCCTCTCTCCCCCTCTCCCCCTCTCCTCTCCCTCTCCCTCTCCCCTTCTCCCCCTCTCCCTCTCTCCCTCTCCCCCTCTCTCTCTCCCTCTCCCCCTCTCCTTCCCCCTCTCCTCCTCTCCCTCTCCCCCTCTCCCTCTCCCCTTCTCCCCCTCTCCCTCTCTCCCTCTCCCCCTCTCCCTCTCTCCCTATCCCCCTCTCCCTCTCCCCCTCTCCCTCTCCCTCTCTCTCTCCCTCTCCCCCTCTCCCTCTTCCCCTCTCCCCCTCTCCTTTTCTCCCTCTCTCCCCCTCTTCCCCTCTCCCTCTCTCCCCTTCTCCCTCTCTCTCTCCCTCTCCCCCTCTCCCTCTTTCCCTCTCCCTCTCTACCCCCTCCTCCTCTTCTCTCTCCCCCTCTCCCCCTCTCCCTTTCTTCCTCTCTCCCCCTCTCCCCCTCTCCCCCTCTCCCTTTCTCCCTCTCTCCCTCCCCCTCCCCCTCTCCCTCTCTCTCTCCCCCTTTCCCCCTCTCCCTCTCTCCCCCATCTCTTCTCCCTCTCCCTCTCCCTCTCCCTCTCCTTCTCTCTCCCTCTCCCCCTCTCCCTCGCTCCTCCTCTCCCTTTCTCCTTTTCCCTCTCTCCCTCTCCCTCTCTCCTTCTCTCCCTCTCCCCCTCTCCTTCTCTCCCTCTACCCCTCTCCTGTTCTGAGTTTTGATGATTCTTCCCTGGCTACAGAAGCCTTTGAGTTTCAGCCTTATTCATTCCTTTCTATTTCACTGTTATATTCTATTTCACTGTATAACACTGTGTATTAAGAGTAGCCCCCAGGGCCTGCTGCTGCTGGATAAGCACTCCACCTCTGACCTACACCCCTCCTCGGCCCCTCTGTTTATCTTTAGATGACTCAGATGCTAAGACGTGCATATGCTATTAACATTATTAGAAAATATCATAAAAGCTTTGTTTATTGGACCCAATTGAGCTTCCAGACTTAGCCACTTTGCCTTCCCTAAACCATCATTAGAAAAATAAAGTTTAGTTACAGTAACTATAGCGGGATGCATTGCTGGCATTGCCGAAGACACATATTCTGGACTCCTTGAGTTCCAGGGTTGAGAATAAAGGAGTCCGGACTCAGTAACTCTTCCTCCACTCCTCTGATACTCGCCATTCAAATAAGTTTAACATAATCATAAAGCTAATGTCAATAGATTTCATTGTCTACATTTTCAAATGAGAGGAGGAGGAGGTGGAGGAGAAGGAGGTGGATAAAGAAGGAGGAGGAGGAGGAGGAGCAAGAAGAAATCTTGTTATTAATTCTTCAGTCCCTTCTCTATTCTACCTTACCCTGGTCACCTGCCTTCCTTACTGGTTAGAATCACGTTTGTCCTCTTTACCACTCTGGCCCCTACTTGCTCATCCTGAAAGCCTCAATTCTTGCTCTTCCCTCTGCTCAGTGTCCTCCGGAGATCACCAGAGAAAAGATAAGGAAGGCGCTCAAGAGATGCCCCACAGCCCCTCAGGGCCCGGGTCAGGTAATCTGCCCTTGGCCTTGGTGCCCTCCTTTTCTGCACACCATCTACTCTCCTCCCTGGCAGCCAGCCCAGTAACCCGACCTTTTCCTTCCTCCTCCAGTTGTCAAAGACCACATAACATCCAAGACTAACAAGCAAGATGACTCGGGAACACAGCCTCCAGGCTCCCCTGGCACCGTGCATGGTAATGCTGGTTAAGGCTGCTTAAGTCTTAGCAACCCTGCTTGGGAGAGCATAGGCTCACCTCCACTTTCCAACCAAAAAGAAAAGCATTTGACTCCTCTTGGTATGAGCTGTCTGTCTGTCGTTCCTGCTCTTGCTTTCCTCTGAGCCCGTCCCCACCCAAGCTTGGGAGGTAGAGTTGTAGGGAGGGCAAGGAGGCAGGACTGGAAAGATCGACTTCTGGATCCACCAATCACAGAGTCACAAAGCCTCCTCACAGCTGCTAGACTCAGACTCTAAATGATTACAGTATCAACACACAGAGGCGATTCCTCAGCCACAAGAGACTGTAGTGGGCTCCAGGAGAGAAGAGGACAAGGCAGGGCTGGACTGTGACCTTGCAGCTGTGATGAAGTCACAGCAATGGGTGACACTCACACAGTCCCAACAAAATGCAAGGCAGGCAAACAGAAACCCTGTCTGTCCCCAGTGGTGGGTGATGTAGCAGATGTGGCTGGCTCTCCTTCCTTGACTTCATCCTGACTGTGGGAACTGTCCTTCAGTGCTAGTCAATTCTACATCATACAGAATACTAAGAAAATATGATACTAAAATGAGAGGAAAAGAAAGAAACAGCTTCAAAAGTCTGTAGACAGTTCACAATGTGCCTCAGTTACCAAGCCCTAAAAAGCCAGAATTTAAGACAATTTTCATAACAAACAGCCTTAAGAAGATGGGCCTTTTTATCTGTTACGGTTTCAAGCCCCTCTGTTTTTCTTACTGCATCAAAGCAAGCCAAATTTCATAATGTATCTGCGGTTAGCAGATACACAGGTAACAATAACAAGGTGGTCAGGGCTAGAAGTGGCTCAGTGCCTAAGAGCAGTGGCTGCTCTTCCAGAGGATCTGAGTTCAAATCCTACCACCTATATGGTAGCTCACAACCATCTGTAACTCCAATCCCGAGGATTCTGACACCCTCTTCTGGCCTTTGCAGGAGCCAGGCATGTATGTGGTACACAGACACACATGCAAGCATAACTCCCATAGACATAAAACTTTAAAAATGATAACAAGGGGGTCAGATCGAGGTGGAACCCTGTGGGCTGACAGACCCCTGCCTTCCCTCCCTGCTATTCATCTCCCTCTGACTCTCTTCTGCCTTTTCTCTTCGATCCATTCTGACCTCTTGACATGAATTCTGTTTCTTTGGCTAGCGAGACAAGATGATTCTCCAGCACCAAATAACCTGGAAATGCCCCAGGAAGTACTCTGTACACCTGCAAACAAGAAAGGTACGGACATCCTTTCCCAAGTGATGCTTCCTGTTCTTCTAGCTGCAGCGCATCCTAGCATCCACGATGCAACCATCCATTGTGTTTCTGCAATTGCACAGCATTTCCTCATTTCCCTCTCACTCCAACTTCCTCAAAGGCCTTGCTGAAATTGTAGGTAACAAGAAAGCGCATAGACATTCCTAACCAAGCACTGCTCAGTTTCACTGTACTCCTATCCGCAGCTGCGTAGTGTGACTGGTCCATTAGCCTCCCCCAGGAGAACACTGCTTCCTGGTAAGTCACAGGCAGGCAACATTTGTCATCTGTGACTTCAACCTCATGGTGGCAAGCAGGTTGGATGTCTACCTGGCTACCTACTCCCATCTCGCCTTTGGCTCTCCCATCTTCTACCCGAGATGTCACCATTCAATTAAAACACACTATTGGGTTGGCAAAATGGCTCATTGGCTCGAGGTCCCTGCCAACAAGGCTGATGATCTAAATTCGATCCCTGAAACCCATGTGGTAGAAGAAGAGAACCAACTCACAAGGTGTCTCTTGACCTCTGCATGTGTACCATGGAACATGTGCCCAACCTCCACACACCGATAAATGTAATCATTACAATACTGATAATAATGATTAAAAAAAAAAAAAAAAAAACACTGTGACTTCTCCGATACTGTCATCCATTGGCTTCCCTATTGCTCCCTGGAAGCCTCCCAAGTCTGTTTTCTCCGACTCAGATCTTGCCATGGTCCTGGATGCCTGCAAGGCATCATGGGTAATAGGCAATCCATCCCATACTCCAGCTGCTCAAGTCTTTATCTCCTCACATCTGCTCATTGTTTTCCCTTCACAAATTCTTGGTCTCTCATGTCCAAAAGACATCCATTGGCTCAACAGCCATTATCTGACCCTACCTTAGTTTCCCAAGAACTGATTCAAAGAATTCTCATTTTAACACTTGTGCGTGAAGCTTGCTCCTTTAATTTCAACCTCTGATCGCTCCTTTGTTCCCAGCTGATCATTTAAAAAAAGTTAGGGTTGAGGTCGGAGAGATGACTCAGGGTTAAGACACACGCACATATATGTGCACGTGTGCACACACACACTCACATGCATACACACATGCAAGTGCGCACACAATGAGCAAAACTATAATTGAATTCTTTAAATAAACAAGATTGACAGCTCCGTGTGACTATAAAAGATTTTGTTTTCTTTTCTTCTTAGCAAGAAAAAGAAAAAGAAGAAGTTTCATCTGTTCTTATTCCAAAAGAAGACGGCAGAAAAAAAAGCACCCCCAAGATGAGATGATGGGTAAGGGGATGCTGGAGGCTGCTCTGGCAAGGGGGGGGGGGGCGTTGCTGGAGAAGGCACTCCAGCACAGGGATGCTGGAAAAGGCTCCAGCAAAGGCTGTAGATCTGCTGGAGTTTACTCTGAACTCACTGGGTAGGCAGGCACACAGGAGTTCTGGTCAGCACAGTGAACTGGCTTTAAGTTTCCCCAGACCTGTTTTGCCTCTGAGTAAATGGTGAACTGGAACAGACTGGAATCCTGTTCTGGTGGCAGGTGACACAGTCCGAGGTGAAGGGGGCAGAGTGTCAGGTTTCTTCTTTATTTATATACACTAGGATGGCCACCGTCCTTCTGAACTAAAGGGAGAGAAAATAAACTTTGCTACTTTGAGATAAAGTGCAAAAAGAGCCCGGGCCTAGCCCTGAGAGGTAGCTCATGGGAAAAGCCTCCAGACGAGCTTTGGAGGGGTGTTCTCATGCCAGTAGGGTGTGGCTGTCCCGTGGGGGGCAGCTTCCAAAGTCCCAAGAGGAACAAGTGCTATGTCCTCCCTGTCCTCAGTGAAGGCCACTAATCCACCAGTCCTGTCCACTGCAGAGCCTCTGGGCCTCGGCCACCCCTCCAGTGACACGCCCAGAAGCTGCCGTCATGACAGGTATAGGGCTGTCCCTTCGGTGCTTTCGTACACTTCACCCACAAGAGGTGCCTGGTGGCCTTTGGATATTGCCTGTCTGCACAAGGGTGCCACATGGAAGGCCCTTCCTCACTGCCTGAAGAATCCCAGGCCTGGACCTCAAGGTTCATGAATCTTAGAAACAGGAATCATTAAGTATGCTCCGTCCCCACCTCAATCCCTCCATATTTATCTATTTGATTAATTCTTTCTTTTAAAGATTTATTTATTATATGTAAGCACACTGTAGCTGTCTTCAGATAGCAGAAGAGGGTGTCAGATCTCTTTATGGATGGTTGTGAACCACCATGTGGGTGCTGGGATTTGAACTCATGACCTTCGGAAGAGCAGTCGACGCTCTTTCCTGCTGAACCATCTCTCCAGCCCCTTGATTAATTCTTTCTTAGCTTGTTTCAGTTGTTTTGTTTTGTTTTGTTTTGCTTTGCTTTGCTTTTTAAGACAGGGTTTCTTTGTGTACCCTTGCCTGTCCTGGAACTAGCTCTGTACACCAGGCTGGCCTCAAGAAATCAAAACTCACAGAAATCTGCCTGCCTCTGCCTCCCAAGTGCTGGGATTAAACATGTACCAGCACTGCCCAGCTACGTGGGTAATTCTTATAAGAGCTCCCTGGGGTGAGAACATATGGTGATTGGGGGGATGGGGGTGGGCATGGTGCACATAAGAGAAAACAATAAAAGTGAGGTGCAGCGATCTGGAAGGGGGGATGGGGAGGCTGTGAAGGAAGGAAAGGGTGTCCTAGGAAACCACTCATGAGTCTGACTCACCAGGAGCGGCCTCACCTGAACATGGAGTTCAAAAGAAGCTCAAGGTGGTGAGTCGGAAGACTCTGAGGAAGAATGACTCAACTAGGAACTTGAAGGATGTGACCAAGACTCTGAGGGCAAGGGCGAGCTGTGCCCAGACATCCAGTTTGCAAGGTAAGGCTGAGGGTTGCACCTGCCACTGGAAAGGCTCAGCATGGGAGGGTCTTAGAGCTGGCACAGGGGCGGGGGTGTACATGACCTCGATGTTAGCAGAGAGATGTTCAGAGAGAAACGGGAGAGGGCAAAGAAAGGCAGTGAATGGCCAAAGAGTTTTTGATAAAGAAACAGCCACAGGTCGCCTCAGTTGAGACTACGGCACAGCGTGTCAACCCTTTTTTACAACCTTAAAGATTACTAAGAACTTCCCAAGGTCTACGTATGTGTCATTTATATCTATCTATTTCTCCATTATTCATAAAATAAAATCTTTAAAGTGAAATAATTTGGTCACGTAAGCGTATAAGAGAAAATTATTTCTGAAGCAAAAACAAAGTTAGAAGCTAGGTGTCAATGCATGTTCCTGCAGGTATCAGTGATGTCGGGCTTCATGAGAAACAGGTCGATGCTTAGAGTTGCTTCTGAGCTCATACGCCTGACAGGTTGCCATGGCTGAGGATGGGAAGCCCTCCACAAGGGCACTGTATGCTCCTAACCAGCCCATTACCAGTCAGCTCGACTCTGAATCCACAGCTCTGGCACTGTTGTGTTCTCTTAAAATAAAATGTTACACCATCTGCGGGTGGTAGCCTGTGTCTGTAATCTGGCACTTAGGAGGCTGAGGCGGGTGGATCTCTTTTTTTTTTTTTTTTTTTTTTTTTTTTTTTTTTTTTTTGGCAGGTGGATCTCTTAAAGTCCAATCTCTTTGAAGCCAGCCTTGTCTATATATCCAGTTTCAGGGCATTCAGAGCTTTATAGGAAGACCCATATACCTACCTGTCTCCCAAAAGCAAATGGAGAATGTTAGCCATCTTACTTTTTTTTTTTTTTTTGACACAGTGGTTTGTTTGTTTGCTAGCTTGTTTTTTATGTAGCCCTAGCTGGCTGGGCTCAAACTCAGGGACATACACTTGCCTCTGCCTACCAAGCACTGAGATTAGACGTGTGAACCTCCACGCCTGACTCCCCGTCTCGGACAGATCTTCACTCATCTGAGACTTTATAATGTCTCAGACATTTGGAAACTGCCGAACTGTATTGTGAGCTAGCAACACAGGCGCATGCACATCCTTCTTGGGACAACTGTGGAATTTGGAAGCATGGCAGAAGTATTTTATACTGAACTTCCCACTTTCCCACCCTCGGAAGGGGGGGCAACCTGGAGTCTGCAGTCCTCAGTTCTGATGTATGTCAGGCCCTTTGACGGTAGGTAGGCTCCTCACCGACCATCCACACGCAAGGAACAATGTTTCTTCCTTCCTTTCTCTTCTAGAGGTCAGCAAAGAGGCCAAAACACCAAGTGGTAGAAAGAGGCCTGGGAAGAGATTCAGCACAGCAGGAAGAGCCACACCTGGTACGGATGGGGACATGGGTCTCAGGATGCAGCCAGCAGGTACCCACAGTCAGAGCCGCACTCCCTAAGCCAGGCTTCCGCTGCCCTAAGGAGCCCTTTGGGTATTTATTTTTTCACCACAACCCTCCCATGATAACGTAAGACTATGAATCTATAGGCATGGACTGTGTGTGGTGGTGATCATTTTTATCGCCATCCTAAAAGAATTAACGTTTGCCCCACTGAGGACAGCATCGCCACAGCCGAGAATCTGTGTTTGAGAAGATTGCTTGCCCTACACTGAAAATCTCCAGCTTATGTATGAGTCAAGGTTGTTTCTAGAAATCCAATCTCTGGACAGACGACTCAGAGGTTAAGAGCACTGGCTGCTCTTCCAGAGGACCCAGGTTTTAATTCCCAGCCTCCATGTGGTGGCTCAAACTATCTTTAACTCCAACTCAAGGGGATCCGGTGACATCTGGCCTCCAGGAGGCATGTTCAGGGTACACAGCTATACATGCAAAGCAGAACAAAACACCCACACGCAGACACAGCACTATGCACAGGCAACCTGCACCATTATGGAAGGACTTTTGGGCCAAAGGGTGCGTGTGGAGGTCAGAGAAGGAGTTTTGTGGAGTTGGGTCTCTCCTGTACCTTTATTTGGGCTCCTAGAATCAGATTCAGGGCACCAGGCTTACATAGCAAACCCATTACTAGCGGAGACAATGCTTGGTCCCACCACATATCTCTGGGGCACAAAAACTACTGCTTACCTTAAGAAATGAGCACCTACATAGCTCTGGAATCTTCTGTTTCTCCTCCACGGTCTCTCTCCTCCCTTCCCCCACTCTGTTTTCCTCCTCCTCTCCTCTTCCTCCTTTTCTTCCTCCTCCTCTTCCTCCTCTTCTTTATTCTTTTATTTTTATTTGAACAGCTGGAGTTCTGCAAATCACTGGGGATTCTCTTCTATGTTCTGGGCCCACGTGGAACACGGATACTCTCCCAGCTCCCCGTAGCAGCCAGCACCTCACCGTGGCTTTGCAAATTCCAGTCCTTCCAGTTGGTTTTCCTTAGTCAGCACTATAATTGCCCTTTTATAAGCTAGGCCGCAGACAAATCCCTATCGAGGGCAGAGCTCCCCACCACTACCTCTTCCTCACACTCACCCAAAAGAAATCCCATCTTCCTGCCCCCACTCTGCTCCACACCCATAGGAACCACCTTAAATAAGTATCGCCTCCACAAGGAAATATCCTCTGTCCAGGAGCAGGGCATAGGTCTCCCAGTGTGCCTTGCCCCGAGGGGGCTCTCTCTTCATGACTCTTTCAGAGTTTTGGTTAGTTGTCTGTGTGCCCCCTGTTTACTGTGTGAGTGGCACTGCGGGGTCAGAAGTCAATCAGTCTTAGTTTCTGTCCTATGTCCCCCTCCTCCGTGCCTCTGTTTCTACTTAAACAACAAATCAGAACGCGAAGGAGGCCGGGGCACTGTGAATGCCCATACCAGGGCCTATGCTGCCCTCTGCAGGAAGGTTCTTGTACTGCGCATAGCGTGGATTGTTTCTCCTTATGCAGAGGAGGCTTGATTGGCCGAGGTAAGTCCCTCACGCACTTGCCCGTCATGCTGTCATTTGAACTTCATGATCGAACTCAAGTAAAAAGGTAAAAGACTCAAAGGAGCTAAAATCCACTTAGGTGCTTCTGCATGCATTTTTTTCTTTACAATGAAAAAGCGAATGTTCCCAGACGCTTCTTCAGTCTATTTTATGAAACACTCGAGGGAGCTGGAACTCAGACCCGTGCCGACTGTTGGCCCTTGACTTAGCGTCTACCCTGGGCTACAACTTCTGAGTTGGCCTTGAGTACTTGTACTATTAGGAGCCATTTCGACTTTTTAAAAATCATACATTCCTTTTAAACGGTCATACATGCAGAGGCAAGCGGATCTCTGTGGGTAGGATGCCAGCATGGACCACATAGTAAGTTCCAGGACAGCCAGGACCGTTACACAGAGAGATCCTGTCTCAAAGTTTTATATATATAAATAAAGTTTATTTATATATATATATAAGTTTATATATATGTTTATATATATAAGTTTATTTATATATATATAATAAACTTTTATATTTATATTATATATAAATTATATATATAATCTACTTTGATCAAGCCCTCTTCCTCTTTCCTCCTATGGCTTTCCCTGACTTCCAGCACACGCCCCTCCTATGTTCGTATCTTACTGACTCCAATTAATTCTGGGTGTGGAGCTGTCCACTAGCATGGGCAACCTAGGAGGTGCCACACACCCCATCAACTGGCAAGTGCCTCCTGCCGAGGCATTTTGCACGATACAGAGATAACTGTCCCACGTGCACCCCAGGATCAGCTCCCTCACACGCGTTCACTGTCCTCACTGTCCCCATGCCTGAGCCATTCACCCCATCTATTAAGTGGATGATCCTTGCCTTCTTTTTGTCGCAATGAATGCTACAATTCTTGATGTTCTTGTTCTGTGTAGGACGCCTCCAGCCACCGCATTTCCACCCTCCTCCCTCGCCCAGGTCCTTGGTCATGAAGTGCACAGGTCTTCCCTGGACATTCCTTCTCAGGCATAGCCATCACCTTAGCGTTTCTCCTTGTGTTCTGGAAGCATCCACGAGCTGGTCTTCGGGATGTTAATTAGGTTTTTTTCCACTCCATTTCTCCCCCTTCCTCACCAGGCTTCCTCCACAGAAGCTCTTCACATCAGGAAATTGCTTTTTATCTTTAATTGCTTACTTACAGGCTCCGGGTTGTTTGCTCGTGCTAATGAGAGCCTAAACCAACTGCTGCAGCCCCCTTAGAGTAAGGCTGGCTGGTGCTGAAGAGGCACACACAGGCTGCCCCTCAGGTTCCATCATTAGAGGCCTTGTGCTGAAATGGGCAAATGAGGCTAGGCCAAACTCAGCGCCAGTGAGAACTCACCAGGAGACTGCCCTTGCCGATAAGGTGCTTGACTTTAGAACTCCTCAGACCTAAAGGCCCATTGCATTTGGGATACAGGGGTACCTGCAACAGGCAAAAGAGAGGGTGATGCACGTGGCCTGACCCTGCATGTTAGCATGGTTCTCACAGCACCCCCAAGCCCCCACTGCCCCTTCATCTGTTGCAAGCATATTCAAGACGTCTGTCTTCTGTATAGCTATACTTACTATAGGGAAATAACCAAGATGTTTCCATGGAGACAGAGAACCGGTGGAAGATCCCCACACTGTGCTAATCTGCCCACCCCACAGGGTTTATAACAGTAGTTCAGGGTTACCTGTGACTCTGCTTCTCTGTCAAATTAGGATCTGATAGCAGCAACCCTCCTACTCAAATTGGAGAACAGCATTGCAACCTCAGTGGTCCTTCTAGGAAACCGCAGAGCCAAAACTCTGCCTCTGGCTCCAGATTGCCATCTACTGTACCGTATTTGAAAGGGTACTGGAGACGCGTGGTGGGACAAAACCAGTCCACACCTTTATCACATGCTAGCCTGGATGCCAGCCTGGATCCTCCTAAGCTGGGCATCCTCTGGGGTTCTTTAGCTCCTTGCCCTCTGTTCCTGGAAGCTTGTGTATTCTTTTACCCTTTTAGTAAGCATTAGAGACAAGAGCATTGGGTGCAATGTTCTTCTCTTACACCAACCTCAAACTCAACACTCAGTTACAGCATTTCCTCTGTCTCTAAGAGCTAGCCCTGCATGAACTCTGCCCGCCTCCCCCAGGAGGTCAGAGGGGAAGGAAGCAGGAACTACCTACAGCTCTTTTTAAACCCTTTCACAAATGCTTTAGGTTGACTCTTAACCTGAGATCGCTGCTCTGAGGTTCGGAGCTGCCGAATCTTTCCCGGTGCAGTTGGCAGGCTCGTCCTGAACCATCCAGAGCCGGCTGTGTCGGCAGGCAATGATGAGCATGGACTTCATCTCTCCATGCAGATCCCTTCACTTATCTGAGTCTGTTTGTTCTCCCAGTTCCAGAAAAGGTCAAGGACGACGCTGCAGATTTTCTCTCTCCCATGCTCCCTGTGACCTGTGGTAAGGCCGAAGGGACGTTGTTCCTAGAGAAACTGAAGCAAGGTGAGTGCCCGCTCTTCTGACTCTCTGGTCCCAGGATGATGGGTGGGCTGGGAGGGAAGAGCGAGCAGGTTGAGTAACTTGTCAAGAAACAGACCCTGCTAGCCAGGCTGCAAGGGAGCAAAAACAAAAGCTTATAACAAAAAGACTTCCCAAGGAGTTTCAGACCTCTCCATGGAGATGTATCTGGAAACCACAGGAGCCATCTATGAGCCCTATGAAGTGGACACTGTCCTTGCTACAAGAATCTGCCCCTCTTCCCTCAGTGGCCTGTAGGGATTATTGTCCCCTGCTGCTGAGAGAGGGAGCTTCTGCGCTACCCGGAAGGAATCCCTGCTTGATCTGGGAAGGTGGAAAGCCATGGGGGGAGGAGGGGCACGGTGCTCAAAGATTTGTGGTAAAGTAACAGGATGCAGGTGGGTCCCGGAATGGCCTGTCTTTTTCTTACAGGATCCACAACAAAGTGCATTCAGCATGAATCAGGAACTTGGCTCAACGTAAAGGAATTTTTAATTGAAGGGGAAAGGGCCACGTCAAAAGACTGGAAGAAGGCTATACATTGTCACGGGAAGAGTTTAAGACTTCTGGAGCAGGTATTATAATGACCAAGGGTAATGGTTTCATGTCCTGGAAGAGTGGATGGAATTTCAATAGCAAAAATGTGGACAAATCCCCATTTTGACTCAACTTGGCGTGACTTACAAAGAGCAGACCTTCAAACAGAAAAGGTTGTAGGTGACAAAGTTAGAACTGCAGACAGATGCGCGCGATGAAGGCCTAGTGCAAGCATTGGGTTGAGCGTAATGGAGGGCAAGGTTTTTTGTGATCAAGTAAGATTTAGGAAGCTGGGCCTGGTAAGTTTGAATAGGTAGATTGGAAGGAAACTAGCTTCAGGCAAAGAATTCCTCCTGTCCTCAGTCTGATAAGCCTTTACTGAAAGTCCAGTTCTTGTGGAACCTGTGAGATGTTTTCAGCCACCTCAACTGTGGAGGTCTCCCTCTACACCTTGTGACATTCCCTAACTTGTAGCAGATGCAGAAGACAACTGCAATTCCTAGACACAGCCTCCCCATAATATGCAAACCATTGTCACAGTGTATGTTTCCTCCTCTGGGTGTCCAGGCTCCTTACATACCAAGTTGGCCTGGAGGGAGGGAAGCTTGGCCAGGGCAGGTGGGTGCAATACAGGGCCTTGGTGAGAGCACAAGAAACAGCCTTCTCAGGAGACAGTTCCTTTAATTGGGGTGGAACAAAGGCTATTTAAAGCTTTAGGGCGTGGGTAGAGGTGTTAGGGCGTGGGTAGAGGCGTGAGGTGAATGGACACCATTGACCAGAGCCAGGGTTCTGAGAATGCCTTATTTGCATGAAGAGGAATTCCAGGTGCTTGCCCACCCAGGTGTGACCTTATAAGTCGGGGGCGGGGGGGGGGGTGCATATAAGGCTACATGGCACCTAGACACGCAGGCCCAGGGCAGGGAGGGAACAGCCCTATTCCTTCTGGTCTCAAAATGAGATTTCGGGGGTTTGGATATGCCTTGACCTCAATCTTGACCCCTTCCCCCAGTTGCACGGCCCCCCAGCTCCACAGCAGGGGCAGAGGCAATATTTACTGAGGGTAAAGGTGCATTCATTCTGTCAGAGTGTCAAACCTGAGTTTGATCCCCAGAAGCCAAGTAAATGTGGAAGGAGAAAACCAACTGCAGAGTTGACCTCTGACCCCCACCTGTGCACTGTGGCATGTGCTCGTCCCCATAATAATAAATAAATGGTTTTCCCTAGATAAACATCACAGGGATGACCATGTGTGGGTTTTACCTGAAGAGGAAGAATAGAAAAAGGAAATGGGAGAGGGACTGAGAAAAGAGAACTTGGGGCTTAGGTCTAAGTAAAGGGGAAAGTCACTTTGTCACTAAGGGAAATTTTAAAAAGGGAGTGGTTAGGGGAAGCTCAAGAGGTTTCAGACCTAGTCTGATACCTAGATACAGGTATTTCCTGACAGGGAGAAACATCAGTATCTACAGGAGAAGAAACTTCCAGAATAATCTCACTTGTCAACCTCTTCTCTTTCAGAAAGGACTTTTGTTCTGTACCTCCAAGAGGAAACCTCTCAAGAAGCGTGCCTAGTGGATGACCTCCTGACCTATGCTCAGCTGCTGTGCGTTCTCTCTCTCTCTCTCTCTCTCTCTCTCTCTCTCCCCCCCCCCCATCTCTCAGTGTCTGAACTTTGCCTTCAAGCCTCTGAGCGTCCCACCTCTGAGGCCCTTCGTGCTCATACAGGGCGGCTCATCACAGCTGGCCCAGCACGCTCACGAGGCCTTCATCCACAGCTGACTTGCAATGGAAAAGTGCAAGAATCATGGAAAAATAAAGCTGTTGGTATAGATGTGCCTTAGAAAAATACCTTGATATTAAAATGAATATGAACTAAAGACATCAGAAGGAGAAGGCTTTAGTGCAAGAAGCGAGTGTGATAACCAAGCACTGCTCGGTGCCACACACTTAGTGTGACTAAGGTGAGCCAGCCAAGCTTTGTCTGCAGAGACGCCTGGCCTCCTGCGGGGCAAATGGCAACCACCCCCCACCCACCCCCACCCCCGTCAGAGGCACTAACTGTCAGCCTTCCATACCCCTCAGGTGTGTTCTCCCCTCAAACGAGAACTTCTAGCAAAGGCAATGCTGTATCTCCTTGCCCGTAAGACAGCCAGTTTCCTTCAAAGTTTAAAGCAAAGATTCCCCCAGTGGCACTTACAACGCACACCATCCTTTATCATGCTGATTGAAAAACACTGGGATCAAAGATGCTTAGTGTGTGGTTGCTACCAAATTCCATTGATATTATAAAATATATTGATTGATATGGGTACTGGGTAAACTTTTAAAATACACAAAATCCCATAGCCATTGCTATGGCCTTGATGTTCCCGACCAAGACCTATGGTGAAATTGAATCTATCGTGAGCTAGTCGGAGAGAAGCTTAAGTCCTTTATGGCTGCGCATCGAGAACCCTGTGGGAGTCAAATGACCCTTTCTCAGGAGGTCACCCAAAATCATCAGAAACATTACATTACAGTTCATAGTGGCAGCAAAATTATAGTTATGAAGTAGCAGCAAAAATAATTCTATGGTTGGGGGTCACCACAGCATGAGATACTGTAGGACAGGGTCATGGCATTAGGGAGGTTGAGACCCACTAACATGGTATTTGGAGGTGAGACTTAGGAGGTTACAGAGCAGAACAAGGCCGGGAAGGTAGAGAGAACCCTCGTCTGTTAGGACTGTGCCTGTATGGGAAGAAGGGGTGAAGCCAGGTGGTCAGCTCACACCTACCACCCCAGCACTGACAGACTTAGACCCTCACTCGTGTGAGCAAACAACTAGGAACAGGCAAAGAATCAATTGGAAACAAAACAAAAAACAACAAAGTGATTTTCTGACATGAAGAGCACATGGATGATGGAAGCAGGAACAGAGTTCCAGCTCAGCCCATCTCTGTTCAATACGGGACCCCAGCTCGGGGAATGATGGTCTCGTTTATAGGTTGGGCCTTCCCACCTTAATTAAACTAGTCAACATAATCCCTCACAGGCATGCCCAGAGGCACATTAGGCCTCACAGGCACACCCGTGGTTAGTCTCCTAGGTGACTACAGAGCTGGTGACATTAACCATCCCAGGGATGGGAGGTGGTCAGACGTTTGTTTCCTTTGCTCCCTGTTCTCCTGGGGCGGGAGGAGGTTCTGCACTTTGACAGTCATGCCGATTGCTTATTAGTCTCTGCTTTGAAGAGAAGAATTACGATGGAGTCTCTTAGATTCAACACAACTCAAATACCAGGTCTATGGCAATAATAAAAAATTACTGTAATCAAGCATCTATTGATTGATCAGAGATCCAGAACAGTGATCAGATCGGAAGCTGAACTGTGACCCCATGCTAGAGTGTCACAGAGCTTTTAAGCTTGAAGTCCACACACATCTGTGTCAAGTTACAGTTACATTTTCCATCCATCAGGATTTAGGGATAGGGGACTATCCTAGAAACATTCCTTTGTGGTAAACTTCTGTTCTCATTCATTGGTTTATTCGACTGCAGCAGGACAACTTGCCCTAACATTCATATCTCAAGCTGCCAACCAGGATGTCAGCTTTTCATGCACATGTCTCTCTTTGCCAAGCAGGGTGTCAGTTACCCAAGGAGGTCTTGGGAACTTAAACTTTATTTGGCCACTATTCAATATGGAAGCTTTGCTCAAAATGGCTTCAGTTTGGCTCCTTCTTACAGAGTAAAACCGGGTCCACGTTTCCATGAGAGGGCAGCTTTTCTCCCCTGCTTCATAGTGCTGAGTGGCAGCCGTCAATACTTCCTCATAATGACATGACCTCATTAAGAACATGACCAGCATCCTATTTGGTATATCTGGTAGACCTTACTGGAGCAGGAAAAAATTAAATAACTTAAAATGAGCATCCATAGGACTGAGGATGGGATGGATTTGGGGGATGAGAGACAGGACAGGGGGAGGGTGACATCTCAGGTGTGTGGTAAACGGAGCTTGTTAGATAAAATGGAAATTCCAAAGAAGGAGCAGGGTGCGGTTGGAAGATGGGTTACAGTTTAGCTGGATGAGTTTGAGGTGCAACTAGGGAGCCTGAGAGGAGGCGTGGCTGAGCATTAGAACATGAGGAGCTGAGGAGACATGGAGACATCATGAAGCTGAGGACACAGATGGAAACCTCAGCTGGGGGATGACTCTGATTATCTGCACAGACTGTAGCTAAGGATGGAAACCCAAGGAATTCCATCCTTTGCATCTGGAGGAGGAGAAGGACCTGGGAAGGAAAGTGGTCCAGCAGTTAAGTGATAGAGTAAATCGCCAAGAATGATGCAGAAGGACAGGCTCCTCCTGAAGGCAGAGATGGCCCCGGGCACAGAACGGTTGGCCCTCTCACCTTGGCCACTTCCTTTCTCCTACCTACTCACTCAGCCCAGTCCTCAAGCCACACTCATGTTTGTCCCTAAGATGATCACAAGAAGGTAGGAATTCCTTCTCATTTGAACAGGAGTCGTGGTGCAACTCTCTAGACATGACCAGTCTATATAAGAAGTTAAAGCCCTGGAGTGCCGCCCAAGGATGTAGAGCATTTACCCACCACTAGAGAGCACTGTGGGTCCCTTGTGACACTGGAATTAGGATTCAAGTAAGCTAAAAGGAACTCCTGAAACCTTTTAAGGGAACAGGAATGCTGTCAATGGCTGTCATTGAACACAAGTGACATGAGAGCCAAGCAAGACCAAAAGTAGTTTATCAGAGAATTAAGAGTGGCAAAGAACAACAAACCAAATGGTCTTGCTTAGGCGCATGCGTGGGAGGGCTCCTTAAGAAGACAAAAGGTCTCTTTTGCTGTTGGCCACATGTTTAAAGCCTCACAGCCAATGTAATGAGGTGGCTGAGATGTACTCTATGTCGTGACCTGGAAGAGACTTGTGTGGTCTCACTTCTTATTTAACCAGGCTGGGTTTGGTAGCAGGCCCAGGCTAAGCGTCCCTCTGTATGCTGGCTCAGGCCAACTCCAGAAATGCTTCAGTTTACTGGGGAAGCAGAAGGACAGGATTCCATGAGAAACCACAAATTACAGGTGGCTTTTGAAACTGATAAAGAATTCAGTGTTTCAGGACTGAATCTGACATTTTTTAGACAGGTTCTCACTATGCAGCCCAGGCCAGCCTGGAGGTCCCTAAGATCCACCTGCCTCTGCCTCTCTGCCTCTCTGCCTCTCTGCCTCTCTGCCTCTCTGCCTCTCTGCCTCTCTGCCTCTCTGCCTCTCTGCCTCTCTGCCTCTCTGCCTGTCTCTCTGTCTCTCTATCTCTCTGCCTCTTCCTCTCTGCTGCTGGGAATGAAGGTGTGTGCTACCATACCCAGCCTGAGGAGTTCCTTGCGTTTTAAGGTTACATAATATTCCACTGTGTATTGTATGCTTATATGACACTTTGCTTAGCCATTCATCTGCGATGGGTAATATTTTTTGATCGAAGGGGGACACCCCACACACACAGTGTTCATGTGGGCATCAGAGGACATTTCTCTCCATCTACCTTTATGTAGGTTCCAAGGACTAAACTCAGGCTGTCGGGCTTCCACAGCAAGCACCTTTGTCCACTGAGCTCTTTTGCCAGCCCTTTGGTGGATATCTGAATTATTTCCTCCTGGTATTACTTTCTTTCCATATGATAGACTACCTGATAAGAAGCAACTTAAGAGAGGAAGGATTTATTCTGACTTACAGTTCAAAGGTAATGAAGGCAAGGAAGGGAGAGTGGTTGGCACCAACCATGGCTGTGGTGGTGGGAATATGGGGCCCACCATTCGTTCACATCTTGTTGGTCCAAGAAAGCAGAGACACAGGAAGTGGGGACAGCCTATAAACCTCAAGGCTCATCCCCCAGCGACTCACTTCTTCCAGCTAGATCCCACCTCCCAAAGGTTCCATAACATCCCAAAACACCACAATCAACTGGACATCCAGTATTCAATACCTTTGGCATGAGCCATTTGTAGACATTTTACAACCAAATAATAACAAGCTGTCATGGCCTCCATAGGTACGTGGTCATCTGATAATGCAAATGCATTCAACCCAAGTTTAAAAATTCCTAGAGTCCTAACATTAGTTTAAACATTATCCAAAAGGTCCAAAGTCTCTTCTGAGACTCAAGTCAATCTCTTACATTAACCCCTAGTAAATGAAGGGGGGGGTTACTTCTTTCCAGCATGCAATGGCACAGAACACACATTTCCATTACTAAAGGAAGAAATAGACACAGCCAGAAAGTATCAGACCAAATGAAGACTGAAATCCAACAGGGCAAATGCAAAAGCACCCTGCGGGTCCATGTTCAGCATTTGGGACTGGTGATGACATCTCCTGTGCTCACATGGGTTGGTTAGCCCTGTCCCTCCAGCTCTGTCACCTGCAGCAATTGTAGTTCCACTCTTGGGCCATTTCCACCCAGTGACTGCAGCTCGCCTTGGCAAACTTCCTGGATTTCTGATCTCCATTATAATATTGGCTTCACCTTCACAGCTTCATGCACAGCAGAATCAGATATTCCATGAAGGGAATATGACCTGGTGTTAAGGGTGTTAAAGGAATGTGTTAGGGGTTTTTGTCATTGTGGTTGTTGTTGTTTTCAGAATGTGTCTTGCCTTCAGAGACTTCCAGGTGTAAGAGGTATTTCTGGTTTTTGATTTGTTTGGGTGTTTTGGTTTTTTTTTTTTAATTTGAGACAGGGTTTCTTTATATGGCCTTAGTTATCCTGGAGCTTGTTCTGTAGACCAGGCTGGCCTCAAACTCAGAGTTCTAACTGTGCTGGGATTTAAAGCGTGCGCCACCACTGCCTGGCTGAGAGACTTCTTTTTACAAGCAACTTTAGATTCTATTTGCAGATGTAGGATGACTCTGCACCAGACTGAATGTCTGAACAGCACCACCAGTCTGACACTGCCTGCACAACACAAATGATAAATTACTTACTCTTGGGTATAGAAAAGGCCCTCTCTCCAAACGTATTAGGATGGACTGGGATTGTATGTAGATTCATAAAAGCAAATTAAAATCATATCAGAAAAACCAGACCCATGATATCAGACACACCGATCTGAGAAAGCGTGTGGCTCCCTCATCTGTGCTCTTTAAGGAGGACATGTGGCATTGTAATGGTGATGGTCCCCACCAACCTATCATCTAACCACTCGGTATAGGCATCGAGGGACCAATGGGCGGAGAATTCCTGAAGTCCCGATGCCTTCAATTCAGCTTGGTCCCCACTGTTGCCACAGATTACTCAAGTTGCACCTGCCGTTCTCTTATCGATCCATCTGGCACTGCCATCCGATGCATCTGCTCACCCATTCATCTGGACCCAGTCTCGTCTTTTTGGCTCGGTAACAGAACCCAACTCTACAGCTCAACACTCACCCTGCAGCCAAATCCAACAATGACTTCAGTGCCTGTCCAGGGGTCTCCAGATCCTTGATTATCTCACCCGACAGATTCCTATGACTTTCCAGCAGTCTCCCAACTCTGGCTTCTCAAGTGTTTGCTTCCTTAACTCTTGGTAGCCAGCCTGTAATATAAAGATATAGGGATAAAGGTAGATAGAGATGTATGTTACATACATGTTTAATGTATGATCTAAGAGTTAATAATTATGTTGAGGAAATTATTTAAAAAAAATACAATCGTCACATTCCTACACTTGTACCTCTCTCCTGGAGGCCTGACTGACCATGCACTGGTGGGCAATGGCTGACCTGTTTTTTATCTCATGGCAATTCTGACTCTGAACTCCACAATTTCTCTACCAGCTCACTAGATTCCCACTGGAGGGTCACTACCATGCCAACCCCATGCTTCAAATCCCTGATGACCTTCGTGGTGCACATCTGGCAAACCCACACTTTGCCACCTTACCTTTCTCTCTTGAACCCAGACAAGCCATGTGAAGGAAAACACAACACAAACTTAGTTCAGAAACAATGGTGACTCAATCTCTGGGCACAACAACTAAAACCTAATCTTGTACGCCTTATTAAAATCTGATTCCTCCAGTGGCAAATCCTTGCGGATCTGCAATGATACCAGGAAACTCTAACAGCTGCATCTTACCCCTCTGCTGTCCCGGTTCCAAAAAGAAGTCATTCTCTCCTGCTTCCTCTCTTCCTTTGCCCAACTTGGAAGTCCCGCCTACTTGCCCAGTGATTGGCTCCTTTATTCATTAGGGGACTGGTTCACAAGAACAGCACCAGGCCATCCACAACAATAATTATGTTGGAATGAAGAATGCCTGTTTACCTTGGCCCACATCATTAAGGAAAGTGGGGTTATCTGACAGATCATTGTCAGTGAAACCACTGCTTATGAATTTATTATTATTCAATTAAGTCTTGTGTTGTAAAAAGACATAAATATGTTTACCTCTGTTTGTGATGTAGCATGCTCATGACACCCTGCTATAGGCTGCCTGACTTCAGTGGCCTCCTGGAACCTTGTTGTAAGCTTTCATGACTCCCTCACTCTGGAATTTTGAACCTTGCAGCATCAGTACCATGCAGATGTTTTCCAGCTGCTTTCAGCTCAAGATGTGGCCCGTCCTCCTTTGAACAACTACCACAGCCTTTCTGTGACTTCATAACTGAAGTGAAAAGACACTTACTTAGTTAGGCAGCCATTTTTCAACAGGGTTTCCTTGAGGCTCTGTCATTTTTAGACACACTCTCATTTCACATGAATTAACATTGTTATATTCTGAAACTTTCCATGGAGAGGTTCTTGCCCTCGAAGTACCTTTCCCGTTGTCCTTGTTCAAAGTCTGAGGTTTCTCCTTAATGTTGCTAATCTTTTAACAATCGCATTTACTTTGCCTGCCCAATGTTAACGGGCTTCAGGGCCCTTTGCTCATCAGGCTTCACATTAGTGTCACAACTGCAACCAGTTTATAGTCCTTTTCTCCAAATTACAGGTTTTCCTTATCCTCTTGCCTTCACTCACTATAAATCTGGGAAAATGCAGATAACCATTCTATAGCCCAGGTGATACACTGTCTTGAAATTTTCTTTACTAAACAAATTATTTTATTTTTATATTTCAAATATTTTAAATTTAAATTAAATGTAAATGTTTTAAAAGTCAGTCTCACCCAAATATTTACAATTCAGGTGGCGTGATAGCCAGATTCTGTACCAACTGTAACATAAGTGACCTCTACTCCAGTTCCTGTTAGAGTCTTTCTGAAACTTCATGAACCAGGTCAATAATCTCAACCTTTAATCTCCCACTAGAATAGCTCACTGAACTCTAGGGCTGCTCAAGCCTAGAGCCAACTCTTTCCATCTCTCCCACAGGCCTCTTCCTAATGTCTATAAACCACCTGATCAAGTAATGTCATCAGGGACCTCACTTCCTAGTGTCAGTTGTCTGTGGTGGCATACCTGACAAGAAGCAGTATAAAGAGATACATGTTTGCTTTGCCTCTTGGTTTGAGGGTACAGTGCATCACAGCAGGGTAGGCATGTCCTAGGGGCAGCTCATCACTGTGGTAGAAGAAATGTGAAGAGACTTGTTTACATCTCGGTGGACCAGGAAATAATATTAAACTATAAATTATAAGGTCCTGTGACCTGAAGTTCCTAGGAAAGAAAAATGCTGCACCCGTGTTAAAGATTCTGTGATGGTGACTGACTTGTAGAATTTCCATGGTAATGAAGAGTTGGAATGTTCCAAGACTAGGGGAAACTTATCTTAGGCTATCTTACGCCTTCTTCAGAGCCATGCATCACCCATCTCTGTGGTTGACCTAGGAGCCCATGTCTACAAGGTAAAGTTCTTTCGGAATATACTAAGAGCCACCTAGCTTCCATCAACTAAGGATTCCAGTCAACAAAGGGTAAGACTGTCATCAGGTATCATGTGAGGCCAATAGAGGGGTTCCCTCAATTTGCTGTAACCACCTCTCCAACATTCCCACAAATGTATTGGAAAATGTCCTTAATTTATGATTTTATTTTATTTTATTACCATAAAAATTCTTGAAACTGTTGCCACATTGGTGTATGGTATTTGGGCTAAGCCTGTGCTCCCAGGTTGTTCAATCATATTTTACTCCAGACTAAATTATTTGATATTTCTCTTGAGATGAAAGTTGTGTTTGTTGCAATCAGCACCCTTCTCCCAGTGACTATTTCCTTCAGTTAGATCTGCATCTCAAGGGTTACACAATACCTCACCAGCTGGCATCTAAGAATTCCAGTACATGGGCCTGTAGGGAACACTAAATCTCTTGTCTACTGGGAATAATGCTGCAGTGGAGAGTATGCTGGGATTTCTTTAATATTCTGCTTCTGAGTCTTTTGGATCTATGTCCAGAAGTAAGAGTGCTAAATCATTTGGCAGTTCTATATTCCGGTTTTAAAAGAAAACTCCAAGCTTCTTTCTATATTCTTACACATTTAACAATTCTACTAACAATGGGCCAATGCTCTATTTTCTCTAAAACCTTGCCAACACATTGCCTTCTATTTGTTTAGTTGGTTTTGATAGTAGTCAACCTAATGGATATAATATCTTTGTGTCTAGTTACTCTCCAATAACACAAAGTCTTTTGATAGTTTTCACCTCTAAAGAACAATCTCAGGGAGTTGCACATGGTCCCCTGAGTGACATTGTCTAGCTCTGAACTCACTCTTCAGTCTGGAGGAGTCTTGCAGGAAACCAAGAGAATCCTGCTGCCCTGTGGAAGCCTTCAAGGACACCAAAACTAATGAGCTTGGAATGTTGCCCAACCAATCCCATCCCAATTGATCTATATGGGATAGCCTGGAGAGGTGAGTTGCACACAGTCCCCTGGGCTCTATTGTCTATCTCTGAGGTGGCTCTTTGGTCTGGGGGAACCTTGTGGGACCCCAAGAGCATCCTACCTCTCCATGGAAACTTTCACAGGCCCGAAAACTAACTAGCTTAGAACCCTTCCTGGCGAATCCCATCCCAGTTGGATCCACCCACAATCCCAGTTGGTCTAAGACACAGCATCCAGAGTTGAGTTGCATGCAGTCCTCTGAGCCCAAGTGTCTAACTCTGGGCTTGCTCTTCAGTCCAGAGGATCCTTGAGAGACCCCAAAGGTGCCTTGCTTCCCTGTGGAAACCTTTGGGGGACCCAAGACTAACCAGCTTGGCACCCTGCTCTGTCAATCCTATTCCAGTCAAATCTGTCCACTGTGCCAGTTGGGTCAGACTGGGACACAGCCTGCAGAAGATGGTACACCCAGAGCACAACTTACACAGTGGAGGGGGGGCTGCCTGAGACACAACCAGCAGAATCCAGCACCCTGACCTCCATTATCTGGCTCATGACTCCCCCACCTTCCCAAGAAGCCCTTCTGCCACCAGGATCATCCAACCAACACCAGGGAAACCCAGATGCCTAAAGGACAGTGTAAAAACACAATCAATGAGACCCAGGGCAATATGGCACTACCACACCCCAACTATCCTGCTACAACAAACCCTGGATATCCTAATGAAACCGAGACACAAGAAGAGTATCTTAAATCCAATCTAATAAAGGTCTTTAAAGAAAACATGAATACATTCCTTAAGGAAATATGGGAAAATACATTCAAGCAAGTAGAAACAATAAAAGAGGAAGCTAATAAATACAAATACAGGAAAATATAATCAAACAGGTAAATGATATGAATAAGACTGTTCAAGACCTGAAAAAGAAAATAGAAACAATAAAGAAAACACAAACTGAGGTAATCCTGGAGTTGGGAAACCTAGGAAAGAGAACAGGAACTACAGACATAAGCAGCACCAACAGAATAAAAGAGATGGAAGAGAGAATCTCAAGTGTAGATAATACAATAAAAGAAATCAATACATAAGCCAAAAATGCAAAATCTAAAAAGTTCATGACATAAAACATCCAAGAAATATGAGACACTATGGGAAGAGCAAACCTAAGAATAATAGGAATAGAGAGAAGATTTCCAGATCAAAGACCCAGAAAAACATCTACAATAAAATTATAGAAGAAAATTTCCCTAACCTAAAGAAAGAGATGCCTATAGAGGTACAAGAAGTTTACTGAATACCAGACAGAATGGACCAGAAAAGAAAATCATCTGCTATATAATAATCAAAACACTATATAGAACAAAGAAAGAATTTTAAAAGCAGCAACAGAAAAAGGCCAAGTAACATATAAGGAAAATCTACTAGATTTCTAGATCTAGATATACTAGATGATTTCTCATCTGAGACTCTAAAAGCTAAAAAGGCCTAAGCAGAGGTCTTGCAGACCTTAAGAGAACACAGATGTCAGCCCAGACTACTATATCTAGCAAAACTTTTGATCACCATAGTTGGAGAAACCAAAATATTCCATGAAAAAAACAAATTTAAACAATACCTTTCCATTAATCCAGCCCTACAGAAGATGCTAGAAGAAAACCTCCAACCCAATGAAATTTGCTAAACTCAAAAAAAAACCACAAGAAATAAATAATTTCACACCATTAAAACTAATAGAAGAGAAACATACACTCAACCAACCACCAATATCAGAATAACAGGAAGTAACAATTATTGAGCATTGATATTTCTCAACATCAATGGACTCAATTCCCCAGTAAAAAGACACAGGCTAACAGAATGGATACATAAACAGAATCCATCATTATGCTGTATACAAGAAACACATCTTAGCAACAAAGATAGTCATTATCTCAGTATAAAAAGCCAGAAAAGGGTTTCCAACTAAATAGACCCAGAAACAAGCTGGAGTAGCCAATCTAATATCTAATAAAACAGACTTTAAACTGAAAGCAATCAAAGAGATGGGGAGATGGCTCAGCAGTTAAGAGCACTGACTGCTCTCCCCGGAGGTCCTGAGTTCAGTTCCCAGAACCCACATGGTGGCTCACAAACATCTGTAATGGAATCCGAAGTCCTCTTCTGATGTGTCTAAAGACAGTGACAGTGTATTTACATACATAAAAATAAATCTTAAAAAAATATAAAAAACCAAACAAACAAAAGAGACAGAGAAAGACACTTTATATTTATCGAAGGAAAAATTCACCAAGAAGACATCTCAATTATGCACATGTATGCCCCAAATGCAAGGGTACTCACATTCATTAAAAAAAAACATGACTAAAGCTTAAATTACATATTGAGCCCCACACAACACTCCATTCTCACCAATGAACAGGTCATTGAGACAGAAACTAAACAGAGAAATAATGAAACTAACAAAGGTTATTATTCAAATGGACTTAACAGATATCTATAGACCATTTCACCTAAACACAAAAGAATATATCTTCTTCTCAGCACTTCATGAAACCTTCACAAAAGTTGACCATATAATTAATTGGTCACAATAGATAAATAAAGACTGAACTAACACCATGCATTTTATCAGATCACCATGGATTAAACTGGACTTCAACAACAGAATATGTAGGCACATATTCATGGACATTGAACAACTCTCTATTCAATGATCTCTGGGTCAGGGAAGAAATAAAGAAATGAAAGACTTTCTAGACTTCAATGAAAATGAGGGGCACAGCATACCTAAAATTATGGGACACTGTGAAAGCAGTGCTAAGAAGCACTAAGTGCTCTCATAAAGAAATTGGAGAGTTCTCATACCAATGATTTAAAGTACATCTGAAGGCTCTAGGGGAAAAAGAGAAGCAAACACACCCAGGAGGCATAGACAGCAGGTAATCAAACTCAGGGCTAAAATCAATCAACTAGAAACAAAGAAAACAGTACAAAGAAGCAGTAAAACTGAGAGCTGGTTCTTTGAGAAAATCAACAAGATAGACAAACTCTTAGCCAAACTAACTAAAATACAGAGATATGGTACCAAAATTAGCAAAATCAGAAATGAAAACAGAGACAACAGACACTGAGAAAATTCTTAGAATCATAGATTTTACTTCAAAAGCCTGTACTCCACAAAATTAGAAATTTTAAATGAAATGAATGCTTTTCTGTAGAGATAAATTATCTGAATAGTCCTATAACACCCAATGAAATAGAAGCAGTCAATAAAAGTCATTAAAAGTCTCCCATTCAAAAAAAAAATCCCTAGACCAGATGGTTTTAGCACAGAATTCTACCAGACTTTCAAAGAAGAGCTAATGCCAATACTCTTCAAACTATTCCACAAAATAGAAACAGAAGGAACATTGTCAAAACTCATTCTATAGGTCCACAATCACCATGATACCTAAACCACACTTGACAAAAAAAAAAAGAATTTTCAGACCAATTTCCCTTATAAACATTGATGTAAAAATACTGAATAAAAGCTGGGCAGTGGTGGCACACACCTGTAATCCTAGAACTCTCAGAGGCAGAGGCAGGCAGATTTCTGAGTTCGAGGCCAGCCTGGTCTACAGAGTGAGCTCCAGGACAGCCAGGGCTATACAGAGAAACCCTGACTAGAAAAAAAAACCCCAAAAATCAAAAATCAAAAAAAAAAAAAAATACTGAAAAAAATATTCACAAACCAAATCCAAGAACACATCAAAGGCATCATCCACCATGATTAAGTAGGCTTCATCCCAGGGATACAGGGGTGGTTCAAAATATAAAAATCAATGTAATCCACCATATAAATGAACTGAAAAGAAACCCACATGATCATTTCACTAGATGCTGAAAAGGTGTTTGACAAAATCCAACATCCATTCATGATAAAAGTCTTGGAGAGACCATGTATACAAGGTATATACCTAAACACAATAAAGGCAATATACATCAGGTCAATAGCCAACATCAAATTAAATGTAGAGAAAACTTAAAGCATTTCCACTAAAATTTTAGACAAGACAAGGCTGTCCACTTTCTCCCTATCTCTTTAATATAGTACTTCAAGTTCTAGCTAAAGCAATAAGACAACAAAAGGAGATCAGGGGGATATAAATTGGAAAGGAAGAAGTTGAAGAGTCACGATTTACAGATGATATGATAGTATACATAAGTGACCATATAAATTATACTGGAGAACTCCTACAGCTGATAAATACCTTCTGCAAAGTCACTGGATACATTCTTTTGATTGCTGTTGAACACTCCTTTCTCAGAACCTTCTCCAAGTGGAGGCTGGTTCTTAGCAGAACTCAAAAAGTCAAATACCAGCAATCCAAATAACCCAACTGAAGAAAATGAGGTACAGTGCTAAACAGAGAATTTTCAACAAAGGAATCTTGAATGGCTGAAAAGCACCTAAAGAAGTATCATTCTTAGTCATCAGGGAAATACAAATTCAAAACAACTCCAAGTTTCCACCTTCCACCCATCAGAATGGCTAAGACCAAAAACTCAAAGAACAGCACATGCTGGCAAGGTTGTGGAACGAGGGAAAGACACACTGCTGCTGGAGGCGAGAGAAACAAACTTGTACAACCACTCTGGAAGTCATCTTGGCAGTTGCTCAGAAAATTGGGTATAGTTCTACCTCTACACCCAGCTATACCACACCTGGGCATGTACCCAAAAGATGTGCCACCCTCCCACAAGGACATTTGCTTAACTATGTTCATAGCAGTTTTATTCATAACAAACAGAAACTAGAAACAACCCAGATGTCCCTCAACTGAAGAATGAATACAGAAAATGTAGTTTAATTACACATGGATTACTCAGCCATTAAAAACAAAAACACCATAAATT